>NW_027062665.1:0-690000 GCF_032884065.1 Artemia franciscana
ATCTGGATGGTGAGTGACGTTTGGGAATAGGGGGAGGAAATAGGACTTCCGTATGCGGGGAGGGGGAGGAGGTAGCAAAGGATAAGGGAGGATAGTTCGGGATCGGGAAGGGTTTGTCAATTTTTGAGCTGTGCCTGATGAACTTTGATGAGAAATTTTTGCTTGAGTGCGGTGCACTAAAAAAGGACGACGGAAGGGAGATGAGTGGCTCTTACAATTTTTATCTTTGGACAGGGACACTGGAACAGGGCCCCAGGGAGGATAATTAACATCATCTACATTTGGTTCATGGGCAAAACTACAATATTTGTTACAATGCATGGTGGGAAAAGGTGGGGGAAAAGTGTATATGGGTGGGGGAGGAAAACTAAAAGGGGATACTAAAGTAGGGGTATTCAGGGAGGGGAAGGATTTTGATCGAAAATTTAAGCATATATGCAGAAACCGACACTTTTTCCTTCGTCTGCAAAACCCTCGTTCAAAGAACCGGCAGAGCATGTTGTATTTACGAGTTGTAATGTCACTTTTCTCTACGAGCGTCGGAGGGGGTGCATTTGCACTAGTTGATGACGTATCACCAGTATTCATTTCGTCTGACAAGATCGGACAGTCGTGGGCTAGGCTTGGGCTAGATGTTATGTTTTGCTCTTTATTATCAATGGGTGCATTTCGGTTAGCAACAGCAATATCTTTGTCCGTTTGCATTGACTGAGTAACTTGGTGACGGGGGATTTGCGAAGGGTCACAAGGGTGGGTTTCGGACTAAAGGAATGGTCCTTTAGTCCGATTTGGGCACATTTATTAACGCCCGCGTGGTACCAACGGCCACATCCTGACACGCATTGGACAGAATTTGTGGTAACCAGCAGTCGGCACTCGGGACAATAGTTTTTTGGTTTCGACATGTCACAATAGGGTCATTCCATGTCAAGTCAACCAGGTCATGACACCCACCTCTTTAGATTTTGATGAAACTTGGCACAATTGTTGCATTTGGTATCCTATTGATAAATACCAAATTTTATTTCTCTATCTCTTATAGTTTTTTTTCTACAAATTTTTTGTTTTCTTAATTTAATGTGATTTTAGGCCTCAGACTGCGTCTTGCAATGTAGCTTGTATCTTAAAAAATTAATATTTTGAAAACTATTTGAGATATCACCATGAAACTTTGCACAATATTTAATTAATGTATTTAAAATAAAGAAAAAATACATTCACTAACCTACCTCAGCTCCAACAAATAATAAGAATATTATAATCAGAATTTTTTTATTTGTAAACCGTTTTTGGGATTTACTAAAATTGCAATATCTTAGGTCTCAGACCTGGTAGAGTGTTCATATTTTTTTTTTAATACTCCTAGATACATAGGCTAACAGATCAAGATGTATGGCTTTTTCACATGTTTAGTTAATATTCCAAAAAGTAGAATATTATTAAGAAATTATAAATATTACGGTTTACTTACATTTAATAAATGTGAAATAAAATAAAAATTGAAGTCTAAGAATCAATATCTTTTACAGCAATTATTAGTTCTGCTTGTTATATTTTTTCCACTTCCTCCAACACTTCTGTTTTTCTGATATACTCTTTTTTGAAGTAGCACATTCTGCCAGTGCTACTTGATTGCAGTGCATCAACTGTACAATAATGTGCTCCAAAGGTATTATGCAAAAGTCTTCTCTTTGAGGCCAGTAAAAGCTGGCAGCAGGTCCTGGAGGGTGAAGAAAAAGAATTTCAGCATTTTCGTCTTCATGAAACACAGTTTTAACGAGTCCAAAGTACCGCTTTCCATTGTAGTTTGCAGCAACATAATCGTTTAAAGATGGTTGAATGCAGACCCAATCCGTAGCAGAATCAAAAGAAAACATTAGAGTAGGATTAGGACTATCAGTAGTCCTCCTTATTTCAATTTCATTTGTATTTAATGGTTTGAAATAATGGAAACTTCTAGTACCAGGAATAGTCTTGGTGATTAAAAATCATGATGCTAACTCCAATCTGAAAGCTTCAGCATTTTTTTTGTCAATAAAGTGAAAGTTTACTTTTTCAATGTTGACTTTACAGAAGTCATAAACTGCAGTTGATGTCTTGATTTGATTTTCATCTGAAAGTTGAAGGCTGGCTTTTCGCAAAATTCTCTTAACAGTTCCTCCCAAGCCATCACATATTGGTTTCCCGTGGCTTGTTGCAAAGAATCAATGCTCGGCTTTCATTCCAAAGTCTTCATGATGGTTGGATAGGTTTTTGAAACTATTTCTATTTTTGTATTGACCAGCACAGCTGTCAATGAAATAATGAACTTTGTTTATTTTGGGATGATTTTCTTTCAGCCATTCTGAAATTTCTTTTTGTACAGAATTCACAAAAGAAGTGTCATGTTGTAAATCATCACTTACGAAACAATGGTTAGAAATAAAAACTCCATCATCCTTTTTCAAGTAGAGTCCAACTGGATGAATTGTGCATCCACCTCTGTTCCAGTGATAACTTAGGATTTCATTTTGAATGGTGTAAGAATAATTTTCACTGAAATCCATTACTACAATTGCTGTATTCAAAGGCGGATCTTCTTTCAGTTTTTTGAAAGTTTTAGACTGTGATTTTGTAATATATGAATGTGGGATTAGGTTTTCTACAGATTTGCTCAGTAAAGAAATACAGCTTTCAACGCTGATTGATTGCTTAACCATTTCTGTCCTGTCAGTATTAACCCATTGGCTTATAATTATTTCTTCTTCTAAATCATAATCTTCGCTCAATTTTGCAGTTAAGTATTCAATCAGGGCATCATCAGACAGGCAGTTGTCACAATGGCGTAGCATACACTCACTGTTTTCAACATTACAAACCAACATCTTGATCAAATCTTTGTAACTTTCTTCAATTTTTACAGCATCTAGTAAAAATTTTACATTCTGGTGTATGCTGCATACACATACTGTATGGGTACCTGTTGACCCAGCAAGGACACGCCACTTTGGTCTTATGCTGCAAAATTTCGAGAATCCTATTTTCAAGTAGGGGCATCCGCATTTAAAACAAGAGTAAAGCTCTCTTAAATCACTGAGAATAAGTCTTTTTTGCATATAAATATTTTTTTAATGCTCATTTTATCTTTTGCTCTGGGTAAAACTCTTGAATTCTCATCACTTTGGTAAAAGTCTGTCACAAGTTTAACTGTGTTTTCGGAGAGTGTGTTACCTTTTTCAGGGTCAAGGATAGCTTGGATACCTTTCTCTCCTTTAAGTTTTCTTGCTTGTTTTAACATATATTCGGTCACCTGAAATTCTGTAGCAACTTTTTTCTGGCTCCAAGATTCCTGCACCAAAGTCAGAATCTGAACTTTTTGGGATCTCCCAACAGACATTAGTTTTTCTTTTAAAAGGCCCACGAGCTTATCAAAACCTTCTGCTTTTTTGATAAGAATTTCTTTTGTCTTCTTTTTCGTCTTCTGACATTTCAATGTCATAATCTAGAGTTTTGGAGATTTTTTCTTTACTTGTTTTGTTACTTTTTCAACTTTTCTTTTGTAATACGGTCCCTTACTACATGATGACAAATTATGAAGTTTAATTGGAGTTAAACCCAAATCATCTAAGGCTGCATTTGTTTTTGAAAGGGAGACATTTCTAGATTCAAATGAATCCAATTCAATCATGAGTTCGTCATCAGATTCACTTTCAGTGATTTTAGTTTTTTCTTCACAGGAGTTTTGACACGAAGGAAAATTAAAAAACAAAACAAAAAAAAAGAATATCAACAAACATCCTTAAAATGGTAAATAACCCGTAAATAACCCGGTAAAGTAAATAATAAAAATTAGAACAATTGTCATGAAAATGAGAAGCGCCACCGATTTGTCTGGCCATGTGTTAATTTGACAACAATTTGAATTTGTAGGTCTTATGGCTCTAAGTAGATCTGGTAACCAGGTCCGCAAGGTCGACCGGTTATCACTGGGACCTTGATCTAAAATATTTTTAGATCAAACTTAAAGATACACTTCTTAGTGACTTTTTATTGGCTTCTTGTGTTTTTTTAATGGATCTATGCATACTGTTTGATATTTCTCACCCTTAATAGTCACATTGAGAAAGTAGTAGCTGTGATGGGAACAAACATTTTTAAATTCAATTAAATCGATTCGAGTACTAAGTTGAATTAACTCTTTTTCTTCCTCGGTTAATTCTGATACAGATTGTAATTTTTTGGAAGGTTATAAGTTGTCTTAAACAGTCTGATTGTTTAAATAGTCCAATACTAGAAGCTTGAGGATTTGTCATTTTTATTTCCGCTTACCCCATTTTAAAGTCCAAGAAGAAAATAGGTACAACCTGTAACTAGCCTATTCACTTAGTTTACGCAATCACCGAGTCAGAGAAAATTGACTCTTGTTGATTTCCAAAATTAAAAGATGCATCTTTACTTAAAAACTAAATAGTTTTATTAAAAAACATTTAATGGAAAATACAGTTATATGCTGTAACTGTTATGTTTCACTTTTCACTTAATAAAATTTTAAATCACAATCACTGCACAAGAAGTTTGCACTATATGTCTTCACTCCTTGCTCTATCAATAATTAATTGATTTTAGAAATAATTATAACAAATAAGTGGATATATAAAATTTTAAACACTTCATAGTTGATACAAACATGATCAGTAGTAAATAATTTACAATTTATCTTCATAAAGGTTTTGTAAATACTTTTAAGTTCAAAGTGATTTGAGCACCCTTTTTAATTGATTATTTTTATTCTGATAACAACTTAATACAAGAGAAGCTAAAATTAAACCTTAATTTACTTTCAAACCAAATGTTTCAAATCGCGTATTCTTTTAGTTGGTCTGTATTTTTGTTACTCATAAATAATGTTGAATATCAGTCAAACATGTGAAAAAGCCATGCATATTTTTTGTTTATCTTTTAGCCTATGTATCTAGGAGTATGTACAAAAAAAATATGAACACTCTACCAGGTCTGAGACCTGAGATATTGCAATTTTAGTAAATCCTGACAATGGTTTACAAATAAAAAAAATTTTGATTATAATATTTTTATTATATTTCGGAGTTTAGATAGGCTGGTGAATGTATTTTTTCTTTATTTTAAATATATTAATTAAATATTGTGCAAAGTTTCATGGTGATATCTCAAATAGTTTTCAAGATATTAATTTTTTAAGCTACAAGTTACATTTCTAGACGCAAAATCCGAGGCCTAAAATTGCGTTAAATTAAGAAAATTAAGAAATTTGTAGGAAAAAAAACTATAAGAGATAGAGAAATAAAATTAGGTATTTATCAATAGGATAGCAAATGCAACAATTGTGCCAAGTTTCATCAAAATCTAAAGAGGTGGGTTTCAAATTAATTATTTACTGGGTGATTTGGCATGGAATGACCCAATAGTTGCTTTGGGACTCCAGTCACTCCAGTCAGTCTTCACCTTCCTCTGGCTCCTCATCTTCATCTTCCCCTTCGTCATCCGAACTTGCAAATACTATACAATACTTGTCATCCAAACTTGCAAATACTATATTTCATATGTCTTCGGGGTATTCTTGGTCTTTATCTCTCTCCTCCCAGAACGACCTGTCGCTCTCTATTGTGCCATATTCACTTATTTCTTCATCCTCCTTGTCGTCGCATCCGGAGGATATATCTCTAGGGAATTGACTCAATTTTGATTATCCTTTTTCAGTTAGTGCCAATTTTAAATGACAATTTTAGGGTAGTTAGGGTACTTGCATCATATCCAGTAGTTTGTTGATTATTGATCCTCCATAGAGTTCCGACTGTCTTTTTGGGTACAAAAAATAACCATAGATCATTTCGCAGGTCAATAAATGTTTCTCTTTTTGTTCTTCCTATTAAAGCTTCACAAGAGTCAGGAATATCTTGTTGTTGTGATTCTTTAAGAAAAAGATCTAACATTCCTGATCCTCTGATTTTCAGATTCAGTTGAGAAAGATTGGAAAATATTCTGGTTCAGTTGAAGAACCAGATTCGGGTAAAAATCAGTTACCAGAATAGAAATGTACACATAAAACTTAATAAAATCTTGCATAAAGAAAGGGGGGAAAGCTGATGTATGAAAAAGAAAAAAGGAAAAAAACTCAAGAAATACATACAGTGAATTTGCGGTATGACATCTTCAATTGTCACCACTCCAATCACCTTTTCTGTTCTGAAAAAATGTTGCCTTCTCTTGGCGAAGGCTAACTTTGCTGCATGAGCTGAAAAAATGCTTATTTTAAAATAATTAGTCTTGCAATAACAATTGGTAAACTTATTATAACTAATCTCCATCGTCAAAAAAATAACAGAAACGAAGCACCTGAAAGAAAATTGGCCTGGGAAAGAAGCTTCAGTAGAGACAGATAAGGTGAAAAGAGTAGTATGGGGAAAATGGGCCCATGAGGACAGAATTTTTATAGCCAGTTTACTTAACAACTAAACTCAGTCATGACCCTTCTTAGCAACCACATTGCCTATACTCCGAAGAGCTCCTCATTCGCATATTTCAGTGGCACGTGATTTGCATATTTCTGACAGCAACTACCAACTAGATCCAGTCATGAGCCTCCCTAGCAACTAGGTTTCCTATGGAGCCAGCCGGTACATATTGCCTATATTCCAGAGGGGAAATAATCTGCATATTCATATCAGCACCAAGATTTGCCTACTCCGCTTATACTATTTAAGACAGTGGACCCAAAGAACTTGATTTAAACGTTCTGTTTTATTTTATTTTGAATGAACTCTTAGAGGGAACTTATGGTCATCCATGTCCCACCTCAAGGAGCACCAAAGGCCCCCCTCAACTTTTGGTTTCACAAAAGTTTTCAACCTTTTGTGGGACTTCAAAATTTCAAATGTCTTAAAATGAAATTAAATATAACAAAATAAATTAAATTTTAATATTTTCAAAATATGAATTGAAGATCATATACATACATAAATCATGATTTTTTCTATTAGAAAAATATTTTTTTGTAGTGACACATATTCTTTCTTTGTTTACGTAGTTTTTTAACTTAATTTTCTTATATCTTAAAATGCCATTAAATTTACTTATAACAAAAGAAATTTTCTTCTGATGTTTTAGAAATACTAAATGAAGATAATATACACATGTTAGAAAAATAATGTTTGTAGTGACTATTTTTTCCGTTTTTTTTATGTATGTCAACACAGGTTTAATCAGGTTTCAAATATCACGAAATAAAACAAACAATAATTTCAAACTTATGTTGTCACTCCAAACAAATATTTTGAACAAAACTACCTTGGTCATCCATGTCCCACCTCAAGGAGCCCCAAAGGCCCCCCTCAACTTTTGGTCCCACAAAAGTTTTCAACCTTTTGTGGGACTTCAAAATTTTCAACTTAATTTTATGTCTTAAAATGAAATTAAATATACTTATAACAAAATAAATTCAATTGTAATATTTTCAAAATATGAATTGAAGATCATATACATACATAATTTTCAACTTAATTTTGTGTCTTAAAATGAAATTAAATATACTTATAACAAAATAAATTCAATTGTAATATTTTCAAAATATGAATTGAAGATCATATACATATATAAATCATGATTTTTTCTATTAGAAAAATATTTTTTTGTAGTGACACATTTTCTTTCTTTGTTTACGTAGTTTTTTAACTTAATTTTCTTATATCTCAAAATGCCATTAAATATACTTATAACAAAAGAAATTTACTTCTGCTGTTTTAGAAATCTACGACTGACTTAGATCTTCCATTTAAATGCAGATGGCCGCAGCAGATTAATGGGACAAACAAAGGCAGATATATTCCTAGTGACTGCTTCGACATCAAAATATATATCATTATGTGGTGAGGTCGAGCTATCTTCTTGTACAGTAAACATGCTCCTTATAGGGTGTTGCCGAGACCACCTTCCAAGTCTACTGTTTTTGACCTCCACTTCAGAATTTGTTTTGGCAAGCTGATACGATTTTGCCAGGTTTTTGGCGTCAAAGTAAAACGTCGCTTTCAAAATTTTACTGTCCTGTTCTTCAGAAATTTTCGATGATTTGACAATTTTGGTAAACATCCTGAACAGCGACAGTTTGCTAATCTTAGAAGGTTCCTGGTTTTGGGTTTCTTCTGAAGGTTGACGAGTTTGCCGGTTTTGCAGTTAATACCTTCTGGCTCACTCCAACCTTTGGCCCAGACATAGCACGTATTAGGTTATTTCTCGTCGCGGATGCATGTTGGTCCACAGACGATTGGTATATTAAACACGGATCACATCTATATCCCTCCGGAAGGTCGTTTAACATGCCCTCAAATCTGGAGTGAATGGCACTGCCAAGTCCGGTGATGATTGCCTCAATATTGCGGTCAGAACTTTTGTCCCTGCCGATTGTTATACTAGTAAAGTACATCAGGGAACAAAAGTGAGACAATAGAGCACCTTGTACTCCCACGACATTCGCTAGGGATAATTTATCGGAACAATAGAGGATTGCCTCTTTTACAAGAGCCAAATGATCTCTTGTCTTTTCATTTTGAATGCTCTCTTTGGATGAGATTGGTGCTATGTCTCGAGCATTTTTCAGCTTAAAACAAGTTAGAATCTGCCTACTATTAATCCCTTTGATTTGTTTTTTCCTCCTTTTCTTCTTTTGTTGCAGGTCTAGCTCCAATTCTGGGTTTTCTTTCTTTACAGAAAGCATGAGATTCCTTACATCCCCACAAGGAGGCGTATTTATATATAGAGGGAGACGGCAATCTTTCTGCAGTTCAAACATGTCCATCTCCGAATTTAAGTTCAAAATTCCGTTGGTGAAATTTCAAAATATGATTATGAAAGATAATTTTTGCCCATCCCTCCCGCCATTTTTCATCTAAATCTGTTACTGTTGTTCAATGTTTTTGTGCTTTTGTGCAGTGTTTTTATATTTACATGTCATCGTAATGGTATAGTATCAGTGTTATACACATAAGAATATTCTTAATTACTATATAATCTCATATACCTCACGTTACTTCGAATGTACATCAAAAATTATTATACATTCTATTTCCCTTTGAATTTTTAAATAATATTACTGCTATGCAATTATGATGTTATAATAATGCTTCTTAGTTACGTATCGTTAGTATCATTTTATGTGTTAACAACATGATTCTGCTTGGAAATTTTTATTACAGAATGTGACATACTCTTGACATGGGCCGATGATACGTCATGGTCAAAAACTGAAAAATACCTATCATGATTTATCAACCGCCGAAGAATACCCGAATACCACATCTGATTCAACCAGACAGCTATCACCCAAGTGACACCTCAAATAGCGCCATCTATTGTACTACGATCATTTTCATCTTTCTAACTGAACACCGTAGACTAGAGAAGACGTAATATCCAGCCGGCGGGTACAACCACCACACACCCACGAAGACACCATAGATGATAACCTATTTCAATATGGAAATCCAACAGCAGCAACCTCACAGACCTCGATGAAGATTTAGAACAAGACATCCTAAATCCTAATTTTATAAACTTATGCAATTTAAAAACTTAGACAATAAGAATTAAAAAATGTAATGTTTAAAGAAAGGAATTAGTCTGATTGATGAGGACATCAATCTACAACAGGAAAGGGGATATGTAACTTTAGGCCAGCACCCCCCTTTTTTGAGACAATAACTATTTTTTATTACAAAAAAACAACAAATTATTTAAACAAACAACCCCCCACCCGTAACATTTGGCGCGGTCAGAAAAACTTATTGATGAGGACATCAATCTACAACGGGAAAGGGGATATGTAACATATAGGCCAGCACCCCCCTTTTTCTTATAAAATTCAGGACCAAATCTCTCATTCATACCCCCTTAGAAATTCTTAAATACAGGACCAAATTTCTCATTCATACCCCTTTAGAGACGCTTACATTCAGGAACAAATTTCTCATTCATACCCCTTAGTAAATTTCAAACTAGAAAAAGATTTAAAGTTAAGTCTTATAGAATCTGGAATTTAGCAGTTAAATTCAATACTTTATGGGATACGTGCCTTTAAACACAAGTCAAACAAAAATTACTCAAGAGTAGAAATGTTTCTTTTTGAATCAACCAATCATCTCTATTACTGGTTTATTTGAACTTTGTTTTGTGAACTCAAAACCAGAAGGGAAATCCTTGTTACCAAAAATAGCTCATGGGAGTGGAGACTGGTAAAAGTATCATGATTGGGAAATACCAGCAGTATTGCAACATTTTGCAGTAGAGGTCAACTGCCCAGGTCGTCCGCCAAGTTCTTGTTTTAGAAATCGCGTCTTAGACTTATATTAGCGCGACGCAGGCAGCTAGGCGATTCAGTTTTATTATAGTGGAGTTCCAGTGTTCATGTGCACCCTTTCATGCTATAGATTATTGGAGTTGTATTATCCAAAGTTGTATGCAAGTAAGAAAATAAAAGTTATTGTCTTTAATCATCTTCGTCTATGCACTAGGGCATCGGGTACAGTTCCTCCAGTCTTCAGGTACGGTCCCAAGGGAATCTATACTATTTAGAGACTCAAACATCACTGAGGTTATTCTGTCTCCCAGGCTACTGGGGATTATCTACAGAGCCTTTTTATTCTGCTAGCAATTTAGCTCCCATATCTCATATCAACATTAAGCTACCAAGACCTAGAAAAATCCCAAATACCTCATAGCAACAATCCTCCCCCAAAGCAAACACCCACACAAATTATATTTAAACACCCCCCTCCCCGTAACATTTTTCCTGTTTTATTCCCTTGATTGCCTCTAGGGGCGTACCCACTATAGTTTGTCCCCCTGGACACACGGTTACTCGTTCCCCTAAAATTAGGGCAATAATTATTGCTTGCAAAACAATTTCTTGCAATATGTCCTAACCGGTTACAGGTGTAGCACCATAGTGGTTCAATATTGGTTTGTGCTCTCAATCGATTATTGGGGGCAAAACGTACTTGTCTTGGAGGTATGGTGATTCGAATTTGATTTCGAATGGGTTTTGGCGATGATTCTCGGGAGAAAATCGCGGAGAGGAATCTCTTGATTTTATAGGGGTCTTATTTTCTACGGCGTTTAGTGATAGTTTTTGATGTTGTAGAACAATTGAATCTATTTCTACGGCTCTTTCCACTTCCTGAACTGCTAGTTCTAAGTCATCAATATTTTTAGCTATTAGTAGGCGATATAATTTTGGGTTGATTCCCTGTTTAAATGCATTAAGTATTATTTTTTCATATAATTCCCCTTCTCCTGGACCGTATCGCGCTTCTGTTGCGATTCTAATTTTATGTAAATACTCTCTGACGTTTTGGGCCTGTTCGAATGTGACTAGGCCATGTTTCACTTTATTCAATGAACTTGTGTCAATGAATCTTTTCTGGAAGGCCTGTTGCAATAATTCTATTGAGTTAATTGTTGAGGTGGCCTCTGTGCCTATCGTATTTTCAATTTGTTTTAAAAACGTTAGCGCCTGTCCTTTTAGTCTTAAAAGCAGCATGCTTTTTAATACTTTTAAGTCAATTTTTGTCATTTCTACGAATTGTCCTAAATGGATGTTGAATTGGTCAACGTCCGTATCTCCTTCATATTCTGGTAATGATTTTGCAATTTCTACCGAAGTTGCAATAATTTGTTGCGCTTTTAATATTTCATCTTGTTCCTGGGCCATATTTATTGTAGTCTTTTTTTAAGTATGCGGTATATAATAATTTTTAATAGCTTTAAATTTTTATTAATGTTTTATTTTAATTCTTAAAGATTTTGATTATTTTTGAATGGGGTATACGTTTATAAAAAAAAAATGCAAAAATAGAAATAAAATTGCACTGCACTTAAAAATCAAAAAATAATTTGTAAATAATCATAATTGTCTATGTTAGTAGGCATTCATTGTGTCAGGTATTTTCGGTTCCTTTTATCTTCTTTTTCTGACCGCGCCAAATGTTTTGGGGGGGTTGTTTAAATACCTATTTAAACAAATAGGTATTTGGTTAAATAATTTTTTTTTAATAAAAAAAAATAGTTATTGTCTTTAAAAAAAGGGGGGTGCTGGCCTATAAGTTACATATCCCCTTTCCCGTTGTAGATTGATGTCCTCATCAATCAGACTAATTCCTTTCTTTAAACATTACATTTTTGAATTCTTATTGTTTAAAAAAAATTTTATTATAATTCCATAACCTTATAATAATTATTCAAAAATTTTATAGATATATTTTCCTACACCTTGTATATATCCTGCACCTAACATTTATAAAAATGAAATAACGACAGCACTTGACATTAACTGTGTTTACACATGAATACCTGGTTCCAATTGTTTGTTTTTAGTTGAAATATAAACAATTTTACCTATTATATTTAATACTTAATTGATCCCAGGTATTTTAACAATAAAGTGTAAAAATATACAACATTATATAAAAAATCACCACTGGTACTTTTATTTAATTTAAACTTTTAATTCACTATTTGGCACTTTAATTTTTCATCTCTTATTATTTTGGGATATTGTTTTCACACCATTCACAATTTTCGTGTCCTTGCCCTATTTATTGATTGAACTAATATAGTGTCATTTTCTAATCTATCACTTCTAAATGTTTTTGTTGCTTAAAAATTTAGCAATTGTAATGTCTGTCTTGTTTCTTACGCTTCTACAAAATGGGAAGCGCGGGACCCGGAACACCTATCCCCAGCAGTTTAAGTACAAAAGTACCGCCGGTACTACGGCTCTTCCGTCCCGTTCCCGCTCTCTTCTGCATTTGTATTGTTTTAAGCGTTATTTTTATTGTCTTATAAGTCCATCGACTGAGGTAGTATTTAAGACCTTACTTGGTAGTTGATGCATAAGTTTATAAAATTAGGATTTAGGATGTCTTGTTCTAAATCTTCATCTAGGTCTGTGACGTTGCTGATGTTGGGTTTCCATATTGAAATAGGTTATCATCTATGGTGTCTTCGTGGGTGTGTGGTGGTTGTACCCGCCGGCTGGATATTACGTCTTCTTTATTCTACGGTGTTCAGTTAGAAAGATGAAAATGATCGTAGTACAAAAGATGGCGCTGTTTGAGGTGTCACTTGGGTGATAGCTGTCTGGTTGAATCAGATGTGTTTTTCGGGCATTCTTCGGCGGTTGATAAATCATGTATCGTGTTTTTCAGTTTTTGACCATGACGTATGGTTGGCCAATGTCAAGAGTATATATATATATATATATATATATATATATATATATATATATATATATATACTCTTGATATATATATATATATATATATATATATATATATATATATATATATATATATATATATATATATATATATATATATATATATATATATATATGTATATATATATATATATATATATATATATATATATATATATATATATATATATATATATATATATATATATTATATATATATTGAACTAATATAGTGTCATTTTCTAATCTATCACCTCTAAATGTTTTTGTTGCTTAAAATTTAGCAATTGTAATGTCTGTCTTGTTTTTTACGCTTCTACGAAATGGGAAGCGTGGGACCCGGAACACGTATCCCCAGCAGTTTAAGTACAAAAGTACCGCCGGTACTACGGCTCTTCCGTCCCGTTCCCGCTCTCCTCTGCATTTGTATTGTTTTAAGCGTTATTTTTATTGTCTTATAAGTTCATCGAGTGAGGTAGTATTTAAGGCCTTACTTGGTAGTTGATGCATAAGTTTATAAAATTAGGATTTAGGATGTCTTGTTCTAAATCTTCATCTAGGTCTGTGACTTTGCTGAGAACCTCCAACAGGTACAACTCTAGTTTGACATTTGTGAAGGGACACACATGCACGGAAAGGTGTAGCATAAATGGCAGACAGTAACAACGGCAATCAAACGGATAAAATTAACCCTTGACTGGGCTGCCCACTTAATTCAACAATCTGTCTTGGCTTTTTTCTACAATGGGCCATGACTTCCACTTTTCCCACAACTATTCCCTCTTTTGTTAAATTCAAATGCAATAACGCTAAGAAGCAGAAAACAGTGGAAGAATAGAGCGATAGCTATGTGATATCTTGAATTGTTTTTTAAAGTGATTATTTTTTGCTTTTAATTGCTTCGTATTAGAGCAATGTGACTTCATACAATTGTTATATACTACAGAAGCGGTTGTTCTTCCAAAAAAATAAATCTCTAAACAAAAATTTTCAATATATTTTAATACAAACTAATGATTTAACATTAAACAACATGTAATATAATATGTTGTTTTAACTTGTAACATATACTATAAAATATTGCATACCATATTAAAAGTTAATGATTCTATATAGTTAATGAATATATATATATATATATATATATATATATATATATATATATATATATATATATATATATATATATATATATATATATATATATATATATATATGTACGTGAAGGAGACAACACTTTCACAATTGTAACATATAGGCCAACACCCCCCCCTTCTTTTTTTAATAATAATAATAATTTATTTGAACTCACTATATATATATATATATAAATTAAATTAGAGGAGTGTGGAAAAGATATACACATAATAAAAACACTTATCAGCACAAACACTTAACAATGACTCACAAACAATAATACACCCCAACAGACAATCTACGACTGACTTAGATCTTCCATTTAAATGCAGATGGCCGCACCATATTAATGGGACAAACAAAGGCAGATATATTCCTAGTGACTGATTCGACATCAAAATATATATCATTATGTGGTGAGGTCGAGCTATCTTCTTGAACAGTAAACATGCTCCTTATAGGGTGTTGCCGAGACCACCTTCCAAGTCTACTGTATTTGACCTCCACTTCAGAATTTGTTTTGGCAAGCTGATACGATTTTGCCAGGTTTTTGGCGTCAAAGTAAAACGTCGCTTTCAAAATTTTACTGTCCTATTCTTCAGAAATTTTCGATGATTTGACAATTTTGGTAAACAACCTGAACAGCAACAGTTTGCAAATCTTAGAAGGTTCCTGGTTTTGGTTTTTTTCTGAAGGTTGACGAGTTTGCCGGTTTTGCAGTTAATACCTTCTGGCTCACTCCAACCTTTGGCCCAGACATAGCACGTATTAGGTGTTTTTGTCGTCGCGGATGCATGTTGGTCCACAGACGATTGGTATATTAAACACGGATCACATCTATATCCCTCCGGAAGGTCGTTTAACATGCCCTCAAATCTGGAGCGAATGGCACTGCCAAGTCTGGTGATGATTGCCTCAATATTGCGGTCAGAACTTTTGTACCTGTCGATAGTTATACTAGTAAAGTATGTCAGGGAACAAAAGTGAGACAATAGAGCACCTTGTACTCCCACGACATTTGCTAGGGATAATTTATCGGAACAAGAGAGGATTGCCTCTTTTACAAGAGCCAAATGATCTCTTGTCTTTTCATTTTGAATGCTCTCTTTGGATGAGATTGTTGCTATGTCTCGAGCATTTTTCAGCTTAAAACAAGTTAGAATCTGCCTGCTATTCATCGTGTTTATTTAGTTTTTCCTCCTTCTCTTCTTCTGTTGCAGGTCTAGCTACATTTCTGGGTTTTCTTTCTTTACAGAAAGCATGAGATTCCTTTCATCCCCACAAGGAGGCGTATTTATATATAGATGGAGACGGCAATCTTTCTGCAGTTCAAACATGTCCGTATCCGACTTTAAGTTCAAAATTCCATTGGTGAAATTTCAAAATATGATTATGAAAGATAATTTTTGCCCATCCCTCCCGCCATTTTTCTTCTAAATCTGTTACTGTTGTTCAATGTTTTTTGTGCTTTTGTGCAGTGTTTTTATATTTACATGTCACCATAATGATATAGTATTAGTGTAATACACATAAGAATATTCTTAATTACTATATAACCTCATATACCTCACGTTGCTTCGAATGTACATCAAAAATTATTATACATTCAATTTCCCTTTGAATTTTTAAATAATAATACTGCTATGCAATTATGATGTTATAATGATGCTTCTTAGTTACGTATCGTTAGTATCATTTTATGTGTTAACAACATGAATCTGCTTGGAAATTTTTATTACAGAATTTGACATACTCTTGACATTGGCCGACGATACGTCATGGTCAAAAACTGAAAAACACCTATCATGATTTATCAACCGCCGAAGAATGCCCGAATAACACATCTGATTCAACCAGACAGCTATCACTCAAGTGACACCTCAAATAGGGCCATCTATTGTACTACGATTATTTTCATCTTTCTAACTGAACACCGTAGACTAGAGAAGACGTAATATCCAGCCGGCGGGTACAACCACCACACACCCACGAAGACACCATAGATGATAACCTATTTCAATATGGAAACCCAACAGCAGCAACCTCACAGACCTCGATGAAGACTTAGAACAAGACATCCTAAATCCTAATTATATAAACTTATTAATGGGACAAAGAAAGGCAGATATATTCCTAGTGACTGATTCGACAACAAAATATATATCATTATGTGGTGAGGTCGAGCTATCTTCTTGAGCAGTAAATGTGCTCCTTATAGGGTGTTCCCGAGACCACCTTCCAAGTCTACTGTTTTTGACCTCCATTTTAGAATTTGTTTAGGCAAGCTGATACGATTTTGCCAGGTTTTTGGCGTCAAAGTAAAACGTCGCTTTCAAAATTTTACTGTCCTGTTCTTCAGAAATTTTTGATGATTTGACAATTTTGGTAAACATCCTGAACAGCAACAGTTTGTAGATCTTAGAAGGTTCCTGGTTTTGGTTTTTTTCTGAAGGTTGACGAGTTTGCCGGTTTTGCAGTTAATACCTTCTGGCTCACTCCAACCTTTAGCCCAGACATAGCACGTATTAGGTGTTTTTGTCTTCGTGGATGCATGTTGGTCAACAGACGATTGGTATATTAAACACGGATCACATCTATATGCCAAGTCCGGTGATGATTGCCTCAATATTGCGGTCAGGAAACCCAACAGCAGCAACCTCAGAGACCTCGATGAAGATTTAGAACAAGACATCCTAAATCCTAATTTTATAAACTTATGCAATTTTAAAACTTAGACAATAAGAATTAAAAAATGTAATGTTTAAAGAAAGGAATTAGTCTGATTGACGAGGACATCAATCTACAACGGGAAAGGGGATATGTAACTTATAAGCCAACAACCCCCCTTTTTATGATTTTTTTGACAATAACTATTTTTTATTACAAAAAAACAACAAATTATTAAAACAACCCCCTCCCCCCCACCCGTAACATTTGGCGTGGTCAGACAAACTGATTGATGAGGACATCAATCTACAACGGGAAAGGGGATATGTAACATATAGGCCAGCACCCCCCCCCCTTTTCTTATAAAATTCAGGACCAAATCTCTCATTCATACCCCCTTAGAAATTCTTAAATAGAGGACTAAATTTCTCATTCTTACCCCTTTAGAGACGCTTACATTCAGGAACAAATTTCTCATAATGTTATTGCTTGTTTTGATTAAGGGTGTTTGCACAATTGTCTCTTTGGCTACAAGTCAGCAACCTTTTTTAGTGGTTCTTGTTCCAACGTCCTGTAAGACTTGCTCAGATCAATAATTGGGGTCAATTTTCAAAATATTGTTGTAGCAGGATAGTGTTCCGACTGTCTTTTTGGGTACAGTAAATAACCATAGATCATTTCGCAGGTCAATAAATGTTTCTCTTTTTGTTCTTCCTATTCACAAATTCTTCCTATATTCACAAAAGTAAGGAATATCTTGTTGTTGTGATTCTTTAAGAAAAAGATCTAACATTCCTGATCCTCTGATTTTCAGATTCAGTTGAAAAAGACTGGAAAATATTCTGGTCCAGTTGAAGAACCAGATTCGGGTAAAAATCAGTTACCAGAATGGAAACATACACATAAAACTTAACAAAATTTTGCCTAAAGAAGGGGGAAAGCTGATGTATGACAATGAAAAAAAGGAAAAAAAAACTCAAGAAATACATACAGTGAATTTGCGGTATGACATCTTCTATTGTCACCACTCCAATCACCTTTTCTCTTCTGAAAAAATGTTGCCTTCTCTTGGCGAAGGCTAACCTTGCTTCATGAGCTGAAAAAAGGCTTATTTTAAAATAATTATTCTTGCAATAACAATTGGTAAACTTATTATAACTAATTTCCATCGTAAAAAAACAGAAACGAAGCACCTGAAGGAAAATTGGCCTGGGAAAGAAGCTTCAGTAGAGACAGATAAGGTGAAAAGAGTAGTATGGGGAAAATGGGCCCATGAGGACAGAATTTTCATAGCCAGTTTACTTAACAACTAAATCCAGTCATGACCCTTCTTAGCAACCACATTGCCTATACTCCCAAGAGCTCCTCATTTGCATATTTCAGTGGCACGTGATTTGCATATTCCTGACAGCCCCTAGCAACTAGATCCAGTCATGAGCCTCCCTAGCAACTAGGTTTCCTATGGAGCCAGCCAGTACATATTGCCTATATTCCAGAGGGGAAATAATCTGCATATTCATATCAGCACCAAGATTTGCCTACTCCGCTTATACTATTTAAGACAGTGGACCCAAAGAACTTGATTTAAACGTTCTGTTTTATTTTATTTTGAATGAACTCTTAGAGGGAACTTATGGTCATCCATGTCCCACCTCAAGGAGCCCCAAAGGTCCCCCTCAACTTTTGGTTTCACAAACGTTTTCAACCTTTTGTGGGACTTCAAAATTTCAAATGTCTTAAAATGAAATTAAATATACTTATAACAAATAAATTCAATTTTAATATTTTCAAAAAATGAATTGAAGATCATATATATATATATAAATCATGTTTTTTTCTATTAGAAAAAAAAATTTTGTAGTGAAACATTTTCTTTCTTTGTTTACGTAGTTTTTTAACTTAATTTTCTTATATCTTAAAATGCCATTAAATATACTTATAACAAAAGAAATTTACTTCTGATGTTTTAGAAATACGAAATGAAGATAATATACACATGTTAGAAAAACAATGTGTGTAGTGACCATTTTTTCCGTTTTTTATGTATGTCAACACAGGTTTAATCAGGTTTCAAATATCACGAAAGAAAACAAACAATAATTTCAAACTTATGTTGTCACTCCAAACAAATATTTTGAACAAAACTACCTTCTGAAAACTAAGAACACAATGACGAGGCAAGGAATGAAACATTAGGCTTTTTTGAAATTGACAAAGAGAGCTTTGACTTGTCCAAACATGTAATATAGCAGATTATAATTTCAAAGCCCTTTTAGAATTCTAAGGAATCTACCATAGTAATAGCAAAAAGGCAAAGAAAATATTCAAAACTATTTTGTTGAAACAAGGCAAATTCAAAATTCTAAGAAATCTACCCCAGAAACTACTGAACAGCCAACTTAGCATAACAAACCCTGAGTTTTTTATTTGGACAGTTTCTAAAAATTCAAGGAAAGCACGGACAAGTCAAAGTGGAACAAAGAAAACCAAAATTTTAAACAAAGTCTTCATCAGAATTTACCAAAAATTCAAAGCATCAAACATGTTGAACAATAAATGCAAACTAATCCACTTACAGAATTCTAAAAAATATACCACAGAAAGGATCGAACCCCCAAAGTGGATATACCAGAGCGTATTTTTGAAATAAATTCACTTTCAGCATGTTAAAAACTCTAGGAATTGCAAACTAAATATCCAAGATCATGAGATTCAAACAACAAACCCACGGAACGTAAAAAATCTGTAAAATAACACTAAAAAATAGCAAACTAATTTTCCCCGTTATAAGGTTCAAGCTACACATCTACAAAATACTATAAAGCACAGTACAGGTAACTTAAGCCAGGAGACAACACTTTCACGATTGTAACATATAGGCTAACACCCCCCCTTCTTTTTTTAATAATAATAATAATTTATTTGAACTCACTATACATATAAAAATGCAATTAGAGAAGTATGGAAAAGATATACACATAATAAAAACACTTATCATCACAAACACTTAACAATGACTCACAAACGATTAATACACCCCAACGGAAAATCTACGACTGACTTAGATCTTCCTTTTAAATGCAGATGGCCGCAGCATATTAATGGGACAAACAAAGGCAGATATATTCCTAGTGACTGCTTCGACAGCAAAATATATATCATTATGTGGTGAGGTCGAGCTATCTTCTTGTACAGTAAACATGCTCCTTATAGGGTGTTGCCGAGACCACCTTCCAAGTCTACTGTTTTTGACCTCCACTTCAGAATTTGTTTTGGCAAGCTGATACGATTTTGCCAGGTTTTTGGCGTCAAAGTAAAACGTCGCTTTCAAAATTTTACTGTCCTGTTCTTCAGAAATTTTCGATGATTTGACAATTTTGGTAAACATCCTGAACAGCGACAGTTTGCAAATCTTAGAGGGTTCCTGGTTTTGGGTTTCTTCTGAAGGTTGACGAGTTTGCCGGTTTTGCAGTTAATACCTTCTGGCTCACTCCAACCTTTGGCCCCTCCTTAGCACGTATTAGGTTATTTGTATATTAAACACGGATCACATCTATATCCCTCCGGAAGGTCGTTTAACATGCCCTCAAAACCGGAGTGAATGGCACCGCCAAGTCCGGCGATGATTGCCTCAATATTGCGGTCAGAACTTTTGTCCCTGTCGATTGTTATACTAGTAAAGTACATCAGGGAACAAAAGTGAGACAATAGAGCACCTTGTACTCCCACGACATTCGCTAGGTATAATTTATCGGAACAAGAGAGGATTGCCTCTTTTACAAGAGCCAAATGATCTCTTGTTTTTTCATTTTGAATGCTCTCTTTGGATGAGATTGGTGCTATGTCTCGAGCATTTTTCAGCTTAAAACAAGTTAGAATCTGCCTGCTATTCATCCTTTTTATTTGGTTTTTCCTCCTTCTCTTTTTCTGTTGCAGGTCTAGCCCCATTTCTGGGTTTTCTTTCTTTACAGAAAGCATGAGATTTCTTACATCCCCACAAGGAGGTGTGTTTATATATAGATGGAGACGGCAATCTTTCTGCAGTTCAAACATGTCCGTCTCCGAATTTAAGTTCAAAATTCCATTGGTGAAATTTCAAAATATGACTATGAAAGATAATTTTGCCCATCCCTCCTGCCATTTTTCTTCTAAATCTGTTACTGCTGTTCAATGTTTTTTGTGCAGTGTTTTTATATTTACATGTCACCATAATGATATAGTATTAGTGTAATACACAAGAATATTCTTAATTACTATATAACCTCATATACCTCACGTTACTTCGAATGTACATCAAAAATTATTATACATTAAATTTCTCTTTGAATTTTTAAATAATATTACTGCTATGCAATTATGATGTTATAATAATGCTTCTTGGTTACGTATCGTTAGTATCATTTTATGTGTTAACAACATGATTCTGCTTGGAAATTTTTATTACAGAATTTGACATACTCTTGACATTGGCCGACGATACGTCATGGTCAAAACTGAAAAACACCTATCATGATTTATCAACCGCCGAAGAATGCCCGAATAACACATCTGATTCAACCAGACAGCTATCACCCAAGTGACACCTCAAAAAGCGCCATCTATTGTACTACGATCATTTTCATCTTTCTAACTGAACACCGTAGACTAGAAAAAACGTAATATCCAGCCGGCGTGTACAACCACCACACACCCACGAAGATACCATAGATGATAAACTATTTCAATATGGAAACCCAACAGCAGCAACCCCACAGACCTCGATGAAGATTTAGAACAAGACATCCTAAATCCTAATTTTATAAACTTATGCAATTTAAAAACCTAGACAATAAGAATTAAAAAATGTAATGTTTAAAGAAAGGAATTAGTCTGATTGATGAGGACATCAATCTACAACAGGAAAGGGGATATGTAACTTTAGGCCAGCACCCCCCTTTTTTTGAGACAATAACTATTTTTTTATTACAAAAAAACAACAAATTATTTAAACAAACAACCCCCCACCCGTAACATTTGGCGCGGTCAGAAAAACTTATTGATGAGGACATCAATCTACAACGGGAAAGGGGATATGTAACATATAGGCCAGCACCCCCCCCCCTTTTTTTATAAAATTCAGGACCAAATCTCTCATTCATACCCCCTTAGAAATTCTTAAATACAGGACCAAATTTCTCATTCATACCCTTTTAGAGACGCTTACATTCAGGAACAAATTTCTCATTCATACCCCTTAGTGAATTTCAAACTCGAAAAAGATTTAAAGTTAAGTATTATAGAATCTGGAATTTAGCAGTTAAATTCAATACTTTATGGGATACGTACCTTGGAACACAAGTCAAACAAAAATTACTCAAGAGTAGAAATGTTTCTTTTTGAATCAACCAATCAAAATCAAATCTCTATTACTGGTTTATTTGAACTTTGTTTTTTGAACTCAAAACCAGAAGGGAAATCCTTGTTACAAAAATAACTCCTGGGAGTGGAGACTGGTAAAAGTATCATGATTGGGAAATACCAGCAGTTTTGCGACATTTTGCAGTAGAGGTCAACTGCCCAGGTCGTCCGTCAAGTTCTTGTTTTAGATATCGCGTCTTACTTATATTAGCGCGACCCAGGCAGCTAGGTGCTTCAGTTTTATTATAGTAGAGTTCCAGTGTTCATGTGCACCCTTTCATGCTATAGATTACTGGAGTTGTATTATCCAAAGTTGTGTGCAAGTAAGAAAATAAAAGTTATTGTCTTTAATCATCTTCGTCTATGCACTAGGGCATCATTTACAGTTCCTCCAGTCCTCAGGTACGGTCCCGAGGGAATCTATACTATTTAGAGACTCAAACATCACTGAGGTGATTCTGTCTCCCAGGTTACTGGGGATTATCTACAGAGCCTTTTTATTCTGCTAGCAATTTAGCTCCCATATCTCATATCAACATTAAGCTACCAAGACCTAGAAAAATCCCAAATACCTCATAGCAACAATCCTCCCCCAAAGCAAACACCCACATAAATTATATTTAAACAACCCCCCTCGTAACATTTTTCCTGTTTTATTCCCTCGATTGCCTCTAGGGCGTACCCACTATAGTTTCTCCCCCTGGACAAACGGTTACTCGTTCCCCTAAAATTAGAGCGATAATTAATGTTTGCAAAACAATTTCTTGCAATATGTCCTAACCGGTTACAGGTGTAGCACCTTAGTGGTTCATTATTGGTTTGTGCTCTCAATCGATTATTGGGGGGCAAAACGTACTTGTCTTGGAGGTTTGGTGGTTCGAATTTGATTTCGAATGGGTTTTGGCGATGATTCTCGGGAGAAAATCGCGGAGAGGAATCTCTTGATTTTATAGGGGTCTTATTTTCTACGGCGTTTAGTGATAGTTTTTGATGCTGTGGGACAATTGAATCTATTTCTACGGCTCTTTCCACTTCCTGAACTGCTAGTTCTAAGTTATCAATATTTTTAGCTATTAGTAAGCGATATAATTTTGGGCTGAGTCCCTGTTTAAATGCATTTAGTATTATTTTTTCATATAATTCCCCTTCTCCTGGACCGTATTGCGCTTCTGTTGCGATTCTAATTTTATGCAAATACTCTCTGACGTTTTGGGCCTGTTCGAAAGTGACTAGGCCATGTTTCACTTTATTGAATAAACTTGTGTCAGTGAATCTTTTCTGGAAGGCCTGTTGCAATAATTCTATTGATTTAATTGTTGATGTGGCCTCTGTGCCTATCGTATTTTCAATTTGTTTTAAAAAGGTTAGCGCCTTTCCTCTTAGTCTTAAAAGCAGCATGCTTTTTAATACTTTTAAGTCAATTTTTGTCATTTCTACGAATTGTCCTAAATGGATGTTGAATTGGTCAACGTCCGTATCTCCTTCCTATTCTGGTAATTTTTTTGCAATTTCTACCGAAGTTGCAATAATTTGTTGCGCTTTTAATATTTCATCTTCTTCCTGGGCCATATTCATTGTCGTCTTTTTTTAAGTATGCGGTATAAAATAATTTTTAATAGCTTTAAATTTTTGTTAATGTTTCATTTTAATTCTTAAAGATTTTGATTATTTTTGAATGGGGTATACGTTTATAAAAAAAAAATGTAAAAATAGAATTAAAATTGCACTGCACTTAAAAATCAAAAAATAATTTGCAAATAATCATAATTGTCTATGTTAGTAGCCATTCATTGTGTCAGGTATTTTCGGTTCCTTTTACTGTCTTCTTTTTTTGACCGCGCCAAATGATACAGGGGGGGTGTTTAAATACCTATTTAAACAAATTGGTACTTTGTTAAATAATTTTTTTTTGTAATAAAAAAAAAATAGTTATTGTCTTTTAAAAAAAGAGGGGAGGGGTGCTGGCCTATAAGTTACATATCCCCTTTCCCGTTGTAGATTGATGTCCTCATCAATCAGACTAATTCCTTTCTTTAAATATTACATTTTTGAATTCTTATTGTCCAAAAAAAAATTTTATTATAATTCCATAACCTTATAATAATTATTCAAAAATTTTATAGATATATTTTCCTACACCTTGTATATATCCTGCACCTAACATTTATAAAAATTACATAACGACAGCACTTGACATTAACTGTGTTTACACATGAATACCTGGTTCCAATTGTTTGTTTTTATTTGAATTATAAACAATTTTACCTATTATATTTAATTCTCAATTGATCCCAGGTATTTTAACAATAAAGTGTAAAAATATACAACATTATATAAAAAATCACCACTGGTACTTTCATTTAATTTAAACTTTTAATTCACTATTTGGCACTTTAATTGTTCATCTCTTATTATTTTGGGATATTTTCTTCACACCATTCACAATTTTCGTGTTCTTGCCCTACTTATTGATTGAACTAATATAGTGTCATTTTCTAATCTATCACCTCTAAATGTTTTTGTTGCTTAGAAATTTAGCAATTGTAATGTCTGTCTTGTTTCTTACACTTCTACGAAATGGGAAGCGTGGGACCCGGAACACCTATCTCCAGCAGTTTAAGTACAAAAGTACCGCCGGTACTACGGCTCTTCCGTCCCGTTCCCGCTCTCTTCTGCATTTGTATTGTTTTAAGCGTTATTCTTATTGTCTTATAAGTCCATTGAGTGAGGTAGTATTTAAGACCTTAGTTGGTAGTTGATGCATAAGTTTATAAAATTAGGTTTTTGACCATTTTCCAGTTTTTGACCATGACGTATCTTCGGCCGATGTCAAGAGTATGCCAAATTCGGTAATAGAAATTTCCAAACAGAATCATGTTGTTAACACATAAAATGATACTAACGATACGTAACAAAGAAGCATTATTATAACATCATAATTGTATAGCCGTAATATTATTTAAAAATTCAAACGGAAATTGTATGTTTAATAATTTTTGATGTACATTCGAAGTAACGTGAGGTTATATAGTAATTAAGAATATTCTTATGTCTATTACACTAATACTGTATCATTATGGTGACATGTAAATATAAAAACACTGCACAAAAGAGGGTGGTTAAATATAAGATTACATAGAGGTCTTAATTTACTCTTGATCATAATTTTATCCAATTTTTTTAACTTCCAATGCATGATTTGTCGAAAAGTGATACAATTTTCCATCATAGCCTTTTAATCACCATGCCTTGGAATATTTTTAATTTGGAAATAGAGTAGTAAAATTACAAGAGACGACCTCTTAATTCTCTTGCACATAAGAAAAGAAAGTAACGAATTTTCCGTACTTGTTGGAGGTCTATTTTTACATAAGATTTTCTGCCAAAAGTATTTTTGATGTATACGCCAAAAAGAAATACAGTATATTGAATCTTAGCCTTTTAGCTGTTATACACCAACAATATTTCCTACAGTAGGGAAAGGATATGTGAACGTACGGGAAAAGACCTCTCAATTTTCCTGTATCCTGACATCCTCCCTTTTGAAATGGCTTAAATATCAGGAGCAGTAGGGTTTAATCGATGCATCTCTTGTGCCTCAATTATATCATTATTTATCCTTCTTCGCTTCAAGAGTTTTCCATAGTTAATTGTTAGTAGCGCTCTTATTGTTAGTGAAATAAGAAATACCATGAATATAGTGATTATAATATTATACCATGAATTTGGTGAGAATAATCCGTATTGACTCTCCACGTATTTCATCCTTTGGTCTTCGTCAGTGAATAAGTGTATTTGCAAATCTAATGCTTCGTTAATTTTTGTTAATTGCATTGTACCTTTAATCTTTTCTATTTTTGGCCATATTGATGTTTTAGATTTCTCATTATTTATATTCGGAATTGTGAAAGACAAGTTTATTCCTTGAAAGTTTATTATTTTTGGCCTCATGACGTTAATGCTGGTTGTGACTAGAGGTGCTTGTACAGTTGTTTCTTTAGTTACAAGTCTGCAACCTTGTTTGATTGTAATAGTTCCAACGTCCTGTAACAATATTTCGGTTCGATAACTGGGGTCAATTTTTTCTGTATTGTTGTAGCAGGATAGGGTTCCTACCGTCTTTTTAGGTACTGTAAATAACCATAAATCGTTCCGTAAATTAATGAAAGTCTCTCTTTTGGTACTTCCTATTAGGGCTTCACAAGAGTCGGGAATATTTTGTTGCTGTGATTCCTTCAGGAACAGATCTAGCATGCATGATCCTATTTTTACGTTATATATAGGTAATGTTAGTTGGCAGACCAAATTATTAAATGACACGCATTCCTTTAATTCTTGGGCATTTGCTAGTGGGTATTTTCTCCTGTCTTGAGCTATTAACATATATTCCGCTTCTGGGATGATGCTCCTGAAGGAGTTTGTCTCTTTTATGTTAATGGGGAAAGTAGATATTTTGTATAGGTCATATATGGATTGTTGACTAATTAATGGAATTGTGACTACTGCAAAGAGCTGTTCATTAATGTCGGTGATATGCACCTTTAGTTTGGTATAATATAAAAACAAGTTAGCTACTTCTGGTTCTACTGGTAAGTGGAGACCAAATGTTAAGTGAGTTTTTATCTTGTTTAGAATGCTTTTAGGTCCGAGGGATCTACTAAGTCGTAAAAAAGAGATCCTCCTGTTAATTCAAATAATGCGAATTCGGATTCACTGACATCAGTAGCTAAGTTCAACAAAGACATAATAACAATGTCGAGTGACACCATTGTTAGGCTGGAATCAGAGATTGATCTATCTACTTCATTTTTTAAATAATTCATAGTGTTGACCGTTCTTGAGATTTTTTTTGATATGGCCTCAATTTTATCTTTTTGATAGTTGGCGATACTTGCTTGTATTTTTTGTACATGTAGTGTTGTATTCATGGCTTTGTTTAGCCTTTTAACATAATCTCTTAATATATTTAAATCTTCTTCGGTGGACAAACCGAATAGACGTGAAGCAAGCTCCCCTACTATTGGGATTAAACTTGTCGATCTTTTATATTTACTCCTTCGGAAAAATACTTCAAATATACGAGTTGTGCTTTGTTTAAGTTTTTGTATTTCTGTATCGAATAGTTCAAATAACGCTTCCAACCTTTGTCTATATAATATGAGGAATGCCTGATTAGTTGATATTTTATGAGCATTTTCCATGGTTAATTCCGAGAGGGGTTCTAATTCATTTTTAGCTGGTTCGTCAGCTGGTATGGCCAGTCGTGTGCAAGTTTTTTACCGTCTATAGTCCAACATTCTCTCCAGTGATTTTCATCTTGGCATTTTTTGTCTCCATCCATACATTGTGTTCTACCATCGTCGGTGTCGTCAAAAGGGATTTGCCATCTTACTTGTATTCTTCCTTTTTTGTAGAAGTCCATATCCAACTAGTAGATCTGTATGGTTGCCTTACTGTTATTAAAATTTCATCGTTGTTATTTGGTAAACACTAGGGACAGTTTCTGCAGTAATTTCTGACATTGAGGTGTCTAACTCTACTGGTTGTGTGTCATTAGTCGTGGGGTTTGACGTGGGGAATGTTTTTTCCACTTTTGTTATTGGGGTGTACTCAGTTTCGGCCGTTGTTTCTTCGTTTTGAGTATTGAATTCCCAAAAGGTTGTTGTTTCATATTTCTTTGACGTACATTTTGAGGTTTCCAGTACTTTGTTAGTGGTTGCCTCTATATTATTTTTAGTAGTAAGATGTGGAATACGGGAAGTTGTGTTGGGATTTGTCGTTTCTGTTGTGACGTTTATTATTTTACAGAAGTATTGACTTTTGAACTTGTATTTCGGTTTGCTGGTACCATTAGTTGAATTTGATGTTACTTCTATGTTTTCTATACCCTTTATTGTTTCTGGTATTTTATTTGTTCCTGTTACAAGGTCAGATACAATTTTAGTTGTTTGGGCTTCAGTTGGAGCGGTTTCTTGTGTGTTTAGGGGAATATCTGTTAAATCTTTCGTTTCAACTTCTGTTGGCTTTATTTCAGAGAAATTTATCTCTTCTTGTTTTAGTAAGTAAGTAAGTAAAATATTTATTACCCGTATTTTTCACATGGAACAAAACGGAGTACAATGAAAAAAACAAATAAAAGAAAAGAAAAAAAAGAGAAGAAAAACGGAGAGAAATTTAAGACACAACATGGAAAAATACATAATCAAGAACTGTAGAAATGTTTAAGCCAGGGGTGGTTCCATTTTGCCTGGAAATTAGAAATCAACTGGTTTACCGCGATACTGGGGTCTGCAATCCTGTGTTTATCAGTCATATATGTATTTCTCGTCCACAAGGGGCATCGCAGCAGGAACTTCGCGAACCTAAAATAAAGAGACCGGAGTTTGCGTTTTTGGGTGTCAGTTAATAAATTCCAAAATGGCGCGATATATAAAATATGCGGCAGTGCGACAGCATTATACATATTGGCGTGATACTTTCGGCATAAGAGGATTCTGCTGGCAACAATTGACCCATACGCGGTGCGGAGTTTTCTCTCGACGTGTTTGACGAGCAGTAGACGAGTTTCATTAAGGTTACGGCCTATGGGTAAACCCAGATACACGACATGAGATGAAACTGTAATTGACTCGCTACCCAGTAGGAGGTGTTCAGGCTGAGAAGGACTATCGTTGAAAAAAGAACTGCAGATTTAGAAGTATTGAAAGCCAGGCCGAGTTTTCGGTATTCATCACGCAGGATCGAGAAATTCGATTGCAGACCCCTAATAGACCGACTTAGATTTAATAGATCGTCCGCGTATGTAAGTAGCGACACATTTATATTCTTGGAGATACATGAAACATTTACACATGCCTGGGCATTTAAAATACTGTTATTGTACAAACTTGGGGATAATAATGAACCCTGGCGGACCCCTTTCTTTACTGGAACAACCACTGATGTGATGCGGTTACCTATTTTATACGCGCTTTTAAACGGAAATACCTATCGTACAGTACGCTAGTGACACGGAGGTTTACACCTTGCTGGTAAGCGGCTAAAAGAGCGTGAATCGACGAATCAAACGCTCTACTCACATCAAAAGCACCAATCACTATAGGATCACCGGATTCGTGAGAATCTGCTAGAATAGCGGCAAGACTGAAGAGAGCGTGAGCACGACCCAGACCCGGTCGGAAATCGAACTTGTGGTCAGGCAATCGGCACGAATATTGAATTTCTTTTGAGACTAAGAGCTCTAGAACTTTACAGAGCACTGGAGCAACAGTGATTGGCCTGTACGCAGAGCATTGGTCTGTTGGTTTCCCTTTTTTAAGGATGGACGAGAGCAAACCGAGACATAAAGAGTCAGGCACTATACCAGTGGTGAAAATAATCTGGAATAGCAGCGTCAGATATTCAATAAGCATAGTAGTACCGAGTAGCACATTTAGCGCGCATAGTTAGTCTACGCCTCGGGAATGTTTCTTCTTCAGCTTTAAAACAGCTTCATGTAGGCCTCCGTAAGTAACGATAAAATCAGGGACACGCTGGCTGGATAATACCGATTCTAGCCGGTTTATGAAGGGATTAGACGTATTTGGGTCGGGGGCACTGAATTCGTTGGAAAAGTACGATTCCCAATCTTTTTCGCTAATCGAATCATGGGGTTTTTCGGCGACCGGTTCGCTCAACCGGGCTTTCCAGGTTATATTTGGGTCACTTACGATTCTGGAGGAGTACTCTTCTTTTAATTTGGTACGATGAGCTTTCAGTTGCTTGTCAAATTTTCGTTTAGTCCATAAACGGGTAGAGTTAACAGGACCGGATTTGGGCCTATCACAATCTTGCCGGATTCTAAACCAAAACTTAGCATCGTTGCAACACTTAACTAGGGCCAGATTTTGTGATAATTTGTGAATTTCTGTTTTCATTTTAACCTTTCTGGTAGGAACTGCTTTTTTTTCAGCTACGAGAATTGAGTGAGTAATCTCAGCACAAAATATATTGATGACTACTCTTGCATCTGCGGGATCAAAATTCGAATTCACTTGGAGTAAATGGAAGGGGATTCGTATCTTTACAAGAAGTGAGTTCAGCACCTGATGATATAAAGTAGTATTAATTTTATCCCATTCACTTACTACTTTCCACTTGTCGTTCTTGAGTAGGGGTAAGTGATCAGCGAAGACAGCGTCTTTTAGAACAGTTACACGTCCGTTAATATTCTTAGAGCAGGCCGTATGGTCAATGTTTGAAACGGACCCTGAATTATGAACGAAGGAGTAATCACTGTCTTTTGGGAGGATGATAAGTTTGTCATCAAAGATGCCGTTTAGAAGCTGACTACGGGCACACGTGCTGTCAAGAAGGTTGCAGTTGAAGTCCCCCATGACTACACAATGCAAATCTCTCTGGGTCACAGACTTCAGGCACTTCGCTAGTTCGCGAACTGCGTTCATAAACTTTCGCTCCGATTTGTCATCATGGTAGTTTGTAGGAAGATATACGTTGAAGAATGCGATATTGCCGGAAGATATAGCCAAGAAGTGATCATGCGTAAATAACACCTTACTTTCAATATACGGGTGGCAAATAATTGCCAAGCCACCGGAGGGGCGTCCGAAAGACCGAATTTTTGCCGGCTCGAAGTAAAAAGTAATTTCGTGCGAGAACTTTTGGAAAGACATATTGTGAGGAGAGAGCATATGTTCTTGTATAAACATAATGTCACAGTCTGCAGAATACTTTTGAATTATGGCGAGTTTGTTGGGGACTCCTCCGTTCATGTTCCATGACGTAATTTTGACACAGGCTGGGCTTCAGCTCACTGACAATTTTTATTATTGTGGGGCACTTGAAGGAATGGCAAGTGTGGCGTTTTGATTTGCAGAGGGCGCATGCTATAGGGTTTCCACAGAGCGGGTCGGTGCTAGAGCCATGACCTCCTTCTCCGCATCGAGAGCAAATTTGCTGGCTAGAGCAATTAGCAGAAATATGACCAAAATTCTGGCAATTAAAACAGCGCTTTGGGAGAAAGATAAATTCCTCGATGGGGTACCGCTCCAAGTCAATTTTAGGAGGGTTTTTCATGGCGTGGTTCAGATACTGGCGGGATGAGAAGTATAATTTGAAGGATCTGGTTTTGCCACATTTATCAGCTTTTTCACAATTCGGTATGATTCTCTTAAGCGCGTCACCATTAATATGAGCTGGGACAAACTTGATCATACCGATGAAAGTGGGAGTTTTAACCCTTGCCAGTGTTTCAGGCGATTTTTTATTAATAGATGTTGCTAGTACTGTTGCTTTAGATTTGTTCTTAGTTACGAGGCGCCATTCGTACTTCCCTCGGTGGAGTTCAAAATCGTCATCATTCAAAGCATAACCACAAATATTCGACAGGAAGTTTTTCCTTTCTTCTGCGGTAGCAACGGTAGGAGGAGGCTTTTTCAAGACTACTGAGTAAGACAAAGGAGAAGGAGTAGACTCATTAGCTTGAGCAGCAACAGGGTTGCCTTCAGGCCACGGTAATGGTTTTTGGCTCAAACGATCAAGAAGGCCATTGAACTTGCGATTCATCTCGTTGACAGTGAACACTACACAAGCAGCGATCTCTTCATTGCAGGCCGGAACTTCTTGGGGCTCAAAGATAACGTACTCAGGAAGCTGTCTCTTTTCTTTGGCACAGCGAGCGAACGTCTTCGCAATGTCCATAAAGTTATCCTCGTCCTTTACGTGTTTTATTACACGTTCCCCTAATTCCGACTTGCGATAGATAATCTCTTTTGCTTCTAAAATCGCTTCACGGCTGAAAAACTCGAGTCCTCGCCTAGTAAAAACATTTGTTTTTAAACCTGCTATCATAGCTCTTGAAATAAAATTCAGCACTGCATTCCGCACTAGGTTATCACCCATTTTGCTGGTGGTTTCCTTGCGAGAAAAATAAGGGAAGTGTTAAGGGTTGGTTACCTTGTCCCCGCAATTTAAGGGGCACGCCCGGCGGGTACCACGGCCCTTGCTACCAACTCACTCACCCCCCTTCTGCTTACCTTTCTCTCGCCAACTTTATCGCAGCGTGATTGCCTTTAACTATTTGTGCAATCCAATTAGATTCAGAGTTAAATTAAATCACTTAGTCCAAATCTCTGCAGTTAATAAATCACTAAATCCCGAGAGAATTTATAATAAGTAGCAAAAGTGTCAGTACCGGGTAAAAGGTTAATCCGATCTTAAATATCTCTGGGGATATCACACAGGCTGAACCTTGCTTTATTAAAAGGTTAAAATCCAGAAACAAGGTGTTCACGCAACGAACTCTCAATCAATACTCCTGGTAGGTCCTGGTTTCTGGTCCAGGGAGTGGAAAATCAACCCCTTGATAGTTGTACGTGTCTTTCGTCAACCACCAGAGGTAAAAGTAGGATAAAACCATTAACACAACAAAGCGCTTCCAGCGCCTTGCCAGGATCCTTCCAAGCTTGTCATGTTGTCTTTCCTCATTCATTTTCTTCTTTGGGAATCAAAATTTTGAATATCTGCTTGAATTCTTCTAACGCCATTTTTGCATCGAAATCATCAACTATTTTCTTTGTTTGGGTTTTGGGATAGGTAGGGGATGGTGTATCTTTTTTTTTCTTTGTGGGTGCATTTGCTTGCTTGTAGTCCCTTGTCTGATCTTAAGAATTGAAAAATTGATTCTTTCAGGTTTTATGTATTTTTCTCCAGTCCTATAACTTCTTGGAACAACGTTTCAAATGGTTTAGGGTCTAGCTTCATAAATATTTTCCAAGCGTTGTTACTAGTTAGAAGTGAATTTTCGTGTTTGAATATTATCCCATGTTTTACGACATCTTGTGTATAGGCATTTATATACATGCTCATCAAAAATGTTAAGATCATCATTTCTTATCTGTAATTAATGTTTAATAAATTATTTTTGGAATAAATATGGTAGAAAAAAATGAATTGCGTAACAATGAGATTGATTAAATAGCATTTGAATTGCTGAGCATAGATTAATCTAAAAGGCTAATAACCTTATAGTTTAATTACTAACAAATAGTGTTAAAATAGTTAATCTACAAATATCAACAAATATCAATTAGGGCTGAGAAAGGAAGGTATCGTTTTTTCAAAAAATCAATCAACAATTAGAAGATAAAACAATAATATTTTAAGGGTTTAGCATTAGGTATTTTAATATGTATATTGTCAACAAATTAAAGAACCAACTTGAGACTTACTAATAATTTATTAGTGACTTTCTTGAATTTTTTTTTTTTGTTTTAGGCCTGGGATGGGGTTAACTCAAGACCTATTATATGTTCATTACTCGCTACTAAAAGAGAGCTTAAGGGAAGATGGATAGACATTAGTAACATTTACGATTTTATTGTTATATTATATTGTTATTGTTATATTGTTATATTGTTATGTTATATTATAATACTTGGATATTGAAGAAAAGAATAGCACTTGCGTCCTGAGAGAATCGCCATTAAAACTTCTTCATGATCTTAAACAATTAAGAACGAAAAGAGTAGCAACTCTGAATAGTATTAAAATTATCTTTTCTTCGACACTATTATGGTCTTCACTTATTTATTTACGGTTAAAAATCAAATTTACATAATGCTAAGATTTTTGGTTCGGCGAATTTTGCTACCTAAGAGGAAATTCTTTTAATACCACATATCAGAAAAATGTAGGAGATAAATTATTTGTTTATTATGACCTAAATCTCAAATTACTAATTTTTTATGGAGGTGTAAGAGAAGGGTCAACCATTAAATTGATATGGTATTTCTGCCAACTGAAATTTATTAGCCTATTTTATTATTTTAAAATTTTGATTTATGGTTCAAATTTGAATTTGGTTAAAATCCAACTATAGATCGGTTAATATAGTCTGGAGCTTAAAATGAGGGATTGTTATTAAATAATAAGATTATAAAGCCTAATATCTATGTCTCAAAGATGCAAAGTAAGCCTTTTTCTTAACAGCTTTATAGGTATGCACTTTGGAAAATAATTATATCTATGCCAAAACTGGCACAAGTTGGTCGAGGGTATTATATTGAGGTATAAGGGTTTGACTTTCGACATGTTATCATTGTTTTGTACCTGAACTCCTCTCATCTCAAAATTAAGTAGCCTAATTGGTAAAAAAAAACTTTTGACCTATAATTTAAATTCAGTCAATCTTTAACCTAACTTAAATGATAAGTCGTAGGTTATTAGTCTCTTTTGTTATATAAGCTTATATGGTCTCGTAATTAAGAAGCGATTGTGTCATCTTCATGTTCAAGAAAATTTAAATTGCTAGATGAAAAATTTCGAGAAATTTTCCAACTTTCCCTTTTTTTTTCTTTGCTAAAAAAATTGTTATAAATTACACTTTCTAAGCCAAATTTTTGACAAGGTTATTAAAACCACTCTGTCTTTAAAATTTTGTAGGCAAAGAAAAATTATATATATATATATATATATATATATATATATATATATATATATATATATATATATATATATATATATATATATATATATACATACACATATATTAAGCAAGTTGTTTAATATAGCCTCCAGTTTAAAATAATAGCATTTTTTTTCATTTAGGTTATATAAAAACCATTTTGGCCTATAATCTTAAGGAGAATTTTGTTTTAGGCACTCAGAAAAGTGTAGTTATTTTAATAATATAGTGGAAGTATTTACTTGACCATGAATTCAGTTCTTTAGGCTATTTGTTTTTAAAAGATAAAAATATATTTTTTGAAATAGCATAAAAATTATGCTAAATTATGGCATATAAAAATTTGCACGTCGGCTTAACTTCTAACCGTAAATCATGCTTCCTTTAATAAGACTTTTGCTAATGAGGTCTGCTATCACGGGGTAATATACCCCGTCGAGGATTATGAAACATTATAGTATTAAATCCTTTAAATTAAAAGGAAATTAATTTATTTTATTACTATAAAGCCACACTTTCTGGCTTTATCACCGTTTTGGCATATATTTAGTGTTAGCGATAAAAGAAACCTTCGATCACTTTTTTACAAATATGCAAAATTTCTTTTAAATACCCCACCGTGGGTTAAAAATTCCAAGATGTCTGCAAGGTTCGGTATCACAGATCCGATTGCTGCTGTGACGAAACGTCGTTCTGAATTTTTGGGGTCGCTTGGGCCTAGTAGTCTGGCAATTGCAATTCGTCCTTAGTGAGTTTTTGTAATAATGTTTTTATTTATTGGCGGTGTATCGTAACGTTTGTTTTTGTTTTTGCAGTTAAGTGTTTTTTTTGTTTTTTTTTTTCTTCTTCTTTATACTCCATTCGTGCCATTTGTGGTTTTGTATCGAGTGGGTGAATAAAATTATCTATCTATCTATCTACTATATGCACAATTTTTCAGCGCATAGTGACGCGTGGTAAAAAAATCATTTTTATTATAATATGAAAAACGAATTAAGTATTTTCATACGGCACATTGAGTTTTTCTTTATGCGGCGCATATAACGACATGAGGTGGCGCAGGGGAGAGCAAATTTAGTGTTTTGCCATGTAACACGCTAGACAGAATGTTGGATAGCGCGACTTTTGTTCTTTAGGCAGGAATGCATTTTTAATCCAATTATCTAGTTTGCTGAGGCCTTATAAGGAAGAAAGTTCCGATAGATGTTTGTTATTTTTTTTTTTTAAGTTTCTTTTAGGTATAACCTAAACAATATATACGTTTATTGTGCCCAAGTTTAAGACCCATCATTTTAGCTCATAAATAACGTTTCTTTGTCTTTCCAGATTCTTATAACTGAAAGGTTTATTTGAATACATTAGGGAGAACGTACGAAAATATCCTTTTCTTTCTTTTTGATCTGATTGCTTTGCTGACTATTTACAATGCATTACATTGTAAGCTGATATATGCATTTTCTTTCACAGAGGAAGGCTAATTGTGATCTTAATCTTTAGGGCTCAACTTTTTTGGGATTTCTTCGTATTTTTGTAAGTTCTTTTCTTTTTCATTCCTTGTTCGGTTGTTAAGTTGGAAACACCATATTTTATTTATTCAAGCGTGATATATAAATATATTTCGTGATCAAAATGCTTACCAATTATAGTCTTTGTTTTTTGGAGTGTGTTCAAAGTATGGATCTTGCTATGAATCTAGTTAGATTTTGGACAAGGTAAGAGATTGTATTTTGTTAAATATATTTGGTACTTTCAAAATTAATGATAAAAAAAATTATTTATTTTTATAACGCGCTATTGTTATAGCAATAGTTCAGAGCTCTGCCTTTCTTTTTAATGTGCAATAGTTATCGCCAGAGCTCCACCTTCCTTTTTCCTAAGCCAATCAAATCTTATCGATAATTAGGCTGTACTGTTGATAAAAAAATTGATCTAATTGGAGGGAATTGAACTACTAAAATAATATATATATATATAAATATATATATATATATATATATATATATATATATATATATATATATATATATATATATATATATATATATATATATATATATATATATATATATATATATATATATATATATATATATATATATATATATATATATATATATATATATATATATATATATGTATATATATATATATATATATATATATATATATATATATATATATATATATATATGCATTCGGAACATAACTAAGTATTCCAATATTTTATAGCGAAGTGTTGTTTTTTTTGTGTTTTTTTTTTATTTTAAGGGTTCAATAGGCTAAGTTTCGAGTAGTCTAATTTTCTATAAAAGAAACACTTGGACAAAATATTATCATCACAGGTTGTTGTATTTCAGTTGATGTATACGCATACTCTTATTTATAACGGCCAGCAAAATTGTGACCAGCTCAGGGGTTTTGGTAATTTTAGACATATTAAAACGATTGTAGGCATATAGGTAAAGATTTTTTCTTGGGGGCTTTGAATTTTTCGGAAAGTTAATAAATTTTTTGCTACTTTTAGCGACATTACACTTGAAGCGAGTATTTTAGTTGTGTTAGTGTCGGCAATCGTAATTTATTTTCAAAATTATTACCTTAAAAACATATTTCCTGTTGTAATTCTGAAGCATTAATCCTTATTTGAGCGTTCTTTATTTGGATGGCGAGAAAGTAATTTGGTGGAGGTTCTCTCATTATTCCAGATTTTTTGACAAGTCCAATTTCTAAAAAATTAAGTTGGATTATTTTAATGATAGTTAGGTGGAATTAAACATATTTTGATAAACATTTTCACGGGATGAGCTGTGTGATTAATCTGGGGCCTAAAGGTTTGTTTTACAGTTGATTTTATAATTACTTGGAATATTTAGAGTTGGTCCACTTAGAAGTGTTAAGAATTCTTTCGACCTGGGTATGCGACTTGACCAAAAGGTTAATTGAGATATTTGATTTTTATTTTCGGAGTTATCCTAAACGAACATTAGGTATTGTTGTGAATATTTAGGGAGTTAAAGGTTGTTCAAGCTATAATTTATATTTGCCTTCCGCATAAGAAGACGGATGCGTTTTCTGCACTCCTCTTTTAAAGTCAGCCGTATTGACACATTACAGATTATTTTGAAAATTAATGTGTTGTGAAAATATAAGGGGTCTTTACAGCTTATTTAATTTTTGGTATATGATTACATCTGTTTGTGGTGCTATTTTTGACGCAAAATTTTCGTCACATTTGCTACAGATAATGATTATTTTCTTTAATTCATCTTAGTCCTGCTCATAAAGTTGGAATTTCCGACCCTTTCTTATTCGATTACTTTGTGAATAATAGGTTTTATAATCCTTATAAATGCTGTGTCGTATGTTTGGATCCTCTAATATGACATTATTAATTTCTCTTATTAGTATTGATATAAATCTTAAGGGCCATATGACTATAAAGCCTTCTTCGTCATAAATTCTCCAAAAGTTTTCGCGAATCAAGGTTGCTATTAGAGGATATTTTTGGGGGGAGTTTTGTTAAGCAGGGTGGTAAAAGTCAAAGACGCAAGTCGTTGTTTATATCGGAAGTCTTCTCTTCTTATTTTACGTGAAAAGGAACAGCATAACAAGGTAAATAAAATTTTTGTTATTAAATTATTACTAAGGATAATAGGAACTTCAAGTAGAAGGTACAGGGTTTGGTAACGTAAATTCCTTGTTGCATCCTTAATGGAGTTTCTAAATCTTTGTCCATTAAATCGTGGTCAATTTTAGACAAGTTTGGCAAACTTTGGGTTTTATCCGGAATCCAAGATGTTTAGTTTTTGGGGTATCTTGGAGGAGTTTTTATTGTCCTGTATGTTACATCGAAACTTCCACAACTCTTTAACCCGGTAAGGTTTGGATTACTTAAGGTTTTTTTAATGACATTATTTTTATCAATATCTGTTAGTTAAAAGTAAGTTAGTTAGTCAATTAGCGATTACCTGGTTGATACCGGGTTCTTCTAGAATTGGGTATGATGTGTTTCTTAAGGGTATTGATTCTCCTGTTTCACGGTCAGCCAAATTTTTCTTTTAATTTAGTCAGTTCTTTTTTGTCTATAAATTAGAGAAATTACATAAAGGGTGTGGAAATAGCTTGCTAAAATACTGTTTTAAGATCGTCAATGTCATAATTTTCCTTGATTCTTAATATTGGTCCATTATTGGTCAGTAGTTTACTTTCCGATTTTAAAAGATAAGGGGTTGTAAATGTTAATTGAAAATCTTGGTTGCCTGTTTCGGTTCCATTTTCAATGTACATTAAATATTTCTTTAGAACAGTGGGGATTTGGAGGCTATGTATAGAACGATGAATATCCCTTTTCCTCAAAATTTGCCGTATTTGCTTCCTGCATTGATCTTTTAGACTTAGTTTATTTGGGTCTGTGAATTTTTGTTTATATATATAAAAAAAAACAAAAAAAAACTAATCTATTGAAATATAACCGTTCACTGTCTGAAGACTTCAATTTTACGTTTACCAGTGTCTAGTTAATGTAGTAATTTTCGGTAATATGGATTAGTTCTCTTGAATATCCAGCAAACCTACAAGGAATAATGTCTCCTACTTTGACTATTTTACAAAAAGATTGTATGTGGAACTTTGTAGTGAATTAGGTGGTACTCCATGAATAAAATTTGTGATGATATCCGTCAATAGTAAGGGAAATGAGATTCTACTGTTAGAAGATGAGAGTGAAATTTCTAAAACTTACACTAGTACAATTTGTACAATCACCTTACAAAGTTTATTAGTTTGACCAAAGAAACTTCATTTAACATATATTATAATAAGCGAAAGAAAGAAGTGCATTGCCTACCACCCAGGAAATGATTTTATAAATGCAATTCTGCAACGTCAAAGATGTACTATCTTTTGTACTTTGGTCTTTCCACTATATTCAATTACTTATTTTGTATCACAACTTTGATTTAGCTACGCTAGTAGGTTTTTACAAAGAGAGAAATTTTTCCAAGGATATATAAGACTGAAATGTTTAAAAGTAACTTGAAAAGATAAAAACACAGAGAAGCTATTTAAACCAAGGAAATGATTTTTTAAATGTAATTCTGCAACATCAAACAGTTACTCTTTTTTTTACTTTTGTATTTCCGCTATATTCAATTTCCTTTTTTGTCTCACGTCTTTGATTCAGCTAGGGTAGTTGGTTTTTACAAACTGAGAAAGCATTCCAAGGAAAAATAAGATTGAAAAGTTTAACAGAAACTTGAAAAGTCAAAAACACAGAGAAACTATAATAACAGCCAACTAAAAATCCCAAATCACACATCTAATACAAAATCAAACTATGTAATGGCAAGCATCTTAGCACAGCAAAAACAAAATAACAAAAGGAACACCCTAAATCCTAAGCTCCAAACAAAAATACCTGGTATTTTTTCAAGTGAGGTGAGGAGTGAGGGGATTTTTCCAAGTCAAGTGAAAATGACCAATTGAAAAATGAGTCATATAGTACCATAAAGGCAAGATATACTAAAGAGCACTGATGTGTTAACAATTAAATGCTTGAATTAAATAGGTCTATCTGAGTTTCGACAAGATTTTTTAAGACATAAAATTTCCGCTAGGGGAAAAACTGGGGTCTGGAGCGTAGTTGCCCCCTGTACTGTAACAAACTATGCCACTGCACGAGAGAGGAGTAAAGGGTGTCCAGAATCGAAACCATCCTTCCTTGTGTATTCGCCATAAAACTTGGAGCTGTAGTTTGGTTTCACTTGAAACCAAAGTCACGTGAAAATGACCAATTGAAAAATGAGTCATATAGTACCATAAAGGCAAGATATACTAAAGAGCACTGATCAGTTTCCGTGGATGCTTGAATTAAATAGGTCTATCTGAGTTTCGACAAGATTTTTGAAGACATAAAATTTCCGCTAGGGGAAAAACTAGGGTATGGAGGGTAGTTGCCCCCTATACTATAACAAACTATGCCGCTGCACGAGAGAGGAGTAAAGGGTGTCCAGAATCGAAACCATCTTTCCTTGTGTATTCGCCTTAAAACTTGGAGCTGTAGTTTGGCTTCTCACCACCTAGTCAATAGCCTTTGATCTAAGCAAGGTTAAGTAATAATCGCAGCTCTAAGGAATTCTTTACATTGATTTATTCCAAGTCCCATGATAATTGACTACTGAATTTGTACAATGGACAGTGTAATAACTTGCTAATTTTTTTGATGTTGTGAATTTTGGTGAGAAAATTCCTGAAAAAATATATAACTGTTACATAAATAGAAGGAACCTCGAAATTAATGGGATCTAAAATACTGAGATAATATTTGAAATTAATGAGATAATTATGTTTAAGTTTATAAGATAAATGAGATTAATGAAACTAATGAGAAAAATCCAACGTTTGGATATTAAAATATTAGAGGTCTGATCTACAAAAAGAAATTTATATTTTTATTTAAAATTCAAACTAAAACTACACAAATCCTTGTTTAATTGCCGTCATCTTCATCACTTTCATCACCGTCATCAGGTTTGTCATCGTCAATTTCATATATGACGTCACTGTCAATGTCTGCGTCACCGTAATAAGCAGAGTTATCGGCATTTAGTTTTCTGCCTTTTATTTGTATCGCTCATCCATGCTCTATAATTTATGATAAGATAACTCAATCAATTCTCAATAGTTTGGAATAACAAGCTATAAATTTTTATAATGGACACGATAGGCTGTTTCTTTTGGTATCGAATCACCTTAACTGATCTACAATAATTTGTAGATAATTTTGTAGAATAAGTATTAGAATGATTTTTCTCGATTATAAAATTTAGGAGACTGGAAAGTAATTCGAAGAATTTTTTCAACCATAATCTTCCAAATGTCAATACCTTTTTCTTATGTAAAACTTTTAATATCAACATTTGAAGTAAATATATGGCATTATTTTTAATAGACAAGTTGATATTGTGTTATTTTGCAAGGATATCTGACATATAACTTGTTGTATAAAGTGTACTCCACAAGTATTACACTTGGTACTCACCAGTGGTATGCGTTCTTAGTCACCAGTGGTATGCGTTCTTTAAAGGAGCACCATAAGAAAAGAGATCGAATAAAACCAAAACAGAGAATAGTAATGAAGATAATATTTTAACGAATGAATGACTGGATTAACTTGAGTCGGTTTGTTTCACTATCATGGCTACAAAACCTCCAATTGCTCCAATAGCCTTCATATAGCCAAATCGCTTCCAAATTAAATTATCTCCGCCATGAGGTATTTCTTCTAAAAATAAATTAGCACAGTAAATAATAGGATTATTTCTGATATACTACTAATAAAGTAAAACCAAAGAACCTAGAAAGCTGAGGAAATATAAACCTTTGCCTCTTCAAAAGCAATTTGGAAATAAAGAATTTTCTTCTTTATGAAATTTTCTCCATGCTGTTGTTACCATGTTCCTTGGTGAAAATCTCGATCGCTCCGTTATAAATCGAGAAGAAATATGCTGGTCTTTATGCCGAGTGTCGTCGTATTACCAGGGTATGAAGAAGGTGATGGTAGATACTTATGTAAAATCCTTAGAACCCGGTTTTGTACAATTTGTAACGGTTTAAGATGGGTTTTAAATGTTGCCAGATATACAATAGGACAATATGATAATGAGAATGAAATCGTCACTTTATGAACATCGCCTTTTATAGTTTGTCCAGCTAAATTATGTATCTCTATAGGACTCTTTGAAGGCAGGTTTTGACCAAGACCAGAATTAATTAGTTGTCAAGTCTTCTTAGGTGAATTTGAAGCATCTCGAAATGCCTCATAATAATATCTTTTCTTTGCTCCGCGAATTATTTTAGTTAGAGAATTCTTTTACTTCTTAAATTGGATTTTATTTGATTCAGATGGGTCCGTCAAAAATAACTTAAACAACTCATTTTTTACCCGGATAGATTTGAGCAGACCTGGTGTTATCCACGGTTGCTTCGGAATATTATATTTATTTCTACGGAAATCAACCTCAGGGCATCTATCATCAAGAGCCAGGCGAAATTCTTCTAAAAAAGATTCTGTAACAACACCCACATTATCGCAATGTAGAAGACTTGACCAATCAATAGGATAGAATAGCGTTAAGTTTAGCTAAATTGAAAACATATTATAACATTTAAAACATAAAAATCCTTTAAAACATAAACATATACATAATCAAACCTCTCAGAGTCTTTAGTGCCCAGCAATCCGACAGGACCTGAACTGACGAAAATACACATCCGATAATAACACTGAAGATTGATAATGTCCAAAATTTTGTGGAGTCAGCTGATGAGTGGTTCAGAACATCTGCGGTCACATTGGTCTAACGATAGAATAAAAGTCGCGATAGTGATTAAACAATAGCACCATAATTGTCAAGAAAATACTACACAACAAGCCATAAAAATCACTACTACTTTTTTTGCGGGAAAACTAAGCTTAGCTAGTGATATCTAGTGCAATGAGGATCCTGAATATTCTGAATAACCCAGTAATATCAAGTGTAGAGAAAAGATTTATGGCGGAATAAATTGGTGAGATAGTTGAAAAACGTAAATATCTCAAAAATCTCAGTAGCTTTGATGTTGTGTCTATGTATACAAATATTAATGTTTTAGGCTTTTTTTTTAGTGGCTAGGTTTTAGTTAAATTTTTGGTTTTAGGTTTTTGGTTTTGAAGCAAAGGTTTGAAGAAAAGGTTTTGTGGCTAGGCTAGAAAAAACAACTTACAAGAGGATAAAATCAATAAAACTAAAATGAAAATTTTTCAAAATAGTCCCAGCATCCTTACCTCAGCAAAGTTCAACCAGGACTGATAAATAAATTGACATGAAACGAGGCAGTTCACTGAAATGAAAGAAAATGATTTAAAAACACAATTTAAATGCCAGCCTAACTTTTTTCGCTTCTGATTTTATAGGTCTATTTGTGACAGGTTCTGTCTTAATATCTATTTCCAGCATCCTTAGCGATCCTAATAAGTTCCTACGTGAGAAGACGACCAAAATTAAACATGATTGCAGTTTCTAATATTAAACTGACATTAACAAGTACTACCAAAAGAAGAAAAAGTAGGAAAGGGGGTATGTTTAATCTTTTGTCCAGTGGCGTGAGTGGTGTCTGTTAGGGAATTTTATCGAGATGAAAAATTTCCTACGGTGGGGGAGACACAACTATCACAGAGCTGACCATGTGTTGATAAAAATATAGATGGGTTTGTCATCACGAATACTTCAAAATAGAAGGCTTGTAAATACAGAGACAAGGGAAACTAAAATGATTAAAATAGAAATTAAAAAAAGTAAATGAAAGTGGAAGCCCAGAGAAAATCAGTTGAAAACGATATTTTGGCATCATATAAGGTGAGCATTATTTTAGTAACATGTTTCCTCCAGTAAAGTAATCTCTTTTTGCTACCTTACCCTTACCTAATTGAAGGTGAGAAGTTGAGAACAAAAATTCTCACCCTGAAAATTGATATGGCACCACCCCTCTGCCAAACTCAGCTAACATCATGGGTAGCATAAACAAGCAGAAACTTTGGCTTGCCACCCAGATTTCTTTAATATTTCTGAATATTCCATCTGAGCAACTGTTCTCATCCTGGTTGATGGAATCCGTCTGCTCCCGATCTTTTTGAACGCCATCAGTCTTGAAAAAAACGAAACTTCTAAAGAAGAGTTCTCGGGTACCCTGAATCTGATGGTGTGAGTTTTGTCAATATTCCTTGAATTTTAGGGGTTTCCCCCTATTTCAAAAAAGTAGCGACAGCATAATACCTCCGACAACATCCCTATCCACCTAACACTTTTTTAAACTTCTTAAAGCCGCAGATGTCCGTTACATCACAGGGAATGTTTTCTAAAAGATGCATGTACATGTTACGTCATTAAGAGGGGGGATGACTAGAAAAATTACAAATGACAATTGTTATAAAGCTTCATTCTAAACTTTCTGCTTTACTAAGATTAAGAAAGCTTAAATTCCACTTAGAGCAAAGGATTACACATCATTTACTATTTTCTCCTTCCTCTATAGTGGGCAAGGAGAGGAGCCGCAAGAACCAGCACTCTAGGAAGCAAAGATGCTGGCCCTTCTGCAGTCCACCAGCAAAGCAGGGAGAAAACTGCCGACTCAAGACCTTTGATTACTGTCTAAGCTGAACTTTTAAAACTCCCCATACAATACAATGATGACGTGACGAGTTGCTTCTCCTTTGTACAAATTTTTGTATAGTGATTTTTGGTTAATAAAGTCAAGGGCAATAAATTTAATTGAAGTTTATTAGATAATTTGTTCGAGTTACAATTTCATATCGACTTATGTTGGATTTCTGTATTCGTGTTAGTTTCTAATCATGTTTTAGTTTAATTCCTTTAGTGAGTAAGTTTATAATTCTTTTTTAGTTTTAATATACCTCTTAAACTTTCAAAGAAAACAGTTTTTTGTTTGTTCTATTTCTACTAAAAAAATTGTTTTTAAAATAAGCAGTAATCTTAGCAATAGAAGTAGAAAGTATTAATAGGCTAAGTATCCCCATAATCAGTCTCAAATATCAAAATGTAAAGCACCCAGACTATGAAATAATTTGAAATATTATTAATAAAATTTTTGATTGGTTTTACGAGTAAAGCTCAATGGAAATTATAGAACGCTTAATTAAAAGTGCAAAAAAAACTACATAAAAATTGAATATATTTATTCTTCAGCCACCATGAAACAGTTAAATTTAATTTTTCACCGCAATAAGAACCAAAAAATAAACTTAATCCTGGAAGCCACTATAATGCCAATGCAATTATAAATCCATAAGAAATCCAAGCAAACCGAAATTTTACAATTCTTCGGTCCCCAAGAAAAAGATCAATTTTATTACTCACCAGTGGTAGGCATGCATTCTTCAAAGGAGCACTATAAAAAAAAGAGATCCAATAAAACCAAAACAGAGAATAGTAATGAAGGTAATATTTTAACCAATGAATGACTGGAGTTACTTGAGTCGGCTTGTTTCACTATCATGGCTACAAAGCCTCAAATTGCTCCAATAGCCTTCATAGAGCCAAATCGCTTCCAAATTAAATTATCTCCGCCATGAAGTGTTTCTTCTAAAAATAAATTTGCACAGTAAATAATAGGATTATTTCTGATATACTACTAATAAAGTAAAACCAAAGAACGTAGAAAGCTAAGGAAATATAAACCTTTGCCTCTTCAAAAGAAATTAGGAAATAAAGGAATTGGAAATAAAGAAATTTCTTCTTTATTAGTCCATTACCATCTTTAAATCGTAATAATGAAGAGGCTTAATAACAAAGGATTCACTTTATATGTATGTATTTATATACAACACTCAAATGAACAGCAGAAATGATATTGTAGAGTAAGTAAATGATGAACAAAAGAAGGAGCACTAAATCAATCCCTCTGAAATGGTGACAACCACAACGTTCTAAGACCTGATTATGTTTTTACAATTTACCTTGAGGTGTATAAAAGATGGCGCTGATACAACATGGGTCCGCATGCTAAATGTCATATGTTGGGAGCCAACCATGGTTGCTGAGTCACGTTGTGGTCACTCCTAGCACGTTTAACACCCGACTTTAAGATCCTTTTTATGGACATGAGATCATTACTTTAAAGGAACTATGTGAATGGAGCATCGGGTTAAAATTAAGATTATGACCCGGGTACAAGGAAGACAACCCCAACTGGTCATCTTTAGGCAATATTTAGTATTAGCAAATTATTATGCTCTTAAAAAAACTTAAAGTGCCTATTGTATGTGTTATTTTTCTTCGACAAGATTTGGAAAGTCATTGACGTCGATTTCTTTGTAAATTTTCTTAAATACCTTCCCACATAGAAATATTAAATATTCCAATTGAACGTACTTGAAAGCAATACACACATTCACAGTTTTGGTTCAATTTATTTTGTTGATTAGTTCTCAGAGAAGAAAAGAAAATAGACAGAGAAAAGCGATAGTCTTCTGAAAGGAGCCAAGAACGTCGCAACTTCATAGAACGTCACAAGAACATATTTTATATTTTAGTCCTCCTTATAAGAACCAACGATACAATACGACAGAAGGACAAAAATTTAAAAGTTCATGTCTTATTATATTAAGTGATTTAGTATCATCATAAACAGTATGAAATTTTCTCCATGCGGTTGTTACCATGTTCCTTGGTGAAAATCTCGATCGCTCCGTTATAAATCGAGAAGAAATACGCTGGTCTTTATGCCGAGTGTTGTCGTATTACCAGGTTATGACGAAGGTGATAGTAGATGCTTATGTAAAATCCTTAGAGCCCGGTTTTGTACAATTTGTAACGGTTTAAGATGGGTTTTAAATGTTGCCAGATATATAATAGGTCAATATGATAATGGGAATGAATCCGTCACTTTATGAACATCGTCTTTTATAATTGTTCCAGCTAAATTATGTATCTCTATAGGACTCTTTGAAGGCAGGTTTTGACCAAGACAAGAATTAATTAGTTGCCAAGTCTTCTTAGGTGAATCTGAAGCATCTCGAAATGCCTCATAATAATATCTTTTCTTAGCTCCGCGAATTATTTTAGTTAGACAATTCTTTTACTTCTTAATTTGGATTTTATTTGATTCAGATGGGTCCGTCAAAAATAACTTAAACAACTCATTTTTTACCCGGATAGATTTGAGCAGACCTGGTGTTATCCACGGTTGCTTCGGAATATTATATTTATTTCTACGAAAATTAACCTCAGGGCAACTATCATCACGAGCCAGGCGAAATTTTCTAAAAAAGATTCTGTAACAACACCCACATTATCGCAATTTAGAAGATTAGACCAATCAATAGGATAGAACTAGCGTTAAGTTTAGCTAAATTCAAAACATAATATAATATTTAAAACATAACATCTCGTAAAACATAAACATATACTTAATCAAACCTCTCAGAGTCTTTAGTGCCCAACAATCCGACAGGACCTGAACTGACGAAAATACACATCCGATAATAAGACTGAAGATTGATAATGTCCAAAATTTGGTGGAGTCAGCTGATGGGTGGTTCAGAACATCTGCAGTCACTTTCGTCTAATGATAGAATAAAAGTCGCGATAGTGATTAAACAATAGCACCATAATTGTCAAGAAAATACTACACAACAAGCCATAAAAATCACTACTACTTTTTCTGCGAGAAATCTAAGCTTAGCTAGTGATATCTAGCGCAATGAGGATCCTGAATTTTCCGAATAACCCGGTAATATCAAGCGTAGAGAAACGATTTATGGCGGAATAAATTGGTGAGATAGTTGAAAAACATAAATATCTCAGAAAATCTCAGTAGCTTTGACGTTGTGTCTATGTATACAAATGTTAATGTTTTAGGTTGTTTTTTTTCTTTTAGTTTTTGTTTTAGTGGTTAGGTTTTAGTTTAATTTTTGGTTTTAGGTTTTTGGTTTTGAAGCAAAGGTTTGAAGAAAAGGTTTTGTGGCTAGGCTAGAAAAAAACAACTTACAAGAGGATAAAATCAATAAAACTAAAATGAATATTTTTTCAAACTAGTCCCAGCATCCTTACCTCAGCAAAGTTCAACCAGGACTGATAAATAAATTGTTATGAAACGAGGCAGTTCATTGAAATGAAAGAAAATGATTTAAAAACACTTTTTTAATGCCAGCCTAACTTTTTTGCTGCTGATCTTATTGGTCTATTTGTGACAGGTTTTGTATTAATATCTATTCCAAGCATCCTTAGCAATCCTTATAAGCTTCTACGTGAGAAGACGACCAAAATTAAACATGATTGCAGTTTATAAGATTAAACCGACATTAACAAGTACTACCAAAAGAAGAAAAAGTAGGGAAGGGGGTATGTTTAATCTTGTGTCCAGTGGTGTGAGTGGTATCTTGTAGGTAATTTTATGGAGATAAAATTTCCTACGGTGGGGGAGACACAACTATTACAGAGCTGACCACGTGTTGATGAAAATGTAGATGTGTTTGTCATCACGAATACTTCAAAATAGAAGGCTTGTAAATACAGAGACAAGGGAAACTAAAATGATTAAAAATAGAAATTAAAAAAAGTAAATGAAAGTGGAAGCCCAGAGAAAATCAGTTGACAACGATATTTTGGCATCATATAAGGTGAGTATTATTTTAGTAACATGTTTCCTTCAGCAAAGTAATCTCTTTTTGCTACCTTATCCTTACCTAATTGAACGTGAGAAGTTGAGAACAAAAATTCTTACCCTGAAAATTGATATGACACCAGCCCTCTGCCAAACCCAGCTAACATCATGGGTAGCAGAAACTTTGGCTCCCCACCCAGATTTCTTTAATATTTCTGAATATTCCATCTGAGCAACTGTTCTCATCCTGGTTGATGGAATCCGTCTGCTCCCGATCTTCTTGAACGCCATCAGCCTTAAAAAAAACGAAACTTCTAAAGCAGAGTTTTCGGGTACCCTGAATCTGATGGTGTGAGTTTTGTGAATATTTCTTGAATTTTAGGGGTTTCCCCCTATTTCAAAAAAGTATTGACAGTATAATACCTCCGACAACATCCCTATCCACTTTACACTTTTTTAAACTTCTTAATGGCGCAGATGTCCGTTACATCACAGGGAATGTTCTCAAAAAGATACATGTACATTTTACGTTATTGAGACGGGGGTGACTAGAAAAAATACAAATGACAATTGTTTTAAAGCTTCATTCTAAACTTTCTGCCTTACTAACATTAAGAAAGTTTAAATTCCACTTAGAGCAAAGGATTGCACATCATTTTCTATTTTTTCCTTCCTCTATAGAGGGCAAGGAGAGGAGCCGCAAGAACCAGCACTCTAGGAAACGAAGATGCTGGCCTTTCTGCAGTCCACCAGCAAAGCAGGGAGAAAACTGCCGACTCAAGACCTTCAATTACTATCTAAGCTGAACTTTCAACACTCCCCATACAATACCATGATGACGTGACGAGTTGCTTCTCCTTTGTACACATTTTTGTATAGTGATTTTTGGTTAATAAAGTCAAGGGCAATAAATTTAATTGAAGTTTATTAGATAGTTTGTTTGAGTTACAAATTTCATATCGACTTATGTTGGATTTCTGCATTCATGTTAGTTACTAATCATTTTTTACTTTAATTTCTTTAGTGAGTAAGTTTATAATTCTTTTTTAGTTTTAATATAGCTCTTTAACTTTCAAAGAAAAATAGTTTTTTGTTTGTTCTATTTCTACTAAAATAAATAGTTTTTAAAATAAGCAGTAATCTTTGCAATAGAAGTAGAAAGTATTAATAGGCTAAGTATCCCCATAATCAGTCTCAAATATCAAAATGTAAAGCACCCAGACTTTGAAATAATTTGAAATATTACTAATAAAACTTTTGACTGGTTTTACGAGTAAAGCTCAATGGAAATTATAGAACGCTTAATTAAAAGTGCAAAAGAAATACATGAAAATTGAATATAATAATTCTTCAGCCACCATGAAACAGTTAAATTTAATTTTTCACTGCAATAAGAACCAAAAAATAAACTTAATCCTAGAAGCCATTATAATGCCAAAGCAATTATAAATCCATAAGAACTCCAAGCAAAGCGAAATTTTACAATTCCTCGGCCCCCAAGAAAAAGATCAATTTTATTACTCACCAGTGGTATGCGTTCTTCAAAGGAGCACCATAAAAAAAGAGATCCAATAAAACCAAAACAGAGAATAGCAATGAAGGTAATATTTTAACGAATGAATGACTGGAGTTACTTGAGTCGGCTTGTTTCACTATCATGGCTACAAAGCCTCCAATTGCTCCAATAGCCTTCATAGAGCCAAATCGCTTCCAAATTAAATTATCTCCGCCATGAGGTGTTTCTTCTAAAAATAAATTTGCACAGTAAATAATAGGATTATTTCTGATATACTACTAATAAAGTAAAACCAAAGAACGTAGAAAGCTAAGGAAATATAAACCCTTGCCTCTTCAAAAGAAATTAGGAAGTAAAGGAATTGGAAATAAAGAAATTTCTTCTTCTTTATTAGTCCAATACCTTCTTTAAATCGTAATAATGAAGAGGCTTAATAACGAAGGATTCACTTTATATGTATGTATAAGTACATAATGAACAGAAAAAGGAGAACTAAATTAATCCCTCCGAAGTGGTGACAACCACAACGTTCCAAGACCTGATAATATTTTTAAAATTTACTTTGAGGTGTATTAGAGATGGCGCTGATACAAAATGGCTCCGCATGCTAAATCTCATATGTTGGGAGCCAAACATGGTTGCTGAGTCACGATGAGGCCACTCCTAGCATGTTTAACACCCGACTTTAAGATCCTTTTTATGGACATGAGATCATTACTTTAAAGGAACAATGTGAATGGAGCATCGGGTTAAAATTAAGATTATGACCCGGGTACAAGGAAGACAACCGCAACTGGTCATCTTTAGGCAATATTTAGTATTAGCCAATTATTATGCTCTTAAAAAAACTTAAAGTACCCATTGTATGTGTTAATTTTCTTCGACAATATTTGGAAAGTCATTGACGTCAATTTCCTTGTAAATTTTCTTAAATACCTTCCCACATAGAAATCTTAAATATTCCAATTGAACGTACTTGAAAGCAATACACACATTCACAGTTTTGGTTCAATTTATTGATTCCGCAGTTCTTCGCAGTTTCAAGAGCATTTCATAGTTCAATGTTAGAAGTACTCTTATTGTGAGTGAAATGAGAAATACCAAAAATATAGTAATTTTTATATTTTACCAGTGTTACGGGGAGGGGGGTTGAAAAATAAGTGAGGAATTAGGACTGAGGGACACGGTTAATAATACCCATTGTTCGTGGTGACAGAATCGTCTTAGTAATGTCCAGGTCTCCTAAGTCGTGTAGATTCCCTTGAGAGCGTACTTAAAGATGACGAAAATTGTGCCTGGTGCCTGGAATCATTAACAAAGACGATTAATAAACGATAGTTTATTTCAATACTTACATACAAATTGTCATATAAGGTACATCAAACTTCAACTTAAACTAAGTTTTGGTTGTCTTACATGTTGAATATACTGCATCAATGTTGGAGCTCAACTAACTCAAAACTATACTTCTCCCTTTTAGTATATGCCCATATCCTGTGTTTTTGCGTCGTTTGTCCTTTACAAATAAAGGTATTACGTCTCTGCATACCTTTCTATTATACGGAGGCATTGAGGTCACTAAAGCTGATTAACTTGAACTTGCTATTTTATTATACTTGTTTGCAAGTGTAAGAAGAAACATTTTTTCCTTTCACTGTTGCAAAAACAACAAATAAATCGAAACAAATTTGGAAGCTTGAATTTATGGTGAAATAGATTAAGAAATTTATTTTGAATTTTATAGGGGAATAAAATAAGACATTTCATTGTGAATTTTATTTAGGGAATAAAATAAGGAATTTTGTTTGAATTTTATAGGGGGATTGCAGGCCTATATGTCATATATCCCCTCTCTCGTTGTAGAATGATGCCCTCATCATTCAGACTAATCCCCTTTAAATTTATATTTCCTTAAAACATTTTATTGTTTATTAAAGGTTATTTTTATAATTCCCTCACCGCGAAATGGCTATTGATCTACGTCTATAGTATTAAATTGTGTATTTTTTATTATTATTGTCCTTACCCCTAGAATTATGGTGTTTTAAAGTTATACTCCTACACCTCACATTAATATAAAGCACGAACATAAATATAGGTTTACACTGTGAATACCTAGTTTCAATTTTTTTGGAATCCTAATTAATTTTACTTTATTCAACTGTGATTTCCAATTGATCCGAGGTTTTCGATAATATTAAAGTATTACAAATAGATTTAAATTTTATCATAATAAAATCACTTTCACTACTGTCACATTATGTCATAATTTTTTACTAAGTTTATCTTATAAATCACTTATATCGGTTTGGACCCTTAAGGTCGAAACCGGTGTGCTGATCTCTGTTTCATGGCCTTTCAGCCAGGAAGTGCAAAAGGGGGTTGGGGGCCCACCATCCTGTACTTTCACACACCCTTCCTTCTTACCTTCCCCAGATTTCTCCAGGTACTCATTTAGAGCTGGGTTGACTTTGGCTGAGCTTACAGAGTCACGCCACTGACCCCCGTCCCATACTAAATAACTGGTCACAACTGGGATTGAACCCGTGCCCCTTGGACATAGAATTCCCACGCCAGCGCGCCAAACACTCAGCCAGGACGGCTCTTAAGTCTCTTATGTAACAAGTTCATTTTTCAAGCCTAGAATCATATCAATAGACAACATCTCAGAAAAATTCTAAGTAGACAACAATAAATATTTGCAAGATTTGCTAAATACTCCCAAAACAATAAAGCTTTCTACTGTTTCTGCTCCTGCTTGAATGTGTTTCCAGATCTTACTCAGCAATCAGCATTTGGTCACTTTTATGCAATTCTCCAAAAGTGTGTGTACAGCACCATCCAAATGGAACTGACAGGGCCTGTGTTATAAACATCACGAACCTGGACAACCATAAAGTTCTCCGGGCGGCTTTTAATTCGTATTTTGAAATAATCCTATCTGGCACAAATTCTATAAAAATATACTGAGTGACGACTAAAGTTTATTTATTTTGTTTGCTGAATATACATAGTAAACCAAAATACGGTCAACTATAAGAAGCAAAAAATAAATTATAGTAATATCTAGTATAAAAAAATTACCAAGTTACCGGTTAGCCCTATTCTAAAACTTCCAAGACATCTCGGGCCTTTCATCTCCCTCATTTTTAATTTTCTTAGCTTTGCAACATCAAGTTTCAGAATCCCGTCATTCAGGATTGTGATTAAAATTGAACTGGTGTAAAACAGCAATAGGAATAATGGATCTAGCCAAAATTTGTATCCGTTCGTCCAGGTAATTTTCTCTGTTTCTTGGCCATTTATTGAAGCTGCATATACTTGGTGCAGCTTCCAATCGCTGTCAAACTTTACTGTTTAAAATCTTCACAAGTTGTTAAAGTTTGTCTCGTTTTTTAAACATTTTTTAAATTTTGTTTAGAGTCGTTTGACTTAGATAGTTCTCTAAACCTTACTTGGTATGTCGATTCACAAGTTATATCGTTTGAGCTTATGTTGTTCTTTTCCGATCTTCATGATTGTTCGTGATGTTGACAATGTTGGGTTTCTTTATAGTTTGAATTGCAGGCAATCTGTTGATGTTCATAGTTCTTGCTGGAGTTTTGCATCATGAGTGGTAGGTGTCTTGTTTCTTCAATTTAATTCTTAAGATTTTACTCCGCATTAGTTCGATATTAATTTGTGTATGTTTTCAGTTAATTTTCTCAGGTCTGCTTGGCTTTGCCGTTTTTGGACTGGTATGGGATTAGGTATAATTATAGAATGATAGTTGGTACTTTCTTCTATACGACTAGTATTATTAAGGTGTTCTGTCTTCGTTGATAGCTGTTGGGTGAAACATCAGATATTTGATTTTCTTCATTCTTCGGTGGTTGATAAATCATAGCAATAGATATTACTCGATCCTTGATTTTGACCATAATGCTTCGTTGGTCAGTGCCATAGTATGCCAGTTCCTATAAAAAAGATTCTTGGCAGGATCACATTCTTAATAAGAAAATCACTCATAATAATACATAATATTATTATAACAACAATGTATATAGCATTCAGTAATGAGTTATATATTAACCATTATCATATTGCTATTAACTACATATCATGGCTGTGAATACAAGAGTACAGTTCTAAAAAAAAAATAATGAAATACTTGGTAAATGTTGGAGGTCTTAATTTCCCATATTATATTTTCTGCCAAATGTTTTATGTTTCTGATGCATGATTATGTCCAATAGAAACACAACATATTGTGTCGTAGCTTTCAAACAATATACATCAGCAATATTTCTTTACTTTAGGTACAGGATATTAGAAAATACAGGAGACGACCTCTTAATTCCCTTGTATTGCTATATCCTCCCAGCTCTGAGGGCTTAGATATCATTGGGGTGCAGTGGGGTTTAATTGTTGCATTTCTTGTGCATCAGCTGTGTCGTGTTTGGGCTTTGTTCTTTTCAGTCTCATAACTTCACATAGTTTGATTTAGCAGTGCCTTATTGTCAATGAGATATGAAATACTAGAAACATAGTAATTATGATATTGTATCAGGAATTTAGTAAAAATAGTCCATATTGATTTTCCACGTATTTTAATCTTTGGTCTTCATTAGGGAAGACTGGTATTTGTAGATCTAATACCTCCTTTATTTTTGATAATGGCATTGTACTTTTTGATTTTTTCGATTTATCGCCAGAAGAGGGTTTTTATTCCTCATTGTTTAAATTTGGGATTGTGAATGACAGATTTAGTCCTTGAAAGTTTATTACATTCGGGCTTATAATGTTTGTGCTTGTTTTGATTAAGGGTGTTTGCACAGTTGTCTCTTAGGTTACAAGTCGGCAACCTTGTTTAGTGGTTCTTGTTCCAACGTCCTGTAAGACTTGCTCAGATCAATAATTGGGGTCAATTTTCAAAATGTTGTTGCAGCAGGATAGAGTTTCGACTGTCTTTTTGGGTACGGTAAATAACCATAGATCATTTTGCAGGTCAATAAATGTTTCTCTTTTTGTTCTTCCTATTAAAGCTTCACAAGAGTCAGGAATATCTTTTTGTTGTGATTCTTTAAGAAAAAGATCTAACATTCCTGATCCTCTGATTTTCAGATTCAGTTGAAAAAGATTGGAAAATATTCTGGTTCAGTTGAAGAACCAGATTCGGGTAAAAATCAGTTACCAGAATGGAAACACACAGATAAAACTTAACAAAATCTTGCATACAGAAGGGGGGAAAGCTGATGTATGAAAAAGAAAAAAAGGAAAAAAAACTCAAGAAATACATACAGTGAATTTGCAGTATGACATCTTCAATTGTCACCACTCCAATCACCTTTTCTCTTTTGAAAAAATGTTGCCTTCTTTTGGCGAAGGCTAACCTTGCTCCATGAGCTGAAAAAAGACTTATATTAAAATAATTATTCTTGCAATAACAATTGGTAAGCTTATTTTAACTAATCTCCATCTTCAAAAAATAACAGAAACGAAGCACTTGAAAGAAAATTGGCCTGGGAAAGAAGCTTCAGTAGAGACAGATAAGGTGAAAAGAGTAGTATGGAGAAAATGGGCCCATGAGGACAGAATTTTCATAGCCAGTTTACTTAACAGCTAATTCCAGTCATGACCGTTCTTAGCAACCAGATTGCCTATACTCTCAAGAGCTCCTTATTAGCATATTTCAGTGGCACGTGATTTGCCTATTCCTGACAGCCCCTAGCAACTAGATCCAGTCATGAGCCTCCCTAGCAACTAGGTTTCCTATGGAGCCAGCCGGTACATATTGCCTATATTCCAGAGAGGAAATAATCTGCATATTCTTATCAGCACCAAGATTTGCCTACTCCGCTTATACTATTTAAGACAGCGGACCCAAAGAACTTGATTTAACCGTTCTGTTTTATTTTATTTCGAATGGACTCTTAGAGGGAACTTATGGTCATCCATGTCCCACCTCAAGGAGCCCCAAAGGCCCTCCCCCCTCAACTTTTGGTCCCACAAAAGTTTTCAACCTTTTGCGGGACTTAGAAATTTTCAACTTAATTTTATGTCTTAAAATGAAATTAAATATACTTATAACAAAATAAATTCAATTGTAATATTTTCAAAATATGAATTGAAGATCATATACATACATAAATCATGATTTTGTCTATTAGAAAAATATTGTTTTGTAGTGACACATTTTCTTTCTTTGTTTACGTAGTTTTTTTAACTTAATTTTCTTATATCTTAAAATGCCATTAAATATACTTATAACAAAAGAAATTAACTTCTGATGTTTTAGAAATACGAAATGAAGATGATATACACATGTTAGAAAAATAATGTTTATAGTGACCTTTTTTTCCGTTTTTTTATGTATGTCAACACATGTTTAATCAGCTTTCAAATATCACGAAAGAAAACAAACAATAATTTCAAACTTATGTTGTAACTTCAAACAAAAATTTTGAACAAAACTACCTTCTGAAAACTAAGAACACAATGACGAGGCAAGGAATGAAACATTAGGCTTTCTTGAAATTGACAAAGAGAGCTTTGACTAGTCCAAACATGTAATATAGCAGATTATAATTTAAAAGCCATTTTAGAATTCTAAGAAATCTACCATAGTAATTGCAAAAAGGCAAAGAAAATATTCAAAACTATATTGTTGAAACAAGGCAAATTCAAAATTCGTTTAAATCTACCACAGAAACTACTGAACAGCCGACTTAGCATAACAAACCCTAAGTTTTTATTTGGACAGTTTCAAAAAATTCAAGGAAAGCACGGACAAGTCAAAGTATGGAACAAAGAAAACCAAAATTTTAAACAAAATCTTCATCAGAATTCACCAAAAATTCAAAGCACCAAACATGTTAAACAATAAATACAAACTAATCCACTTTCGGAATTCTAAAAAACATACCACAGAAAGGATCTAACCCCCAAAGTGGATATACCAGAGCGTATTTTTGAAATAAATTCAATTTCAGCATGTTTAACACTCTAGGAATTGCAAACTAAATATCCAAGATCATGAGATTCAAACAACAAACCCACTGAACGTAAAAAATAGGTAAGAAAAACACTAAAAAATAGCAAACTAAATGTCCCCGTTATAAGGTTCAAGCTACACATCTACAAAATACTATAAAGACCAGTACAGGTAACTTAAACCAGGAGACAACACTTCCACGATCACCCCCTAATCTATTGAAATATAACCGTTCACTGTCTGAAGACTTTTCAATTTTACGTTTACCAGTGTCTAGTTAATGTAGTAATTTTGGGTAATATGGATTAGTTCTCTTGAATATCCAACAAACCTACAAGGAATAATGTCTCCTACTTTGACTATTTTACAAAAAGATTGTATGTGGAAATTTGTAGTCAATCAGGTGGTACTCCATGAATAAAATTTGTGATGATATCCGTCAATAATATGGGAAATGAGATTCTAATGTTAGAAGATGAGAGTGAAATTTCTAATACTTACACTAGTACAATTTGTACAATCACCTTACAAAGTTTATTAGTTTGACCAAAAAAACTTCACTTAACATATATTATAATAAGCGAAAGAAAGAAGTGCATAGCCTACCACCCAGGAAATGATTTTATAAATGCAATTCTGCAACGCTAAAGATGTACTCTCTTTTGTACTTTGGTCTTTCCACTATATTCAATTTCTTATTTTGTATCACAACTTTGATTTAGCTACGCTAGTAGATTTTCACAAACTGAGAAACCTTTCCAAAGATATATAAGACTGAAAAGTTTAAAAGAAACTTGAAAAGTCAAAAACACAGAGAAGCTATTTAAACCCAGGAAATGATTTTTTAAATGTAATTCTGCAACATCAAACAGTTACTCTTTTTTTTAATTTTGTATTTCCACTATATTCAATTTCCTTTTTTGTCTCACGTCTTTGATTCAGCTAGGGTAGTTGGTTTTTCCAAACTGAGAAAGCCTTCCAAGGAAATATAAGATTGAAAAGTTTAACAGAAACTTGAAAAGTCAAAAACACAGGGAAACTATAGAAACAGCCAACTAAAAATCCCAAATCACATATCTAAAACAAAATTAAACTATGAAAAGGCAAGCATCTTAACACAGAAAAACAAAATAACAAAAGTAACACCCTAAATCCTAAGTTCCAAACAAAAATACCTGGTATTTTTCCAAGTGAGGTGAGGAGTGAGGTGATTTTTACAAGTCACGTGAAAATGACCAATTGAAAAATGAGTCATATAGTACCATAAAGGCAAGATATACTAAAGAACACTGATCAGTTTCCGTGGATGCTTGAATTAAATAGGACTATCTGAGTTTCGACAAGATTTTTGAAGACATAAAATTTCCGCTAGGGGAAAAACTAGGGTATGGAGGGTAGTTGCCCCCTATACTATAACAAACTATGCCGCTGCACGAGAGAGGAGTAAAGGGTGTCCAGAATCGAAACCATCTTTCCTTGTGTATTCGCCTTAAAACTTGGAGCTGTAGTTTGGCTTCTCACCACCTAGTCAATAGCCTTTGATCTAAGCAAGGTTAAGTAATAATCGCAGCTCTAAGGAATTCTTTACATTGATTTATTCCAAGTCCCATGATAATTGACTACTGAATCTGTACAATGGACAGTGTAATAACTTGCTAATTTTTTTGATGTTGTGAATTTTGGTGAAGAAATTCATGAAGAAATATATAGCTGTTACATAAATAGAAGGAGCCTTGAAATTAATGGGATCTAAAATACTGAGATAATATTTGAAGTTAATGAGATAATGATGTCTAAGTTTATAAAATAAATGAGATTAATGAAATTAATAAGAAAAATCCAACGTTTGGATATTAAAATATTAGAGGTCTGATCTACAAAAAGAAATTTGTATTTGTATTTAAAATTCAAACTAAAACTACACAAATCCTTGTTTAACTTGTTTAATTGCCGTCATCTTCATCACCATCACTTTCATCACCGTCATCAGGTTTCCCATCGTCAATTTCAGATATGACATCATTGTCAATGTCTGTGTCACTGTAATAAACAGAGTTATCGGCATTTAGTTTTCTGCCTTTTATTCGTATCCTTCATCCATGCTCAATAATTTATGACAAGATAACTCAATCAATTCTCAATAGTTTGGCCTAACAAGCTATAAATTTTTATAATGGACACGATAGCCTGTTTCTTTTGGTATTGAATCTCCTTAACTGATCTACAATAATTTTTGCAATAAAAGTATTAAATGATTTTTCTCGATTATAAAATTTTGGACAAAGGAAAGTAATACGAAGAATTTTTTTCAACCATAATCTTCCAAATGTCAATTCTTTTTTTATGTAAAACTTTTAATATCAACATTTGAAGTAAATATATTGCATTATTTTTAATAGACAAGTTGATATTGTGTTATTTTGCAAGGATATCTGACATATAACTTGTTATATATGACTGACATTTAACTGACATAATCCACTTGTTGGAGTACCAAGTGTACTCCACAAGTAGTACACTTGGTACTCACCAGTGGTATGCGTTCTTACTCACCAGTGGTATGCGTTCTTCAAAGGAGCACCATAAAAAAAAGAGATCCAATAAAACCAAAACAGAGAATAGCAATGAAGGTAATATTTTAACGAATGAATGACTGGAGTAACTTGAGTCGGCTTGTTTCACTATCATGGCTACAAAGCTTCCAATTGCTCAAATAGCCTTCATATAGCCAAATCGCTTCCAAATTAAATTATCTCCGCCATGAGGTGTTTCTTCTAAAAATAAATTTGCACAGTAAATAATAGGATTATTTCTGATATACTACTAATAAAGTAAAACCAGAGAACGTAGAAAGCTAAGGAAATATAAACCTTTGCCTCTTCAAAAGAAATTAGGAAATAAAGGAATTGGAATAAAGAAATTTCTTCTTTATTAGTCCAATACCTTCTTTAAATCGTAATAATGAAGAGGCTTAATAACGAAGGATTCACTTTATATGTATGTATTTATATACAACACTCAAACGAATAGCAGAAATGATATTGTAGAGTAAGTACATGATGAACAAAAAAAGGAGCAGTAAATTAATCCCTCTGAAATGGTGACAACCACAACGTTCCAAGACCTGATTATGTTTTTACAATTTACCTTGAGGTTTATTAAAGATGGCGCTAATACAACATGGGTCCGCATGCTAAATGTCATATGTTGGGAGCCAAACATGGAAAACTTAAAGTACCTATTGTATATGTTATTTTTTTCGACAAGATTTGGAAAGTCATTGACGTCGATTCCGCAGTTCTTCGCAGTTTCAAGAGCATTTCATAGTTCATTGTTAGCAGTACTCTAATTGTTAGTGAAATGAGAAATACCAAAAATATAGTAATTTTTTATTTTACCAGTGTTACGGGGGGGGGGGTTAAAAAATAAGTGAGGAATTAGGACTGAGGGACACGGTTAATGATACCCAATGTTCTTGGTGACAGAATCATCTTAGTAATGTCCGGGTCTCCTAAGTCGTGTAGATTTCCGTGAGAGCGTACTTAAAGATCACGTGAATTGTGCCTGGTGCCTGGAATCATTAACAAGGACGATTAATAAACGATAGTTTATTTCAATACTTACATACAAATTGTCATATAAGGTACATCAAATACCTTGAATTTATAGTGAAATAGAATAAGAAATTTATTTTGAATTTTATAGGGAAATAAAATAAGACATTTCATTGTGAATTTTATTTAGGGAATAAAATAAGGAATTTTGTTTGAATTTTATAGGGGAAATTGCAGGCCTATATGTCATATATCCCCTTTCCCGTTGTAGAATGATGCCCTCATCATTCAGAATAATCCCCTTTAAATTTATATTTCCTTAAAAATTTTTATTGTTTATTAAAGGTTATTTTTATAATTCCCTCACCGCGAAATGGCTATTGATCTACATCCATAGTATTAAATTGTGTATTTTTTATTATTTTTGTCCTTACCCCTAGAATTATGGTGTTTTAAAGTTATACTCCTACACCTCACATTAATATAAAGCACGAACAAAAATATAGGTTTACACTGTGAATACCTAGTTTCAATTTTTTTGGAATCCTAATTAATTTTACTTTATTCAGCTGTGATTTCCAATTGATCCGAGGTATTCGATAACATTAAAGTATTACAAATAGATTTAAATTTTATCATAATAAAATCACTTTCACTACTGTCACATTATGTCATAATTTTTTACTAAGTTTATCTTATAAATCACTATTGGTGCTTTTTTTCTGATTATTGATTCTTGAGTTTTTCATGTCTTCTTTCACACCTATGCCATAATTTTTCGTGTCTCTGCCCATTTCTCTATATTATTTGGTTTATTATTGTTCATTCAAATTAATATAAGTTTTTCACCTCATAATACTTCAACTGTTTAAATAGTAGTAGTAGTAAGACGGAACTAGACCCTTAAGGTTCAAACCGGTGTGCTGATCTCCGTTTCATGGCCTTTCAGCCAGGAAGTGTAATAGGGGGTTGGGGGCCAACCATCCTGTACTTTCACACACCCTTCCTGCTTACCTTCCCCAGATTTCTCCAGGTACTCATTTAGAGCTGGGTCGACTTTGGCTGAGCTTACAGAGTCACGCCACTGACCCCCGTCCCAAACTAAATAACTGGTCACAACTGGGATTGAACCCGTGCCCCTTGGACACAGAATTCCCATGCCAGCGCGCCAAACACTCAGCCAGGACGGCTCTTAAGTCTCATATGTAACAAGTTCATTTTTCAAGCCTAGAATCAAATCAATAGACAACATCTCAGAAAAATTCTAAGTTGACAACAATAAATATTTGCAAGATTTGCTACATACTCCAAAAACAATAAAGCGTTCTATTTTTTCGGCTCCTGCTTGAATGTGTTTCCAGATCTGACTCAGCAATCAGCATTTGGTCACTTTTATGTAATTCTCCAAAAGTGTGTGTACAGCACCATCCCAATGGAACTGACAGGGGCTGTGTTATAAACATCACGAACCTGGACAACCATAAAGTTCTCCGGGCGGCTTTTAATTCGTATTTTGAAATAATCCTATCTGGCACAAATTTTATAAAAATATACTGAGTGACGACTAAAGTTTGTTTATTTGTTCGCTGAATATACATAGTAAACCAAAATACGGTCAACTATAAGAAGCAAAAATAAATTATAGTAATATCTAATATAAAAAATGACAAAGTTACCGGGTAGCTCTATTCTAAAACTTCCAAGACATCTCGGGCCTTTCATCTCCCTCATTTTTTAATTTTCTTAGCTTTGCAACATCAAGTTTCAGAAACCCATCATTCAGGATTGTGATTAAAATTGAACTGGTGTAAAACAGCAATAGGAATAATGGATCCAGCCGAAATTCGTATCCGTTCGTCCAGGTTATTTTAAACAGTAATGATGACTATATTGATTACTATATCTGAAAAAAACATAAGAGAAGGAATCTAGTAGTATTCACCTTCTCCCAATGTTAGTTATGGAGTACTGCATATATTTACATCTTTAGAAGAGAATGTAATAGTTAATTTTTACTGTCCAAATTTTAAAATAACTTCTTGAGATTTTTCCGATGAAAAATACGAAAACTGATGTAGAATTATAACGTAAGTTATCTTAAACCTAAGTCGAAATCCAAATTCAAATGGATTAAGCTATTTCATTTTATCTCCGTGTTTCACAGCAGTGAAAGACGCATATTATTGCTGTATATTGTGTGGTTTGGCGATATATATGTATATCGTGGAAAACGCTTATAAATGTCGTTGATACTTGATTGACGTAACCTGACTGGACCCGCTCTGTTTGCGGGAATTAGGGTGTTGGGTTCAGTGCTTTGGAGAGTTTGGTGCTTCTGCACGTGCTAGGACGATGAAAACTAGAAGGCGTGTCAAGGAGCTGCACAAATTGACTTGATAAAGTCGTTTTCCCCGATTTGACCATCTGGGGGGCTGAAGGGAGAGGAAAAATTTAGAAAAAATGAGGTATTTTTTAACTTACGGGTTGGTGATCGGATCTTAATGAATTTTCATATTGAGAAGGACCTTGTGACTCAGAGCTCTTATTTTAAATCCCGACCAGCATTAAGCCTCTGATTTTCCTTTTAAGGCAATCTACTGATTCTTTGAATTTTGCTAGACCTCATGCCATATAAGCTCTTGGCTCTTCCGACGTCGTGACAAGTGCCATATGAGTTCTCACCTCTTTTTTCATTTATTTATCTATTCTAATTATTTTGTATAAATTAAGTCTTAGTGAGTGTCTAAGATCTGAACACGGCTATGATATTTTTCGGTAACTTGATTGAAAGCTGTTACTTAATGAGATATACTCATCAGGGAATTTATTCTTCTTTTATTTTCTCATATTATTATGAGCAACAGCTGGTATCGTTCTCTGTTATTTTCTCTCAAAGAAGTTCCTGTATTTCCATTTGAACTAGGCATTAGGGGAGGTTACTAGTTTTGGTGTGATTCTAGTTAATTTTAATTAGTTATTAATATTTATTTACCTATTTTTGCGGGTTATTAATATTTGAAGGCTGAAAGCTTAATAATGCTCTAAGATTCAGAATTTTTATTTTTCGTGAATGACCTTACAATAGATAAATGCCTCACAGTGGTCCTGAAAACAAACAGTGCCGGATTTACCTAACTATCAGTCGTCTGCGAGACGCTATCAGTTGATCCTAAATTTGTTCTGCTGTTGTCTTGTTTTGATACCAAAAATAGGTAGAAAAAGGTCTTGTGTTGTAAGTAGGTTGGATAGAATGTTTTCTTGTGGGCCCAGTATTTATACGTGATATTATTTGAAGTATTTATACGTGAACTAATCTAGTTTTATACAAGATTCCGACCATTTAAGGAGTAGTTTGAGACATACGACTTCCTTTTATTGGTTAAGGTATATACTCCCTCTTAAAATATCAATTTCATGACGCAGTAGGAGCCCCATATTAGAGACAGAGGGTTTTGTTAAAATTAATGCTATTTTTTTCACAGTGGATTTCTGACTTTACAATATTGTCTATGTCTTAGCTAGGCCTATCTTAATATTCTATAGATTTTAGGCTAAAATCAATAGATTTTGTAAGTTTGAATTTTGACGAATGAATTGCATTGTCAGACTCAGAGGAGTTAATTTCCGCTAATTGTTTTCTGTTTCACAGTTTATTTTTTTTTCTTATCGTTGACAACATTGTTCATAAGAACATAAGGTCAAATTTTGACCAAATAATGCTCACAGCAGCTAAAAAAAAATTACAGGAAAGCCGAGTTTTTAGATTATCCAGAGTATGTTTAAATTTTTGTGTCCTTGGTTCTTCAACGAATCTGAAGCGGGACACAAAGCTTATTCAGAAGTTTAAAGAAGTAGATAGTTGTTATAGCTTTGTGGGTAACATTGTTTGGTACTTGTGTCTTATAGCCACCACATCCAAGAAGTGAAGTTAGGTTAATCCTAATGATACAATTTTTACTTCATAATATAAATAATAATTGTAGTTGACACATTTTGCATGCAGCTCCGCTATTCTTTAATCTCCCCCCTTTTTTGATTGTTTTTCCCATTTCTTTTTAGAATGAATCCTAGAGCACAAGAGTAGTTTTATTAGAATATTCAGCTTTTTAAAAGTGATAAGCAGCTTTTTAATATTCAGCTTTTTAAAAGTTTAAAAGTGCGTCCCACTGAACAATAAATGTCCATTTATGTATATTTGGTGAAACAGAAAAACATAACTATTTACAACACTTCTGTGCTTTTTCAGTAATGAAAAAGAGTTTCATCATAAATTGAAAATAATTCAAGCTTCAAAGAAGAAGAAGAGCGTCTGTTGAAAAAGTAAAAAATGGATAACAGTGATGATGGCAGCATTTTATTAAGAGGGAAGAAGAGACTCACCAAAACCAATTGAGATACTAATAATCTATGGCAGTGTAGAATATAAGGTAGTTGACATAAATCGGGAACAAATTTTTTTAATTTTATTATTATTATATCTAGAGGCTTATTGAGTCTTAGATCTAAAAAGGGGTATGACTACTTTTGGTAACTTGATTGAAACCTGAAATTGAATGAGACGTTCTCAGCTGGTAATTTTATCTGTTTTTATTTTCTCATTTTATTATGATCAAGTGCTGGTATCATTCTCTGCTATTTGCTCTCAAAAGAAGTTCCACTATTTCCATTTGAACTAGGTGTTAGGGGTAGGCTACCTATTTTGATGTGACAGGTATAACCCCATGCAAATCTGAGAATCAATCTCAATTTAGCAGTTTCCTTATTTAAGAGAAATGTTAGCAGAGGGGTAGATTATTTGTAAAAATAGATATTGCAGTTCTCTATATAATTACAGCTTGAATTGAAAGTAAACGCATTTAAGGGCCTACGCAGAGAGATTGTGGACGAGGAGGTAATAGCAAGGGAATCCGATATAATCTTTAACCTTTTATCCTTGAATCAACTCATAATTTTTGAGTTTTATGCCTAACGGAGGAAATTCCAAAAAATATCTATTAGGATAAAATATAAAATTACTAGTGAAATAGTTGTTGCGAATTTGCCCTTTATAGTCAGAAAAATAATATGCATGCTAAAAGAATTTTGTTTTATTGAAATAAATTTAAAGCGGAAACTAGGATTGACTTTGCTTTTACAGACTGTGTCTGCGCATACATAGGTAATCGATTAGTTGAAGTATAGTACAGTAACTTATAGGTCAAAATTTTAAATATTAAAAATTTTTCATTGCATAACAGAATTTTTTTTAATAAATGCAAACATCATCTAGATAAGATCTACCATTTTCTAAATAACTATTACAAGTCTGGCTGAGCTTAACTCGCATTATGGGGTCAAAACAGAAAATAGAAAACTTTAAAAAAGTTAGAAGGTTAAAACCATAAAAAAGGTTCAAAAATGCTTGCACATATAAAAATAGCAAAGGAATGCAACTTTATCTTAGCAAAATAAAAAATAACAGTCAAATAAAACACTAAAAACATGCATATACATATACGGGCCACAGCATGTCATGAAAATTAAAACAGATTAGACTGGCAAATTCAAAAAGGGTCAATCAAAACTCAAAAAGAAGGAGCTTAACAAACTGTGTTGTGTGCATTAAAATCACCTGTTATAATCAGTTCTTCATTAGCAGGAATTTTCTTTGATAACTCATTAATATTGCCACCAGTTTCACTGTTGTTGCCATTTGCATTATATACATTTTTAATGTTAATGGTTGATCCATTTTGTAGAAGTACCCTGCAGCCATTGATTTCAACTTTATGATCTGGATGATCATGCAATTCAAACTCCCATTCAGTAAAATGTAAATTCTTTTTTACGCAGGTCAGTTCTCCACCTTTTGTACCTTCTGATCTGTCTTTTTTTCGTCATATTGTATACTTTAAAAGTCAAATTTATGTATGGCTCTAACTATGTCTCTTGAATGCATATTACATCAATTTCATTTTCCTGACAGTATTCTAAAATCAGGTCTTTTTTCTCTTTCATTACTGACTGGGCATTCCATGAGCATTTTCAATCATTCCATTCATATTACTAACACTGGGAATCTTTTGCTGATTGAGACTCCCTACGTCTAATTCTTCTACAAATCTTCAAAGTCTTTCAATTCGATGAGATAGTGATAAATTGCTGATTTCCAACAATTCGGCTTTACAGAGTAAACCTATCACTATTTTTTCTACAGTTTCTTGTTTTGTAGCCTTTCTTATTTGTTCAAAACTATTGGCTGAAATAGAATTTTTTGGTACAAGTCTTTTCAAATTTGTCCTGTTAGCTGTATCTGCATAGCTCTTATAAGTTACTTGAGCCATCCTGTAACTGATATGGTAACATTCTGCCATTTGATGTATTTCACGATTTTATTTCCTCACTGGGCAAGCAAACGAAGTAGAGGCATGATTTCCTCTAAAATTGGCACAAAAATAAGCCCTTGCTCTGTCTGGCGAGATATAACTTTTCAAAGTACATTTATCTGATGAATGTTTATTTGAACAACTTAGGCATACTGGCTCCTTGGCTCTGCAATCATTTTGCAGGTGACCATACTTCTGGCATTTTTGACACTGCATGATTTTATGATGGTAAACATGAACTTCTCTTTTCCTCCCACAAAACCAAATGTTTAGAGGTAATGTATCACCATTGCTGCGAAACTATCTTCTAATTTTCTTGTTTCCCTGTAAAGCCTTTTCTGTCTTACTATGTCATGTATTACCGTTATACTTTGTACGTACTCCATTATGCCTCCTGTTGTTAGGTTAATAGGAACTCCCTTTACAATTCCTCTCACAAGGGGCACTTTCATTTTTGCTGTTACCTTCATGTCACCAATTTTTTAATATTCAGAATTATATCTGTTGCATCCTCATTTTGAATGCATACAGTCCTTACAGACCTGCCCCTCATGACATCAAACTCAAACTTGCGGCTTGTGAGCAATACTTTAAAAGACTTTACCAGATCAAAGTCAGGTGGTAGAACTTTCCCTTTATTGATTACTTCTATTTCAACCTTGGTGGCAAATTTTTCTGCTGTGGGAATGTTAACATCTAAAAGCTCTTGTTTGGATGGTTTTCCAATTTTCTGTCTTTTCGTCTCAAGAATGTAGGATTTATTACTATCTCGTGAAATATCTCTTCTTTCACGGCCAAAATTCTGGATTTGACCAAGCCTTGGCAGTTCTGTTTGTCTCTTGACTCCTTCCTCATCATATGGGTTTCCAACTACCCTAATCTCATCATCACTTTCACATGTCAGTGCTGGGAATCGCTCTCTACTTAATGGTGTAAATCTATTAGATATAGGCACATAGTAACATGGGGTGTTGTGTACTAATTCTTGTTGGATCACTGAGTTTGGTTGAGCATTGACACAATTTGATGGTGGTGTAGCATAGCCATGGCTATAGGAAGATTAACCCTGATACTGGCTATGCCAACCTAGTGCTTGTCCATACTGCCTAGGACTCAGCTGATAAGGCTGAGCCCAATTCAACATCCTTGGGTTTCCATCATAGTAACCCTCTCCATTGGGTTCATTGGCAATAGTAAGGTTATAGTAACTTTCCTGGGGGTCTGGTAAATTGTTCATCCTTCCCAATTTCACTTCAATGTATATTATACAATTGTCTAAAAGTTTTAAAAGGCAAAAGAATCAATGAATTTTAAAGAATCACAAGTACTCACATAAAATTTTAAACTTGAAGCAAATATTTTACATCCATATTCGTAAGTACATAACGACCCCATTTGTTGCTCTAATTTCATCGCTCTAAAAATATGGATTCCTCCTGGGAAAATATGAATCTTTATTAAAAGTTTCTTGAACCGCATAATTAACTTCAAAATATACATCAAACCTCATAATTATTATACATTAATTCATTCTTGTGGGTCAGCTGAAAAATTGTAAATTATATCATTTATATGACCAAAACAGTTGCTGTGAGATGAAACTATGATGTAGGGGGAAAGGAACTTCTAAAAGAGCATTTCAGTCTTTAAATTTGAACAGTTAGATACATTTCGAAATTAATAAAATCGTCGATTTTTGAAGTGATTTAAATAATCTTTTTTTGGTTTTTGCTTCAAGATTATTCCTTAAGAATTAAAGAAACGATGCGATTTATGTTGTTTTTGAAGTGAAAATTAATTGCCTTGGTTTGGAGGAGGGAGATTTGAACAGAGAACGAAATTTCTAAATAAAAGTTTTTTTTTCCAACAGAAGGAAATAAAGGAAACAAAGTTAGTTTTATTTCCCTAAAGTCTTTTGTTGCTTAAGATCTTCCTGGAAGAAATCTTAATTTTATACTTTCAAGCTATGTTGATAATTGTTCTTTTTCGGTCTTTCAGATCAAATTGTGGCTGACAAAATAAATTCTGGAGATATGATCGATTATACAGAAATGAGGAAAGCTCGACGTAAACAGTTATTCAAAGCAGGAAAGGTAAATTTAGGCATGCAAACTTTTCCATACCAGATTGTGTAATTGCTATAAAAAGAAGCTTTGGCTATAGACCAACGAAGATTCGTGGGCAAAATAATAAACCAAATACGTTCCTTAAAATAGCTCCAATTCTGATATATAATAATTGAATTTTATAAATGCTTACTTATGTAAATACAAAGCTGAACAAATTAATTAAATTTGATAACAAGGCTTTTCATCTGTAAAAATTCAAAAAAGGAAAAATCTAAAACAAAATATTGATCTAGTGACTGAAAAAAAGAATCTTGGACATAAAAATTTGCACCAATAAATCAACACAAAATTACATTCAAGGGTGCACCCCGTATTTTATTTTAATAAGTAAATAAAACTAATTAGTTAAGGTATTTAGTTCCTCTTGCTTAAGACTAATAAATTCCGCTAGGAAGTGCTGATCAAACTTTTTAAAATGTCACCCCATTTTCCTTATTGGTCAAAACTAAAATGTTAGGCGGGTCTAGACCAACCAATGAAAATCATTCTTAGCTAAAGCTTAGCTATGGACATAACAAGAGAATTTTATATTTTTACCGACGGGTTAATCTGAACAGAATTTATGATAAAAAGAATCTGTACCAAAAAACTTAAGTTACTTTTTTTCATTGTTGTCAGTGGTCTTTAGGTAGACAACGGCAAGAGAATTTTTTTCTCTTAAACTTAAAATTTCCCCTCGGAAATTTACACATGTTCCAATAATCTCCCCCCCTTCCTGTACTCATAGGCGGATTTTTCTTGCCTACTAAATGGCCAATGGAAAGTAACAAAACAGATTCTACTTCTGTTTCTCAAATTTTAGAATAATATTAAATATATTTTCAAGTAAAAAACTACAAATATCATCAACACAACATAATTCACTAATCCATAAAGGCTTTACGTCCTGAAAAGGGGGAAGAATACGAGTACTCTTAAAACACTAATAAGAATTAAGTAAAAATTATAGTAATTCAATAAGAGAAAGTGAGGGAAGGATAGGTATTGTTGAAAATGTTCGTTTCCCGACGGCTTTTGATAAGACAAACATCAAAAGGCTATTAGAATTGGAACGGATGACTATTGGGAGACAAGTTAAAAAGATACAAATTTTCTTCTGAAGTTTATGTAAATTGTATAATATTCCTGCTCCCTCTCATGGAATATTTTTCATGTCTATTAAATAGCAGTGGGAGCAGTGAAGATGTTAAAAGTAGAATAGCTAAGGCTCAAGGTGTTTTTTTACACTTAAAAAAAAGTTTGGAAGAATAGAAAGATAAGTCTGCAAACCAAGATTAGAATATTGGAAGCTACAGTGATGACAGTGGTCAAATATGGCTCTGAAGCATGGGCGCTCCGAAAAGCAGATGAAAATTTACTAGATGTTTTCTAGAGAAATTGCCTATGGATTGTTCTGGGTACCCGGCTGACTGACCGTATTTCAAACAGTAGGTTTTACGGAAAATGTGGTTCAATCCCGCTTTCTAGGGCTATAATGAAAGAAAGGTTGAGATGGCTAGGCCACGTTCTACGGATGACAGATTACCGAAGATTGTCCTTTTTGGCCAACCCTCTGGGGCTACACGGAAAGCAGATCTTTCCTGTCTGGGTAGGTAGGATGTCATAAATAAAGATTTAAAGGAAATGGGGACTTCCTGGCAGGGTGTAAAGACCTTAGGCTTTAAATAGATTAGGTTGGAGGAGGAGCGTGCGTAGCTTTGTTGGCCTTAGGTGGCTTGGTGCTGCAGTGAGCTATTAGTAGTAGTAGTAGTCGTATTAAATAGCAAATTGGAAGCAAAAAGTGTATATTGTACTTCCTGTGTCGAATCATTGAATGAGGAGAAAATATTAAAAAAACAGCAAATATAATTCACAGATACCCATAGAAACTCTATCACCTTATGCCAAAAAATAATAATCAACACCAGCTCATAAACATTCAATGGTTGTAATAAATAAATAAAAGAGAGCTAATAGAGAATTTTAGATCCATGGCAAGTTTATACTCAAACAAATAGCCAAAAGATTGTCTGATCGTCTTTTCAATTGATGACCAGTAAAACACTAGGTGGAAATGTGCGCTGCTGGAAAACCGTTAGAGTTCGTGATAACGAACTGTATGTAAGGAGGGGCTCGGCTAAATAGTAATCAAAACTAAAATGACATTTTGATATAAATAGATACATTAAAAAGTCGACTTATGCTCATTTCCAATAAATACGATTTATTGATACCCATCAAAAGTGGGTATTCCTGAAACGGGGGAAACGCTTCTGAAAAATCAAGAAGTCTTATTGAAATTCGCAACATCAGATTCAGCGTATCAGAAAACCAGAATCTGATCCTGTATAGATTTCAGGTTAGGCTGCAAAAATATTGAATTTTTTTGCCACAAAAAAGATCACGGATGCGTGTTTATTTATTTTTTTCTTCCCAGGGTTGATCGCATAGGACCAATGGTCCAAAAAGATCAAAGAGGGTTCATTTGAACAAAAATATAAAACCCAAGTGCTCCTTTTCATTGACCAAAAAATTTGAAGGTGCTTAATAATAATTTATTTTTAACCCATTATAAATAGCAAGACAAAAATTGAGTAATGAATTACAAAAAGAAAGAGATAAAAATAAATAAATAAAAACGATCTCCTAGAAAAAAACACGAGATCTTACTAATCCCATTTAAATCAATAGGCTTCGATTTCAGTTACAAAATTGTATTCCACACGGCGTCAACAGAAATAGCTATAACTTGGTGCTTAGATAGACTCTTCAGAATGACATTTGATTGCAACTTCGATAATAATCAAAATATGCGTAAAATTATCATTTCAGATACGAAAAAATAGAAGTAAAATGGACAACATACATAGACTCAATAATCAAACTAACCAAATTATTGCTAGTATCTTATCTAAATTCCACTAATCTGTAACATTTATCAATCAACTTTACCGCGAGAAAAATTTAAACCCTTATAACACAAACGTGAAATTACCACACGTAATTTTTTTTTAAATGAATACACAAACATAAATTGGGAAGTGATCAATATCATTTTTATGTAACCGGGTTAAACAGAGTCTGGAGAATTAACTTGAGTTAGAGTAGCGTGCAGACATAAAACTTTGCTGGTTATAATTATGTATATACTAAAATAAATAAATAAGGAGAATCCCCAGAAATAACCTGTACCTAATATTCGAGATACAATTAACACAACATCAGGGTTAAAAAAAGAGCATATGTTTTATTTCTATAAGAATTATTGTTTTTTGGTTTTTATTTTCTTCTAAAAGAATTTCATAGAAATTTATATCTTGTGATATAAATACAATCTAAACGGTCACAAATTAAATACAAAAGGTTTTTTTCAACTAAAAGTAAGGAGGATCATTAGAGCTTAAAAATAATAGAAACTATTACGTATATGGGGGGGGGGGTTGCCACCTCCTTCATAATTTGCTCTTTAAGCTAAAGTAAGACTCCTTGTCCCAATTCCGATCGATTTCTAAATCACAAGAGCGGTTTAGAATCAGAAGTTTTTGAAATTTCTAAAAAACTTTAGAGTGAAGAGTGAGGTATTTAGTAGGGGCATCCATATGCGTAATAATTACTTTTTGTTTAAGTTTTAATGATGTTCCTTACTTGTTGTTGAAAAATTAGTTTTTGTATTTAATAGACATTAAATACCCCCCCCCCCCGGTAACAAATACTAATCAGACACAAACTCACAAATATAAATAAAATAATAAAAGAGAGAACTAATAGAGAATTTTTGGAACCACGGTGGGTTTCAGAATTGAAAGGCTATGCAAAAGATTGATTGGAGTTGAGGACGATTAAAATACAAAAGAAAAAGGTTTTCAGCTGGGGAAAATTGTGCAGCTGAGCAACACTGTATCTGTTGCTTTTTAATCGTTATAAGCGGTACGTGGTTGCATAACGAAAATAACTTAATTTTTTCTCCGTACAACGCCCCCCCCCCCCCCCAAAAAAAAACAACAAAAAATTACATACTAATCAAAGACTAATAATAAACGTCGAATAAAATATATTAATAAATAAAGAAGAGGACGAGGGAGGGAAAAAAATGAGTTAGTTTCTTTTAGGCGTCACTTAAAAAAAAGGGATAAAACTTTCAGATACAAAACTTAAGTGTATAAACTGACAGAAAAATATAAGAGTTCTTTGGATAATAAAAGGAAAAATAGACCGTGTTTCCGTCTGTTTAGAAGTCCTGTAAACACAAGTACATAAAACCAAAATTAAGTTTCGTTAATTTTCCGTTTCTTCACAGAGATCATCTTTTTTTTGCTTTCATTTTCGATTGAGCTTCTATGACCTCAGGAAGCTCACGAACGTCCATATTTCGTACGAGTCTTGAGTCAATAAGCTCGGGCAGTAAGCAATGTTCCCAAAAGTAGTACAGCTTGGCAACATCTTTTTCCAGAATTCTGTGTCACGTTGGACCTCGACAATTTCAAAATCATTTTCGTCAACAAAGGCAATTAGATAACAAGTTTCTTTGTCTACGATATTAAGCTGACCCTGTATTTGGTAATAATATTTATGTTCCCTTTTGAGTAGAAGACGGCTCTCAACAGGATCCCACCTAAGGAAAAAACCACTCACTAAATTTCCTTGTGCAGCTGTATTATCTGCTTGAATATTTGTTATTGTTTTAACTTCAACAAGTCCAGAGTCACATATCCCGTCAGGAGAAGTTACAAACCATCATCTCTCTTTAGCAGCAAAAAGGCCAAAATCATTCGATATTTGAACAACTTTGCCCTTTTTACTTTCAAAACACGCGATTGCAATTGGCTCTCAATCAACTCCGTGATTCATTTGCCAGTTACAATACATTTGTTTCCCTGTTACTATTTCTTTGACAAGCCTTGCCGAAGATGTGGCAGGCCTACGAACACAGAACGGAGCCGTGTGCTTGAAATAGTTTCCATTCTTGTATAAATCCATTTGGGATTATCAGTCTGACCAGCCGTAATAATGGGCAACTTCTTGAGTTGGTCAATAGATGGTTTCATTTTTCTCAAATATAATTGTTTGGCAGCCACAAATTCTGTAGGCAGAAGATCCGGAGTTTGGCAATTTGGCCGATACTCTGAATCATTTTTTGGCAATTTGCCTCGGACACTGCTACCATTGCTGGATTGACGTGCCTTGTACCTGCCTCTACGCCTTTTATATGAAGATGAAATCAGACGCCTTGCACATTGCACCATTCATTCCCACTTAGCAGACAAATTCTTTATTCTTTTACTTGGGCTTCTGCCAAAAACACTTTTATATGTGTGTGAGTGCCACTTATTCCCAAGAAAATTTGCAAGAGCTTCTGCTGTCGTACTCTATGGGAATTTCGCTTGGAATGGCAAACCTAATTGTGACCTGAGAATTTGACAACAATTCTCATTAAAGTCTCTCCTATATTTGTGGTGGCCTCGATCAATAGGCTGGGGGCCTTGCGAATGACTTTTTGAAGCTTGTCATTGCTTCTCTAACTGTTGTAGGAACTCTTGACAGTTTCCTTTCAACATTGCCTGATTTGCTGCACCCAGAAGAACATTTATTGTGGTCCCCAAATACATGAGACGGCACATTTCTTAGTAGATTTTTTAAATTATATACAGAACCCCCATCTTCTTGGTTCTATTTTACTGCACCACGAAAATTTTTAGTAAGACATGATATCCAGCTCTTTGTCAAGATTTTGGAGAATTGGTTTTTATTTTGGCGAGACTATATAAATCCCTAGTAAAATTTTTAGTAACATGGTTAGAACATTCATGCTTCACAATTTCCTTTCCATAGGTCACGCGCTCTATAAGGCGTTGATGTACAATAGAATCTCCAACACCAATAAATTCTAGATATCGTAGCCCATGAATAGATACTAAGCACAACTAAGATACTAAGCACAAAACCCTCTACCATCATATCCTGCTCCATTCCTGAAGAAGACCCGTTCCAGTTGAGGTAGCAAAAGTGATCTAGAGGGGGCACGTTTTTAGTTCTGGCACAAGAGCAAATGTAGCAATATTTATTCCTAGAACTCACAAATAAAACTTTTTTGGTATAATAGTCAAAAATTATGGCATGGCCAGATTTTGCATTGTAGTCGTGTCCTTTCGTCCTTTTATCCCACCCGGTGTCCAAAATAACTCTAGTATACGGTATACCATCTTCTGAAATCCTGCCATCAGATATAGCCAGGTCTCGAGCTTCCTTGCCATTTACCTGAATAACATTGTCCAAATCTTCTTTCCACTTCTGAAAAAGAATCTAAACCACACAAATCAGATAAGTTAAATATAATATATATCTAACTAAAAAGACAGTTTATAAGGAGACTAATTGTGAGAAAAGGGGAAAAAAGAAATCAAGAATAAACAAGGAATCAAAATTTATGCGGAATTTACTCTAATAGGGGCTTTAATAGGGAGGGGGGCTCAAAGAAGGCCCCCCCTCGTAGAGAGAGGTTACCAAAAAGAGGTGGCACATTTCTTAACGTTATTACATAAAAAAACTAGTTTTTTTTAACTGATAGTAAGGAGCGACATTAAAATTTAAAACGAACAGAAATTACTCCGTATATGAAATGGGTTGCCCCATCCACAATCCCTCATTCTTTACGCTAAAGTTTTTGATGTTTTAAAAAGCAGAATTGTGGCAAAGAGTCAAACTTTAGCGTAAAGAGCGAGGGATTGTGGAGGAGACAACCCATTTCATATACGGAGTAATTTCTGTTCGTTTTAAGTTTTAATGTTGCTCCTTACTTTCAGTAAAAAAAAACTAGTTTTTTATGTAATTTCTGAATGTTTTTGAATTAATGCATGTTTGATTTTGGCTCTCCACACATAAACTATTAAAATGAAATTTGCATATTAATTCCTTTTTTGGCTAACTGGCTTTCTCTTAGTTTTGATCAGACGATTTTGAGAAATAAGAGATGGGGAAGGAGGCCTAGTTTCCATGCAATTTTTCGGTTACATAAAAAGGCAACTATAAATTTCAATTATTATTGAATAATTGAATATTCATATACATAACATATTATTATGTATATGAGGGGGTTTGTACCCTCGTTAATACCTTGTTCTTTACACTAAATCGTAAGTTTTGTCCCAATTCTTTAAGAATGACCCCTGAATCAGAAAGGCCGTAGAATAAATAGTTGAAATAACTAAAAATACTATATTATAAAGAGCGAGGTATTTATCTCCTCCTAAATACCTCGCTCTTTATGCTGAAGTATTTTTAGAACCCCTCTTTACTTTCAATTGAAAAAACTTCCATGTTTATTTTTTCATTGTTTTTTTATAGTAATTTTAGAAAATCCTTCGCCCTTTTCATTGAATTTCTTTTCCCCGATGACATATTTCTCCAAGGAAAGATCCTCCCATATAGCCCCTTCCCCTCAAACCCACCCCCAAAACCAAAAAAATCCCCTGAAAACGACTGTACACTTCCCAATTACCATTATTATATGTAAACACTGGTCGAAATTGGTAACTTGCAGCCCATCCTCCAAGGACTGTGTGGAGCAAGTCATTCCCAAAGACATAGTTTTTATATTTTTTGACTATGCGGAACAAAATGGCTATCTCAAAATTTTGATCTGTTGACTTTGGAGAAAAAATGAGCATGGGAGGTGGCCTAGATGCCCTCCAATTTTTTTGGTCACTTAAAAAGGGCGCTAGAACTTTTCATTTCCATTAGAATGAGCCCTCTTGCAACATTCTAGGACCACTTGGTCGATACGATGACCCCTGGAAAAAAAACAAATAAACAGGCACCCGTGATTTGTCTTCTGGCAGAAAATACGAAATTACACAGTTTTGTAGATAGGAGCTTGAAAATTTTACTATAGGGTTCTCTGATACGCCAAATGCGATGGTGTGATTTTCGTTAAAATTCTGTGACTTTTAGGGGGTGTTTTTCCCTATTTTTTTAAATAAGGCAAATTTTTTCAGGCTCGTAACTTTTGATACCAAAGACTAAATTTGATGAAACTTATATATTTAAAATCAGCATGAAAATCTGATTCTTTTGATGTATATTTTAGCAAAATTCTGTTTCTTAGAGTTTCGTTTACTATTGAGTCGGGTCGCTCTTTACTACAGTTCGTTACCACGAACTGTTTGATTTGGAAAAATGACAAGAAATTAATTTTTTTTAATTAGTTTTTTAAATTGAAAATAAAGAGCAACATTAAAGTTTAAGATGAACAAAAATTATTCCTTAATATAATCCTTATATTAGGCTTGCTCCTCAAGCTAAGTTTAACTTTTTGTCCCAATTCTTGAGAACCTACCCTAAAACATAAGGGATGTTTATTCTAATAAGAAGCTTTTATTAACTAAAAATCATTAGCATGAACAGCAAGGAATTATTTTTATCTTTTTATGTCCTTCCCTTTCAGTAAAAAACTTTAATTCCTAAATTCTTTTTTATTTAATTAAATAAAAAAAAACTAGTTTTTTTTAACTGAAAGTAAGGAGCGACATTAAAACTTAAAACGAACAGAAATTACTCCGCATATGAAATGGGTTGTCCCCTCCGCAATCTCACCCTCTTTACGCTAAAGTTTTTAATTGTCTTAAAAAGTAGAATTGTGGCAAAGAGTCAAACTTTAGCGTAAACCCGTGATGTCTTTTGGCAAAAAATACGAAATTCAACATTTTTGTACATTGGACCTTGAAATTTTTTATACGGCTCTCTGATACGCTGAATGCGATGGTGTGATTTTTGTTAAGATCCTACGACTTTTAGGGGTTGTCCCCCCCCCCATTTTCCAAAATGGAAATATTTTCCAGCATGAAATTTCGATTCTTTTGATGTATCTTTTAGCATCAAAATTTCGTTTTTTAGAGTTTCGTTTACTATTGAGCCGGGTCGATCCTTACTACAGTTTGTTACCACGAACTGTTTGAAATTCCCGATTGGATTGACCTTCAACAAGATAGACTAAATAATACAATTACTACGGTCATAATTGTAAAAAAATATAGGAGGAATTTAACTTACCTTCGGTACTGTCCCAAGTCTCTCCTTTTATTCAGCGCTGCTGCTTTGTTGTTACCCATTATCTTTTAAAAGTTCTTAACAATAGTTGACACGGCCGAAAAAGATACGAAAAAACTATTCGGCGTACAACCAATCGTATTTGTTCTCTCCCCAAAACCACCCACTGCATTGAATCTCCTGACGATAAACCGGAATTCAGCACCTATCTGCCCTCTGAGATAATTTGAATATTCTTGATTTTCTGTTTTTTATAGAACTTGAAACTGCTTTTTTAAAGACAAATTTAAGCAATATTATAATTTTAACCTCGTAAGTAAATAGATCAGAAAGTGCTGAATGCAACGGTGTATATATTTTTTTTATTTTGATCGAAGACAAATAAATGCAAGATTTTTAAAGAGACCCTACTTTTTCAAAGTACTTACAGGTTTTTGCATGATTATGAGAAATTATGAATAAGAAAAAAAATTGAAATAGACATTTCCAAAAACACAGTCTTCGCTATCGAATGGCATCTCTATCTTAATCTTGCGATGAAGTACAAAGAAATACAAGCTTCCAGAAATTTTACATGGGAAATCGAAACAAGAATGATAAACCTTAAAGTTGACCATGCTTGTTATCTGTCAATCATAATAGCATAGCTTATAAGAAACATAGGCAAAAAATAAATGATTCAAAAAAGAATGCTTGCCTGTAGGTTCAACGTAAATGATTAGGTTCAAGCGTAAAATTAGTTAACTGTATTTTACTTTCATTTGGTTAAGATGGATTATTATTTAATGCTAAAAAGTACCTAATATTATGTAACAATACTGATGATCCAATGTCTTCCGTTGGTTTGCCTTAATTTCTAAGATTCTATTGATTTTTAATAAATGCTATAATTAGTACACAATCTAATGCCTGAATTTATTTTCCTAAGAATTTCTGGACCAACCTGTGGGCCTGTCTCAGGTATCTTCACTGGTCGACACCTTTTTCTTGCGTATTTGAAGAATTACTCTAATAATTAATATTGCTCAAACCATGGAAAGGTTTCATTTAGTATATATTAAGCTACAAATGAAGTCAAGAAGGCATAATAATGGCTCCCGAATTAAGTAAAAGTAACTGTGCAAATTGATTTTGTCTTACTTTCATTAGGGAGGGGTTGAAAGGGTCAGTTTTGTAGGTGAAAGTTCAACCGTGTAATTGACAATTTTTCAATTCGGATATTTCTTAGTGGGGGACTCAAGTCGTAAGCTTTAGACTTTAATCCTCAGCCCGTCTTTCAGTGTTCGACGCAACATTTTGACACAGGGGAATGAGTTTTGCAGAGAAAATAAGAACATTAAAAAGATAGTTATTTCAAAAATATGGATGAAAACATTCTAACAAGGTATGAGCCAGCAATATTTTGTTGTTTTATTTTTTTTTTTACATATAGCTAAAGTGTCAATTACGTACTGGGTTGATTTTGCATTGGATTGGATTTGATCTACTATTTATATTAAATTTTTATGTAAGGGTTGTTAAATTAATTAGCCGCTCTGAACGGTCACAAAATGGATCAATTAAATTTTTATAGTTCGTTGAACGATAGCAGAATATCCAAAAAAAAGTATTTTAGACTGAATTTTAGAATAATAAGTTTGTTTGTCCGTTGTATAGTTTAATGACTAAAATTAACGAACTGACTTGGCAAAAAAAATAATGAATCTCAGTTTAGACAAATCTAGGAAAGTTATATTAAATAGTTTTACGACGGAGGAGGGGTGGGGCCTTTTTTGTTTAACGTATTCGTGAGTTGGTGCTCCGGAAATATTCAAAAATTAGACCAAACCTACTTTAATAAAAATGCATTCCTAAACTGCAATGTTTTGGTTGAAGACTTGCTGAGATATTCAGCTTTCCAGGTTCAGTTGAAGAGCTCTGTCAATCGAAACTAATGTAACATAAAAGTAATTTGGATTGAAAACTTCGATAATAGAAGTAACGTTAATGTAGCCAAACTTAATTTTAACAGATTTTTTCGTGTTTGTTTCTCGTTTTTTTGCTTTAAATATAAATAAAGAAGGCATGTCAAGGGTGCTGGAATGGGGAAACCAATTATCCTAATGTCAGGATTCATGTAACCCGTTTTTTAAAGGCGTAATGCAAGTCTGCTAATTTTCAGAAAAAAACGTCAAGCCGTTTTGGAGATAAAGTACATACATGCATACAAACATAATTACTACTCATTTAAAGATAAAAAATGTATTCTTGAATGATTATGATTGTTATCATTATTCTTCCAATCTGTATTTTAATCTGTTATTCTAATTATTTTTCTTTTGTACCATTTTTTTTATTTATTTTTCTGTTGTGAAATTATTTTTGACTATCATTTCTTTGATTAAGATTTGTGCTTGTCAGTCTCGAATTTTCTCACCCTTAGGCATCCACCGTCTATGGTGTTGAGCTTCCATTGCTGTAAGTTTCCCAAACAAATTGGATTTCAGTAAAGGCAGCAGTTCTTTTCCTATTCGGATTTAAAAACCTTTATTATGTAACAGCAAATCATTAGCAAAACTCTCTCTCTCTCTCTCTCTCTCTCTCTCTCTCTCTCTCTCTCTCTCTCTCTCTCTCTCTCTTCTCTCTCTCTCTCTCTCTCTCTCTCTCTCTCTATCCCTCTCTCTTCTCTCTCTCTCTCTCTCTCTCTCTCTCTCTCTCTCTCTCTCTCTCTCTCTCTCTCTCTCTCTCTCTCTCTCTCTTTCTGTAAAAAAGAGAAGCAGTAAAAAGAGGGTAAAGAAGGAAGTTTTTAATAGATTAGGACGGAAGAAGAGTGTGTGCATCAGGGTTGGCTGTTGATAGTCTGGTATTACAGTGAATTTTGGGTAGTAGTAGCGGAAGTAATAGTTTATTAGCAAAGACTCTGCTTGCTTTGATCATAATTGATAATTAATATATGTATGTATATATGCTATTAATGCTATGAAAGTCTTTGGATCTGTAATTTTCATGAACCTAAATCTTCAATAGAATGTAAGATTAAAATAAAAACTAGGAAAATGTTGGGATTCCGTTGTCCAAACAACTTTTACGCTAAAATAATTTAAGAAAATAGTAATAAATTAAAATTAAATAGAATATCATTAAATTAATACAAAGTTTTATGCGATTGAAAAGTCAGCTTACTGACCTTGACCCTGGGACGCTAGGAGATGCTAATGCTTTTAAAGGGGAGCAATAAAGGACTGTAGGAGAAGCTAATGCTTTTAAAGGGGAGCAATAAGGGACTCCAGGAGATACTAACACTTTTAAAGGGGAGCAATAAAGGACTCTAGGAGATGCTAATGCTTTTAAAGGCGAGTAACAAGGGACTCTACGAGATGCTAATGCTTTTAAAGGGGAGCAATAAGGGACTAGGAGATGCATATGCTTTTAAATGGGAGCAATAAGGGACTCTAGGAGATGTGAATGCTTTTAAAGGGGAGCAATAAGGGAGTCTAGGAAATACTAATGCTTTTAAAGATGAGCAATAAGGGACTCTAGGAGATCCTAATGCTTTTAAAAGGGAGCAATAAGGGAAACTAGGAGACGCTAATGCCTTTAAAGTGGAACAATAAAGGACTCTAGGAGATGCTAATGCTTTTAAAGGGGAGTAATAAGGGACTTTAGGAGACGCTAATGCTTTTAAAGGCGAGTAATAAGGGACTCTAGAGGATGCTAATGCTTTTAAAGCACAGCAATAAAGGACTAGGAGATACTAATGCTTTTAAAGGGGAACAATAAGGGACTTTAGGAGATGCTAAGGCTTTTAAAGGGCAGTAACAAGGGACTCTACGAGATGCTAATACTTTTAAATGGGAGAAATAAGAGACTCTAGGAGATGCTAATGCTTTTAAAGGGGAGCAATAAGGGAATCTAGGAAATACTAATGCTTTTAAAGATGAGCAATAAGGGACTCTAGGAGAACCTAATGCTTTTAAAGGGAGCAATAAGGGACTCTAGGAGACGCTAATGCTTTTAAAGGGGAACAATAAGGGCCTCTATGAGATGCTAATGCTTTTAAAGGGGAGTAATAAGGGACTTTAGGAGATGCTAATGCTTTTAAAGGGGAGTAATAAGGGACTCTAGGAGACGCTAATGCTTTTAAAGGGGAGTAATAAGGGACTCTAGATGATGCTAATGCTTTTAAAGCAGAGCAATAAACGACTCTAGGATATACTAATGCTTTTAAAAAGAAACAATAAGGGACTCTAGGAGATGCTAATGCTTTTTTTACAATTTAAATAATCAAATACACTGATCAGTATTGGACAAAAACTCTTGACAATACAAGGAACAAAGGATGTTTTATTGTTTTCTTCTCGTAATATATATATATATATATATATATATATATATATATATATATATATATATATATATATATATATATATATATATATATAAAATCAGGATTCTTTGATTCTGGATGGTGCGAATCTAAAGCAAAAGGTCAGAATTGAAATATCACAAAAGGTATAGTCAATTGCTAATTTCCCTGACCAGGGAAATTCATTATTTTCTTCTCTGTGTCTCTGATTTTCAAACAGTTCGTGGTAACGAACTGTAGTAAGGAGCGATCCGGCTCAATAGTAACCAAAACTCTAAAAAATTGAATTTTGATATAAATAGCTACATCAAAAGAATCGCATTTTAATGCTGATTTTAAATATATAAGTTTCATCAAGTTTAGTCTTAGCCATCAAAAGTTACGAGCCTGAGAAAATTTGCCTTATTTAGGAAAATAGGGGAAAACACCCCCTAAAAGTCGTAGGATCTTAAAAATGACACCATCAGATTCAGCGTATCAGAGAACCCTACTGTAGAAGTTTCAAGCTCCTATCTACAAAAATGTGGAATTTTGCATTTTTTGCCAGAAGACAAATCACGGGTGCGTGTTTATTTGTTTGTTTTTTTGTTTTTTTTGTTTTTTTCCCCAGGGGTCATCGTATCGACCAAGTGGTCCTAGAATGTCGCAAGAGGGCTCATTCTAACGGAAATGAAAAGTTCTAGTGCCCTTTTTAAGTGACCAAAAAAATTGGAGGGCATCTAGGCCCCCTCCCACGCTCATTTTTTTCCCAAAGTCAACGGATCAAAATTTTGAGATAGCCATTTTGTTTGGCATAGTCGAAAATCTTAATAACTATGTTTCTGGGGATGACTTACTCCCCCACAGTCCCTGGGGGAGGTGTTGCAAGTTACAAACTTCAACCAGTGTTTACATATAATAATGGTTATTGGGAAGTGTACAGACGTTTTCAGGGGGATTTTTTGGGTTTTGGGGGTAGGGTTGAGGGAGGGGGCTATGTGGGAGGATCTTTCCTTGGATAAATATGCCATGGGGGAAAAAAATTCAATGAAAAGGGCGCAGGATTTTCTAGCATTACTATAAAAAAAAAACAATGAAAAAATAAACATGAAAACGTTTTTTCAAATGAAAGTAAGGAATAGCATTGAAATTTAAAACAAAAGACATTATTACGCATATGAAGGGTTCTAAAAATACTTTAGCATAAAGAGCGAGGTATTTAGGAGGAGATAAATACCTCGCTCTTTATGCTAAAATATTTTTAGTGATTTCAACTATTTATTCTACGGCCTATTTGATTCAGGGGTCATTCTTAAAGAATTGGAACAAAACTTACGATTTAGTGTAAAGAGCGAGGTATTAACGAGGGTACAAACCCCCTCGTACACATAATAAAAATATAAGAATATAAAAGTTTGTTACGTTCGTAAGTTACTCTTAAGTTAAGTTAATTCTTAAGTTACGTATATGTTTTACTAATAAAAACGTTCGTTGAATATTAAAAGTTCTAGCAGCCTTTTTAAGTAACCGAAAAATTGGAGGGCAGCTAAGCCTCCTTCCCCAACCCTTATTTCTCAAAATCGTCTGATCAAAACTAAGAGAAAGCCATTTAGCCAAAAAAAATTAATATACTAATTTCATTTCAATAATTTATGTGCGGAAAGCCAAAGTCAAACATGCATTAATTCAAAAACGTTCAGAAATTAAATAAAAAAAACTAGTTCTTTTAACTGAAAGTAAGGAGCGACATTAAAACTTAAAACGAACAGAAATTACTCCGTATATGTAATGGGTTGTCCTCTCCGCAGTCCCACGCTCTTTACGCTAAAGTTTTTAGTTGTTTTAAAAAGTAGAATTTAGGCAAAGAGCCAAACTTTAGCGTAAAGAGCGAGGGACTGCGGAGGGGACAACCCATTTCATATACGGAGTAATTTCTGTTCGTTTTAAGTTTTAATGTCGCTCCTTACTTTCAGTTAAAAAAACTAGTTTTTTTTATTTAATTTATTAAATAAATTTATTTGTTATATTTGAAGTACATTCTTCAAATAACTAATCATCATGAATTTCCTCTCACTTTCGTCAAAGATATATGAAAAAGAGGACAGTTTCTGTTTTGGATCTAAGGATAAAATTGAAAATTAGTGGAGCTCGGGTGAGTTTTCTAATTTAGTATACTCTTACTATTTTATTTACCTGCTAGAGTTGAGTTTTGTTGAAAAATATGTTTTTTGGAAGATTTTTCAAGATGGACAGTCAAAAAGAACAATAATCTATCCGGATGTAAAAATTACCCAAATCTTACTAAAGATATACTTTTCAAAGCCTTTATCTTTTACTGTCATTTCTTTGACCCAAAAGATTCGTACCCATGAAAATTTCAATTATGGTTTTCATTAAAAAGCTATTTATTTCAAATTACGACCGCAAATTATTCTGATTATAGAAGACCATTCACCAGAGTTTCAGCTATTTCTATCAATTTCAGTCAATTTATGGCTTTCCCAAGATGTTTTCCAAATGTCAACCATTTCGTTGCAAGCAAGCCTGTATTCGTCTGGCAAATTTTTGAATCACTTCTCTACATTCCTCTTTCGGGATGGCTCTTATTTTTGATGTGACGTTAGTTTTCAGATCTTCAATTGTTTGTGGATTTTCCTGGTGTTCATTGTCTTTGAAGAGAGCCCCCAGATAAAATCACTCACCAGATAAGATCTGGCGAGTGCAGGGCCCATTCCACACACTTTGGCATGATTTTGTCGCAAAATAGGTCTCCAGCGAGAATACCTTTTTTTGATTTGTCCAAGATATTTTCAGGGCAACTATAGCTGCAAATGATCATCCATAGGCTGACCTTTCACGTCTTGCAACATAAAAGACATTCATTAAGAAATTGATTTTTTGTCGAATAAAATATGGGTACGTATCTTTTTGGGTCACCCTGTATATACTTACACTGATAGCTAAAAGCATCTTCCATAAGCGAGGCTTCATCTCACAGCGCTATATTTTTTCTAGGGAAGAAATTGATGCTGAGCAAAATGATAATATTTTTTCTAAGCATTTCATCATAACTGGGCTGAAATCCTTGCCGAAAAACTCCTTATAAGGACAACTAATAAGGTTTTCTTTAGAAATAATTGAAAATCCTGACCTTACGATTTTGTATGTTTCATTAACGCTAATATCACACCTTCATTCATACTATTTATGGTTAAAGAACTCACGTATTTAACAATATACAGCGTTCATGCATTGCCCAGAGGTGCCATTTGGGGGGGGGGTCAAGGGTGGGCAAATGCCCACCCCAGATTTTTCAGAGGGGCCCAAGCTTCCACCACAAAGGGCCCTTTGCCGGCCATAATAATCCATTATGTCCAACATAATCCATTCTGTCCAATTGATTTGAAATTACTGCACGCCTATTAACCAAAGAGCGTAATTACTTGACGACCCTTGGGGTAATTATGCTATTTGCTATTAATTATTGTAAACTTTGAAAGTAGGTAAGATACATAATAAAATTCTCGAGTTCTGTCAAATCCTCATTTCCTAGATGATTACGCGACACGAAGTGAGTCGGGGGGGGGGGCAAGATGGAGTTTATGCCCACCCCAAGATTTGGTTCAAATGGTGCCTCTGGCATTGCCTTTTTACAAATATCTTTTTCTTGGCAATATTACTGGTCAATAAAGGACATTTTAGTATTCATAGTTTAATTATAATATAGAATAGCCAATCAATAGTAACTTGAACAGATAATTTATTTTTCATCAAAACACATTCATAGGGCTTTAAAATTTCAATAAACAGAAATGTTATATTTGAGAAGATACGACATATATGAGAACACCATTTGCGAACATATATTTGAGAACACTTAGGAAAAACATATATTGATAGCGCTATTTGCAGAACATATATTTGAAAACACTTTGAGAAAAGTGTTATATTTGAGAACATATAACATATATGAGAACACTATTTGCGGACATATATTTGAGAACACTTAGGAAAAACATATATTGAGAAAACTATTTGCAGAACATATATTTGAGAACACTTTGAGAAAAGTGTTATATTTGTTATATTTGAGAACATAATATGTTATATTACACAATCAAAGTCACACCTTCACTGTAAATTGAAAAAAAAACGCAATCCCTGCCATAACTCCTCCATAAGATAGGGCAGTATAGGCTCTGTTCTGGCAATTGAGAAGAAAGGACAAATTCTCCATATAATGATCATCATTCCAAAATGGATTACACACCCAGACTACCTTTACAGACTATACGAGTTTGATTTTTTCCCTTGATTTTTTTTTCAGGCAGCTTCAACAAAGTCAGCATGCTCTTTTATCCTCTGGTCTACGGGATTCAAATTTATATCTGAATTGCCGTTACCCCAACAGCAAGGGACCTCATAAACGCCAGGATCTTAACTACGATGAAAGTTATCTTTCGTTTTCTTCAAGTTCTTCTTTTTCAAATTTCTTCTTTTCTTTTTCTTCTTTTTCAAATTCAAGAGTTTGACATGTTTTAATGTCTTTACATGCAGTCACTGAATGTTTGTTGTTTGGTTTAACATAATTTAATATTTACAAAAGAGAGGTAATTTTTACCTTTTTTTGTTTTTACCTTTGTTTAATCTAGCAAAAAATTTTGTAATTTAGGTAGAACTTTGTTTTTTGCCTGTTTACGAGAGGTGGGGGGCGAATAATTGCCCGTAAGACAAAGCAGTATTATACGATGCTATCGCTCTGGGATTAATTTAATTTTCAAGGAGAAAGAATTCCCCTTAAAAAAAAGAAGGGAAAATCGATGTTATTTTAGAATCTTTATTTTCTTAAGACTTGCTTAGAAGGATAACTTCCAAAATACATTTATTTATATAATTATTTACCAAAAAATCACATCCCAGACTTTACAGGTACATCTTACATATCTTTGCTATATTTGAAAATTAGGAATGCTGACGGTATTCAAGAAAACTTATCCTCCGGAGGTCACTAATTGCCTTCCAAGAAAACTTTTAAGATAGCTACCAAGAAAAAAAAATCCACAACAAAATCAACCATTTGGAAATAAACCTTTTAACTATTCTTCGGAAACCTATTAAATATATTTCCTGAAACACTCGAATATGGAATTTGTTAACCAAATTATTGTAATGACATTAGAAAACATTTTATTAAAATTTGTTAAAAATAATTTCAAGCTAGTAAAACACGTCATTTCAATAGCAAAATTAAACATAATAAATAATCCAGAGATAAATCTTATAAAATCATGGTTTTCAGTTATGCATAGGCCAAATATGGAGCAAATGGTGGGGAAAAAATGTTTCCAGTTAAATGCCCTTCGTGCTTTAAGTGTTTGATAGCTGAAAAAATAAGACAAAGACAAGTGGTGATAAAAGTCCAGAAACATGAGAATCAGTTCTACTCTATACAATTAAAAAAAAAAAAAAACACAGATTCTTAATAAATTGTTAGATATGGGCCTTTACTGAGTTATAAGATCCCGAAGGCAACTGTACATCGTTAAAACAAATACAACATCAGAACTGTGTCTTACTTATGCAAGGTGTCTAAATCTATTAAGAAAAAAGATATCCAAGAAGGACTTAAAGGATATAGGGTTACTATCAATTGTAGCTAAGTAAAATAAAGTAATGATATAGTTATGGCACTTTAATAATGACAAGTTTATTAACAATCTTTTTTTAAGGCCCTTCAAAGAGCATATACAAGAAGTGGTCCAGTTGTTGAAAATAGGTAAGATGCAGTTTTATTTGTCAGTTCGTATTTGAAGTTTTAAAATTTAAATTCCTAAAAATGTACCTCGTAGAAACAAGAGTTAAATTCAGGAGGAATCCATTGTTTATGCTGCTCAATGATATTGCCAGGTAATGTATTAAATTTTTGGCTCAATGAGATAGTCATCCGTCAGAGATAAAAAAGAAGAAAATCATAGGGGAGATGTTGTTTACAAAAAAGAATTATAAAATCACATCGAAATTTTCATTTATACATTTTCATTATCTTTTTAAGAGTCATAAAACTATTTTGGTGGGAATTCAACCCCCACCTAACTTGATAATACAGTTTTACTATCTTGAATTTTGCAACAATTGTCACACCTCTGCACGTTATTTTGATAATAATAAGTTGAGATTTAACAGCGTATCATTAAAGTTGGGGAACCTAGAGATAATGGGCTAATTCTTTATGCCTTTTTTAGTTGTTTTTGTCTTCTAAGGCCCCTGAAGAATAACAGCTTTCCGCAAGCTTTTGACATGTGGTTTGTCATATCTGTTGTCAAGAATTTTAAGTTGGACTTTCTGCTCTTTGATTAATATAAAAAAGCTTTCTCTGCTCTTTGATTAATAAAAAAAAACTTTACAAAAAAGAAGTCAATATAGTATAATCATAATAAACTAAGGACCAGCAGAAATAAATCCCTATAATAATTCAAATTAAAAACCACCAGGAATTATGATTAAAGAATAAGTAAACACAAACTGAACAGAAATTAGAAAACTATCAGAGCAAACAAAGATACAACAGGGACAAACATAAATGAATTGATAAATCGTAAAACAATTAAAACTTTAATTGAATGTTCAGATGAAACTTAAAACGGACCAAAATCACTACAAACGGGAGTGGCTACTGCCCCTCCCCTAACTGTAAAATTCTACAGCCTTTTCCGTCATTTGTAATTTATTGAAAACTATGCGTCATGATCAGTCCTTTGAAACAACTAATGAAATTAAACTGAATATTTGATAAACAATTACAATAATTCCTTAAAGTTAGCAATTCAAGATTTTATTTCACTGCAATTTTTATCTTCATTTTCAGTGTGGTAAGTACAAAAATAAATATTTTTAATATATTTATAATAATATTTTCAGTAAAGTAAAAATGACGCAGCAGGCTTTTGACTTATAGTTAGTTAAGGGGAAGATAGCTAAAATGTTTATAATGCTTTTTGATCATTTTGAGTTTGAATTGAACATTCTATCTAGGTTTTTTTTTTAAGATTTATTCATTTATGTTTGTAGCTGTTGCATTCTGCTTGTTATGATTTGTATTTAATTTTTGTATTTTTGGTTCTCATTTATTCCTTAAGAGTTATTTCTGGTCTTTTTATGTTTGAGTTTTTATAGGAAATTATTTTTGCTCTTATTAAGTTTAATATGGATCTTTACTTTTCTTTGAAAACGTTTCAATGGGAAAGTTTTTTTGTATAACTTCTTTATGTTTTTGATTGCCGAAATCTTAAGTTTTCCTTTCTCAACAATTTTTTTTCAACTTTAAAGTTTCATCATCAAAGAGAATTTTTTTTCAACATTAAAGTTCCAGGGTTCAGCACCCCCCCTCAGCATTTTCTGAAAATAATCACAAATAGATGTAATAGTAGTTGGAAGCACTCACTGCCTTTCCATCAAATTTACCAACAACCAGAAATTCTTTCTTAAGAAATCAGAACCTTTACCCTAAATGAGTATTTCCACCTAAGGACAATCGTCCCTTCTTTTACCTCACTTGATGTACCAGTCATAGTTGAGCTTCCCTGAAGTAAAGATGCTAGGACTGTTTTAAAAAGATTTCACTTTTAATGGTCATATTTTAATGCGAGTTTCTTCTGTAATTGTTCATTTGTTTTGCTGAGGAAGACCCATATACATTGGCTTGAAATATTCATTTAGGGTAAAGTTTCACTGTCTTGAAAAAAAAACCCTGTCGTTTCTCCTTTTTTTTGTATTTACGCAACTGAAAGTTTCAAGCTAATACCCTTGTCACTTGCTAAGATTTTGCAGATTTTGCATTTTGGATAACTTGGATGCATATACTTTTACCTCATTTAGATCAATATACCCTCAGCATTTACTGATATTTTGGCTCAATACCCTTAGCCCTTTTGGACACATCCAGTATCAAACATTCTCACTTCCATAATGACAAATGTTGGATATGAACAATAGATTAGTTACATAATTTACATTCCATGCCCGAGGATCTGCGGGGACCTGACATCCCTAGTAGCTTAGCTATTAGACGTTTTGATTATTTGAAATCACCTGGTTTTTTAAGATATCCATCAATGTCAAGGAGAGAATCTAAAGGGCAAGTGGGGGTATGAGGGAAGGGGTGGCTGTTCTTCGTTCCTTTATCGACATGGCTTTAAAGTTTCTACTTAACCCCCTAGGTGTTCTTTCGATATTGCTCTTGTGTCCTTTCTAAAGCCCTGCTTTATATGGTGTGTTTTGACTTTGTTCGAATCCCTCTCGACATTTTCTAAACGTTTTACCTTAATATTCTAAGCCTTTTTGGAGACTCGGGGTCAAACATGCCGCCTTTCCTCTATAACCAACCTTGTATATAAGCAATGGACCACTTACGTAAATTCCAACACTTGTCCCAGGGGCTGTGGGGGTTAAGTGGTCCTTGGAGGTATAGTTATTGAACTTTATCGATTATTTGAACAAGATGGCTATTCCAAATTTTTTATCAGTTATCTTTTGAAGAAGGGCAGCTAAAAAGAGAATGGGAGAGAGGGTGGTTGCCCTCCGACACCTTTCTAAGATCATCCTCAACATGCTTTAAAACTTTAAACTCAATTTCCCCAGCTATTTTTATGGTATCGCTGATACTCCTTTTTGATATATAGGATGAACATAATTTCTTTAAATTTAGTTTAACATATCTCTTAACATGCCTCGAAGTTTAATCTTAATGCCCTTACTCTTTTCGAACACAACTAGAATATAAAACTCGTCATTTTTTTCTGATTGTAAACCTCCATGTAAAAAACAACAAATTGCATAACTTACGGTCCTTGCCCTAGGGGCTTTAGGGTTCATAAAATCCCTCGAGACAAAGCTACTAGACTATAACTATTTTGAACAAAATCGCTTTAAGAAACATTTGATCAGTGATGAGGTGAGGGAGCCTGTAAAAAGGGTAGGGAAGTCTGATTAACCCCTAATAGTTCTTTAGTATCCTGAAAGTTTCCACTCAATGCCTTCTACTGTTCCTTAGATATTGATGATTTGTCCTTCTAACAATCAGCAACTTGCATCTTTTTTTTATTGCGTTCATCATGCCTTTCCAAAGCTTTAGAGTGTTTTGTCATCCCAATAAGGTTTTCTAATTATAAATCCTGTGTGTAAACAAAGGGAAATTGCATAAATTACAATCCTTGTATTATGGGGGCATGTAATTCTTACCCAGGTCATATAGCTTTCAGGCATAGATATATACCTTTTAACACGTTTGGACAAAATGGAAAATCAAAATTTCGATGAGTGTTCAGTAGAGAGGGACCTTAAAAGCAGGGGGGTTGGGGTGGTTATCTTAAAATCTTTCTTCAAGATCTCCTCAACATACCTTGAAATTTGAATTAAACACCCTCAGTCGTTCCTTAGATATTATAAAATTCTCTTTTTACAACCAGCAAGCATACACTGTGTTTTGATTGTGTTCGGCATTTCTCTCAATATTTCTCAGAGCTTCTTTCCACGGTATCCTAAAACTTGCAGTAATACTGTTGGCACAATACGACATCACAGGCTTTTGTTATGAAAATACTGGTGTCGTAATGATTCTTATAGTAATAGTTTGTTTTGTCAGAGTATACAGAGATATTATGTGTGTTTTTTTTAGGAAAGTAGAATTTTGGTGAGTTAAATTAAAGAAGGCTATTATGTTAAATTTATGAAAAAACTTCAGGAGACTTCGATATTCGGTTGATGGAGGCAATTCTTATTTAAGTGAAACCTATGTCTATTTTACTATTACTTGCTTATATCCCAGACATCGTCATGAATCGTATTGGAGCCATTTTGTTTACATGTTAATGCACCAGCTATTTGTAGGATGTGCAGTCCCCTGCTTTTCTTAGAAGCTGCATGAGAACGTCTTCCTTGGTCTCTTCCTTTGTCTGCCAGTACGATGGCTGCCACTGAATCTTCAAAACAAATTTGAACGTCATGACTTCTCCTTCTGGTGAACGTAGCCAAGATACCTAATTTTTTGAAGTCACACTCTCTGGAGTATTGTTGTTCCCATCTTTAGCTGTTCTTGAAGTTTTTGGTTAAAGAATTTATCATAGTTGATCATATCGGCTGTGCGACGAAGTTACTTGTTTTGAATGTTAAGATTTTTTGATTCACTAGTTTCATAGCCCACGACTCGCAAGCATTCAGAACAACTGGAGCGATTAAGGAGCGTAAAAGCCTTAGCCTTAGGTGCATTGACAGTTTTTGTTCTTGAGGAGAAGGGAGCAATTTCTTCGAGGTCGTACTTCCTAGAGCATGTTTTCTTTTTATGTTGTTAGAGCAACGCTTGTCTGAATTTATCTTCATAGTGAGCATAGAACTGAAACTCAATAACTTCACTATTTCCTGTGGTATAGACGGGAGTTGGGTTAGGGTGTCTTGTTTTGTGCATGACCTTGTCTCTTCCGAACTATTGTACGGTACCAATTTTGTGTAGGGATAGGCTGGCGTGGTAAAACATGCTCAATAGTTTAGGAGGAAGTATGCAAAGCTAAAACACGCTCAAATTTGTCCCAAATTTCTCTGTTTCTGTCGTGGGTCTGAACATAGCTGCGGTAGTCATCGTAAAAGTTTTTTTATGTGATCTGTAATGGCTTTGTTTTTTAGGGGAGTTTTGGTTAGAATTTTTGCTGTTATTTTGTGAGAATTAGGGTAGCATGTAAGGCTCTTGACAATTTCGAAGAAATTCCAGGGCCTCTATTACAAGTTGGTACGATCACTGCTTTTGTCCTTGCTTTTGAGAAGTAGTCCAAATGGCCTCAGTCATATGAAGTGTGTTCTTTTGCATTGTAGGACCAAGTTTACGTGCTTGGGCAGGGATACCGTCAGCACCTCGGGTTCTATTATTCGTAAACCTGCAAATCTCATTTTTTACCTTATTCAATAATGGTGGAGGATGGGGCCGCGCTCCGGTTTTGGATATATTGATATTGCGGTATGATTTTTCTGAGAAGCAAATTTAACTTTTGTATTGTTTTTCCTCAGTTTTTAACAACCTTACCAATGGCCAAGGGGCCTACCATCCTTGTGTGGGATAGTAGTGGAAGTGACTGTTGTTGTTGTTGCAATTTACTAACTGTTTTGCACATTTGTAAGAATTTCCCGATTTCTGCTAGACTTCTATTCCTCACTTAAGTAATTTCTGAGGGTTTTAGCATTGAATCCCTCTGTACTTGTCCCTACTTTTTTGGTCCGACCTTTTGCAAACTTGGTGTTTTTATTCACCTTCCTTAGACCTTAGATCCTCCTCTGCCTCCAGAGGCGCCCAGGGCATCTACAAGCAGCCACCAGTCACCGTTGTGTTCGCCGCAGTAAGAATATCTTCTCGCATCGGTTGAAAGAAAGCATTTAGGTTACGCAGGTCCGTCTGATAGGTGCACCTGAGTGTATTGCGCGGCCCGCCTCTTCTTCATCTTCCTTCGGGTTGTCTCTGGAACGTCGCTTTTGGGATCCGGGATTGATCCATACGAAACACATGCACCAGATATTTTCACCGACGTATCCTAATGACATCTGTCACTATGGATTGTCCGGTCTTCCGTCTCACCTTCTCATTAGAGATTTTTGTGACCAGTGGATATTTAATATTCTCCAAATCTAGAATTCCCCTTTCTTGTTTGTTATTCAGATGCCAGGTTTCAGAAGCATACAACAGGGCGGAGATTACGTTGCTATTGAATAGACGGAGTTTGTGTTGGAAGGAGAAACTCTGAGATCTTCATACGGTTTCAGGTTACTGGATGTACCGGAGGCCTGCCTGATGTGACATGATAGATCTTTTTCAGTTTTTGTTTTATTAGCGTTGATTCTTAGTCCCATAAGTTGGCCTCTGTCACGTACAGCTTCTAGTAATCCTTGTAGTCTTTGCTTACAGATCTCAATGAGCGTGATATCGTCGGCAAAGTTTAAATCATTTATTTGATGTACTACGTTTAATTATATGCTTTTGGTGCCAGTGTTACGGAGCAGATGGTCAATGGCTATGGCAAGCAGGAAAGGTGACAAGACATAGCCTTGTTCAACACCAGAGAGAACACGAAAATATCTTGTCCTTCCTTCTGTTGTTTTATCAGAAAATTCAGAGTCTTTGTATAGAGCCAGTATGAGGGCTACCAACTTCTCTGGTATCTAACAGAAGGTTAGTAGTTTCCATAGAGTCTCACGGTGCAGCGACTCAAAGGCCTTTTCAAAGTCTATAAATGCCATGTACAATTTGCTTTGCCACTCTCGGCTATGATCTATTAACACCCTGAAGGTGAAAATCACATCGGTACATGAAAGTCCTGGTCTAAAGCCATGTTTCTCTTCTCTCAAGTACTTGTCGAGTGGACTCTGTATTCTTTGGAGGATTATTAATGCAAGAAGTTTACCAGGTATGGATGACAGACTACTGCCTCTCCAATTCCTTGGTAGTGTTTTATCACCTTCTTTGAAGAGTTTTATGAGTTTGCTCAGCTTCCAATCTGTTGGTACTTTTTGTGTCATCCTAATTTTTTTGAATAAGGGCAGCCATATAGACATCCATGAACTGATAGATGCCTTTATCAACTCCGCCGTGATACGGTCTTCGCCTTGTGCCTTGCCGTTTTTAATTTCTTTGTGACTGCCAGTAATTCGCCACGACTCGGGGATTCTGCATTGATGTCAAGCTTGAGGAAAGCTATAGAGGGTATGTCTAAAAGCTTATCAGGCGGTAGTCTGTTTAAAATGGTTGGCCCATGTTTCATCAACAGCCGATCGCTCGGTGATGAGAATGCCATCAGAATTTCTAACAGGTCCATCTTGAATCGGTTTCTTCCCTGCTATTTCATTCTTTAGTTTATAAAGGGTCCTAGAGTCCCCTCTCTATGCTGCACGTTCAGCTTGTATTAATTTTTACTCAATGTAGTTTCTCTTTATCCGCCTATGAGCTTTTCTTGATTTCTTTGTCGATCGTCCTAAAATCGCTTTGCTAGTGTATTTGTACACTTGGTACACCTAGGTCACCTTTGGTTCACATTGGTCAGGAATTTTATGTTTGTCCAGGCTTGGGATTTGTAACCAAGAATATCCTTTTCTGAATCCAGAAGTTTGTTGTTTACCTTCTAGACAAGTTTATCCAAGACGTCCGAAGTTACTGACGAGGCAGCTGATTCAAGTTTGGAACCAAGGATTTCTTTTAACTGCCTGAAAGCTGCGCGTTTGGGTAGTTCTTTAAGTTTCTCAATTCTGAACGTTTCTTTCTTTAAAGAAAGTCTTGAGTCGGAGTTTGGTTAGCCTGTTCATTACCAAAATATGATGTTAGTTGAAGTTTAGTCCAGATAGGGCTACGGTATACGCTACAGATGAATTTTACCATTGCGCGATGAGGTGTCCATCTCAATTGGGTTTACTGTTTTTCCCATAATATTCTTATCTCTGTGAGAGTAATCCCTGTGATAATATATAACACTGCAAGAATTGTAGATACTAACCAAATTATTGTTTGCTTCATTAATAAAATAAAGAAGTAGAATAAATTGGCTAAAAGATCAAAATCTATGAAAATCATAAAATATCTCAATTTTGGTTGAAAAGGCCTTTCCTTACTAAAGGCCGGCTCAGCTTAGAATGTTTTTAGTTTCGTCTAGTAATTCGTTTCATATTCCAGGATCAAGAATGTCCTTAAAAGAAAACTACTGAAAAAGTCCAAGCAGTCCTTAGTTCCGTCAATACCTTACAAGGCAGTATCAAGGAAAGACTCAACCGTAAGTTTTTTTTGTCTTTTTTTTGTTTCTTTTACTAGTTTATAATTGTCTTCACCTACAACTTCAGGTTCAGTCAGTTATCTATTTTTGGCTGTTCAAAACATTTTTAATTTCAGTATTTTGGTTTTATTTATCACAACTTCTACAACTGTTTCATAAGGGTTTTTAATAAATTTCCAAGTTGATTTTGTAAGTTGTTTCTTATTACTTAAGAGAAAATTTCGAAAAATGAGTTTTCCACAGAAAAGTAAAGGCCATATTAAACCTATGATTATCAGAAACATGCCTTTATAATTATTCAAACACAAAACGACCAGAAAATACTATTAACGAATAAATGAATACAAAAGCGAAAGGATTAAAATAAACAACCCTAGCAAACAAACTTAGAATAGGTACTAAAATAAATAACAAAATAAATCTCAAAACGAGTAAAAACTGAATTGAAAATGGAAATCAAGCTGTAAACGAACAAAAATTACTACACCTGGGTTTTTACAAAACCTGGGTTTGGCTACTGAACCTTCCCTAATTGTCAAAGTCTAAAAGCTTGCTGCGTCGTTGGCGCTTTACTGATAACTAATTATCATAAAAATGTCTCCTTTTGTACTTATCACAATATTGAAAATAAAAATAATTACAGTGATATTAAGTTTTGAATTGATGAACTTCCAGCAATTTATACTGTTCAAGACAGATGTAGTTTTCAAAAGAAACAAGAGTTTTTCCACTGCCAGGACTCACTAGGAAATGAGAACAAAAAGTTTTTCTACAAAAAGAAAAACTTCAAACGACACGACGGCCAGTAGAATTGAAAGACTAAAACAACGTGGATATTTCGCCTGTATCCAAACAAGCCGTCTTCAGCACAAGATAGAAAATTAAAAGAAAACTAAACTAAAAACAAATAAAAACCACCACCAATAATAATAAATACAATTGTCGCTACTTATCCACGTAGGGAAAAGCAGCTATTTGAGTTACTTCAATTAGAATCAAAGAGCAACTGAGAAAAAATTATGAAAATTGAAACTTAGTTAATTATTCTATTGCGAAATAATCCTCTTGTAAGCTAACATTGAAGCAACTCTTTTTGGTCTAGTGGGTAATCTTGTCCCCTGGTGATTGTGTAAAATTTTAATTCCTCTATCGACTATTGGTTCATTGTTCAAAAGAATATAATAAATTAGGTCAATATTTAAATTCCGTGTGTCTCTATTTATTGAAATATTAGCAAATATATGTTTTTTTAATTTCTATAGCCTCCCTCGCCCATTGAGAAAAACCTCTATCATTAGAAATTGCTGTAGCCTCATCAAATCGTATAAAATGTTCGGGATAAAAGAATGATTGTTCAGCTAGAGCCGAATCAAAAGTTCCGGGAGGCTTTCTTAGCTGTAGGGTTTTTTCTATTGAGTTGTGATGCTCAATAAATCTGTCAGTAAATTGTTGGTGAGTTCTACCAATATAAAACTTTCCACAGGAACAAAGAATTTTATACACCCCACTAGCTAAATCCCCCCGGGTTAAATCCTTCCCAGAATTACGAAAACTACCTAATGGGGTCACTGATTGGAAACAAGTATCAATGTTGTGTTTACCTAAAATTCTTTTAAGCATCTCCCCCAAAGTAGGTACATAAGGTAAAGAAATGAAACTTTTCGGTAAATTTAATTCTCTGCACTGTGTAACCCCGATAACCCTATTGTTGTGTTTAATGCGTATATTTTTTATTATTTCATCAATTAATTTAATCGGGTAACTATTACAAAATAGAACATCCCTAAAATACAACAATTCAGAATCTAAAAACTCCCGGGAACAAATTCTGAAAGCTCTATCCACCAGTGCAATCACAACCCCTCGTTTCACTGAAATAAGGTGGCAAGAGTGAAAGTTCAAATACCTATCACTGTGAGTAGGCTTTCTATAAACTGAAAAAAGTAAATGGAACTCCCTTTTAATCAGTAAGATATCCAGAAAAGGTAGTTTATCACTTTCTTCGAGCTCCACTGTAAATTTTACGTTCTTGTCAAAATCATTTAAATGTTTATGGAAAAGGTCTAAAGACTCTAAACCATGTTTCCAAATGCAAACCACATCATCCCTGAATATGCCCCAGAAACAAAGAGAGAGCCTGAAACTGTGTATGGCGGAGGTTTCAATAGATTCCATGAAGAGATTTGCCAACAAAGGGGAGAGAGATGTCCCCATAGCCAAACGAAACACCTGTTTGTAAAATTCACCTCTAAAACCAAAATAAAGAGAATGTTCATTTGCAAGAATAACCAATTTCATAATTACTTCAATCTCCAAACTCGCCATGGTCACATCTAGTATCAAATCAAAGTGCTTTTGCAATTTAATCCTTTATATATCCTCGCACTTTTTCACGTTACAGTTTGAATACATGGACACCACATCAAAACTACAGAGAATTGAATTCTCCTCCGGTGTGAAATTTTTTAACTCACTAGTAAGATCAGTGGAATTTTTTATATATGATATTTGTGTTCCTAAGAGTGGACGCAATGCCACCGACAACCACTTTCCTAATTTTGCCACTGGTGATGAAAAAGTGTATACAATGGGATGGAGGGGGACTCCCCTCTTATGAATTTTGGGTAGACCGTAGATCTTTGGAGTGGAACAACCTCTTGGATAAAATTTATTATAAAATTGTGGGTTAATGTGTAAATTATTTTTCAGGGATTCCAATTCCTTTCTAATCGACTTTACATATTTATCCGCAGGATCGAAATCCAATTTCTTGTAAAAGGTGGTATCCGAAATGATTGTATTCATTTTACGATCATAATCATCAGTGTCCATAATTACAATAGTATTGCCTTTATCTGCCCCAGTGATAGTAAGGGTTTTATCCTTTTTCAAATCAGAAAGTATTTCAATGTCAGTTTTTGTTATATCATTTTCAATTTTTTTCATGTTAAAGTCTTAAGTTTCCTCATGATTTCAGCTCTAAGTTCTTGAGGAGCTTCGACTTTATCAATAGAAGCCATAATTCCTGACTCTACCTTAGAAATTATTTTTGAATATGAAATTGGGGTTGGAAAACAGAATCTAAGACCCTTCGACAAAACTGCCTCTTGTTGACTACCAAGAGTTTTAGATGACAAATTCTTAGTGGCAGGACCAAGACAAAAACGAGGATAAAAAGTATCACGAGCTCTTGGATACAGCTCTTGCCAAGTAATTTAAAGTTGACCTGTCATCAGTCAATAAAATTAAACAAAATAACAATAAGCAACTTGAATAACCTATAGCCCTTGCCTCGAGGGTTGGGAGGTTCAACTCTGTAGCGTTGCCTTTAGTAAAGACCATACGGCTCTAATGTTTTATTATCATTTTTTTCCACAGGCCTTTCATATGGAAGGGGTAATCGTATAAACTTCAAAGAAGGCTCATTCGATTGAAAATCGTTAGTTCTAGTACTTTTGTTAAGAGTGATCGGAGGGTAATTAGCCCAATACCCTTTTCCCCAAATATATCCGATAAAATTTTGAGATAATCGTTGTGTTAAAAATCGTTCAAAGATCATATAAGAAAAACTCCGGGGTCGTCATCCCCCCAAGGGCTCGGGGGCAGGCGCTGTAAGTAATATCCTGGGGATCAATATGGCTCTTATAGAAGAGGTACTCCTATAAACTTCAGAGAGGGCTCATTTGATTGGAAATGAAAAGTTGTCAATCACTTTTTCAGATTTGAAAGTGTTCAGAGGGCAAGTGCCTCTTTTACGCCCCTTTTCCCCGAATGTATCGAATAAAAATTTTGACATAACAATTTTGTTCAAAATAGTTCAAACATTATCTAACAAAAAATCCGGTGTTGACACAACCCCCAAGGGCAGGCGCGGTAAGCTATGCCCTTGGGGCAATTATGATTCTTATGGATGGAATGCTCTCAGCTAGCCTACCAAACCCCCCTCCCCTCCTCCCACGCCCTTTTCCCCCAAATGTCTTGGATAATTTTTATTTTATGGCCATTTTGTAAAAAAAAATCATTCAATGGTTATATAGCAAATTTTCAAGTCATTATACAACCTCCAGGGTCTGGGGGCAGACGTTTTAATTTATGCCCTGTGAGTATATATGGTTCTTGTGTAATGGGATATTTGTATAAATTTCAGAGAGGGCTCATTTGTTTGGAAAGTGAAAGTTCTAGTTCACTTTTTAATTTTCGAAAGAGATCGGACGGCAGCTAGCCTCCTCCCCGCGCCCATTTTGTAAAAGATAGTTAAAAATCAGATAACAAAACTCTGGCCTCGATACTACCCCCAGGGACTGGGAGAGTCATTGTAAGTTATACTCTGGGGGCATATATGGTTCTTATGGAAGGAATGATCGTGTAAACTTCAGAGGGCCCATTTGATTGGAAATTGAAAGTTTTAGTTTATCTTCTAAGAGTCAAAAGATATCGGAGGGCAGCCAGGCCCCCCCACGTTCCATGCCCTTTTTCCCCAAACTCATCCGATACAAATTTTAAGATTGACATTGTTTTTTAAATAGTTCAAAAATTAAGTAACGAAAACTACGGTGTTGACACAACCCTTCTGGACCCTTGGGGTAGGCGCTGTAAGTTATTTCCTGGGGGCGTATGTAGTTCTTATGAAGAGGAATCTCATTTAAAGTTCAGAGAGTGCCCATTTGATCGGACATTGAAAGTTCTAGTTCTCTTCTTAAAAATAAAAAAAGAGATCCTAGGGCAACTAGCCTCACGCTCTTCTTCCCCATATACATCCTATAAAAATTTTGAGATAGCTATTTTGTTAAAAATAGTTCAAATGTCAGATAAGACTAACTCTTGATTCAACGCAACCCTCTAGGGCCCGGGGTTGGCGTCGTAAGCTGTGCTCTAGGGACATATATGGTTCCTATGGAAAGGATGATCGTATAAACTTCGGAGAGGGCTCATTTGATTGGAAATTGGAAGTTCTAGCTCTCTTTATAAGAGTCAATTGGGATCGGAGGGAACTAGCCCCTCCCTTCACGCCCAATTTTTCTAAAACACATCCGATAAGAGCTTTGAAATAGCCATCTTTTTAAAAAAATAGACCAAAGATCATGTAACGAAAACTGGTGTCGACACAGCCCCCCAGGGCCCGGAGCAGGCGTTGTAACTAATGCGCTGGGAGCATATAGATTTTTTATGGAAGAGATACAAGTATAAACTTTAGAGAGGGCTCCTTTCGATTAGAAACTGAAAGTTTTAGTTCCCTTTAAAGAGTCAAAAGTGAACAGAGGGCAGCTAGTCTGTCTTCTCCTTCCCAAGCCCTTTCCTCCACCCCCAAATGCATCAGATAAAATTTTGGGATAGCCATTTTGTTAAAAAAAGGGATGCTCGTATAAACTTTAGAAAGGGATTGAATGGAAATTGGAAGTTTTAGTCCACTTTTGAAGAGACAAAAGAGATACGATGGCAACTAGCCCCCCTCCCCACGCCCTTTTTCCTCAAGGCCCTCCGATAAAAATTTTGAAATGGCTATTTTGTTAAAAAATTTATTTCAAAGGTCAGATCAGAAAAACCTCGGTGTCGATACAACCTCCTAGTGCCTGGGGGCATGGGCATGCATTGTAAGTTGTGTCCCGGGACATAAGTAGTTCTTATGAACGGATGCTTGTAGAAAATTCAGCGGGGCTCACTTGAATGGAAATTGAAAGTTCTAGTTACTTTGTAAAGGTCAAAAGGCATCTGAGGACAACTAGCCCCCCCCCCCATGCCCTTTTCCCTAAGCCCATCTGATAAAATTTAGAGGTAGCTATTTTGTTACAAATAGTTCAAAGGTCAGATATGACAACTCCAGAGTCGATGCATTCCCTCAGGGACTGAAGGGACCGGAGCTATCTCAAAATAATTTTGAGTCTCGTTTTAATCTCTGCCCTAGGGGCATATATGGCTCTTATGGAAGGAATGCTCGAAAAAACTTCAGAGATGGCTCATTTGAAGGTAAACTGAAAGTTCTACCTTGTTTTTTAAGAGTCCAAAGAGATTGGAGGGCAACTAGTCCCCACACGCCTTTAAACTCCAAACCCGTCCGATACAAATTTTGAGATAGTTATTTTTTAAATAGTTGAACTGTCAAATAACAAAATCTCTGGTGCCAACACAACCCCCTGGGCCAGGGGGCAGGTTTTGTAAGTTATGTCCATGGGGTGTTTATGTTTCTTGTGAAAGAGATGATCGTATAAACTTCAGAGAGGGCTCATTGGATTGAAAACTGAAAGTTCTAGTTCACGTTTTAAGAGTCAAAAGAGATCTGAGGGCAACTAGCCCCTCCATGCCCTTTTCCCCAAACCAATCTGATAAAAATTTCAACAGTTTTTTTAATAGTTCAAGTGTCAGATAAGAAAAACTCTACAGATAAAAAACTCTCAGATAAAAAAAAACTACAGAGCCTTTCTATTCTGTTAATAATTTAGCTCCCATATCTCACCTCAACATTAAGCTACTAAGACTTAGAAAAGTCCCAAGTACCTCACAGCAAAAATCCCCCTTAAGCTAAAGTTCCCACCAAACCCATTTATTTCACTAAACCCCCTCCCGTAACATATGGCGCGGCCAGAAAAAGAAGACAGTAAAAGGAACTGAAAATACCTGCACAATGAATGCCTACTAACATGAACAAGTATGAGTATTTACATATTATTTTTTGATTTTTAAGTGCAGTGAAATATTATTTCTATTTTTGCATATTTTTTTTTTATATAGGTATACCCCATTCAAAAATAATCAAAATCTTTAAGATAAAATTAAAAAAACTCTTAAAATTATTATATACCGCATACTAAAAAAAAGACTACAATAAATATGGACCAGGAACAAGATGAAATGTTAAAAGCGCAACAAATAATTGCAACTTCGGTAGAAATTGCAAAATCATTACCAGAATATGAAGGAGATACGGACGTTGATCAACTCGACATCCATTTAGGACAATTTGTGGAAATGACAAAAATTGACCTAAAAGTATTAAAAAGCATGTTACTTTTAAGACTGAAAGGACAGGCGCTAACGTATCTAAAACAAATCGAAAATACAATAGGCACAGAAGCAACCTCAACAATTAACTCAATAGAATTATTGCAACAAGCCTTCCAGAAAAGATTTATTGACACAAGTTCATTGAAAAAACTGAAACATGGCCTAGTTACATACAAACAGACCCAAAACGTTCAGGAGTACTTACATAAAATTAGAATCGCAACAGAAGCGCGATACGGTCCAGGAGAAGGGGAATTATATGAAAAAAATAATACTTAACGCATTTAAACAGGGGCTCAACCCAAAATTATATCGCCTACTAATAGCTAAAAATATTGATAACGTAGAACTAGCAGTTCGGGAAATAGAAGAGCCGTAGAAATTGATTCGATTGTCCTACAGCATCAAAAACTGTCAATAAATGCTGTAGAAAGTAAAACCCCTGTAAAGTCAAGAGATTCCTCTCCGCGATTTTTCTCCCGAGAATCATCGCCGAAACCCATTCGAAATCAAAATCGAACCACCACACCTCCAAGACAAGTACGTGTTGCCCCCAATAATCAATTGAGGGCACAAACTAATAATGAACCACTAAGGTGCTACACCTGTAACCGGCTAGGACATATTGCAAGAAATTGTTTTGCAAACAATAATTATCGCCCTAATTTTAGGGGAACGAGTAACCGTTTGTCCAGAGGGACAAACTATAGTGGATACGCCCCTAGAGGCAATCGAGGGAACACCTTTGTAACAAGAGGTAATTACCCCAACCAAAATCAGAATTCCCAACGCAATACGTATCAGTATCGCGGAGGGTATCGTGGAAGGACAAATCAACCTAGTAATAGTTTGAATAGAAATACAAGAGGTAATTATATCAGCCGACGGCAGCCATATAATAGCTCCACCTCAAATAATAATCAAGGAAATCAAAATAGAACAAATGAAAGTTCTACATCTGACATCTGGGAACCCCAGGGAAACGATACAAGCCTCCAAAATTCGTAGGACCAAAATTTGGTTGCAAAATAATTTATAGACCAGTGATAATACCATTTTTGAGTGCAAATAATAATAATATGTTACCCATATTTGAAAATTTTAATGCAGGGAATATTTATTTCTCAGCCCTTATAGATTCAGGGGCAACAGTAAATGTGACAAATACATCTGTATTTAACAAATTACCCAATTATATTAAACGACGAGTGAGCAACATCTGTCTCAATCTATCAAGCGTAACCGGACATGATCTGGACGTAAAGGGAACTGTGTACCTAGTCTTACGCAAAGATAACAGAAATTTCTATACTCGATTTATAATTTGTAAGAATTTCCCATACCAAGCCATCATAGGTGCTAATTTTTTAAAAGCCAATAAAGTATTATTAGATGTAGCAAATTCAAAGTTTATTTATCCGACAGAAACCAAATCGATAATAAATAACATACAAGCAAACAAGGTAAGGGAGAACATAGGCAACATGAAAGAGTATAGGAATAAACAAATTCAAGAAATTTCTTATTTATGGAAAAAACTAGAAAATATAGAAACTCTCGGGAAAAAACCAGCGGAGAATATTCTAAATTCGATGGAAGAAAATAATAACGAAAAATATTATGGATTTGCAGTACGAAAAACTAAAATTCCCCCTAAATCAATGCAGAGAGTGCAAATATTACAAATGTTAGAACCAATAAATGATAAAAATGAAATTTGGGTAGCCTCGCCGTCGGAGGATATCCCAAAATATATAACCTGTAAAGAACAGATTATAAATTATGAAAAGTGTGAAGGTTACATTTGGGTAACGAACACTCACGTGAGTGACATGATTACCCTTAGGAAGGGAACATGCTTAGTAGAGATACAGGTAGTATCGGAAACCGACATAAATAATTGGAAAAGTCAGAAAAAACTTAGTGAGTAATATAAACATTAAGGTTGACAAGGAATAACCCCTGACAAGGATTCAGTTTCTTAAAAAATTCGAACTAAATCACATAACGGACTTTCCATTTTTATGAACACGCAATACAAACTACGGGGCTGCCAGTGGCAAAACAACCTTATCGTATTCCTTATAAACATTAGGAATGGCTAATAAATAAAATACAAGAACTCGAAAAAAATGAAATCATAAGACCAAGTATTAGCCCATATTCTGCACCCGTTATACTAGTGCCAAAGAAAAATCATGATCTTAGACTAGTAGTAGATTATAGAGCCTTAAGTAAACAGGTAGTTAGTGATAAATTTCCCCTACCTAGAATAGACGAAATTCTAGATTCCATATCAAATGAAAACAAAATATTCACTTCCCTAGATTTGACACAAGGCTATCATCAAGTAAAAATAGCAGAGGGGGATGTTTACAAAACTTCGTTTTCTACGACAGAATGTGGCTCTTATGAATATTTAAGAGTACCATTTGGACTAAAAACTAGTTCAAGTGCATTGTGTAGACCCCTACTTCATTTATTAAGAGGTCTAAATAATATCATTCACTTTGTAAATGACGTCATAGCAATGGACAAAACTCCAGAAGACCATTTAGTAACCCTAGCAAAAGTATTTGAAAAATTCAGAGAAGGTAATTTAAAATGTAGACCTGAAAAAGTAAATCTTTTTCAAACAAAACTAAAATTTTTAGAAGTAGTTGTAACACAAGGACAAATTTCCCCAGACCCCGAAAAGATAAAATCTGTTAAAAATATAAAACCCCCCCAAACTATTAAACAATTACGTGGAATCATAGATTTAATGACTTATTTTCGAAAATTTATAAGGAATTACGCACAAGCAGCGAAACCTCTAACGGACCTCACTAGAGGCAGCCCACAAAAAATTGCTTGGTCTAAAATAGCTCAGGATTCATTAGATCATTTAAAAAAGGCTCTAACTTCAGAACCTATTTTATCATTACCCGATTTCCAAACAGGACAATTCGTTGTTACAACGGATGCCTCAAGCAAGGGAAGAGGGGCGATCCTCTCTCAAATAATAAATGGGGAGGAAAGAATAATAGCGTGCGCTTCTCGTACCCTGACATCAGGAGAATGTAATTATTCTGCTACACAGCTTGAACTATTATCGATTATCCACCATTTGGACAAGTTCAGACACTATTTGGTATGCAGAAAATTTAAACTGCGTTCGGACCACAAAAGCCTGCAATACTTGCAAACTTTCAAAAAGCCGTCGGGAATCCTCGCGAGATGGATATTGAAAATCCAAGACTTGTATTATGAATTTGAACATTTTAAGGGAAAACAAAACGCCCCATGTGACTATCTTAGTAGATTTCCAGATAATGCTCCCTTAGAAGATGAAAATGGAGAAGTTAACACGATAATAGCAAAAATTGCTCCAAAAAATAAAAGTTTAAAAATGAAAACCAATAATTCAGTTGAGGAAGAACACTAAGACAGCCCACTATCCTTAAATAATATAAAAACATATCAAAAGAAAGACAATACTTGTGCTGCTCTAATAGAATATTTCTTATATGATAAAGAGCTACCTGATGAAATGAAATCTTTCGAAAAAGAAATTGATAATTATTAATACGATTTGGATGAAAGAATTTTTTATTCGTTGATTTTTATTCGTATTATTACGATTATGTAGAATAATGACAGATAGCATTAGCAGAAATCAAACTTCCATTATACCAGTTTTAGCCCAAATATAGGAAAAACCCGCTTTTGAATTTTTTTATTCTGACATGGGAGGTCATTTAGGATTAGATAAGACTTTCCATATATTAAAACAATATTTCTTTGTCACTTCAGCCTTAACAAAGTTGAAGAATTATGTCAATACTTGTGAAACATGTAATTTAAGAAAGAATCCCCAAATTTACCCTAATCCAACTATTGGAAAGACTCCTATGGCCAGGTTTCCATTTGATATAGTTTCTTTTGATTTATATGGTACTAGGTGGAGGACTACCCACCTCCAACAAAGGACACACATGCGTACTTTCAGTAATAGATCATTTTTCTGGTTTCACTTTTGCTAAACCTTTGAAAAACCAAAATGCTTATACTACCTCAAAAGCTCTTGCTAAAATATTTCTTAATTTCGGTATTCCTAATATAGAATGGCCCTAATTTCGTGTCAAAAGTAAGCAAGGATTTAATGTTTTTTCTTCAAATAAGTAAATTGGTAAGGACCCCCTATCACCCCCAGGCCAATGGAAAAATCGAGAACAGACACAAGCTATTCTTTAATATTTTAAGCATTTATACAAAAGAAAATCGGAGGGATTGGCACGAAACTTTACCTTATTTAACAAATGTGATTAATACAGCTTATTCCCAGATTATTCGTGATAACCCATTTAATATATTATTCGGACGAGACTTTAGAATCCCGTATAATGACATTATAGAATCAAGACAATACTATAATGACTCTGAAGATTATAAACAAGAATTTATCAATAGAATGAGAAAACTTATAAACTTGTAAAACAAGAAATAGAAAAATCAAAAAGGAAACAAGAGGCCAAAAATATACTAAATGTTAAAGGTGAACTCGATTTTCAAATAGGAGATTGCGTTTACTTAAAAAATGAAACCAAATCGGACGGCAAAAAGCTCTCTAATCGATACACTGGCCCTTACAGAATAATTAAAAATATGATGATAAAGTTACTTTTAAACTATTAAAACCAAAAACGGGAAAAACCTATAAAACCCATATTAGTCGTATAAAAAAGGGCAAAATTCACAGAAACATGGACCCCTCGACCTTCAACATCGAATACCTCGGAAGACAAAATGAACCACCTCGCTCTAGACTATTGAGCCGCATCGCAGCGAACTTGGACCTTTTAATTTTAAACAAGGATATTTTGAGAATAGTAGTGACGAGGAGAAATTTAATGAATTTCTAACGATGACAAATATGGTTAACCCCCTAAAAAATACCCCCGTCGCGCGAAGACGGAAGAAAAGCGACTCATCTTCCAGTGAGGAGTCAGAAGAATTGGACTATACGATTTCTCCACAAACGCAATTTTTTCCTGATAGAATTTCAACCCCTTACCCTCCAAAACGTTTCCCCGACAATTTGGTAAACCCTGTCACACCAATAGATAGACCTTTTTCGTTACACGATGAATTAAATAAGGCTATACAGACCCCTGGTGACATAGAGTCAGAAAAGGTCAACCAGCCCCAACAACAAACATTGCGAGAAGCCATGGATCGTATTAGTTACCCAATTAAGACTAGACAAAGTACATTTAATACTAATCCAGTTACTGATGAACACCAGTATCACGATATAACCGTTTCAAAAGCAAAACCAAAGGCCTGGGTATCTCGGAAGGAAACCTTAATGCAATCAGTTCCCCACCTCCCGGAAGATATGGCTTTCAAGCAATGGAGGCACACCAAAAAGACATTTGAATCCTCCCAAAGTTCCCAATAATCCTTCAATTCTCTCGAGCCAAGAAACCAATAGGACGAATCAATCCGTAAACCCTCTACTTCGCGAGGAGAAGAAAATTACGAAGGTAAAGCAGAGTCAACACCTAAATCTCAAACTTCTACTTCAAAAGAACCAGATACTAAATCTACAACTACTAGTTCCTCAGATACTGACAGTGAGTGAGATGCAGATAAACTCAAAGACGTGGAAGGAATAAGACAACATAGTGCAACCGCCCAAGCTAAAAAGACACAACTGAAAGGTCAAAAATTCCTTAAAAAGCAATATAAAAATTTGACTTAATATCGCTACCGAAGCCAAAGAAAAAAAAACTGAGTCTACTGAAGAAAAAGTAACAACAAGGTCAGGCCGAGTTGTCAAAAAACCAGAATTTTATTAATAGATTGTTAATAGGCAATCTATCATCCTGGAGTATAATAAAAATAGTTATTTACTGATATAATCAAGTTAGGATTCAAAAAAATTAATTGTTTTTTGCTCCTCGTCAAGGAATCACTCTGTAATAAAACATCCCTAAAAGAAAGTACTTTTCAAGAAGTCTGTAAGACTCCGATTGAAACAATTGGCCTACCTCATCAATAAGTGATGATTATTTTGAGTAAGTCCTGAATCACCCTTTTAACAAGAATAACCACTAGAGTGTTATCGTTTTCTTAACATTTTTTTTCTACCGCAAAATAATTCCTTAACGTTAAAACTTATTAATACCTCTATAACTAACACTGGCCTAACAGGAAGTTAAACCTTATCTTCGAAGTAACCTTATATACATTTGTCTCATCGTTTAACAAACACCTAATTATTATCCCTTATTATCCTAAGGATAAATAAAAAAATTTAGCGCCAACAGCGCCCTCGCAAACTGTTGCCAAGAAATAAATATGTCCATATTTGTTGCCTATAATTTTCTAATTGCTATTTCCCTATTGCAGACTGATCCGATAAATATCCTATATATATATATATATATATATATATATATATATATATATATATATATATATATATATATATATATATATATATATATATATATAGGGTAAAATAAAAACCCCTTATTCTTGTGACATAAAATTCTAAATGTTTGCGCCTAACATTAGAACTGCCCCGTCGGCTAAACGTTTCGCCAGATAAGTAGGTGAGCCTCTTCCTAATTCTTGAACTGTAATTTCTCCAATAATATAACCCGTCGCTTTATTAACATATCTTACTATAAAAATAATTTAACAATAACAAAACGTTAATTAGAAAGCTTATTAATATTGCAAAAGCTTACGTATACCAAACAAAAAGATTTAGGCTTAGAAACAAGAACTGCAACCGAGGCAAAGAGCAGTCTACTGTACACGCAACCTGAAATTAAGCGAAAACGGGCGCCATTGCGGTTTGTTGTGGGAGAGCAAAGCGTGTTTCAGCTTGCTCTCGCCGACAACGAACGACAAAGACTCTCTAAATCAACGATTATTCGCTTCCCCAGCCAGTGATAAGGTGAAAAAGTAAAATGAAATTATAAGTATCCGAAGATTAAAGAAAAAATATATTGACTTAATCAAACCCCCCCCCCAATTTTTCCGTGGGCCAATAATCGGTAGTTGGTGCTGATATTGCTTACGAACCTTGTATAAATTCATACGCTTGATTGTGTTCGGCCTTTTTGACATTGTTCCGCGATTGTTGCTAGTCTGATTCCGTAACTAATTTCTATTCCGTAGTTAGCTCCAGAATTAGTCTTATAACAATACGTATCAGTGCGATTTCCCAATTACTAATTTCTTCATTGTTTCAATCCATATTATACCAACCGATTCTACCCATAATATACAAAATATTTCTTTTTCTCACCTTTTCTCACTTGAGAACAAGAGACAACGGACGCCGTTGCGGTTTGTGGTGGGAAAGCAAAGCGTGTTTCAGCATTGCTTTTACCAACTACGAACGGCAAAGACTTCCTGAATCGACGATTCTTCGCTTCTTCAACAAGTGATAAAGTGAGCAAGTGAAATTAAATTGTCATCCAAATTCCCCGTAAGCCAATAGTCGGTAGTTGATACAGATACTACTAACGAATTTTGTCTGAGTTCCACGAAATTTTAAGTTGTATACTATAAGAAATGATGTTCTTAACATTTTTGATGACCATGTGTATAAGTGCCCATACACAAGATGTCGTAAAACATGGGATAATATTCAAACACGAAAATTAACTTATAACTAGTATCAACGCTACGAAAATATTTATGAAGTTAGACCCAAAACCATTTGAAACATTGTTCCAACAAGTTATAAGGCTGAAGAAAAATACATTTGACCTGAAAGAATCAATTTTTCAATTCTTAAGATCAGACAAGGGGCTGCAAGCAAGCAAAAGCAACCACAAAGAAAAAAAGATATACCATCCCCTACCTATCCCAAGATCAAAGTAAAGAAAATAGTTGATGATTTTGATGCAAAAATGGCCGAAATTGATAAAGCTATAGGACTCGGAAAAGCCATTGAAAAAAGGAAAAAGAGATCAATTAATGAAAACCAAAACCCAGGTACCAATAAAGAGACCCAAAACATAATTAAACCAATTAAGACACAACTTAGACAAAGAAAATTTTATGATGGACAATATGCATTATTAAACGAATTGCCCGCAGTGTGGAATTTCTTCAAAGAACTTTGGAATAGGCCAAAATCAGCTAACACGGCTGAAAGGAAACCAACACAAGAAAAGATAAATCTCTCTGAAATAAAACCAACAGAAGTTGAAACGAAAGATATAACAAATATTTCCCCAAACACACAACAAACCATTGCAATTGAAACCCAAACAACAAACATTGTATCTGACCTTGTAACACAAACAAATAAAATACCAGAGACAATAAGGGGTATAGAAAATATTGAAGTAGGATCAAATTCCACTAATGGTACCAGCAAACCGGAATACAAGTTTAAATGCAAATACTTCTGTAGAATAATAAACGTTACAACAGAAGCTAACAAAATCAACACGACCTCCCATATTCCACATCTTACTACTAATAGCGAAGAAAACACAAACGAATTAATGGAAATCTCCAAAAGCACCTCAAAGAAATATGAAACGACTACCTTCTGGAAGTACGATACTCAGAACGAGGAAACCACATCAGAAACTGAATTTACTCCAACAACAATCGAAACTGAATATACCCCAATAACAGAAGTGGAAGAAACATTCCCCACGTCAAACCCCACGACTACCGACCCACAACCGATAGAGTTAGACACATCAATGTCAGAAATTACTACAGAAACTGTCCCTAGTGTATTGATACCAAATAACAATGATGAAATTTTAAAAAACAGTAAGGCAACCATACCAATCCACTAGCTATATATGGACTTCTACGAAGAAAGGAAGAATACAAGTTAGATGGCAAATCCCTTTTGTCGATACCAATTATGGTAGAACACAATGTATGGGTTGAGACAAAAAATGCCTGGATGAAAATCACTGGAGAGAATGTTGGACAATAGATTGTAAAAAAAACTTGCACACGACTGGCCATACCAGCTGACGAACCAGCAAAGAATGAACTAGAACCGCTCCCGGAATTAACCATGGTAAAAGCTCATAAAATATCAACTCATCAGGCATTCCTCATATTATATAGACAAAGATTGGAAGCGTTATTTTAACTATTCAATACAGAAATACAAAAACTTAAACAAAGCACAACACGTATATTTGAAGTATTTTTCCGAAAGAGTAAATATAAAAGATCAACAAGTTTAATCCCAATAGTAGGGGATCTTGCTTCTCGTCTATTCGGTTTGTCCACTGAAGAAGATTTAAATATATTAAGAGATAATGTTAAAAGACTCAACACAGCCATGAATACAACACTACATGTACAAAAATACAAGCAAGTATCGCCAACTATCAAAAAGATAAAATTGAGGCCATATCCAAGAAAATCTCAAGAACAGTCAACACAATGAACTATTTGAAAAATGAAGTAGACAGAGTAATCTTTGATTCTAGCTTAACAATGGTGTCACTCGACATTGTTATTATGTCATTGTTGAACTTAGCGACTGATGTCAGTAAATTTGAATTCACGTTATTTGAATTAACAGGAGGGTCCCTTTCTTACGACTTAGTAGATCCCTCGGACCTTAAGAACATCCTAAACGAAATAAAAACTCACTTAACATTTGGTCTCCACTTACCGGTAGAACCAGAAGTAGCTAACTTGTTTTTATATTATACCAAACTAAAGGTGCATATCACCGAGATTAATGAACAACTGTTTGCAGTAGTCACCATTCCATTAATTAATCAACAATCCATATATGACCTGTACAAAATATCTACATTCCCCATCAACATAAAAGAGACAAACTCCTTAATGAGCATCATCCTGGGAGCGAAATATATGTTAATAGATCAAGACAGAAGAAAATACGGAATAGCAAATGTCGAAGAATTAAAAGAATTCGTGTCATTTAAAAATTTGGTCTGCCAACTAACATTACCTATATATAACGTAAAGATAGGATCATGTGTGCTAGATCTGTTCCTAAAGGAATCACAGCAACAAAATATTCCAGACTCTTGAGAAGCCTTAATAGGAAATACCAAAAGAGAAACTTTCATTAATTTATGGAACGATTTATGGTTATTTACAGTACCTAAAAAGACGGTAGGAACCCTATCCTGCTACAACAATACAGAAAAAATTGACCCCAGTTATCGAACCGAAATATTGTTACAGGACGTTGGAACTATTACAATCAAACAAGGTTGCAGACTTGTAACTAAAGTAACAACTGTCCAAACACCTCTAATCACAACCAGCACTAACGTCATGAGCCCAAAAATAATAAACTTTCAAGGAATAAACTTGTCCTTCACAATTACAAATATAAATGATGAGGAATCTAAAACATCCATATGGCCAAAAATAGAAATGATTAAAAGTACAATGCAATTAACAAAAATAAAAGAAGCGTTAGATATGCAAATACCCTTATTCATTGACGAAGACCAAAGGTTGAAATATGTGTAGAGCCAATACAGATTGTTCTCACCAAACTCATGGTATAATATTATAATCACTATATTCATGGTATTTCTTATTTCACTAACAATAAGAGCGCTACTAACAATTAACTATGGGAAACTCCTGAAGCGAAAAAGGATAAATAATGATGTAATTGAAGCACAAGAGATTTATCAATTGAACCCTATTGCTCCTGATGATATTTAACCCATTTTAACAGGGAGGATGTAAGAATACAGGAATATTGAGAGGTCTTTTCCCGTACGTTAACATCCTTTCCCTACTGTAGGAAATATTGTTGGTGTATAACAGCTAAAAGTCTATGATGCAATATACTGTATTAATTTTTGGCATATACATCAAAAATACTCTTGGCAGAAAATCTTATGTAAATATAGACCTCCAACAAGCACGAAAAATTTGTTCCTTTCTTTTCTTATGTGCAAGAGATTTAAGAGGTCGTCTCTTGTAATTTTACTACTCTATTTCCAAACTAAAAATATTCCAAGGCGTGATGATTGAAAGGCTATGATGCAAAATGTATTACTTTTCGACTAATCACGCATAGGAAGTTCAAAAAAATTGGACTAAAGTATGATCCAGAATAAATTAAGACCTCTATGTAATCATATATTTAACCACCCTGTTTTGTTCAGTGTTTTTATATTTACATGTAATCATAATAATATAGTAATAGTGTAATACACATAAAAATATTCTTAATTACTATATAACCTCATATACCTCACGTTACTTCGAATGTACCTGAAAAATTATTGTACATGCAATTTCCCTTTGAATTTTTAAATAATATTACTGTTATGTAATTTTATGTTATTATTATGCAATTTTATATTATAATAATGCTTCATATTATCGTATCGCTAGTATCATTTTATGTGTTGACAACATGATTCTGCTTGGAAATTTTTTATTACAGAATTTGGCATACTCTTTACATTGGCCGAAGATACGTCATGGTCAAAAACTGGAAAACACCTATCATGATTTATCAGCCACCGAAGAATGCCCGAAAAACACATCTGATTCAACCAGACAGCTATCACCCAAGTGACATCTCAAATAGTACCATCTATTTACTACAATCATATTCATCTTTCTGACTGAACACCGTAGACTAGAGAAGACGTAACATCCAGCCAGCGGGTGCAACCACAAAATACCCACAAAGACACCATAGATGATAACCTAATTCAATATGGAAACCCAATATCAGCAACGTCACAGACCTAGATGAAGATTTAGAACAGAACATCCTAAATCCTAGTTTTATAAACTTAGGAATCAACTACAAAGTAAGGTCTTCAATACTACCTCAGTCGATTGAATTAAAGACAATAAAGATAACGCTTAAAGTGCAGAAGAGAGCGGGAACGGGATTGAAGAGCCGTAGTACCGGCGGTACCTTTGTACTTAAACTGCTGGGGATAGGTGATTCCGGGTCCCGCGCTTCCCATTTTGTAAAAGCGTAAAAACAAGACTTACAGAAACATGGTCTGCTACAGAAGATTCTTGCTCGATTCCTAATTATGACTCCCATTTTAAGCCCAGATTGGATAAAGATGGTATTCCTCTATCTCATGGTGGAGGAGTTGCTTTGTTTTGTAAGTGTACCCTCCCAAATCGGATTCTATCATTTTCTGAAATAGAGAACAACTCCAAAACTGAAGTTTTATGGCTCTGGACCAGACCCAAAAACCTTCCAAAAGACGTATCTTGCATGATATTTTGTATTATTTATTACCCTCCCCGTAGTGGATTTAAGAAGGAGCTGACGGCATATCTGCAACTTTATACTGACAGAATTCGCCACAAGTACCCCTATGCTGCAATTACATTGTGGTGATTTTAATGAGCTAGACCAAAAGTGGCTTAGCGCTGCTCTTAGTCTTGACCAGGTAGTAAAGTCGCACCTACACGCAGTGATAAAACCCTACACTTGATTTTTACCAACGTTGAAGATTACTACTGTGCCCCGAAAATAGCCCCTCCATTAGGGGCAAATGACCATCTATGCATCTTTTGGAACCCTTTATCATCCTTTCCCCCTAAACCATTGATCAGTTATTCATATAGACCCATTACTGACGAGAAGATTGCCCATTTCAAAGTAAAACTTAGCTCCCAATCCTGGGCCAATATCCTATGTCTCACCAATGGTGATGAAATGGATTCTAAGTTTTCAGCTGAACTTTTCCAGTTATACTGTGACACCTTTCCAGTGAAAAAAGTCAGTTACAAATCTAATTGTAAACCATGGATAAATAAAAAAATTGTGTGCCTAATAAATGAACGTGATAGACTCTTTAAGGAAGGATTTTACCAGGAATCTCGAAAACTTCGAAACATTATTATTAGTGAAATTCGTAAAGCAAGAAAAGATTATGGTGCTCACGTGCTCAATAAGTTACTGTATTCGAACCCTAAGAATTTCCACAAATGTATCCAAGATCTCATGGGAAAGGTCTATTCTAAGTTTCTCTTACTGGATAGTAATGGCAACCCAGTGAGTGCAGACATCATAAACGATTATTTTACTTCAACTTGTAAAATTCACCCGCCACTCCAAAATATGCCGGCCAACAGTGCAGTGAGTGACATTCCTGTGATTAGAATACATCAGACCCAGCTTAAACTCGAAAATCTTGATACAACTAAGTCAGTTTACCCAGGAGATATCCCTACCAAATTGATTGTGAAATGTGCCCATTATTTAAGTGTACCTCAAACTGCAATTTTTAACCAATGTCTTGTAGATGGTATTTTTCCAGTGTGTTTTAAACGAGCTATTATATCACCTATACCAAAAAACAAGACCCCAAAAGTCCCCTCTGACTTAAGACCAATATCAAAAACCTCTATTTTCTCTAAGATTTTTGAAAGTTTTATTTACAATTTCCTCTTTGATGATATTCAAGATAAAATTAACCCAAATCAGTTTGGCTTTAGGCCGAATCATAGCACCACCCATTGTTTATGCTATATACTTGACACTGTTTTCAAACATCTTGAGTTAAGTAGTTCCTACGTTGAGGCTGTTTTTGCTGATATAAGTAAAGCCTTTGACAACTTGGATCATCAGACAGTTAATGATAATGCAAGGGCTTTAGGTGTCAGAGATTTTGTTTTACGTATAATAGCTAGTTTTTTATCTGGTCGTGAGCAATGTGTAGTCCTCCCTAACGGAGATTCATCTGGTTTTACCTCAATTTCCTGTGGAACACTCCAAGGGACTAAATTGGGTCCTTTAGCATTCTTAATTATTTTTAACAATGTTTTACCAAACTTTGACAACACTTTTAAATTTGCGGGTGATTTGACATTACTTAACCTTTGTCAAACCTCAAACACTTTGGGCGTTAAACTAGACTCACTCATTAACAACTTAAAGAATGATCTTGCCAATGTTAAACTCAATCTGAGCTTACCGAAAAGCAGTTTAATGCTATTCTCCTTTTTAAAAAATATGCCCCCAATCAATAACTACCTTTGCATCCCAAACTTAAACATGGTTAAGCTACTTGGTGTGCACTTGGACAATGACCTTAAATGGAAATCTCACTCTTTTCACTTATTTAAAACAGGTGGTTTTCTCCTTAGATCTTTCTCCCTTCTTAAACGGTTCTCCATATCAATCCAGAACCTTAAAATAATTTATTGTTCTTATATAAGACCTTGTCTTGAATGTGCTTGCCCTGTCTGGCACCCTGGACTGACCAAATCCCAATGTTCTAAAATTGAAAGCATTCAAAAAAGAGCTATAAAAATTATACTGGGGACGTCCTATACTACTTATGATAAAGGTTTGGCTAGACTTGAACTCACTACATTGGAATCACGACGTCACTTTCTTACCATGAACTTCGGGCACAAGTGCCTTAGTTCTGACTATCATCGACGTCTTCTTCCCCCTTCAAAGAAAACCCCCCAATCCTTCCAAATACAAGACTTAATGCTCGTAGAGCTCCAAATACTCAACTTGACTTGTGTCCCCAAATGTTGACAATGAGGTACAAAAACTCTTTCGTTCCCTATTTTGTTTCGCATTTTAATAATTGATTTAACTTTGTAACTATGTTTATCCCTTAACATTTATTTTATCACTGTAATTATAATTGTTCTGACGTGCTTATATTAGCTTGTGTGCTATTTTAGCCAATAAATCATATTCTATTCTATTCTAAGACAGTCTTTACAATTGCTAAATTTTTAAGCAACAAAAACACTTAAAGGTGATAGATTAGAAAATGACATTATATTAGTTCAATCAGTAAATAGGGCAAGGACACGTAATTTGTGATTGGTGTGAAAATAATATTCCAATATAATAAGTGATAAACAATTAAAAGTGCCAAATAGTGAATTAATAGTTTAAATTAAATAAAAGTACCAGTGGTAAATTTTTTATATAATGTTGTATATTTTACATTTTATTGTTAAAATGCCTGGCATCAATTGAGAATTAAATATAACAGTTAAAATTGTTTATAATTCAAATAAAAGCAAACAATTGGAACCAGGTATTTATGTGTAATAACAGTTAATGTCAAGTGCTGTTGTTATGTAACTTTTTTTAGTGCTAGGTGCAGGACATATATACAAGGTGAAGGAAAATATTTCTTAAATTTTAAATCATAATTATAAGGTTATGGAATTAGAATAACATTTTTTTATAGACAGTAAGGATTAAATGCAATGTTTAAAGAAAGGGATTAGACTGATTGATGGGGACATCAATCTACAACGGGAAAGGGGATGTGTAACATATAGACCAGCCCCCCTCCTCTATAAAATTCAGGACCAAATCTCTCATTCATACCCCCTTAGAAATTCTCAAATACAGGACTAAATCTCTCATCCATACTCCCCTAGAAACTCTTAAATTCAGGACTAAATTTCTCAGTCATACCCCTTTAGTAAATTTCAAATTAGAAAAAGATTTAAAGTAAACTCTTATAGAATCTGGAATTTAGCAGTTATTCAATATTTTGTGGACTACGTGCTTTAAACACAAGTTAAATGTTCCTTTTGGAACCAACCAACGGGTTTATTTGAACCTTGCTTTTTTTAACTCAAAACCAGAAGGGAAATCCTTGTTACGAAAATAACTTCTGGGAGTGGAGACTAGTCAAAGTATCATGATTGGGAAATACCAGCAGTATTGCACCATTTTGCGGTAGAGGTCTAACTGCCCAGGTCATCAAGCTTGTCCGTCAAGTTCTTGTTTGTAGATATCGCGTTAGACTTATATTAGCTCGACGCAAGCAGTTGGTAGTTCAGTTTCAGGAGAGTTTTATAATAGTCAAGTTCCAGTGTTCATGTGCATTCTTTCATGTTATAAATTATTGGAGCTATTTTATCCAAAGTTGTATACTGTAAGTAAATAAAACTTATTGTCCTTAATCATCTTTTTTCTATGTACTAGGGCATCAGGTACAGTTCCTCTAGTCTTCAGGTACGGTCCCAAGGGAATCTATACTATTTAGGAGACCTCAAACATCACTGAGATGATTCTGTCTCCCTGGTTACTGGGGATTGTCTACAGAACCTTTCTATTCTGTTAATAATTTAGCTCCCATATCTCACCTCAACATTAAGCTACTAAGACTTAGAAAAGTCCCAAGTACCTCACAGCAGTTCCCATCAAACCCATTTATTTCACTAACCCCCCCCCCCCACGTAACAATCTAAAAAATGTAGATTTATAATAAATGTATATATTTATCAGTATAACATAGTTTCATTTCAACTATATTCCAAGATTCACGTCTCGGTGAATATACATGTACGTAGTGACCAGACCGGTAATGTCACTTACAGTGACCAAACAATGTCACTTGATGAAATAGCTCTAATATCCTAGATTTAAAAATTGTTCATCTTTTATTTATCCATAAATTTATTTTTCAATGTATGGGTAGAAGACTAATTCTTTTAAGCTAAATATGTCTGCTAATCTTTTTATATAATGACTACTTGATATGTTAAGACTTGTTTTAGAAAATAACTACTTATATCTGTTAAGTCTATCAACTGAAAAAAAAAATTAGATGCTCTTAGAATTTCTTCAACATTATCCATACATATATCTATAGATCTATTATATACATAATCGACAATAGACTTCAAAATATCTGGTTTCATATCTTGTATTTTGCATATGGATATTGGCATTTCTCCATTATAAGATTGATCAAATATAAAATATGTGATAACAAATAACATACAACAGTGTCAAAATCTTTAAGACTTAACCCATCTATCCCGACAGAATTTGACTTAATTATCTCAATAACCTTTTCAAGTTCCAGTAGAGTACAGGGCTAGATAACAATTGCGTTTCTTGACCTTCTTTTGTCAATGAAGCCCTAACTCAAACTCACATCGCTAGACTGAGCAATATCACTTTTAATTTAAATGTACCAATCTTTGAAAAATATTTACAAAACTCTTCAGCAATTTACTTCAGATACTTCCACTCTCTTACTGTTCACTAAAATTTCTTTAAATTTACAATTTTCATATTCACCCTTCAATGCATCATTTATGATTTACCAAGTACCTTTTGTGTCACCAGAGTTTTCACCAGTTTTTTTTTGGCACTGAGAACGATTTGGCAAATTTCCTTGTCAAAATGTTTGCTTATTTTCTTCTCGTTTTTCCACTGGCAGACACTACCCTTGTTTTTCTCTGCTTTTTGATTTATTGTATTTTCTCTGTTTCTGTTTCATAGATCTATTTTTAATAAAATAATATAATCGAAAAATAATTAATAAAATTCATTAATTATCCGATATCATTATAAATTAATTACTAGTAATTAAATTAGTTACCATTTAAATAATTAATAGTAATTAAATTAATTACTATTACCAGACACATTCAGTCATAAATGAACCAAGAACATCAGAAAAACTTTGTACTTGTAAAAAATTATCATCGCTCTCATAGAAACTTCAATGTCTCTTCGTCTTTTATGATAGAAAAACCAAGCTTTGTCTCCATTAACAATAATGGAAATGCTTCCATTTATTTTCAGCAATAGTCTTCAGGCAGCTTGTCCAGGGCTTGGCGAACACATCTTGCAAGTGGTGAAGATTGTTTTGGATACATTAGAGCAGATCAAGTACCTAACAATTAAGACAAATGAAAACAAATAAATGAGAAAGATCTTAAGCCGAACTGACTTGACATTTCTAATGACATTAGTTATATTAAATAGAGTAACTAATAGTAAATTTGTTATTAACAGTAACCAAAGTGATCTCTTGCGACAATAGTAGTTTGGTATTGATGGTGGTTTTTATGTATTTTTAGTTTATTCTAGATTTTTAATCTTTCTTTCTTTTACGCTGTAGGTGTCACGTTCTTATACAAGTGATATTTCCGCGTCGTTTTTTTGTCCTCTCGCTGCTCGCCGAAGTCTCGTTTTGTCTGTTTCCTTCATTGAGTTTTTCTCTCTATATATAATTCTTATTAACTTTCATATACAGGGGTTTAATAAGGGTTTACCTAAAATCGCTAGGTACTTCCTCTCAATAAAAAACCATATTCATAATCTTCACTAACTTATTTCTAACCTCTATATCTTTTCTTTAGCTCTAACCCTGTATAGGACATTCTCAAAATGTTCTACCGACCTGTCTTTAACTCTCTCTTTATCACTAATTCTTGTTCTGTTCCATAAAGTGTCGTTAAGTATGATGCTTCTCCTAGTATTAGAGTAGATATTGACGTAAGTGTATTCAATATGATTCTTTCTCTATTGTATGCTTAGAAAGTGATGCAGGTAAGGGCTTAGATATTAGTTTTGATTCGTTTGAAGGTTTTGTAGTACGTCTTGTAAAGACGCACATGGTGCCTTCGCAGAGTACCAAAAGAGTTAGGATTAGGACTCAATTGCCGGAATGTGCGAAATTTTCTCACAGCTATTGCAGTCCAGTAGACCATAGCAAGCTTTTAGAAATAGATTACCACATATTTATTGTAATAAGTATTCCAAAGAGAAAACAAATAAATTTTTCTGTTTACTGCAGCTGGTAATGTATTGTCCCTTATGTAGTTCGTTGGTGAAATCTCAGTTCATTCATAACATACAGGATTCCATTTTTTCACATCTATTTATAGGTTTTATTAAGCTTATATCAGCATTAACATATAGAAAACCCTTTAAGGTAACAATAGATGCATTACGAGGTTTTAATAATGTAGGTTTTAGTATTTTATTTTCTTTTGTTTTTATATCAAAATATTCTATTGACATGCAATATGTTTTTTTCTTCACCTATCCTAAAAATTTTGTCGTTCATGTACATCAAATAGCTCGTCAATATAATATGGTTTCATATTAAACCTACTCCAAGTTTTTATCTCGGTGAATACACATGTGCAAGGTTACTGTACTTGTAACGTGTTTCAAACACGTAAGTACACCCCATTGTTGATATTCTTGGCTACATATGGTTTCATATTAATCCAATGGTTTTCATAGATTTCTTATGGTTTCATATTAACCATACTCCAAGGTTCATATCAAGGTGAATATACATGTTCACGGTTACTATACCTGTAACGTGTTTCAAACACGTAAATATAACCCATTGTTGATATTCTTGGCTTATTTTTTTGTAAAATTAATTTTTGATAACTATTTGTTCCTTTTTAGTCTTTATAAATTCTTCAGAGATTTGTCAAATCTTATCAAGGATTTTACATCTTTTTTTAAATCAATATAACTACTACAAATTATTGCATATCCAAGTAATTGTGAGTAAAATGCTGGATATGTGATGTGTGAGTGTATATTACTTTCAGGAAACGGGAAATTAATCACTTCAAAATCAAAATCATCCGTTTTATTATACATTTTAAAACCTAATTTATTATTATCAGAAATATTAATATTCAAATCTAAGAATGATCTTCTAGATGTTTGCCATGAATTGGTTCAAGAGTCAGCTCTGACGGATAAATATTTTTAGAAATATCAATAATGTCTTACAATTGAAAACCAAAATATCACCTGAATATCATTCATTATTTGACAATGCATATTTTAAATAATTTTGATTATTCTTGTCCATCATATGTTTATATTCGAGTCGACTTAAAACAAGTCAGCTATAAATGGGCTGGCACTCTCACCACATGAGAATTCCCACAGTTTGCTTATACAAATTACCATAAAATCTTATGTAATTATTGTATAAAACAAATACTAAAAATTCAAAAATCACATCTGAGCTGTAACGTCTCAAACTAACTGTAGTCTTAAAGCAATTTATCCATCTAGATCTTTTATTATAAGTGTCTATTTTTACGAACGTCTTACTAGATAAGAGGAACGATGAATATACATATACACAGTGACCAAACCTGTAATGTGTTTTAAAAACGTAAATAAAACCCATTGTTGGTATTCTTGGCTTATGTTTTTTTTTCAATTAATTTTTGATAGGCAATTAATGGTTCCTTTATAGTCCTTATAAATTCTTCAGATTTGTGAAAATTTTATCAAGGATGTTAAATCTGAAACATAGTTGACTCTTTTATCAATAATAGCTTTTAGCCATAAAATCGTTGCTTTGGATACGTCTTTTTTGGCACATTCATTTTTTCACTTGATAAAATAGCACTTACTTCATAATATTCTAGGTCAAAAAAATATTTTTCTTTATCTAAAAATATTCATAAATTTATCCTCTATAAATGCAAAACATAAAATAGCAAAGAAAATAAGAACGAGGACAATATAAATTAAAAATATTGAAAATTTTGCAAATATTTCGGTTAATGTTGAGCCAAGGTGGAATAAAAAATTTCTGGCCCTTGGTGTAATCTCATGGCTAAACACCACTACCCAGAATTGGGCTCCACTGTTGAAAAAACTCTTTATTGTATTTGAATATTTAAAGGTGACGTTAAATTTATGTTTGTAGGGATTCTTTTCAGTTTGTCAGTTTTGTAAGAAAGGGTCCGAGCATATTCTTATAACTGAGTCAACCAAAGAAATAACTTTTCCTCTTTTTATCAAACAGTTCGTGGTAACGAACTGTAGTAAGGAGCGATCCGACTCAATAGTAACCAAAACTCTAAAAAATTGAATATTGATATCAATAGCTACATCAAAAGAATCGCATTTTAATGCTGATTTTAAATATATAAGTTTCATCAAGTTTAGTCTTAGCCATCAAAAGTTACGAGCCTGAGAAAATTTGCCTTATTTAGGAAAATAGGGGGAAACACCCCCTGAAAGTCGTAGGATCTTAACGAAAATGACACCATCAGATTCAGCGTATCAGAGAACCCTACTGTAGAAGTTTCAAGCTCCTATCTGGAATTTTGCATTTTTTGCCCGAAGACAAATCACGGGTGCGTGTTTATTTGTTTGTTTTTTTTTTTGTTTTTTTTTTCCCAGGGGTCATCGTATCGACCAAATGGTCCTAGAATGTCGCAAGAGGGCTCATTCTAACGGAAATGAAAAGTTCTAGTGCTCTTTTTAAGTGACCAAAAAAATTGGAGGGCATCTAGGCCCCCTCCCACGCTCATTTTTTTCCCAAAGTCAACGGATCAAAATTTTGAGATAGCCATTTTGTTTAGCATAGTCGAGAATCATAATAACTATGTTTTTGGGGATGACTTGCTCCCCCACAGCCCCTGGGGGAGGGGTTGCAAGTTACAAACTTCAACCAGTGTTTACATATAATAATGGTTATTGGAAAGTGTACAGACGTTTTCAGGGTTTTTGTTTTGGTTTTGGGGGTAGGGTTGAGGGAGGGGGCTATGTGGGAGGATCTTTCCTTGGAGAAATATGCCATGGGGGAAAAATTCAATGAAAAGGGCGCAGGACGAATCTGGTCACGTTAGAAAAAAACGTCAAATTAAGAGCTTAATATACAATGCTGGGTGTTCGGAGCCTCTCTATTATGGAGTATAATTTGAAAATAACACAACTATACGAGCGATAAAACATATATACCACAACCATAACTCAACTAACGAAAGAACTGCTAAGAGATAACACAACTATAAAGCGAAAACAGGTGAAAACTAACGGGAAAATAAACGAACTAAGAGGTGGAAGGGGCCCAGAGAAAAAATATAATCCTTTTTCAATTTTGGGCCTAACTTCCGCAAAGGAGTAATAATGTCAGAAGCCCCGAAATACCGAATTATTTTCTTTTCAAACAGTTCGTGATAAGGAACTGTAGTAAGGGGCGACCCGGCTCAATAGTAAACGAAACTCTAAAAAACGGAATTTTGATGCTAAAAGATACATCAAAAGATTCGAATTTTTACGCTGATTCTAAATATTAAGTTTCAATTAATTTAGTGTTTGTCATCAAAAGTTACGAGCCTGAGAAAATTTGCCCTATTTTGGAAAAAAGGGGGAAACATCCATTAAAAGTCACAGAATCTTAACGAAAATCACACTATCGCATTCGGTATATCAGAGAACTCTATAGCAAAAATTTCAAGCTCCTATCTAAAAAATGTGGAATTTTGTATTTTTTTGCCAGAAGACAAATCACGGGTGCATCTTTATTTATTTGTTTGTTTTTTTTTTTTGTTTTTTTCCCAGGGGTCATCTTATCGACCAAGTGGTCCTTGGATGTCACGAGAGGGCTCATTCTAACGGAAATGAAAAGTTCTAGTGCCCTTTTTAAGTGACCAAAAAATTGGAGGGCAAATAGGCCCCCTCCCATGCTCATTTTTTCCAAAAGTCAACAGATTAAAATTTTAAGATAGCCATTTTGTTCAGCATAGTCGAAAACCATAATAACTATGTCTTTGGGAATGACTTACTCCCCCACAATCCCTGAGGGAGGGGCTGCAAGTTACAAACTTTGACCAGTGTTTACATATAGTAATGGTTATTGGGAAGTGTACAGGCGTTTTCATGGGGATTTTTTGGTTTGGGGGGTGGGGTTGATGGGAGAGGGCTTTTAAAATTAATACATCTAGAAAAGGAAGTTTATGGTTATCTTCTAGTTCTAAAGTGAACAGAAGCCTAAAATCTAAAGTGTTTAGATAATTCAAGAAAGATTAGATGAGTCAACAAGTGATCTGATAAGTCTTGTATCCTTGCAAAAATCGAATATTGCCTCTTTGCAAAAATAATCAAGTTCAAGTAACAGAATTTCGGTAAATAAGCACAAACAAATTGAAAACTCCTTCCAAAAATAAACTAGGTCCTGAACTTATTTATAACCTTCGTCCGTATTTAAAAAATAATCAATGAAAAATTGACTACAGTTTGCGATCGAAATTAGTAATCCGAGTATATTAGAAAGTAAGAATAATTAATCCCCCTCCCAATAAAAAGTATTACCTTATGTATCGTTTTGAAAAAAAAAACAACTAATGATCTTATTTTGGTTGAGAGCATAGATTGAAGATTCAAGATTTTTATTTAAAATTCTGTATAACACACGCAATATAAAAAAGGGTGAAGCCGGAGACACAAGGTATATTGACAAAGACCCGGTATAACAATATAGCACACCTATGTGACAAAAAAAAGAAACAAAAACAAATGCATAAAATAAATATAAATAAATCCACGACTCACCACTAGACGGGAATCCACCCAAAAAACAACTGACACTCGGCAAATATCAATCCGAAAAACAAAACACACAAAAACAGTGTGCAAGCGAGGGTGACCGATGACTGGCAACTAATCTGGAAAAAAAAATGAGCCCACCTTATCAAGATCAAACAAACAACTATTCACTTTAAGATTTTTTTTATCACTGATTCTTGACTTTATTTATAAGGATATAATGAAGTTGCTTTTTATATTTGGGAGAGATCAACTGTAGTCAATATATGGTAGATAAGGATGCCATGAACCCATGATCAATAAATAACCGTGATCTCTCAGTGGGTAATTTCAGATGTAGCATTCTCCATTTATTACGGGTTTCATAAACATGGTCAGGTTGCTCAGGGAAAAATTTCTCATACGAAAGTACGAAGGCAGTTCTGAGCGGTCATATTTTACCTTGAATAAAAAAGAATGAAGAGTGAATAATTCTGAAACAGGCAAAATATCAGTTAATAGATATATAGTTTCAGTTTTAGATTTATTTGGATAGGAAGAAGGCGACGGTAAATATCTTCGCAAAATTCGAAGAGCCCGGTTTTGAAGAGTCTGTATCGGTTTTATATGATATTTCAATGTTGCTAAATAAATCAGGGGACAATAGGTAAGATCGGAATGCACCAAGGCAAAATAAATGAGTCGTAGAACTTCATAGGGGAAAAAATGCCGAAGCCTCCTCATTACGCCAACTCCTTGGGCGATTTTAACACGTGATCTATTACAATGTTCTTTATAAGATAGATTTTCATCAATAGTTATACCAAGATACCGGAGTGAAGTTACCCTTTGAATTCGAATATCTGTAGCGTGATCACTTATAATTGAAATTCCTTTTGCTTTGTGTCCAAGTCTACTATAAATGATGAATTTCGTTTTGGCGGCATTCAATTACAAAAGATTAGCTTTTAGCCATACAATCAGCTGGGAAAGCACGATTTGCAGCTTCTCTTTGACATCATCTTCCGACTTCCCTGCAAGTGTTGATCCGGTATCATCGGTGAAAAGGACATTCAGGCTGTTGGTTTTTCTTGCTGATGGAAGGTCATTTACGTATAATAGGAAGAGCAGTGGTCCCAGAATTGAACCCTGAGGAGCACCAAAATTGGGCAATAAGCATAGATCTAAAACTGTTTTATTGATAATTGTTACTTGGGATCGACCTGTTAGGTAAGATGCGATAAAATCATGGGCTGGTCCTCGCATCCCGCCATGGCTTAATTTAAATAACAATATTTCGTGACAAATCGTGTCAAATGCCTCCTCAAGATCGAGAAAAATACTTGCCGGAATCATTTTCTTATCAAGACATTCGTGAATAAATTGGACCATTGCCAGGATAGCGTCCTGCGTACTATGTCCCTTTCTAAAGCCATACTGATTTTTTGAAAAATAATCATTCGAAATAAGGAAATTATACACTCGATTATAAAAACATCGCTCCATTAATTTAGAAAAACCTAAAAGAATAGATATTGGTCTGTAATTCGTGCAATTACTCCGGTCAGAGCTTTTATACAGTGGTATCACCTTTGCTTTCTTAAACGAATCCGGAAAAGCTCCCGATCCAAATGACAGATTTATCAAATGACACATTACTTTATTAATACTCAGTAAAATAGACAATGATCGTAGACGATTCATCAATCCCCGGGGAATTCCCATTTTTTAAAAGCTTACCAATATTGGCAAGCTCTTTCTCTGTTACCGGTGTTAAAAACATAGATTTTACAGAAGGCTTTACGAGATATGTACGATAATCACATTGACCATGGGGCAGGTTATGTTGAAGCTTGTTGGCTACCGATTTTCCAATTGACGCGAAATGCAAATTCATGTAATTAGCTATTTCTAGCTCCCTTTCAATTATATGACCATGAGCGTCTTTTATTTCTGATGGTGTAGAAGTTTTCTGTGAGTCGATTTAAGCATGAATTGATTAGCTCCCAAGTTTTCTTTGATGACTTACTTACTTCTCTAGAATAATCAAAGTAAAATTTTGTTTTAGCACCACGTATTATTTTTGAAAGTAGATTTTTGTATTTTTTGAAAGTTGTTTTATTTTCATTGCTTGGGAATGATAACAATTTTTTATATAGACAGTTTTTTGTTTTATTGAGGTCAAAAGCGAGGGCGATATCCACTGTTGAATGGATTGATTATATTTTCCTTTTCGTGTTTTTACTCTGGAGCATGACTAATCAAAAGCAGCGTTAAATTTTTTGAAGAAATGAGCCATTGCAGAGTTTATATCTTCAGCATCAAATACACGAGACCAATCGATTATCCTTTAAACAGTCCAGATTTTTTTTATTGATAATCCGGTGTGATATTTCTGGTGCTTTTTTTTGTTTGAAGCTGATATTTCACATCGGACATTAAAAGAAATGATCAGAAAAATCCGTTAAAACAACTAGTGAAGACGTGGCTGGTGTCGTTAAAAACATGTTGTCGATGAGAGTTGGACTAGTGAGTGAAACCCGCGTTGGGATTGTACATGAGGGTATAAGTGATTTTGATGTCATTAGAATAATAAATTCGGTTGTTTGATTATTGAGTGCAGTACTACAATTTATCTAGTGCGTATGTACGATTGTATACTTACATGGCTGGATAAAGGTAATCGGTTCCTGGATCTAGGTACAATAGACTTCCGAAAAGCTTTTGATTTCATTAACCACCTGATTGCTGGCCAAAATTTGAAGATAATGGGTGCGAAAAAGCGCGTGTTATCCGTGATTATGGATTTCTTATCTAATAGGAAACAGCGTGTTTATGCCCTGTTTGAGGGGGATTCTTACTCCGATTGGACAGGTATAATATGTGGAGTTCCGCAGGGCACAAAGTTGGCTGCCATTGTATTTATAGCCGTGATCAACTACCTACTAGTCGAATATAAGGATAATTACAAGTTTATAGACGATATCTCTTTTCTATTGAAATACTTAGTTGAAAACGGGATTGTTAGGAAAAAGTTCAGTGACGATTTCTTCGATGCGTTTATTGCCGAGTACAATGTCTCTAAATTGATCATTAACACGAATAAGTCAAAGGTCTTACGCTTTAATCCGTTGAAGCGCACATTCAGCCAACCATATGTTCCGTTTCCGATTGTCGACTCAATTAAGATTTTGGGAGTTACTTTTTCAAGTGATTTTTCTTTCGGCTTGCACGTTGAAAATGTTGTTAAAAACGCAAATGCATGTCTGCAGTCTTTGAGTACAATGCGTAGATTTGGCTGTGATGTCCAGTGCCTATTGCTAGCTTATCTTACATACGTCCGTCCAGTTCTGGAATATGCAAGCCCACTATGGGGGCCTGCAGAACTGCGTACTGTATACCTCATCCAAGAACTTGAGTCGGTGCAAAAGCGAGCCGTGTTCATTATTATTGGCGATCGACAACTATCTTATGGTGAAGCGCTTGTTAAACTCGACCTCCCTACGTTGGCCCAAAGATACGAGCAGATTATCCTGAGATTTGGGAAGTTTCTTCTCTCTAAACCCCAGCATCGAGACATCTTACCACCTACTGCACCTCCCAACAACCGTACGCGTCACCAAAATAAACTGGTTCCAGTAGCTTCACGCACGAACCGCAACGCAAACTCGTTTGTACCTTTTTTTACGGATTTGCTAAACAAAGCCGAGTGATATTTTCTTCTTTTTTTGTGTTAGTATGTTATTTAGCATAGTGAAGCAACGCAAATTAGCTGTTAGCTACGATGTTGTTTAAATAAACCTATCTCTCTCTCTCTCTCTCTCTCTCTCTCTCTCTCTCTCTCTCTCTCTCTCTCTCTCTCTCTCTCTCTCTCTCTCTCTCTCTCTCTCACCTCTCTCTCTATCTCTCTCTCTCTCTCTCTCTCTCTCTCTCTCTCTCTCTCTCTCCTCTCTCTCTGTCTCTCTCCTCTCTCACTCTCTCACTCGCTCTTTCTCTCTCTCTCCCTCTCTCTCTCTCTCTCTCCTCTCTCTCTCTGTCTTTCATCATATTTCAGTAAATTTATATTAAAATCCCCCATGACCACAACATCCTTATCGTCTAAAGATGCTAATAGGGATAAATCTCAGCTTACAATTATGTCCAGTTCTTTGAGCATTTTCTGCCAATACTTGCTTAACAAGGAATCGACTTATATGGTAAACTTCTCCGACTTCTAAAATATCGTAAAAACGGTCTACATTTTATGAAAAGCTACTGGCTTTTATTTTAAGCACTTGAATCAAGAAGATGGATATTTAATGATTTTTCATCCGCTTTCTTACTATTCCATTTTTGTATTTCACTTTTTTAATAACTCTTGCTTTAATGGTCCAACGATATCCAGTTGACCTAAGCAAAGCAACAGGACATATAACCCCAATATGACCTATATCAGCAGCTGCTTTGTCAAAAGTAAACCCAGTAAGTGGTGACGTTGCTTAAATGCTATTTTCTCCTTCTTCTTGAACACTAAACATATTCCTTATCGGGTTTTGACGAGACCGCCTTCCCAGTTGGCTTTTTGGACGGCCCTTCAAAAGCTTTTTTTTGCCTTCTGGTATGGATTTGCCAGTATTTTGGCGTCAAAAATAGTACACTGCCTCTTTTGTTTCTGTAGATAGGAAAATTTCCGATGATTTCATTGTTTCAGAAAACTACTTGAACAAGGAAAGTTGGGAAATCCTTGAGGGTTTCTCATGAGTTTCTTTCTTAAGGGGGTAAGTTTTTCCGTTTTACGATTAATCTGTTCTGGCTCACTCCAACCTACGGCCTAGACTAAGCAAGTATTTGGTGTTCTTGTCGACGTCTTTCGACTCTAGTCCACATATGATTGGTACAATAAAGCTGCATGACATTTATATCCCTCCCTTCCTACCGGAAGGGTTTTGAATTTGGTAATATAAGCCATTGAGTGGCCCTTCATTGGTAGGCGCAGATATAATTATTAATAATAATAATTTATTTCTTACTCACCTACAAAAAGGGCAAAAGTGGAGTACAAGGAGAAGAAGATCTACAAACAACACAAAGAACACAAAAACAAATAACACTAAAAACACAAACACAATAAAAAGAAATAACAATTTAGCAAAAGAGGCGGATAAGATTATTGTTAGGACCAAGACGGATTGGCGCTTCATCAATTAATTTTGAGCTTGTTTTTCCACTGAGAGAACAATATCTGTTACCTGATATTCAATAATTAACCTTCGGTTCCGAAATGATCGTGGTAAATATAGTGGTAATTCGACTTGACCCTCTTTACATCACCTCTATTCAAAAGTATATAAGAACCGGCACAAAATAACACAGAATGGTCCCAAAAACTCGAGTACAGCTTTGTAAGTGCTTGGCACCGAAAATTTCCCCGATTTCCAACAATTTTAGAATACCCAAGTTTAAGCTTAAATTGAATTACTTATTCGTCTGAAAGCGAAAACAACTTAGAGAATTGCAAACAGAAATCCCAAGCCATTGAAAAGAAGTGACTTGTGGGGCGGAAAAAGATTTGCAATCCAAAGGATGAGACGAACTAACCCCATTAAATATAAGAGATTCGCATTTATCTACATTCAGCAAAATCCAATTCTTTCAAATGCATCAGGGATGGATCGGATAGAATGCGCTAAACTGGTTTCAGTTCAGCTAGTAAGAACCAAGTGGTCAGCATAAGCTAAGTATGATACGTCTGTGAATCCTGTAAAATAAGAACTACGTATACAAGACAAAATATTTTCAATAGAAGAATTAAAGATACGAGGAGGAAGAACTACCCCCTGTCTAACTCCACACTTGACTGGTATATGTGCGAAAAAATTACCATTTCCTGACTTTAATATTAAATACGAATTTTGGGTACCAAAACTTCGAAACCAGAATCACAGACGCATTCACACCAAGCTGATTAAGAGCATACCAACCCTGAGGTTGGCAATCACTATCAAGCGCCATAGATATATCAAGGATGCAAAAATGAAGACTATAACTTCTCTGAGTGGCTTCCTTAATATGTTACGCTAAAACACGATGAGCATGTTGACTGTTCTGACCTGAAGCCGAACTGGTTAACCATATAATTAAATTCATCTATATGTGGAAGTAGAACATACTCAATCAATATACTTAGAGTACAGGCGATGGTAATCGGCCTGTACGAATTTCACGAATTTAGATCTTTTCCTTTCTTTAACATAGATGTAACAGTTCCTCATAAACTGAATCAGACACAATAAACCTTAAAAGGCACATCTGAAATAATAACTGAAGATACGACAACAGTTCAGCTGCCCTCAGATCAAGATGAGCCGCACAAATATCATCAAGGTCGCAAGACTTTGACTTTAACCGTCAAAGAGATTTCACTATATTAGATTTATCAACAGGTATAACGCGTCTTTGGCTCACACTATTAGGAACAACATTTGCCACTAAAGTATTAACACGGCTATGAACATCATAATTAATAGCGGAAAAGATGCGCGTATAATGTTTATTCCATGACAATCTTGAAATAGTATCACTAGAAAAAGTTTTTCCAGATTCGGCGCATTCAGCAAATTTTGCCACTGTTTACCATTAGTCGGAAATTCAGCACCAGAAAACCGAACTCCACAAAGATGACGCTTATAAGTCGATTTTGTTCTCGGTTTGATGCTAAAAATTTGCCCACTCGAAGGTCTACGGCAAGCAATCCACATTTTCAACCAAGACTTGGCTTGGTTCTTCACTTTCGTAAGTTTTTGATCACACTTCTAAAATGTCTTACGGCTGAAAAGTCGCACGCGAATCAATGGAGCAGCTGTTGCTTCAGCTTGTTTAATTGAAGAAACGATATTTTGTAGTAAGAATTTAACTTACCACGAACCTTACAAGCAAAATGACCAGCACCAAGAAGATGAAAAGGCACCGAAATAGTGGATAGCAGAAAAACGAGAGTTGAAAAATAGAGTGAACAATTTGAATTATCCCAATCGCGTTTGCAAATTCATTTCTTGGGCTTAATAGGAGCATTGAAACTGATTGTAGAGCTATTAGATAGATCTAAATTAAAAGAGAGATGGTCCTAGTCTCTTTCCTCATCGTCTACATGAGCATATGAGGTATTTAAAGGGGTGAACACACACAATGGTCCAAATCATACACTGCTCCACTATTATGGATATATGAGAGCTGCAATCTATATTTATAATCCTATGTGCAGCTGGTAGAGCATTTAGTAGGGTCTCAGACATACTTGATGATATGTGAATATTGCAATTTAGATTAGTGGCAAGAAGCCATGAATATCCAAGAGATTCAATTCTGCTAATTAGACCTTGGGGCTTATCACAAGACTTGGTAAAACTCGAGAACGACTGTACTGACTTTTTATCATGTTGCAGGTAAGCATTAATTAGGACAGAGTTACCAAGTCTTACCGCTAGAAAGAGCTCAGATGAGTGGTAGCACACCGGTGATAAATCTGCAAGATTCTGTCTAAAATAATATGCGAGGCCACCAGAAGGCCTACCCCGAGTCTGTCTAGCAATTGTACTAAACGCAATGTGATCACTATTCCTTCGTAAAAAGTTCAGGCTGCAGGCAGGAAGCAAGTGTTCTTCCAAGAGAAGGATATCAAATGGCTCAACTTCTCCTCCAGACTGGTCACTTTTTCTTTAGTCCCGTTAATGTTAAACGAGCAAACCGAAATTTTGCGATAGCTCATTTGTGAAGGCACCCTGTAACAGTCTTAGCAAGAGCCTGGAGACGAGAACAGCGAAAAGTAAATGCCACATATCATCACCACAGTTAGTGCATTCTATCGGCTCCTTACATGGGGTGTCTTTGCAATGCTCAGGAGGAACAGAACATCTAGTGCATTTATGGCAGGTACTATGACAGTTAGCTATTATATGTATAGGAGACTGGCATTTGTTACAGTGTCTCGGGATTTTCTCAAATTCAAAGAAACGGATCAGTTCATACTCAATTTTTAACCCCAGTTTAAGAGCCGACATAAGAGACCCTTGATCACTAAAGACAATCTTGACACACCGGGAATTTCCAATCCGGGTGGATTCAGTAACTCCAGAACATGTTTTGAACAGAGATCAATCAAACGAGTCGCCAATCCCTTTTTCGAATCCGTAGAACCGGCTTTCCAGACACTTTACATCCGATTCACGCAAGACTGATTGGGCTGTGCCGCAAAAGCTGCTTGTCGCAACCCTGTTAAAAATCACTTGTTGTACTCAAAGGACATTTTATTTGAGGCATTTGAGGCCTTTCTTTATTCTGTCCTTCAAATATTTCTCTGCTTGCATCAGTTTGAATTTTTTTATTCAAACTGATGAATTTTTGTTTTGTTGAAATTTTAGGACAGCACAAGGTGCTGGAATTAGCCATGTCTTTTGCAATGTAGTCTTTACGCTGAGAGTAAGGAATTATGACTTCAGCATTTACGATGTTTTTTTTAGATTGCTTTAAATTTATTTCAAGCTCTCTATAATTCACTCTTGTACATGGACAAGGAACAGGACTTTGGTTTTCCTTTAACTGTGCTTATTGGATTTCCATAGTTCTCCTGCCTCTCCATGCATCAAACATGAAAATTCTCGGCTTACTCACTATTTTAGGGTAGCCTTTTTTGTTCTTGCGAAAAGCTGCCACAATAACTTCATTCCTATTGTAACAGCAATCATATGAGGGAATTTTGTCGTCTGTACTTCCGTGAAATTTGATGTACACAAGGGAACAGTCAACCTTTCTAAAGTCTATTTTTAAAAATACCGTAGAGTTTTTTGATAACTTCTAGTTTCGATGTTCTGATGTATTTTTCAAAAGAAACCCAAACTTTGGATTACATCCCCAAATTATTTTTTTTTATCTAGATCACTAGAAGCAAATTTTTCAAGGCCCATTTCTGGATCAAAATCATTATTTATAAAAAAGAGTGGTTATTCCCTTCTTATAGATACTGCTTTTAAAGTCTGGTGGTAAAGTGGTTGGAGTTTGCTTTACTTTTTTCTTCTTCTTTTTGGCAAAAAATACTCGTCTTGTTATAGTTGATGTTAATACTGGTGTAGCACACTAGGTTTTTCATGGCTATCACGGCTCTAATCACAATTGTAATCATGTCCATAAGGCTTGCTGTTTTGTAACATTTGCTCATGATCCTACAAAATGTTTTAAGGAATCCTGATCCATGTTTGAGAATATAAGATCGAAAACCTTCTTCAGAGTCCGAAAATACATAAACAAATCCACAGTATCGGGGATTCTACTAAATAGGTCGACAGTGCTTTCTCTATCCCTAGATCTTAACATCCAGGGTTTCAGTTTCCAATTATGGTAAATAGTTTCGAATTTCATGTGACCGTTTCTAGAAATATTTCATACAGACTTCTGACTCGGAACTTGTAGAGCGTAAGATTGGGTTATGTTTTGGACCATCTCCTATACCGTCCGAAAAGAAATTTCCGAAAAGTCCTGGGCACTTAAAGGCTATAAAATATAAAGTTATTGGATCAGAAGTATATTTTCCATCACGAGCACACAATTATCCATCTTTCATTTTTGTAACAACACCAATACAGTCTTCCTTGATGTATTTTTTTTTATTTAAAGTCAAGAAACTTAATGGAATTTATATATTGCATCATTTGAAAAATAGCCATAAGATAAAACATATTCGTAATTAACAGCACCGTGCCTATACGATACTTTTGGTTCTTTACTGACGCTAGTTTTTTATATTTGAAACTGTCATCCTTTGTTCAGCAATGATGTCCAGTCCATCAAACATCTCTTATCCCTATAGATAATAAACTGTTATACTCGCACATCTTTTATCGACAAAAACTACGTTTTTCTCGGCCTCTAGAAACACACGATTTATCTTCTTTGGTGGGCAAGCCGTATAGGCGAGACGTAAGCCTGCTGATAATGAGAATTAGGCTGGTACACCTTTGAGATTTACTCTTTCGAAAAAATAGTTTAAAGATTCGCTTTGTGCTTTGTCTGAAGTTTTTTATTTCTGTATTTAATATTTTGTATAATGCTCCCGATCTTTGCTTGTATAGTAATATGAAGGTTTGGTGAGTTAATATTTTCATTGCATATTCTTTAGTTAATTCTGAGAGAACTTAGGAATTGTGTTTTTTGTTTCGTCAGCCATTGCTAGTCGTGCACAGGTCTTAAATTTCGATTTTCAAACACTTCTAAATTTGTCATTTGGACAAATTCGTCTCCATCCATGCATTAAGTATTATTATAGTCAGTATCAACGATGGGGACTTTCACACTGAATTGAATTCTTCCTATGGTTCTTGAGGATATCCATACCCATCTAGTGATTTTTTGGCTGTCTTATTGTTATTCTTAAGTACTTGTTGTAATCTTCATTTGGTCTTAGTATGTCAGGGTTGATTTCTTTTGTAGTCTCTGAGAACAAGGTATCGAATTCCATGGGTTGTGGGTCAGTATGTGGTATTGTTGTAGGGATGATGTCTTCCATGTCCGTGAAGGTGGCATATTTAGTTTTGGATTTAGTGTTGTTTTATTTAGAGTACGGAATTCCCAGAAGATAGGCGTAGCTGAGTATTTCTAAGGATACATCTTGAAATTTCGGACGCTTCGCAAGTGGTTGCTTATATAGTTTGTTGACCGTACTATTGATGTATGGAGAAATCGGTTTATTTTTTAATTTTTTGTTGTTGCTTTTATCTTCTTTGAAGGGGGTTTATTTGGTTTCTTTGTGTCCGGATGCTTTATATGATTAATTGAAGAGGTTGGTTTTTCATCTATTGATCTTTTTCGTCTGTCTTTTTCTTTGTTTATTCCTATGGTCTTGTCAATTTCAGCCATTCTTTTATTTAAGTCTTATATTAATTTTTTATCCGAGTTTGGGAATGTTAGGGAACCGAATTTTCTTTCTTTCCTTCAGCGCATCCTTACCTGGTTGCAATCTTTTGTTCGATTTTAGGAATTGAAAAAAGGATTACTTTTGTTCGCTAGTATTTTACTTCAGTCTCTTTAAATGTTTGAATAATGTTTCGAACGGTTTATGATCTAGTTTCATGAATATTCGCCACCCATTGTTACTAATTAGAACTGAATTTTCGAGCTTGAATAACGTTCCGTGTTTTACGATGTCCTATGCATTGTATGAATAAAAATTCTCATCAAAATCATAACCGTCTTCATTTTATTTTCTAAAATTAACTTCAATATTATGTGTGTTCAAAAACAATTCTCTTAATGGTTCAACAGTAATACTCATAGTGTTCAGCCAAACTTTGGATTTTTGTTAAAGGTCTTAGCCCTGTTGTTTACAGGGCAAAAAACACAACTTCTAGAAATGAGCAATTATTTGTAAATAATATTAAGTAATTTAATTGCACACATAAAAATGATAAATCCTGCTAACAAAGTTAGTTGAATTTTGTTTTTGAGAACTGGGGACGTGTGACCTCCACTGTCATTAGGGCTACACTACTTATTAACTTAAAAATAAGATAAAATTCCAAAAAATAAATTACTAGCAATGTCGGTTGATATGTTGTTGATTAGGTCTAGGGCAGGGCGTTTTCTAGCACCATTAGGGCTAAACAACTCGTTAATTTAAAAAATACAATACATTTATAAAAATAATAAATTGCCAACAGTATCTGTTGAATGTTCATTGTTGGGGTCATGGGCAAGGTGACCTCCCTATATCCTCACCACTCATTAATTCTGCTGTGGGTAATTTCTATCCTACAGTAATACAATAGGGAATAACTAGTTTTGTTATCAAGCCTCTCATTGTAGATAACAATTATATATCAACTTGTCATATTTTTCAAAACTGTGTTTCAGTAATATTGTAATATCAATGTTTTTTAAACTTGGAGAAAAGTAAAAACAATTGATATTAAGTTTTAAGTTATGATAAACTTTGTTTATTAGTTATTATAAGGATGAAAATATTGAAGTAAATTTATGGAGTAGGGAACTATAGTATTTTTGTGATACTATTATTTAAAAATATTGTAAAGTTTTTAAATCTTTTTAATTGGAATTTTTTGCCTTGGTCTCAAATTTTATTTACTCTATACCTAGTAGAATATGGAAAAATCGAATTAATGCACTTGGGGTTAAGTGTTGATTTAAATTAACTTATAAAAAAATATTAATTAGTTAAATTAATGGGTTTTGATAACAATTTTAAAAATTGGTAAATAAGTTGTTTATTATCGGAGATAATTGCCTAAAAGCTTTTATCTAATTGCAAATATCCCAAAGGAGTTTACAAATTCTTGCCTATTTCGCTCAAGGGACTTTACCTTAACATTGCATAATATACCTCAGTAATCCTCTGGCTTATAGCAGTAAAATGACAGTAATTTAATGAAACAGCTTTTGGGCAGTAAAAATATGGAAATAAATAAAGCTGCTGACTCTAGCTGTCATTTTAACAATATTCACATATAACACAAAAAAAAGAGTATAAAACACTTCAAAGAATAATAGGAAACATAAACAAATAACACTAAGACTGCTAATTCGACATGTTCGGACAGAGGTAAATACCAAAACAGTGGGTAGGCGTAATTGATTCTAAAAGCAATATTATCCAAATAACTATAGCAAGTCCTTTTAGCCTATTTTAAATGGTAAATTATATAGCAGGGTAAGTTGTTTTGGTCAGAGGAACTGCTTGGACAGATGGTAATGACAAAGTAGACACAAGTAATCATGACCTTCTATCCATAAGTTCCCTCTGATTCCATGCTAGAACATCTGATGGGATGAATTTTATTGGTGGTTGAATTATACTCGTCAAACTTTCGGTAGGACTGTATATCCTTCAACTCTGTCAAAGATCAAATAGTAATTTAACTAAATTGAATATAAGTGAATTCCACTTTGGTAAAGTATGGTACTGGTAAGTAGTACACTTATTTAAGAGCAGTAGAATTGAAAAATAAACATATCACAAGGAATTACAGCAGTAAAACCTTTGGGATAAGACTTAGATGGCAGAACCTAGATTTTTTGGCTAGAAAAATGGTATATAAGCCCCAAATGAGAGTTAAAAAGCGCCTTTGTTGTTTGCTAATTGTAAGTTTACTCGGGTAGGTGAGACTGTTTCGATTGCAAGTGTTGCTTTTTGATTTTTATCTGTCTGATTTTTTATATTATTTTTTTAAAATCATATTTTGTTATATTCCTTTAACCAAAAATATCTAAAAAAATATCTGACCTTTCTATTCTTTTTCTTAGCGAGCCTGTTATTAAGATTATTCTATTAGGATTAAGTTGTTATTAAAGCATAGTGGTTGTAGTAAAAACGTTATTAAGAATAAAAGTCCGCATACCTATAATACAGGATTTTTTAGCTCTCGTAATATCTATATAACTAATATCACTAATTATATTCCCACTATATCACTAATTATAAGCTCAGGGCATGAGAAATCCAGTTTTTATTAAACAGAGTAAATTTGCAGCTTTGATTTGGGTTCTTTGTGCATCTAATAGAGACGTAAATTACTATTGTTCTGAGTCATTCCTTGCCTTAGATTTTGCTGTGACTTTGTACCAACTTAGGACTTGTATCGTTTTTATTTCACCAAATATAAGTTTCTACTGGTTTTTAAGCCGAATATGGACTTATCTAGTTTCTTAATATAATTTACAATTTTTTTCTTATTTAGGTCTTTGTGTCTGCAGTCTTGGTTCACTGTGCAGACTAGACTATTTTGTACAGAATCAGGACTTCTATTTTTATAGGGAATCAGGACTTTACTGATTCTGCAGTGGTGGAAACTGGGTCAGTTTTGGAATTAGTTTGACGAATTAAAGCTCACAACCCCGAACATATTAGAGTCGAAACAAGGCAAAATAAACAGCCAAAACGGACATATTTTGCATATCCTGAAATTATCCTAAAGTTTTTTATTCAGAATTTTCTAATAGATAGATATTTTTTTATAACCAAACCTAACTCAATATCGCTAAATATGTTTGGATTTGTTAGAAAGCCTGGTCAAGTCCTTATTGAATAGACTAGGTGTAAAAAAAACCGAAGTCAAAACCGTTGCAATTTATGAACAAACCAAATTGACCTTACTTGCTGTAAGAATAAAATAGATTAATTCAGAATTGGTCACAGTGTTAAAACGAGCGGTAGAGTCCTGATTCTGCGAAAAATAAATGTAAGCCTGGACAAACTGTAATGCAAGCTAAGTATTCACTTGCCTTGAAAATGAGTAAATCCACTATTGTTGAAAAATTAGCTAAGACAGAATTGATGATGAACAAAGTTTAAACTGGTGCAAAAAAGAGTGCATACGGTGCGATTTTTCTTAAATTCTGGAGTTTTGTTGTGAACAAAAAGCAGCGAGAGGGCTTTTCAAATAGGTAATCAAATACTTTGTCAAAAAAAGATTAAAATAGTCATGACACACAACAACCCAAGTCCCATTAAACCGATAATAAAAATGACGGAACTATATGCACGCAAAATATATGGCAGTTCGGACTGGGTGGAAAACCTTCCATGATTTGCTGAAATACTCAGTCTAATTAAGGATAAATCTCTTGAGTGACAATAAAGTGTATGAAAAAGTTGACGTTAATGCTGTAAAGGTTGCTTATGATAATGTCAAAAAAGCTCTGGATAATCTTAGTCTTACCAATAGGATTAATGATAAACTTTACCGAACACTCCTTCCTGTCAGACCAGTCATTCCTAGATTTTATGGTGTACCCAAAATTCACAAACCAGATATACCAATTAGACCTATTATTTCAACAGTAGGTTCAGCCACACAGAAGTTGGAAAAATATTTGGCTTTTATTTCAAGATCCATAACCCTCAGCAGCAAACACAGAAGAAGAAATACTAAAGAAGTAGTTGATAGGCTAAATAGCATCAACATTGGGGAGAATACCATAATGTGCAGTTTTGATGTTGTATCTTTTTTTACCAGCATACCCTTGCCCCGTCTTATACCAGCTTTACAATCAGCTTTAGAAAAGGATGGTTCCTGGAGAGAACTGACTTGCTTGGACTCCACAGAAATCATTACTCTCACGTCTTTATGTCTCAGCAATGCTTACTTCACTTTCAGGCATCAAACTTATAAACAAATTTTGGACATACCAATGGGATCAGGCTTCGCATCAGTTCTTAGGGAGGTGTTTCTACAACATATCGAAACTAATATCTTCAAGCAGGACTTCAATGATCTCCAATTCTATACGAGATATGTAGACGATTCCTTAATAATTTGGAATGGGGCACAAGACAAATAAAGATCCTTTCTCAATATTTTAAAACCGGCAGGACCCAGATATTGAGTTCACCATTGAACTAGAAAATAACCGCAATTTACCCTTCTTAGATGTCCTCATTATAAAACGAGAAACTAGGTTGGACAAGAGCGTGTATAGAAAGCCAACTCATAGTGATAGATATCTAAGATATGACTCCTATAACCACCCTATACTCAAAATTCTGTAGTCTATTCATTGGTTGATAGAGCATTTCTACTGTGCTCCTCTGATTTTGAGCTGAAGGCTGAACTTGATTATATAAGAGATGTTCCGATAGGTAACGGATACCCCCAAAATTTCATTGACAAGGTTATTTCCAGGAGAAAGGTGGGTGGAATTACCAAGAATTTTGCTCATAAGATTGAAGAGGATAAACCCTTTTTTTTCATTACCTCATATCAAGGGCATTACTGACATTTTAAGCTTCAAACTCACTAAGCTTGGCTTTAAGGTGTTTTTCCCTCTGGAAGGACTATTTCCTCCTTCTTGAACAAAGGCAAGTATAAGATTACTTCAGATCCACCAGGGGTATATGAGATTCCTAGCAGCTGTGGTGATAACTATATAGGTCGTACCATGAGACCTCTACATCACCGATTAAAAGAACATGCTGATTCCATTGATGCCTGCCTTAAAAAGACAAAGCCAAAGGAGGAAGATAATTTCTCTGCATTGGCCTATCATATCTTTGAAAACCCTTCCCACTCCATTAAGTTTGACCAAGCCCAACTTATTGCTATTGTCCCACAGCTCTTAGGCAGAAAATCAGAGAAGCTTCAGAAATTGCTAAAAATAAACCAGCCATCAATAAAGACAATGGTGAGTTGCATACTAGCGAAATTTGGGAACTCATCACCCACAAATTGAAAACTCACAAAAACCTCCACCCCTTTCCTAAAGGCCCATCCTCTTCAAGATCCACCAGGTCAGCAGCCATCAATGCCTCTACCAAAATTAGGGCCATGGCACAACAATAATTCCAGGTTCAGCTCATCATTAGTGTTGTTCAGTGTTTTTAGTTTTATTTATTTAGTGATTTTACTTTCTGGCAAGAAATTTGAATTTAACCTGTTGATAACAGGCACAGGTCCTGTCGAAATTACGGTTAGAAGCAAAATCAATCACCTAACATCCATAGCTTAGGTAAGCTTATTACCATCTATCATTATTATGTATAAAAGTCAGGTTGGCCTCAGAAAATATTTTACATTAGTTAAGGAAAGTCGACTGCATTTGTTTCTTTCCTGGGGTGGGCTATTTGCATTCAGCTTTAATTTTTACTTTTTGGGGCATATTTTGACTTTAATAAATTAATTATTTCAAATTTCTAATCCAAATCTTGAATCTTAAGTATCCAACGCGCAAAGACTCCCTATGATTTTTAAAAGTTGTAAATATTGTGGTCTGAACGTAACATAAAACTTTCTACCTACTAAAACCGGCTAACAAGAGTTAGAGAAGCGTGGAGACATCAAACTGCCGGTTAATAAATATATAAAAGAAAAAAATAAATATAAGAAGAAGTACTAGAAATAACCCATACCTAATACTTGAGATAAAGTGAACGCAACACAAGAGTTAAAAAAGAGCAAAGGTTTCATTTTTAAAAGAAGTTAGGTTTTTGGTTGTAATACTATCGTTTTAAAAAGAAAATCGTGAAAATGAAAAGAGTTTTATACCTTGTAATGTAAGTAAAATCTTGCAGTCTTCCTGCTGAATAGGAATTTCAAGACATTAAAATAAACTAAATGCTAATTAATATTCGAGCAAAAATTGTAAAAATTGTAAGTTTACATTATGAGACAGAAAGAGAACAATTTATTGTACTCAGATCTAAGCTTAGCTACCAACACTCGCCAAGCTCCCACTTGGAGCTCCCACAGCTACTTTCCAAAACCCTTTCATGTCTCCTATACAATCGTTGTTTACAATTGGAACTTGTTATTTGACATGAATCAATTCATACAAACAAAAATATCTCCAAAGCTATACCAAGAAGAGATTTAATCCATGGTCAATAAAATATACATTTGGTGACAAGAATTCCTAAAATTATGCTCCTTCCTATTAAGCTTACGTCCAAAGAAAAAAAAATAATAATTGCTTACCTAGACAATTTTTATTTTAGAGATCCTTCTAAGGCCAAGGCAAAAAAATATTATTGGCATTTCACTTAACTGGTCGAATAAATCACAACACGTTATATGATCACAATAAATAAACGCTTAAATAAATTCACTAATATACATGGAAATTAAATGACATAACATTTAAACATAATACAATTTGAGATGTTAAGTTATCATAGCAGTTAAATAGTAAAAAAAAAAGTAGATATGAGTAGTCTCTTGTGTATTTCTGTTAACTCTTCGGGCTTCAGTATAATTATTATAAGTTAACTAAACTAAGAACAAATGATTAAGCATTTCCCCTATGACAGCCATATGTACATCTATTGCATTTTTAAGGGCTGTTGTATCTCAATTACAAAATAAAACAATTCTTAATTGATAGCCTGAAAAGTGTCTAAAGCTAAAACCGTTATTAACTGAAGTGGAAGTGATTTTATGTTTTTCATTACGCAAATAAGGAGCCTACCTATAGAAATTTTATTCAATTGTCGTGATTAGTTTAAAGGCAAATTTATTGCTCTTTCAGCAAGCAATTTATTCCAAATTTGTTTTAATTTTCAGCTTAGGAAATCTTAAAAAGTGAATAAGATGATAATAAAAGTCATGATTGAAATGCCAGTGGCTATAATAGTTTTTTCTCTTGTCTTATTAAAAAATATATCTGCTCAATTCTCTTAATTCTGAGATTGGAATACTAAAGGAACTTATCCCTTACTTTCATTTAAAATTTTGAACTGCTGAATTTTCAAAATCTATAAAAGTCTTTTCTAAATCTGAACTATGTCCTAAAATCTCCGAAATAACACTATGGAAAACCATTGTTAAATTTGGGAGATTAGCAGATATTCTGTATAAATTATAACTAAAGAATTCCTCATTGATTCTAAAGTATTCAGACTTTAGAGTGTTTCTAAACACTCATCTGGAGTATTTACTATTAAAAAGTTATTTATGTTTAATCTTTACGAAAATGTTTTATTATATTGAATCCCTTACAAGCATCTAATAGAAATAGGATTATTCCTTTCACCTCCAGGAAAATAAAATTGATTATCAGACAGAATGAATAAAAAGCAAATGTAAAGTTTTTTAATTACGCTTACAAACTAAATTTTCCAAGTCTGTTTTATTAAGAAATACATAAAATTCAGAGGAGTTAGATGACAGAAATTTATGTATAACAAAGTGTCTGTTACAAACAATTTTTGACTGTACATAAAAACAGGATGACATGAAACCTTCGTCTAATATCATATAGCTTGATTCATCTCCTTCTATTCCAATATAAGGTTCTCCATTGATAATTACTGAATATATTTGCTTACCACTAGCAGTAAGAGAATTTTTAAAGCAGCAGGGGCCTCAAAAGTCTTATAAAGTTGAAACGAATCTAAAATTTTGGAAAGAGGTAAGTCAAAAACAAACAAAACATTAATCAAGTCAAACTCTAAACTACATTCCACATGCATTAAGGTTTCTATAATCAAACCATTTCTGAAATCATCTATAGCCAACCCTTTTTGTAGGCTTTGCTGTGCAAAGTTTAAGTATGATATAAGCTTAACTGAGGATATAAAGCCAACAGGGAAATTACCATTTAACACTTGAATCAGACCTTTGGACAACTGTTCCAAATGAAAGCGTAAACTTTGTAATTTATTTAAATTATTAAAAGTTAATTTTCCCACTGCATTATGTATTTGGGAATAGTTTACAATGAAGGAAGAAATTATTTTCAAGGTATTATCAGACAGGTTGGATTCGAGTGTTTTAAACGATTGGCTTACTTGGTCTAAAGTTTCGCTACGGAGTTTATTAAGATAAATTTCTAATTCTGAGATTGCCGAAGCTCATACAGAAATGAATTTAGTAACCTTTTTTTCGCCATTACTTAGTTCTTCTAATTTGTCAGATAATTTTTCCAGTGCTAGTGGAACTTAAACCAAATAAAACTTCACTGATCTACCCCACTATAGGTATAGTGGCCCTTTTCTTACTAGGATTGACAATATTAAGCTGGAATTCTTCTATGATGCTAGAAACAAGGTCAAGTCAAAAATTATTTTTTTTCTTAATTTCCAAGAGTTCCTGGAACTAATCAACAATTAAATTTGCGCTGTTCAATGTATTATAGTGACCATTTGCCCTAGATGTTATTATAGCTTTTAGTTTTCACATCTTGATCAAGGATAACAATTTTAAAATCTAATCCTTATTGCTTTTCTACGGCAAGGAAGAAAATGAGCTTGTGGTTTCTGCTAGATCCAATTCCAGTCTCGCTCAAATATTGGACGCCTATTCCTTTTCGAACATAAGATTTTTCCAAAAATTTTTGGAAAAAAATTTTTTTGGACAAATAGATTTTTGTCCATCGAATGACAAGTGGATTCCTTAGCCAATTTTCCAAAATTAAGGAATACCCTAAATCTAAGGATAAGTTTTATCATAAGGCAACTCATTTGAAAACAGTCACATTTAATGCTAAAGACATTCCGCCGACAAAATTCAGTGTAACACTAATTTAATAACGTGATACATGAAACAAACTATGTATTTTACTCTTATAAGAATACTGAATAATTGGGTTTCTACTAATGCAGAAATTGACTACATCATATAAAACTATAAAAGCCATTGATCCTTATTCTGATATTTGTAGATTGAGAAATTCAACCAATAGTGATTTTAGGGGTCTCAAATTTTTTACCTTTACACATGACTTGAATTTATACTTTCCCTCTAAACTACAAGAAGGAATCAAGTGTTTTTCGTTTTTAACTTTATTAATTTTCCCAAGAAATAAAAGGGATTTTAATCACGTTTTGTTTTACTTTTATATCCCTTTATTTTAGCCTTTGAAGTCGGGGATGACACTATAATATTACTTCCTTTAGCTGAAGGAATAGTTTTAGAACATTCACTTTCATAGGATTTTCTGAACACATCTGTTATTCGTGAAACTTCAGCAATAGGAGTACTTGAAAAAAGATTAGTACCTTCTGTTTCGATAGATTTTCAGAGTCCAATAAATTATTTAGTGTTCCATCAGTTGCCATTGTATTGTGCATATCGATGTTTGGAGATAAACAAAACGAGTCTTCTTCTATAGGAGAAGAGGATTCTTATGGAGTCTGCAGCATCTGAACTAGAAAGGGGTAAGTTATCATTTAATATAACGTGAGTGCTGAGTTTGTAAGACTTAAGGTTATATGGTCAATTGTGTTGTTTCCTCTAGGGAATAAACATAGCAATTAGGGTTCATGGTTTCATTTTTTTCTTTATGCTGGTTCATCTCTTTCTCATAAATTTTGAAAAATTGAGGATAATGTTCTAAATAAAAATCTCGTGATTGACCCTTATCAGGAGCCTAGCAATTGATATTCTTTTTTTAATTCTACTGTATTTAAAGAAACCAAATAGAAAACATTCTAATGCACTTCATGTATTACCACATGCGATCCACGAAAAGAATAATTGGTATATTTTCTACCAATCGAAGCTGTATCGTGGTAATATACATATCTCCAGAGGCAGTTAATGTCTCTTTTGAATCTTTAAAATACTGAATCGCTTGTGCTGATCTTTTAATTTTAATTTCATTGAAGCAAGTTTGATGAGTTTCACAGATATTATGTATTAATCGTGTAACATAGGATTCATAGCCATCAAAGTAGCTTACATTTGTCGGTTTACTGATTTGTAAATCAGCTAAAGATTTTCCTCTGAATCAATGCACAATGATGAAGTTGGAAAATTTCCGAACAGTATTTAGAGAAGAATTCAAGCTTAACTTTATTAGGGGAACCTTTTCATCCCAATCCATGTGTGTCAATTTACTACAAGAATGAAACAGGGTTTTCTTCAATATTTTAACTTTATTCTCGCTAGCTCCATTGCACTGTAGATTATAGAGGTTACAATAGATTTTCTTACAATTAATTTCGGAAAAGATCTTCTTTGTCTCTATGTTGTCGAAGCTTGAACCACGATTGCTTAAAACAGCCCCAGGCGGACCATCGTAAACAATAATATTTTCTTAGAGAAATTTTATAGTATTTTCTGAATTCAAACCGAGTCTACACTTTAATACTACTAGGCTACTAAAAAGTTCCAATCCAACTAGAACGCATAGATTCCCAGAGATTGTCATCGGGAAGGGACCAGCACCCTCCCGTGCCCAGACGAAAAATGGGATTCAGGAACAGTATTTTTCCTAAGTGATGATATGATTTTTCTCGTAATAGCTCGGTTACAAAGATCGTAACTATTAACAAATTCTTTGACGGTAGAGGCCATATTTCCAAAAATGCAAAATTTTCTGACTTTCCACAAGATCCGCTCAAAAATTATATGAATACCTAAAGCTAAGTGCTCATGAAAGTTTTAAAATACCCGGAATCATTCTCTTAGGCAAAACTACTTGAATGTTTTATTCTGTTCGCCCCTTTTGGTTCAACCTAAAACAACCACTTCAAATATATTTTATTTTATATAAAAGTCTGTTTATTTAGACAAGTTGATTAGTAATGGGAATAACCCATGGGGTTATATTCTTCAATAAGATGCTCCCCTTCTTAAGGGAGATCAATAAAGTGAAGAACATTTTACCTCTCACTAATAGAGCGCTCATCCGGATGCTCAGGTTCGTTTTCAGGGCCCTCTGAACCCTTAGACACCAGATCCGGACGTATACCCGTCGCAGCAGGGGATTCAAATATAGCTCCTTAATTTTTTCAATATATCAACAATTATTTTTTTATCAGGATTCTCTAGCTGCCCAATGATTAATTCCTCTCCAGCCAATCCTAAATAGTCAGTCAACTTTGTGACCACTAAAAATCCCTGCTGTCACAAGTTATGCTTCATCATGAATAAAAGATAGATTTTGCTGTTGCTAACTAGTTCCTTACTTGGACTTGAAACAATATCTGCGATCATTTTTGTCTCTGGAATATGTTTATAAGTATACATCGGACTATCCATTAACAAGGAGATACGGTACGTCTTGCTTGATAAATCTCTGCGTTTTCTTAAATACTAGAGGTTTTTAGCGTCAATAAAAACATTACACCTTCTTCAACAATGGATAATTCAACACAACAGCAACAAAGGAGAATTGAAAAGTCTGATATATATTGTGGTTAATTACCTTTGACAGACTCATAGACTGTTGCTCAAATTCGGAAAATTTGAGGCTGTAAGTATATATTTTCCATTGAAGTTGGAAGTTTGAGGGGAATTTTAGATGCAGAAGTGTTCCAGGGTACTGCAGTCATCATACAGTCTTGCCATCTATCAACTAGAGCTCCTCGATCACTTTAAGCTGGTTAGGGAGCGCTGCGGACAGCCTTTTTTTTAGCTTATTATTAACACTGCCACCATAATCATCATTGTGTATATAAATATAAAATGCAGTCTGCAAGGACCGTAGCCTATATTTAAGAACAACAGCTTATCATATTAAGTATATCTAAATAATCTAATCCAATTGGTTGAACATTGGCTACGGTTTGTTGTTCATATATGTTGTTTAGTTTTATTATCAGTAGTACTGATTTAGCATTCATTTGCGAAGGATCTAATCCGTCAACTCGTTTGACCAGATTTAAGTGAAGTAAGCGTGAGCAATAGCATAGCCAAGCAAGTAGGGCTTATGTCAGTTTAATGTGATTTAACCTTGGCAGCTATTATTGTGTTATTACAGTAAAGGATAATGTCAGTCACTCAGATTACTCTGGAGAAAGGACTTGTCTTCAAAACTTAAAGCTCGACTTATGGCCATTTCTGCATCGCAATCAGAAATTAAAGGTCTGTTATCTGAACAATTCTCTGAAATGAAGTCTGAAATTCAGTTGCTGAAATGAAGATCTGATGAATCTGATGAATAAAGTCTGAAATTCAGTTGCTGAAATGAAGATCTGATGAATCTGATGAATGAAGTCTGAAATTCAGTTGCTGAAAACGACAAACTAATCCCTGAACTGAACTCGAGGATTGAACAACAGGAGCAACGATTGCTGGAACTAGAAGTTAAAGATTGTAAGCTTAATCTTGTTGTGCATGATTTAAGAAAAACATGGCGAAACCCTTGAGCAAAACCTTCAGGATTTACCCAGGAGTTCTCTAGAGATTAAAGACAATATTCAGATTTCTAGATCATTCAGAGTCAAGCAAAAACAAAGCAATGTTTCTGTTCGCGGGAATACCAGGAAACCTAGTTTACCGCCTGTTGTCTTCTCTTGCAGCTAGGATTCAGATATTCTTACTATCATGAAATCAGTGGGTAAACTAAAAGGTTCAGCACTACGTATTTGCACTGATTTGCCACCCACCCTAAATGCAATTAGGGCCCAGCTGCTTGCCAAAGCTAAGGCTTTAAAGGACTAAAAAAATACACGTATGTACGACTAAGGCAAATTGGCGCTGTTCTTAAGTTGGAGTATCGCAACGCATCAAATGAGCAGTGGTCGGACTTCTATCACCAATAACATTTAGATAATCATTTATCAAAGATGCATTATGAAGTTTTAAAAATGTAGGTTTTAGTTTTTTATTTTCTTTTGTTTTTATATCAAAATATTCTGTTGACATGCGATATGTTTTTTTCTTCACCAATCCCGAAACTTTTGTCGTTCATGAATTTTTCATCAAATAGCTCGTCGATATAATATGGCTTCATTTTAACCCTACTCCGAGATTCATATCCCGGTGACATGTGTGCACGGTTGCTATACCTGCAACGTGTTTCAAACACGTAAATACAAACCCATTGTTGATATTCTTGGCTTATGTTTTTATAAAATTAATTTTTGATAACTATTTGTTCCTTTATAGTCTTTATGAATTCTTCAGGGATTTGTGAAATCTTATCAAGGATTTTACATTTTTTTAAAATCAATATAACCACTACAAATCCTTGCATATCCAAGTAACTTTGAGTAAAATGCTCACAAATTATCCATGAAAACAGGGATATAACGAAGACATGCTTTCCAAATTCCGAGCTATAGAAAAAACAGCAGCAACGTTGCTCCGTCACACAATCAACAATTAACACAAGAACTATAGAATACGAAATCGTTTCGCTTTTGTACGCGTACAAAAAGAAAAAATTTCCAATCACGGAACTAAAGTTTGAATATTATAGGAAACTTAAATTACCAGAATGGTGCATCAACAGATATCTAAAGCAGGTCATGACCAGACTATGCCTATCCTTGAATAACATAAGGCACTCAAAAGACGATTGAAATCCCATATAGCAATTCTAGCATTTTTCGCCAAGTGAAATCAGATTTATTCTATTGAATTACCCAGCTATAAGAAAAAATATTTAAAAAAAAACGAAAAACTTGGTACACTTATTTTAAGTCATATGTTTATTAAGATAAGAAATTGTAAATGCAATTAAAACCAATAAATTCCAAATGTTTTTGAACAGTAGTACTCAACAGTCAAATGAACTTAAATAAAACAAATGCTTGAACACTTTAACTAGCAGTTGAATCAGTCTGCATTATCCTTCATTAAACGGGCTTTTCTTTTTTATTCAAAGTGTGTTTTTGTGCATCAACAGTAATAATGTCCACTCTGTCCACAACAGTTTGGATGTACACTCTTTAGTGTCAAAATTGATTTTTGTACTCAAAGGACATTTTATTTGAGGCCTTGTTTCTTTATTCTGTCTTTCAAATATTTCTCTGCTTGCATCAGTTTGAATTTTTTTATTCAAACTGATGAATTTTTGTTTTGTTGAATTTTTAGTACAGCACAAAGTGCTGGAATTAACCATGTCTTTTGTCACAACTGAGATGGCTCTGGTTGACGCTTTGCAGCAGTCCCAGAGACCTTTCTAAGTATAGCTTAATTGTGCCTGTTTCATGTAATATGACGAAAGGATACTGTTTACTATATAATTATTGACACTCCTAAGTTTGTCTAATGTGTGTGCCATGCCATTGAAATATGATTAAGTAGTCTTAATCGGACTGTTTTCACCTGAGTTAACTGTGGCGCCATTTTTTTTTGCAAAAATTCTAAGTTCAGCTTAATTGTACCTGTTTCACGCAATATAACGAAGGACTACTATTTATAATATAGTTATTACAACTATTAAGTTAGTCTTATGTGTGTGCCATGCCATTCAGATATGATAAAGAAGTCTTAATTGGACTGTTTTCACCTGAGCTAACTGTGGCGCCATCTTTTTTTGCAAGACTCGTAACATTAAATTTGCTCGGAAGAACGCCAGATGACAGACCATTGCCCCAAGAGCTCCTGTCTAAGCGTAAGAAGCTGAAGCGATGCCGCAAGCGTGGCGGAAAACGAGGTCAGCTGATGATCCCAGTTATCGTTTCAAGATCAACTAGTCTTGCTCCGAAAACCCACCCCATCAACGTATCCTTGTTAAGATAGACTGTTCTACAAATGCCAATATGCCATCTCTTATTCCCTTCAATCAAGCTTCGGTATGTTCGACTAGTAGTGATCTGCCTCCCCCTCTATTAAGGTCAGTGACTTTTAATTCGAAAAATAGAATGCCGAATTTTCTCGTTATAAACTGCCAGTCATTGTGTAACAAAATGGAAGAATTTGAAGTTATCGTCCGTCAAAATAGTATCCCAGTTATCGCAGTTACAGAAACTTGGAATCTTGATAGGTTGTCAGGTCATATGGTAGGCTACGAAATTTTCCTGAGCACACGTGCTGATCGAGGTGAGCATAGACTAGGTGGAGGTGTTGCCTTGTACATACGGAAAGACATCCCTTGCAAATTATTACCGGAATTATTTGATCCTGCTCATGAAGTAATCTGGCCTATTTGCAAACCTAAATCTCTTCCCCGGCGCTTTTCTTGTATTATAGTTGCTTCAGTATATTACCCGGAAAGTGCAAGAAACCGGGGTGACTTGGTCTTCTACCTCCAAACGACTGTTGATCACCTGAGAAGTATATACAGTAGCCCTGCTTTTATTATAGGAGGAGACTTTAACCAAACCAAGAAGAGTTGGTTATCATCTTGTTTGTCTTTAAAACAAGTAGTACACATACCCACCCACTCTTTGGGGGGCATATTGGACCTTATACTCACAAATTGTGATGATTTTTACTCCCCTCCCTTTTCTCTTGGTCTCGTTGGTATGTCAGACCACAACGCAATTTTTTGGAAAGCAAGAGAGTCTTTACCAAAGCCCAAACTATCCCGTGTCACTGTTCGTCCTTGTACGGAGTCGGCCATCTGTGAATACGGTCGATGGATTGGCACATATGACTTCTCCGAAGTGTACAATACCGGGCTCTTGGAAACTAAGGTATCCGATTTCAATGCCACGTTATACAGTCAATACCTAAAGATCTTTACAACAAAATCATTTGTTGTTAGTGAATACGACAAACCATGGATATCTCCAGCTATTAAATCACTAATAAAAGAGAGGTCTCGCCTCTACTCCCGTGGTGATATAATCAACGTTAAGAAATTGCGAAATCAAATAGTCTCTTTGGTAAAGAAAGCCAAAGCTCGGCATGGTCGTGAAACCATGCCCTCCCAATTACTTACTTCAGACCCCAAAAAGTGGCACAACGCTGTGAAAAAGGTGGCCGGCCAAGTTTTTGATAGCAGTGTAAAGATCAGCAATAATGGCAGGTCCTTAATCAGTGCAGAAGAAGTGAGTGAATTCTTCACCAAGATCTGTACTACCTATCCAACTATTACGGCTCATGAAAAGTCCACCATACTTGAAAAATGTGAGCCTGAGAACAACACAATAGTCAGTGAGTTTGATGTTTACACGGAATTACGGAAGATCAAAACGAATACATCTTCATACCCTGGTGAATTACCTGCCAAACTGCTACGTGAATATGCAGCCTTCATAGCATTACCACTGTCCAGCATCATTAACGAGTGTTTTGCTTCTGGATTTTTCCCGTCACAGTGGAAAAGGGCCTATATTAGAATTATTCCAAAAAAGCGCGCCCCTAGTGCATGCGACGATCTCCGCCCGATCTCACTTGCACCTTGTTTGGCGAAAGTAACTGAGGCGTTTATACTCAAGTTTCTTCTGAAACAAATTCATGGGCGTATTGATAAATTCCAGTACAGTGGACTCCCCAAGTGTAGTATTACAATTTACCTAGTACGGATGTTTGACTGCGTCCTCCAATGGCTTGAAAAAGGTAGCTGTTTCGTTGACATTTGTGCAGTGGATTTCCGAAAAGCCTTTGACCTAATCCGCCACCGGACTGCAGGCATGAATCTCCAGGAAATGGGGGCCAAACGATGCACCCTTGGCCTTGTACTTGACTTCTTAACTGGCCGAAAACAAAAAGTCTTTGCACTCCACGAAAACGATTCGGATTCATCATGGTCAGATACTTCTTGCGGGGCCCCACAAGGCACGAAATTAGCTGGAATAATTTTCCTGGCTGTAATTAATTCCCTGCTTAACCATCACGACGATCGTTACAAGTTTGTAGATGATCTGTCCATAGTGCTCGCTTACCTGGTCGAAAACACTATCATAACAAAGCAGTTTTCAGACCAGTTATTTGATCAGCTAAAGACCGAATGCTCAAGTCATGATCTTACCATTAACGTAGCCAAGTCGAAGATAATTCGTTTCAACCCTCTGAAGCGGAATATAGATATGCCTCTAGTCCCTTTCCCGATTGTGAACGAAATAAAAATCTTAGGAGTAACTTTCACTAGTGACTGTAGTTTCAGTGCCCATATTAATTTAACCGTCCACAAGGCTAATGCAAGCCTTCAGACACTTACCAAAATGAGGCGTTTTGGGTGTGATACTAAAAGCCTTCTCCATGCCTACACGTGTTATGTTCACCCGTTGCTCGAGTACGCGTGCCCGGTGTGGGGTCCATCTGCTATCCGCACAGCGTACCTATTACGCGACATAGAGTGCGTCCAGAAAAGAGCAGCAAGGATTATACTCCGAGACCGTGGCATACCCTACGATCAAGCCCTCGCTAAATTAAATTTATCTCCACTTAAAGTCCGGCTGGAACACCTTATTCACCAATTTGGTAAATTCATCCTAGCCAATAAGAGCCACCGATCTTTACTACCCGAACCAGCCCCTCCCAATAGCCGAACTCGATTACGAAATAAACTTGTACCCCCTAAAGTACGAACCAATTGATACGCAAACTCATTTGTGCCTTTTTTCACATCAGTTTTTAATGCTGAGTTGTAGTGTGTGATTTTTGTTTAAATGTATGATTTTTGTGAAAAAACTGAATTTAGCTCTATACTACGATAGTTTTTAAATATACCGATCTCTCTCTCTCTCTCTCTCTCTCTCTCCATGCAGCCTTTACCCTGAGAGTAAGGAATTATGAATTCAGCATTTACGATGTTTTTTTTTGATTGCTTTAAATTTATTTCAGGCTCTCTATAATTCACTCTTATACATGGACAAGGAACAGGACTTTGGTTTTCCTTTAACGGTGCTTATTGGCTTTCCATAGTTCTCCTGCCTCTACATGCATCAAACATGAAAATTCGCGGCTTACTCAACATTTTATGGTAGTCACTTTTGGTTCTTGCGAAAAGCTGCCACAATAACTTCATTCCTATTGCAACAGCAATCATGAGGGAATTTTGTCGTCTGTACTTCAAATACTCAGTCCATCAAACATCTCTTTTCCCTAGAAATAATAAACTGTTATACTGGCACATCTTTTATCGGACAAAAACTACGTTTTAGTCGGCCTCTATAAATACACGATTTATCTTCTTTGGTGAGCAAGCCGTAAAGGCAAGACGCAAGTCTGCTGATAATGGGAATTAGGCTGGTAGACCTTCGAGATTTACTCTTGCGAAAAAAAATTTCAAAGATTCACTTTGTGTTTTGTTTGAGCTTTTTTATTTCTGTATTAAATATTTTGAATAATGCTTCCAATCTTTGCTTGTATAGTAATATGAAGGTTTTCTGATTTGATATTTTCATTGCATATTCTTTAGTTAATTTGGAGAGAACTTAGGAATTGTGTTTTTTGGTTCGCTGTTCATTGCTAATCGTGCACAGGTATTTACTTTCGATTGTCCAACACTTCAAAATTTGCCGTTCGGACAGTTTTAGTCTCCATCCATGCATTAAGTATTATTATAGTCATTATCAACGATGGGGACTTTCACACTGAATTGAATTCTTCCTATGGTTCTTGAGGATATCCATACCCATCTAGTGATTTTTTTGGCTGTCTTATTGTTATTCTTAAGTACTTGTTGTAATCTTCATTTGGTCTTAGTATGTCAGGGATGATTTCTTCAGTAGTCTCTGAGAATAGTGTATCGAATTCCATGGGTTGTGGGTCAGTATGTGGTATTGTTGTAGGGATGATGTTTTCCATATCCGTTAAGGTGGCATATTTAGTTTTGTATTTAGTGTTTTTCGTTTGGAGTACAGAATTCCCAGAAGATAGGCGTGACTGAATATTTCTTAAGGATACATCTTGATATTTCGGACGCTTCGCAAGTGGTTGCTACTATAGTTTGTTGACCGTACTATTGAGATATGGGGAGATCGGTTTATTTTTTTCGTTTTTGTTGTTGCTTTTATCTTCTTTGAAGGGGGTTTGTTTGGTTTCTTTGCGTCCGGATGCTTTATATGATTTATTGAAGAGGTTGGTTTTTTATCTATTGATCTTTTTCGTCTGTCTTTTTCTTTGTTTATTCCTATGGTCTTGTCAATTTCAGCCATTCTTTTATTTAAGTCCTCTATTATTATTTTTTATCCGAGTTTGGGAATGTTAGGGAACCTGATTTCCTTTCTTTCCTTCTGCGCATCCTTACCTGGTTGCAATCCTTTGTTCGATTTAAGGAATTGAAAAAAGGATTCCGAGTAATAATTAGGACTCGTCAGCCATTTCTAAATTGGAGGTTTTAGATTAAGTATTTGCTAATATACAAACACAGTATTTGCCAAAAATATGGGCTATTATGATATGGCGTAGTATTGCCAGTGAATCCCAAAAGACGTTTGTATACTCAATTTAATTTTTGTGTTGTTTGCAACTACAAGCTTTATTCTGCACGTTTATCTGTTTGTGGATTCATCAAATATTCTCTGAATATCCATACAGGCCCTTTTTAAACTTGAAAAATTAAAATTTTAGCCTTAATATTATAGTCACTTAAATGATAAGTATAAATAAATGAAATAACTTATCTTCAAGACCTGAATGTTTTCTGTGACAATTTCGACTGACGTTAACCTAGTGTGCTATATTTTTTAGCACTAATAAATAGTTTCATTTAGATGTGCCCTGTTTTCGAAGAAGAGCAGATATTTTTGAGGAGCGGTGAAGCATTTTTTCGGGCGGTGGGTTGTCTGAAACAAGCCTAAAACTGGGTTAATAGATATCAACTTTTCTTGTGGTCACTAGGTTTAATCTCAGCTTATCAATACCGGATAGAGTCGAAATCAGCTGTAGTAACACACCGTGTTACTATGGGTTAGATAGGTTTCCTATCAGTCATGAATGGAACACAGATGATTTTATATCAAAACATGTCTGGAAGTAGATTTTTCACATTCTTGTATCAATTAAAATGGGACACCGATAAGTTGGTTACATCCCTATAACAATCACCTAAGTAGATATTGACTATGTAATTGGTCCTGTAGGAACCAACTGTAGGCTAGTTGGGATTTTCTATTCATTCAAGTTAGTTTCAGTAAAAACAATAGTAAGGTCGTCCTCTCTTTAAGGTGAGTGATGCTGAGACATACTACTATTCTGAGAGTGACTACAACCAGATAATGAAAAAATTGTTAGATGACTATGTTGCTCAACAGGGTACCATTTCTGGCAGTGGTCCTTCTGAAAGAGTTGATGACCTATGAATGGCCTATTATGGGCCTATTAATGAAGAAGATGAACAACACTTGAAGATTTTCAAGTTTTGTAAAAGTACACGCAGTCTTTTCTAAGTCTAAAATTGAGCATTCAGGTAAACGAAAAAGACTGGCTTACCCTGAATTTAATTATGGAACTAAATGAGGGGAATATGCAAAATTAGCCATCAAGTTTTCGCTATAATTTTCTACAGCCTTTCTTCCCCTATGATCACAATAGTCGGTAAGCTGAAATTTATTAGTTAATTGATAATAAGATATAAAATATTAAAATAATTACTTGGTAGAATTGTCTTTTTCTAATCAAAATTATATTTAAATTGCAGGAAAATCGGGACTGGATGTTTCCATAATATCTTAATAGCATCCAGTTTAATAGAAATGCTGTTTTCAAACAATGGAGACATCCTAAGTAAACGTTTGACTACTCACTTAGCTCCCAAGAAACGTTCAACTCTCCCGAACAAAAAATTTAACAGGAAGAACAAAGTAGTAAACCCTCTACATCACGAAGAGAAGAAATTTTTGAAGTTCAAGCATGGTCAACTCCAAAATCCCAAACATCTTCCAAAGAAATAAGTACTAAATCTACGAGTACCAGTTCCTCAGAAACAGAAAGTGAATCAGACACAGGCAAACTCAGGAGCTCACAAAAAGCAAGGCCATATAGTGCTACTGCCCAAGCCAAAAAGGTCAAAAGTTCCTAAAGAAACAATATTAAAAATTTGATTTAATATCGCTGGCAAAACCAAAGAAAAAGGATGCTGAACCTAAAGAGGAAAAGCCAGATAAATTAGAATATTAATAAGAAATTTATTAGCCAGCGGTAAAATAAATAAATCATCTACCAATAAAATCAAGAAATAACTCATTAAAAAAGATTTTGTCACCGAGGAACCACTCCGTGATAAAAGATCCCTAAAAAAAGTACTTTTCAGGAAGTTTGCTAAGACTAAAATTGAAAAATTGGCCTGCGCTGTCAACTAAAGTGCTCAATATTTTAAGTAAGTTCCGGATCATCTTTTCTAGCAAGAATATAATCATAAAAGTACAACTGTTTTTGCTTGCTACCGCCAAAAAATTCCTTAACGTTAAAGCTTGTTAAAACCTCTATAACTAACGCTGGCCCAGCAAGAATTTTAATCTTGTATTTAAAGCAACCTTATAGCTTCGTATCATCATTCACAAATACTTGATTTAAGTGCATCATTATCCTTAAAAACGCATTTAAGACGTAAGGTGATGACAAGCGCCCCTGCAAGCTGTGGCCGAGGAACAAAACGTGTTCCAGTTTGTTTTCCATAATTTCCTAATTGCCATTTCCTTATTGCATATTAATCTGAAAAAATATCCCTATCATAAGAACCCCCCCTTTCGTGGCATAGGATTCCAAACATTTGTGGCTAGGGTTTCGAATTAAGTCCCCAATTAATCATTTCGTTGGATGAGTTGGGGAGGCTTTTCAAAATTCTTGACCTCTGTTTTCTTCAATCAATTGCATAAATCTCTCCCTTTACTAACAAATCTTGCCGTAAGAATAATTTAACATTAACAAAACTTTAATTATAAAGCTTATTAATATCGCTATAACTTGCGCATAGCAAACAGGAAGTTCCAGAATTAGCAATTAAAACTGCGAACGAGGTTAGGAGCGGTGACAATTAACTGGGCCACTTTGCTGGACCCATTAGTGGTAACGGTTCAGATCCTTGAACGCTACTTCTTCGCTGTTAAAACCAGTGATAAAGTGAACAAGTGAAAGTAAATTATAAGTGCCCAAAAGAAGAGCTTAAAAAAATAATTTTAATTAATTTATGAAAAAAAATCAAAAAACCTAAATCCTTGGAGGTCCACGGTTGGGAGTTGTGGCGGATATCACTTATGAGTCTACTTCGATTCATACGCCGTATCTATACTAATTCCCGTCGCTACTTCAACTGATAGTACTCCATCTAATGCTTCTCATTGTATAAAATACGCGCACGTTATTGAACGAAATTAAGTAGAAATTCTTGCATGTTGTAATTTTCTTATTGTCATTCAACATTTCCTATTTCCAATTTACAGAACATTTCCTTTTATCATTTCCGATTTCTCTAAGTGGCTAACTCCTTCTCAATTTAACTAATTACCAAATTTACTACCAAAATATGTCCAAGGCAATTATAGACACGGAATTTATTTCAATAATTCATGCTAAAGAAAATGTTATACATTGAGCTGCAATTTTGATCCAAGACGAAAATGGGAAGAAAGTGTATGCTGTAATATGGTACCTTAATTATGATCTAAAAAAATTCGAACGTCAAACCTATAGATTTGGCCTAAAACTAGGAAATACCCTAAAATATCGACCCGCTAGAGGGAAAGTAAAAATCAAGCACTCAAATGAAAACAAAAAGGAAAAAATTTAACAAGTCTTCAATTATTAATAAGAAAATTACAACAAAGATTTAATATTCACTACTGGTTTCGCAAGAGCCCCGCTCTAACTGACCTCCTTTTAATTTACAAGTGCAAAACCCCCAAAATATGCTAGAAAATTAAAGAAAATGAGAATTTTACCAAATACGAAGGTCTGCATCACCCTTTAGATGAAATCCGATATTATGCCAAATTCATGAATGATCCAACATGTCAAGAATACGTCTTAAGGGGAAATAAAATATTCTCAAAGCGTAAAAAGTCAAACAAAGCAAAGAAAGACACGTATAAAGATAAATTAAATTCAAAACATTCAAATGATAAAAAAACATACCATTTCTAGACGAATCCCCAGAAGAACTTCAAGCTGAAAAGGTAATTACCCATTAGCTAATTAACCTACTTATATACGCAACTAGTACTAACCACGAAAAATGCCACGGAAAAGAACTTTATGTAATACTGATACTTTAAGACCCAACTGTTATGAGAAAAAATACGTGCGTTTATGCAAATAATACATATTAATTACACCTTAGAAAGTATTCGAATACCAAGATGTCCGGTGAACTATCTAATGTGATATATATATATATATATATATATATATATATATATATATATATATATATATATATATATATATATATATATATATATATATATAATATATATATATATATATATATATATATATTTATTCTTTCATTAATTTTAAAAAAAGGAGTAAATTTACCGTGACCAATGACAATTTGTGTTAGATTATAATTAGGAGAAGGTTTTCTACAATTTGAACAAGGTCAGCGCAATCAGTTAAAAAACTGAAGGGCTTAGCAGCTTGGGAGAACAACTCATACTAAATCAAACTTCCTACATAGGTTTTTGCGTAAAGTTTTCCATATTCTATATATATTATTGGAAGTAAAATGCGAATTACCGAGTACATAGTTACTTGTGAATCACTAATCATGGAAACAGCCCTTTCCCCGTGTATTAGTATATTTAGTTTTTGGACCTCCAATTTTAGAGATCCGGTTTTAGAAGTCCAAAATTCTCCAACTTTGTGCCCCACTGACCATTAAATACTTTCTCAGATTCGCATCCTGAGGTCTACCAGTATCATTAGTACCTAGTAAGTAGTTACTCATCTTAATTTTCAGGTTTACATTCATTCTACAAACACTAGAAAATAAGGCTTAGTTTTGATTCAATAATAGCACTCACTAATATTATCTTAATATTCATGTCAATTTATAGGCCAATGTGACCAAATACCTTGTGGCCACTATTAGGCCATTGCATTCACTGAATGTAGCTGTCTCACAATACTGTCTATCTTTATGTGTACTTACTTTGATATTAAAAGTACCTATAAAAATGCGCTATTTCTGCAAGGGATCTTATCTTCTTCTTCTTTTTTCATTAAGGTGGCAGGGAAGCCTTTTGTAAAATAATATGGCGAGTGGAGGCTAGACGACAATCTACAAGCCAAGCAAAACAAAAAAAAAGAAAACATATTCATTGCTCCAAATTTGGTGTAAAACAATGTCTTTTAATTAGGCTGTAGTTTCTTGGGTACCATTCCTCAAGGTCGTGCTGCAACCATGCTCTTAACTCATGACTCTAGTTAGGTGAACACATGAAAATTTTACTCCAACTTTTCTATAAGGCTGTGCAACCGGGATTTTCCTTGTGGGATTAGAGAGGAGTAACTTATAAATGAACAGGAACCCAAAAATGTCCTACAAGGTTGTCACAGCTCTAATCTTTTATGCTCAGCCTTCCCTCTTTACAACTATCTATACAACTACTTAGTACAGAATATACCTGAAGTCTTGTATAGGTAACATATTTTCGGTTCGTGCAGTAATACACACTTTAGAGCACTTGGAACGAAAGTTGACATTTACCAATGGGCCATCAGTCCCTGGAGTGATGGAGTGGCCCAATAATTGATTGAATAAGGCTAACTATGACATTAAAGAAAAAAGACACATGACATAAATACAAATAGGCAGCAAATAGGAGTTATTTACCTTCAAATGCTTGTGGAAGTTGGTCATTGCATGTATGTGTCCCTTTACAGCTTTGTTGGGGCAAAACTTGCGGGATGTATTCACAGACCCGTCTTGGTCAATTTCCCCCTTTACAGTAAAGTACCTCCCTTGGAGTATAAATGGAAGCTGTTTGGCCAGGCTGACTTTTCAGTTAGTTTGAGATTAAAGACGCTTATGACATAAAAGGTCCTGCTTCTTCTTTAAACATGCTGTCAGGAATTCGGTTTATTCACCACCATCTGTTCTCAGCAACTTGTTACGGTTTTTATGGCACTTGGTATTAACCAAGTGACATATAGCAATCGCCAATTCTGTCGGTCTGTCTGTCTGTCGGTCCCGGTTTTGCTACTTTAGGCACTTCCAGGTTAGCTAGGACGATGAAATTTGACAGGCGTATCAGGGTCGGGACCAGCTTAAATTAGAAATAGTTTTTTTCCCAATTTGACCATCTGGGGGGAGTGGGAGGCCGGTTAATTCGGAAAAAATAGAAAAAATGAAGTATTTTTAACTTATGAATGAGTGATGGGATCTTAATAAAATTTGATGTTTGGAATGATATTGTGTCTCAGAGCTTTTATTTTAAATCCCGACCGGATCTGATGACATTGGGGGAGTTGGAGGGGGGAAATCTAAACTCTTGGAAAACACTTAGAGTGGAGGGATCGGGATGAAACTTGATGGGGAAAACAAGCACAAGTCCCAGATACATGATTGACATGATTGGAACGGATCCGCTCTCTTTGGGGTAATTGGGGGGGGGGTAATTCTGAAAAGTTAGAAAAAATGAGGTATTTTTAGCTTACGAACGGGTGATCGGATCTCAATGAAAGTATTTGAAAAACAAGTATATTAAAAGTATCTTAAGTAATAAGTATTTCGTAATCTTACTTAAATATCAAGTAATAAGTACACCCTAGAGTTTTTACTTAAGTACAAGTACAAGTAATGGAAAATTTTACTTAAGTAGTACTTTAAGTAAAAGTACTTCAAGTAAGTGACAGCACTGGTGGTAATATTCTTAGTTGCGGATGAATTTTACAAATTGATACAAAAAAGTCATTAATTTCACTAGGTAACAAGGGTTTACCATTGACATCTCATTTCAACTCTGGTTACTTTTTTGCCGATAATGTTCTGAACTTATTGACTTATCATGGAACTTCCTTGGGCTGGATTTCTATATATTGCTTATTATTTTAGACCCATACTGCTTACGTGAACATCTTATTTTATATACAATTAAATTTCTTACTCTTTTGAAATCTTTTACGGGTCCAGTTAAATGCAATTTGTTTCTCTTTTATCAGATTCCGAATCTCTTGAGTAATCCATGGTTTATCATTAGATTTCTGTACCAGAAAGCTGTTTTATTGTGTTTTTCTTACTTTTAGAAGAAGCTCCTGGTGATAACCGGACCTGGTGGACCTTGATAACAGAGATAGTGAGTGCAGTTAGACCGACCAATTGGTGTCCAATACACCCGTGTCCAAACCCGTGGCCTGAAAAAACAGTGGTTATTCTACTTTTTTTTGACAGTAGTTTTACTTTTTATAATGTACTTTACCGGCATATTTACTGGCAATTTACCGTTTTAATGATTTTTGTTTGTTTTTTTAATTTTCCGCACTGCCAAAGAGGTTGAATAAAATTATTTTAAATTTTCATCGACTTATTAAGCTATTTTAGGTGAAATTTTTTAAGTTTTCTCTGTAGCAATTTTAGTTACGAACATACTAATGAATTTGGCAAATCGTATCCAATTCTTTACAAAAATAGCGACGAAGACCACACTGCCTTTCCATAACAAACAAAGACAGAGTAGAAATAATAGGGGGCAGATTTCCTGGCATTAATTAAAAATCGATCAGAAATTAATTTTTAAAAATGAGGTTTCTTCAACTTAGACTAAGGAGCAATATTAAAATTTAAAACGCACAGAAATTGTTACGTTTCCAAAGGGGATTGACCCCTCCTCAACACCTCACTAAAGTTTACGCTAAAGTTTAAATTTTGTCCTAATTTTACGAACGACTCCTGAAACACAAGGGTCGTTTTATTAGAACAATAGAAAGCTTTTTTAAAAGATTATTAAATTTCTAGGCACTTTTGCACAAATCCTGTACCTGCTTTATCGTATCTTTTGCGAAAATTTTTGATACAATCTTGATAACTGTATCTTTTTCTTTTTTAATGTTCCGCTGCAGAAAATTGAAAACTGGAAACACATGTATAGAACCACCATTCAAACAGCCCTTGTGATTTACATTATGTATGTTCATTTAATTTAAGGTATTTTAAATTTTTCAAGTGTGGATAATAATCAGGCCTTCCTTTCTTTAGGTATCTGGTGAGACGTATTTCCTTGGCTTTAAGATCAATAGGAAAGCACCAAGCTACAGCCGTCTCAATTGTCTCATTTATAGCGGATAGAAAAGATTTGAAAATGTAAATGTAAAATTGTACTACAATCTTCTTTTTACAATTGTTATCGTTCGGGCGATCCGATAAATTGAAGTGTCCCCCTATCTCTTCCATTATACTCTTTTTGTTTGTGTGGTCAAACTATTTATAATTGATTGGGCGGTCTTTCCATAGCTTGTAGAGCTTTGATCAAAGATCCGAACAAAGAAGAAAACAACTAAATCGCGACACCTACTATCCAAGAAATGTTAGAAAAAATATTTTACTTGTTCCATTTTGTATTGGAGTTGATACTATATTTTATTAATTTCAAGTTTCACAGTTTTTTGGTGAAGAAGAAGCAACTAATTACACAAAGTTCTTGATTCTCAGATTATACAGTGACTCTGACCAATCTAAGCGAAAGAAGCTTTGTAATATTTCTAGCAATAATGGATAGTACTGATAACACGAATGTGTCTGGTAAAATTGATTCTGGCTTATCTACAGCTAGTAGTTCTAAGGCAAGTACAAGTAGTACCCCAGATGTAGGAATGCCGAATTATGACCCAAGTGTGATCTGGGGTAATGAAAAATATGATGATATACCAATTCCGACCGAAGCTAATAGTAAAGCGAAGGATGAGATAAAGATAGTCCCAGTACGGGGTTTATTAAGAGCTACAGCGACAGAGGACCGTCGAGTTAAAGGTGATGAATACAGGATCCCGATCAAACGGCCCAACTGATGGAGTTATGATTTCAGTATCATATACATTTTCAAACTGTCCCTTAGCCATATCCTCATCGCCATTATCTGTTGTTAATGATATACCAAATAGCGTCATCCCCACTAACTTTAAGAATTTAAAAGATAGGTGCCCCTTTGCCTATGAATCCATTCTCAGTTTTTTCAGATCCATGTTATCCTTACCCAAACATGATTTTACGGGAATTACTGGCACTAGAGATAATACGAAAATTTGCAATAGATGCGTTGGAATAATGTTGCTAAAAATATAGTTGGATCAAACCCAGAGGATAGGAATGCTATCAGATTTTCTGAATACAAGAATCTGCTTTCAAATATCATGCTTTACATAAAATTGTTCTCAGCCAAACCAATATGTTTGAATAAGAAATCTGAAGCCTTATTTACCAAAAGGAATTGCATCAAATTTTGTCGCGTATATGGCAGCGCAAGCTTGGAGATTGAAGTTAAATCAAGAGGACAGTATTATATTCAAATCAGAATCTACCGCCAACTTCTCTGAATATGCCCGCCGTTTAGCGTTGAGCCATATAGCGATTTTTGCTAAACTTTTAGCCTGCACAGTTAGTGCAATCAAATTTCAAGATAGAAGTTATGTCTTGTATATGACAGAGATATACAAAATTGATCCAACAATTAATCGTTTTTTCTTCCAGAATGATATATCTGAAAGTGCATTGCAATTATACAAAACCACCATTGGTAAAACACTTGAACGGTTCTTAGATTATATGTTTGCGGAGCTCCCGGTATGGTAGACGTTGCTTTATATCATAGAGTGCTGGATCATTCCGTAGGATATTCTTCAAAAATGCTGAAGACTCCTGAAATGAAAGATACGGCTAAAAAATATGAGAGTGTACCCTCGATTGATAGATTCTTGAAAGAAGGAAGCTTCAAAATGTTTGGTGATAATGGAATACAACTCATAGAAGTGGTGCCACATACAGCGAATCCAAGGCGACATTATGAAATGAAATTAGCATTTACGAAAAAAGTTTCCAGTAAGCTATCTATTAGCCCTTTGATATATTTGTTTAATCCAAATTTGTTAACTGCCTTAGGTGGTACGGTTGTTAATTATTTTGCTCTAACTTTGACTGAGACTGAGGCACAATAATATGGGTGGTTGAGCCTGGCCATGAGTATTATGCAACTGTTTTCCAAAAGGTTCTCTTTCCTTCAATGGCAAATGAGACTATCACTAATCAGGTCGCGCAATTAGACGACTCCAACTATGATGAAGACGACTGGTTTGAATCATTAAGAGGGATGGTTGAAACTGTAGATAATAAGGTAGCAATAAAAGAATACGATGATACAGATTTTAAAGATTACACAGGTATGAAACGTGCTAATAAATTGGATCACGCAATGGCCATATGTCTATTTCAAAAGAAATTAGCATCAAACGGAACTGGCGTTAGACCAAAAATTTTTGATTCGGATTTTCCTGACATAAATGCCGCTAGTACAATTAGAAAAGATAGAAATCTTAAAAAAGACGAAACAGCTCGTAAATCAGGTAGGCGTAGTAGTAGCGTTAATACAACTGTACAGGACGGACAAAAGTCGAGATATTCCAATGTGATCCAATAAATATTTAAATTTCATATTTTCGAAAGTTAATTATGCAGTGCACAAGCGTTTCTCATGTTTGCTTGAAATTAATTTGCCGTCACGTTTATGTCAGAGACATGTGATTCCAGTTGAAAAGTGGACTATTGTTAAAGGTATTGAGGGTTTAAAATCAAAATCTTTGGATATTGATGGGATTAGTGTTTTGAATCTTGTTCCGAATTCTTTTGAACTGGTATCTCATCTCCAACTGTTTTTTCAAATGTGTTTGAGCAGTTCGTGTGTGCCCGACATGTTCTTATGCGGTAGCGTTACGTCACTTCTAAAAAAAGGAAAAGATCCGGTTTCTTGTAGTTCTTATAAGCCCAAAACGGTAGCTTGTACTCTTAGCAAGCTTTTTGAACACCTCCTACTACCTTATATCACTAAGCTTGCTCTAAATGCCGCTGTCCTCTGCCAAAACCTAGTAACTACAAAAAATCGTTTTTGAGTTAAGTATTGACGGTCATTAATTCAGGCACGGCGATTCGAATGGCGTGATAAGAATTTTTCCATCTGTTATAGTTTATTCGGACAAGCCTAGCAGTAAAGAAAATACACAATATACAAAAAGGAAAATATTCTTTCACATCATTGCTTTTTTATAAAAAAAAAATTTGAAAATTAAACGATACTTATTTATTCAGAAACGACTTCTTTAATCTATCTTGGCTGCTCCCTGAAAAGCAACCTAATAAAGAAGAAACTCTAGCTCAGAGTAACCAAAAACCTAAAAACGCGTTTTAAAAAAAATTGTTAAGTTAGAAGAGTCGACATTTGAACTTGATTCAAGAATGGCAAGTATAATTTTAATTAACTTAATCATAAAAGTTCGCTTCAAAAATAAATAAATGGGTTTTTAAAAAAAATACCCTGAAACCCCATATAAATTTTGTCAGATCGAAATGAATACTGAACTATTGTGATTACCACCGCCAAAACTCCCAAGGGAAATCACTTTTTCACATGAGAAGCTTCTTTTCTTTTAGTTCCCACTGTGGGGTGTTTCAGGCCAAAAGACACCCCACAGTGGGCTGCTGAAACATTATGGAGAGATTTTTAAAAGCTCATTTGACTGGAAATTGCTTTATCCTTATGCTTTTTGTGAGTAACAACACACAATGTTAAAGATGAAAAAATATTTTTGAAAAAATTGCCTATTGAAATACACGACGGTCTTACATCCATTTGCCGTCAAAAAGGGTTTTTACTTTTAAGAGTAAATTCTGTAAAACTAATGAAAATATTATTCGTTCTTTACTATAATTTGCTAAGAAAAAGTCGAAGGCTTATTTTAGTTTAGGGTGCCTCTTTACCTGCAGTTCCTTCCACAAATTGTTTAACTAGATAGCTTTGTTCTGTCTATTCCTAGAAATCATGTTTAATTATTTTGAACAAATACACTTTTAGACTAGGGAATATGTGTTTTCCTCACAAAATAACTAAGGTTAACTAAGGATTATTTCCTTTTTAAAATGCAGTGACGTTTAATAATCTATAATCTATAATAATCTTTACCATATTCCCAATTGTGAAGAGTAATCAAACCAATGATAAATGTCATAACCGTATGTTTTACGGGATGGGTAGGATCTCAATTGGGAGGATACGGCCAACATTTATATTCACAAAAGGATGAGCCAAGATCATAGAAAAATTGTTCCTTAGCCAATTGTTGAATCAATTATTGTGTTTTAACATGTAATTTTGCAAATTACTCAAATCTAGCAGAATGGTTTTCCTCTCTCTCTGTTTCTGGCGTAAAAAAAAACTTAGGACAAACAGACAAGGAAAAGTTTCAGTCAGCGGAAATCAGAAAAAAATACAGTACAAACCAAAAAAAAACTAAAATTCGAATCCATATTTCATGAGGACGGAAGGGACCTGTGTCAGTAAATTTTTTTCTTTTAGGTTTCTAGATTTGTCAATCGCTGATGGTAGCCCAATCAAAATAGAGGATAGTGTATTAATTTATTGAGGAATGGCAAAAAATTAAATTGGAAAAACTTGCTGTATTGTTCATCGAAGATAACTGGAAAAAATAGCGTCTTGGTAAGTTTCAGTAAGTAACATGCTTCCAAAGGAAGAAAAAAAACTCCTGTAGCTATGTGAAGAAATTTGTGCTTTTATTCTCTTTATTTACGGCTTTGACGTATTTTCGCTAGCCAATCAAATTTTGACTGAAGCTCACGTCAGAAAGTGAATCACAATAACTCCACCTGTTTAAGCATGGTTCTTTTATGCGAAATTTCAAGCGAGAAAAAAGTAAGAAAATTTTTTGAGTCACGAGATTTCACGAGATTGAAATCACATTTCTGTTTTTAATGTCATTTTCTTTGTCTGAGTCAAACAGTATGGGAGCATGGAATGAATGAAAAGCCAAAGTTGGTTTTAAATAAACAACTGACTATCTAGGTCACTAAGCTAAATCCTAAACTTTTCACTTTTTTTATTTCACTCTGTGGCAAGAGCTCCAGTCGGTAGCAAAGCTGCTTATAATGAGTCCTTTGTTATAGGAATCTCACTTCCTTTTCTTTAAGCCTACTGCTCGTTAAAGGGATTAATGAATGAATTTATTTTGTAACTAAGCCCGTACAGAGCTTTTCAATACCTAATCTACAAAATGGTGCACAAAATAACAGAAGCTGAGGAAAATACGAAATGGCAGAAAGGTATAAGAAAACGAAGAAAAGGCCAAATATAAAATTAGGAAGTAAAATACAGACAAAAAAGAAAAAAATGATTCTATATTCAGCTTTTCTGTTTGATTCAAACTGCATGCCGAGCCTCTTTGCTTATTCAAATAGGAATAATATTTAAAACAACATAGTCAGGAAACTCTTGTAATTTGAATTGTATTTCTGTTATTTAATTTTCATAAAGCTTACGCTCAAAAAGATCTTGATACAGACTGTCTTCATCATCACCATCACTAGTGGAATAATTACTTTCATTAATTAAAAAAATGGATTCAATTTACCGTGATCAATGACAATTTGTGTTTTTTTATAATTAGGAGAAGATTTTCTACAATTTGAACAAGGTCAGCGTAATCAGTAAAAAACTGAAGGGCTTAGCAGCTTTAGAAAACTGTAACATATAGACCAGCCACCCCTCTATAGAATTCAGGACCAAATCTCTCATTCACACCCCCTTAGAAATTCTCAAATACAGGACCAAATCTCTCATCCATACTCTTCTAGAAACTTTTAAGTTCAGGACTAAATTTCTCAGTCATACCCCTTAGTAAATTTTAAATTAGAAAAAGATTTAAAGTAAAATCTTATAGAATTTAGCAGTTATTCAATATTTTGTGGACTACGTGCCTTTAGACACAAGTTAAATGTTCCTTTTGGAACCAACCAACGGGTTTATTTGAACTTTGTTTTTTTTAACTCAAAACCTGAAGGGAAATCCTTGTTACGAAAATAACTTCTGGGTGCGGAGACTAGCCAAGGTATCATGATTGGAGAACACCAGCAGTATTGCAACATTTTAGTGCTAGAGGTCAACCGCCCAGGTCACCAAGCTTGTCCGCCAAGTTCTTGCTTGAACGCGTTGGACTTATATCAGCTAAACGCAGGCAGTTAGTAGTTCCGTTTCAGGAGTTTTATAATAGTCAAGTTCCAGTGTTCATGAGTACCTTTTCATGCTATAAGTTATTTGAGCTGCTTTGTCCAAAGTTGTATGGTGTAAGTAAATAAACCTTATTGTACTTAATCATCTTTTGTCTATGTACTAGGGCATCAGGTACAGTTCCTCTAGTCTTCAGGTACGGTCCCAAGGGAATCTATATTATCTCAGGAGACCTCGATCATCACTGAGATGATTCTGTCTCCCAGGTTACTGGGGATTATATACAAAGCCTTTTTATTCTGTTACTAATTTAGCTCCCATATCTCATATCCACATTAAGCTACCAAGACTTAGAAAAGTCCCAAGCACCTCACGGTAAAAATCCCCTCTTAAGAAATAAGTTCCCACCAAACTCGCTTATTTTCCCTCCCCCCGTAACATTTGGCGCGGCCTGTAGGATTCAATACAGGAACTATTCAATACAGAAATACAAAAACTCAAACAAAGCACAACACGTACATTTGAAGTATTTTTCCGGAGGAGTAAATATAAAAGCTCAACAAGTTTAATCCCGATAGTAGGGGAGCTTGCTTCTCGACTATTCGGTTTGTCAACCGAAGAAGATTTAAATATATCAAGAGATAATGTTAAAAGGCTCAACACGGCCATGAATACAACACTACATGTGCAAAAAATACAAGAAAGTATCGCCAATTATCAAAAAGACAAAATTGAGGCCATATCCAAGAAAATCTCAAGAACAGTCAACACAATGAACTATTTAAAAAATAAAGTAGACAGAGTAATCTCTGATTCCAGCCTAAAAAATGGTGTCACTCGACATTATTATTATGTCTTTGTTGAACTTAGCTACTGATGTCAGTAAATTTGAATTCGCGTTATTTGAATTAACAGGAGGATCCCTTTCTTACGACTTAGTAGATCCCTCGGACTTTAAGAACATCCTAAACGAAATAAAAACTCACTTAACATTTGGTCTCCACTTACCGGTAGAACCAGAAGTAGCTAACTTGTTTTTATATTATACCAAACTAAAGGTGCATATCACAGAGATTAATGAACAACTGTTTGCAGTAGTCACAATTCCATTAACTAATCAACAATCCATATATGACCTGTACAAAATATCTACCTTCCCCATCAAAATTAAAGAGACAAACTCCTTCATGAGGATCATCCCGGAAGCGGTGTATATGTTAATAGATCAGGAGAGAAGAAAATACGCACTAGCAAATGCCAAGGAATTAAAAGAATGCGTGTCATTTAAAAATTTGGTCTGTCAACTAACATTACCTATATATAATGTAAAGATACGATCATGCATGCTAGATCTATTCCTAAAGGAATCACAGCAACAAAATATTCCCGACTCTTGTGAAGCCTTAATAGGAAATACCAAATAGAAACTTTCTTTAATTTACGGAATGATTTATGGTTATTTACAGTACCTAAAAAGACGGTGGGAACCCTATCCTTCTACAAGAATACGGAAATTAAGCCCAGTTATCGAACCGAAATACTGTTACAGGAGGTTGGAACTATTACAATCAAAAAAAGGTTGCAGACTTGTAACAAAAGAAACAACTGTCCAAACACCTCTAATCACAACCAGCACTAACGTCATGAGCCCATGGTATAATATTATAATCACTATATTCATGGTATTCCTTATTTCACTAACAATAAGAGCGCTACTAACAATTAAATATGGGAAACTCCAGAAGCGAAAAAGGATAAATAATGATGCAATTGAAGCATAAAAGATGCATCAATTGAATTCGACTGCTCCTAATGATATTTAAGCCATTTTAACAGGGAGGATGTAATAATACGGGAAAATTGAGAGGTCATGGCGCAGTCGGCAGGAACTGAAATTTAGTCCTGAACTTAAAAGTTTCTAGAAGAGTATGGATGAGAGATTTGGTCCTGTATTTAAGAATTTTTGACAGAAGTTATCCTTTTAAGTCACATTTTCTGCTGCCATGAAAGTCCTACGGGATTTAAAAATCATACACCGAGACTTAAAACCAGGAAACATTCTTCTTTCGTTTGGACGAACATACACAGCAGATAGTCCACTGCCATTTGAAATAACCATCAAAATCGCCGACTTTGGTGAGTCGCGATTTCTGACCAGTGGATACCTGGCTACATCCCGTGTTGGAACTCCTGGCTATATGGCTCCAGAAATAGCGTGTGGTCCATATGATGCAAAAGTGGACTTATGGAGTCTCGGAGTGATTATGTATGAAATGGTAATAGGACCTTTTGATGGCTTCATAATCAGATTGACTCCAAACTCTTGGCCTGAATTTCCAGCTGGAACATCGCAAGACCTATCAAAGATAATTAATGGCCTCTTAAAGAAAGCCCCAGAAGATAAGATATCGTTTGAACAATTGTTCAACCATCGTTTTATAAAGGTCAACGCAATAAAAAATCTAAGGGGAATTCTGCTTGTGCGGCGGGCTTACCTTATGTTGCGATTCGATTCTATACAGTGGGCATTGAATCAGGCGACGATAGTCCATTGGAAATAGCAAAAAGTTACAGGAGCAGAGATGTTCATCAAAAACTTGGATTGGTTGAAAGGGCAGTCCAAGATCTTTTGGCATTATTAAAACTTAACAGAACCAGTAACAAAACCCATATTGAAAGGGCTCATGGTTATCATAAGTTAGAAGAATTTAATAAAGCTTTTCTAGATCACAAGAAAGCTGGTGACTTGAAGAGCTTGAGCATGAAAAGAGGACTTGAGCCGACAGAATAGATATTATTATTTTTTGAATGACTTTCAACTCCAATTATCTTTTTACCTTTAGCAACCATTTCCAATAAACTGCTTATTGAAATATTTTCTCGAACATCAATTACTTTTATTGCCCTCATCAAATTTTGAGGATCTGACATTTTTGGATATTTTGCCAACTGAAAAATATAAAAGAAGTTTACACCAAATTTCCTAATATCTTCCTCGACGACTGTGAAAGTGAATAAAAATAAAATAAAAGCCGCCCCATCGGCATGGATATTGAAGAGGCCAGTGATAAGTAATGTTTCGACAAATATAAGCAACTCTCGAAAATGCTAAACCAACTCTTGCCATGTAATAAATCACAAAAAAAAACAGTGACGGTCTGAATCACCAGAAGAAGACCTAGGAGGGATCCAAAGTTTCATCAAATAGAAATATTTGCTGGTAGAGGTAGATCTACCACAACAGAGTTGATAATTTTGATGGTAGATTGTGTCTTGCGTAAAAATAGCGTTGTAATTCTTAAAAGTCGCCAGGTTACTGAACTATTGATCAGAAGGGCTTCTTATTTCTGTTTAAAAAATTAATAACCAGTAAGAGGGCCAGAAATAGAGATACTACCACGTATTAATATAATGTAATTCTATGAGAGTGAGACCACTAACGTTTAAACTGATCACTATGTAGTCGTTAAGGACCTACAGATACCTCGGCCCTAGTTAAAATTGATAACTACATTATTATTGGAGGTAGGGCTCAGAGAGAGGTTAATTCAATAGGAAACTTCTCATTAGCTCTTAGTAAGGAAACATAAATGAAGATCACTAGGATCCCCGCTTTAAAATCTAAAAAAGAATTAAAGAAATCCATTTGGCAGACATACTCAAGTGATGTACAAACTAAGTGTTTGAGCGAAGAGGGACAAGGTGAATGCTAGAGGCTGATTGAGTAAGAGCATGAGTATAGATGACAACGGCAAACCTTAGAATATCAAAAGTTAGTTTAATGAAAATATTAACTTTCAAAATTAAAGATTATTGTCAGAACCGAAAGATTTCTCTGTATTCGGTTTACAGGGCCAATATTATTCTTTAATTGTACAGTCAGTTATAATAACTTATGTTTTACTGCTCCTAGGATTACTAATCCTCTCGTCAAGAAGAAAACATCTTTTACTGACTCCGCTAAGATTAAAATTCCTTATTCTCTTAATATTTAGACTGCTGATGGGCTCAAAGTATATAATAATAATTAACGGATTTTTCTCTCGGTATCACATTTCGTGAAGGAGCTTTAGCATATCAGTTTCAGTATCGTTAGTGCTTTCATCAAGATCAGACTAACTACAGTTTTTAAATGATTAAGTAGTTTTTTCCTCAAGCGTAGCATACTTAGTATTCGCTTACAGATTAATCCTGGAATTTCATCTAGGATGGGGAGGTACTCTTCCAACTTAGACCGCAAGAGTCTTCGTTTTGATGGTCATTGGACTCAATCCAACCTGACCTCTAATTTACAGAGTTGTTCTATCAATTCTTTTTGTTCTTTTATGATTAACTTTTACTACAAAATCATTCCTTGAATTTTATGCGTTCTTTGAATGCTACCTGATTCCCAAAATCATTCCAGTTTTTGAAAGGGGCTACCAGCCAGAACGGCTTCCCTCCTACTACTACTTGTTGTTTCATACACTGCTCTCCTCTTTACCCCTTCTTTCCATCATTATTTTTCACAAACACGTTTATTCATCATCCGTTTTATAATTATGGGGCAATTTTAGAGATAGTTTAATTTTTTTTTGTTCAGGATCATTTTGTTCCTGGTAAAATTCCCCGTTTACAAACGTATTTGAAATCATAGATTCATGCTAAGCCGCAGATCATATTCACTTCTTCGGTAACAATGGTTTTGATGACTCGGTTTTAGTTTTCTTAATATAGGACTCACCATAACTTAAATTCTTTTCCAAAATATATTTCTTCATTGGTGTTTTCAGTCTAGACTGATCAATAGTAGTTTAATTCGGAATTTTATATTTCTTTTTAGGTTAGGTTAGGTACTTGTCGGAGCACTTGTCGGTTAGGTACTTGTCGGAGGGGTAACCATACTGCTATAAAATGTAATATTCTCTGATTTTTTAAAGTCAGTTTGCTGATTTACAAATCATTGTGAAGTGTATACTAAATTAGTTTTATATGGCCTAAAATATGAGTCAACAGCGATTCGGGTAGAAGTTGAAAATTTGGTGTTTGCTTAATAGCTTCAAAATTGATAAGCTGCGTTGGGGCTTTTATTCATATAACCATTTTATTTGTTGTTTTTTATGTTCATTTCTGTGTAAGACAGAATAGATATTATTATTTTTTTAATGACTTTCAACTCCAATTATCTTCTTATTGTTGTCTTCCGGTCTTCTAGTATTTGTTTCCACATGCATAACATCTGCATAAAATCGTCCACAATAGTTTTGTCCACAGACGAATCTGTGGAATCTGATGACGAATGACTCGTCGTCTCCAATGAATTTCCTCCATCTTTGGTCAACTTCGAAGCGACGAAACGACGAAACCTTTCCGAACAGGAAATTATTTTCCTTTTGAGATTTTCCAACAACTCCTTTGTAGAGCTGGGAAGAGAAACCCAAAACCTTTTAGCAAGCATTTCCAATAAACTCCTTCTTGATAAATAAGCTCGAACAGTAGGAATTCCTGGTGATTTTTTTTTTCCTTTTACTGATGTCATAAAATTTCGAACATCTGTAATTTTTGAATATTTAGCCAACTGAAAAATATAAAAGAAGTTTACTAAAATGAATATTTTTGTAACCTTTATTAATGGAATTGCACATTTAAAGTAAAAACTCACTTCTGAATTTTTTCAGTAACTCAAATCCATCTTCATGGACATAATGGGTTATTGAGTCCATTTGAATCAAATCAGGAGTTATTGGGATTTGTTCGTCGTTGATTAAACGTTTTCCAATGTCCTGAAGGTGGACATATTCAAGGGAATCTCGACTATGTCCATTCAGCACAGCGATGGAATGGCCTAAAAAAAATTAGAATTTATGGTTTAATACAAATGGCAAAATAGAAAAAATATAAAAGTAACGATATTTATACCCAGCCTGTCAATAACTTTATTAAAGTTTTCCATCTATATTCAGTAGACACACACCTCGTATGATTAGTACGGCAAGCCATAAGGAAATGCTACATTATTATTATATTAATATTCCCGAAAACACACCCGGCAAATCGTAAATTACTGTGATGGCGGGGGTAACGGTGGGGGTAAAATTTCTTATAATTTTTGTAAGTCACTGTTAAATAAATGTCTAAATATATAGGGCCGATCAATGTACTAAGTCTGATAAATATCGAAGTTCACTAGAAGAAATTGTTAATAGTCTTGTAAATCTTCTTGGGGTGTAAAGGTTTTAGGGTGAAAATTTTTTACCACTTGTCGCAGGGGTAACCATACTGCTATAAAATGTAATATTCTCTGATTTTTTAAAGTCAGTTTGCTGATTTTACAAATCATTGTGAAGTTTATACTAAATTACTTTTATTTGGCCTAAAATATGAGTCAACAGCGATTCGGGTAGAAGTTGAAAAGTTGATGTTTGCTCAATAGCTTCAAAATTGATAAGCTGCGTTGGGGCTTTTATTCATATAACCATTTTATTTGTTGTTTTTTATGTTCATTTCTGTGTAAGACAGAATAGATATTATTATTTTTTGAATGACTTTCAACTCCAATTATCTTCTTACCTTTAGCAACCATTTACAATAAACTGCTTCTTGATATATTTTCTCGAACATCAATTGCTTTTATTGCCGTCATTAAATTTTGAGGATCTGACATTTTTGAATATTTTGCCAACTGAAAAATATAAAAGAAGTTTACACCAAATTTCCTAATATCTTCCTCGACGACTGTGAAAGTGAATAAAAATAAAATAAAAGACGGCCCATCGGCATGGACATTAAAGAGGCCAGCGATAAGTAATGTTTCGACAAGTATAAGCAACTCTTGAAAATGCTAATCCAACTCTTGCCATGTAATAAATCACAAAAAAACAGTGACGATCTGAATCACCAGACAAAGACCTAGGAGGGATCCAAAGTTTCATCAAATAGAAATATTTGCTGTTAGAGGTAGATCTACCACAACAGAGTTGATAATTTTGATGGTAGATTGTGTCTTGCGTAAAAATAGCGTTGTAATCCTTAAAAGTCGCCAGGTTACTGAACTATTGATCAGAAGGGCTTCTTATTTCTGTTTAAAAAATTAATAACCAGTAAGAGGGCCAGAAATAGAGATACTACCACGAATTAATATAATGTAATTCTATGAGAGTAAGACCACTAACATTTAAACTGATCACTATGTAGTCGTTAAGGACCTACAGATACCTCGGCCCTAGTTAAAATTGATAACTACATTATTATTGGAGGTAGGGCTCAGAGAGAGGTTAATTCAATAGGAAACTTCTCATTAGCTCTTAGTAAGAAAACATAAATGAAGATCACTAGGATCCCCGCTTCAAAATCTAAAAAAGAATTAAAGAAATTCATTTGGCAGACATACTCAAGTGATGTACAAACTAAGTGTTTGAGCGAAGAGGGACAAGGTGAATGCTAGAGGCTGATTGAGTAAGAGCATGAGTATAGATGACAACGGCAAACCTTAGAATATCAAAAGTTAGTTTAATGAAAATATTAACTTTCAAAATTAAAGATTATTGTCAGGACTGAAAGATTTCTCTGTATTCGGTTTACAGGGCCAATATTATTCTTTAATTGTACAGTCAATTATAAGAACTTATCTTTTACTGCTCCTAGGATTACTAATCCTTTTGTCAAGAAGAAAACATCTTTTACTGACTCCGCTAAGATTAAAATTCCTTATTCTCTTAATATTTAGACTGCTGATGGGCTCAAAGTATATAATAATAATTAACGGATTTTTCTCTCGGTATCACATTTCGTGAAGGAGCTTTAGCATATCAGTTTCAGTATCTTTTTAGTGCTTTCATCAAGATCAGACCAACAACAATTTTTAAATGATTAAGTAATTTTTCCTCAAGCGTAGCATACTTAGTATTCACTTACAGATTAATCCTGGAATTTCATCTAGGATGGGGAGCTACTCTTCCAACTTAGACCGCAAGAGTCTTCCTTTTGATGGTCATTAGACTCAATCCAACCTGACCTCTAATTTACAGAGTTGTTCTATCAATTCTTTTTGTTCTTTTATGATTAACTTTTACTACAAAATCATTCATTGAATTTTATGTGTTCTTTGAATGCTACCTGATTCCCAAAATCATTCCAGTCCTTGAAAGGGGCTACCAGCCAGAACGGCTTCCCTCCTCCTACTACTTGTTGTTTCATACACTGCTCTCCTCTTTACCCCTTCTTTCCATCATTATTTTTCACAAACACGTTTATTCATCATCCGTTTTATAATTATGGGGCAATTTTAGAGATAGTTTAATTTTTTTTTGTTCAGGATCATTTTGTTCCTGGTAAAATTCTCCGTTTACAAACGGATTTGAAATCATAGATTCATGCTAAGCCGCAGATCATATTCACTTCTTCGGTAACAATGGTTTTGATGACTCAGTTTTAGTTTTCTTAATATAGGACTCACCATAACTTAAACTCTTTTCCAAAATATATTTCTTCATTGGTGTTTTCAGTCTAGACTGATCAATAGTAGTTCTATTCTGCATTTTATATTTCTTTTTAGGTTAGGTTAGGTTAGGTACGTGTCGGAGTACTTGTCGGTTAGGTACTTGTCGGAGGGGTAACCATACTGCTATTTAATGTAATATTCTCTGATTTTTTAAAGTCAGTTTGCCGATTTACAAATCATTGTGAAGTGTATACTAAATTAGTTTTATATGGCCTAAAATATGAGTCAACAGCGATTCGGGTAGAAGTTGAAAATTTGGTGTTTGCTTAATAGCTTCAAAATTGATAAGCTGCGTTGGGGCTTTTATTCATATAACCATTTTATTTGTTGTTTTTTATGTTCATTTCTGTGTAAGACAGAATAAATGTTATTATTTTTTTAATGACTTTCAACTCCAAGTATCTTCTTATTGTTGTCTTCCGGTCATCTAGTATTTGTTTCCACATGCATAGCATCTGCATAAAATCGTCCACAATAGTTTTGTCCACAGACGAATCTGTGAAATCTGATGACGAATGACTCGTCGTCTCCAATGAATTTCCTCCATCTTTGGTCAACTTTGAAGCGACGAAACGACGAAACCTTTCCCAAGAGGAAATTATTTTCCTTTTGAGATTTTCCAACAGCTCCTTTGCAGAGCTTGGAAGAGAAGCCCAAAACCTTTTAGCAAGCATTTCCAATAAACTCCTTCTTGATAAATAAGCTCGAACACTAGGAATTCCTGGTGAATTTTTTTCCTTTTACTGATCTCATAAAATTTCGAACATCTGCAATTTTTGAATATTTTGCCAACTGAAAAATATAAAAGAAGTTTACTAAAATGAATATTTTTGTAACCTTTATTAGAGGAACTGCAAATTTAAAGTAAAAACTCACTTCTGATTTTTTTCAGTAACTAATCCATCTTCATGGACATAATGGGTTATTGAGTCCATTTGAATCAAATCAGGAGTTATTGGGATTTGTTCGTCGTTGATTAAACGTTTTCCAATGTCCTGAATGTGGACATATTCAGGGGAATCTTGACTATATCCCTTCAGCACAGCGATGGAATGGCCTAATAAAAAAATAGAATTTATGGTTTAATACAAATGGCAAAATAGAAAAAATATAAAAGTAATGATATTTATACCCAGCCTGTCAATAACTTTATTAAAGTTTTCCATCTATATCCATTAGACACACACCTCGTATGATTAGTACGGCAAGCCATAAGGAAATGCTACATTATTATTATATTAGTATTCCTGAAAACACACCTGGCAAATCGTAAATTACTGTGATGGTGGGGGTAACGGTGGGGATAAAATTTCTAATAATTTTTGTAAGTCACTGTTAAATAAATGTCTAAATATATAGGGCTGATCAATGTATTAAGTCTGATAAATATCGAAGTTTACTAGAAGAAATTGTTAATAGTCTTGTAAATCTTCTTGGGGCGTAAAGGTTTTAGGGTGAAAATTTTTTACCACTTGTCGCAGGGGTAACCATACTGCTATAAAATGTAATATTCTCTGATTTTTTAAAGTCAGTTTGCTGATTTTACAAATCATTGTGAAGTGTATACTAAATTACTTTTATTTGGCCTAAAATATGAGTCAACAGCGATTCGGGTAGAAGTTGAAAAGTTGATGTTTGCTCAATAGCTTCAAAATTGATAAGCTGCGTTTGGGCTTTTATTCATTTAACCATTTTATTTGTTGTTTTTTATGTTCATTTCTGTGTAAGACAGAATAGATATTATTATTTTTTGAATGACCTTCAACTCCAATTATCTTTTTACCTTTAGCAACCATTTCCAATAGACTGCTTCTTGAAATATTTTCTCGAACATCAATTACTTTTATTGCCCTCATCAAATTTTGAGGATCTGACATTTTTGGATATTTTGCCAACTGAAAAATATAAAAGAAGTTTACACCAAATTTCCTAATATCTTCCTCGACGACTGTGAAAGTGAATAAAAATAAAATAAAAGACGCCCCAATGGCATGGATATTGAAGAGGCCAGCGATAAATAATGTTTCGACAAATATAAGCAGCTCTCGAAAATGCTAAACCAACTCTTGCCATGTAATAAATCACAAAAAAAAACAGTGACGGTCTGAATCACCAGACAAAGACCTAGGAGGGATCCAAAGTTTCATCAAATAGAAATATTTGCTGGTAGAGGTAGATCTACCACAACAGAGTTGATAATTTTGATGGTAGATTGTGTCTTGCGTAAAAATAGCGTTGTAATTCTTAAAAGTCGCCAGGTTACTGAACTATTGATCAGAAGGGCTTCTTATTTCTGTTTAAAAAATTAATAACCAGTAAGAGGGCCAGAAATAGAGATACTACTACGAATTAATATAATGTAATTCTATGAGAGTAAGACCACTAACGTTTAAACTGATCACTATGTAGTCGTTAAGGACCTACAGATACCTCGGCCCTAGTTAAAATTGATAACTACATTATTATTGGAGGTAGGGCTCAGAGAGAGGTTAATTCAATAGGAAACTTCTCATTAGCTCTTAGTAAGGAAACATAAATGAAGATCACTAGGATCCCCGCTTAAAAATCTAAAAAAGAATTAAAGAAATCCATTTGGCAGACATACTCAAGTGATGTACAAACTAAGTGTTTGAGCGAAGAGGGACAAGGTGAATGCTAGAGGCTGATTGAGTAAGAGCATGAGTATAGATGACAACGGCAAACCTTAGAATATCAAAAGTTAGTTTAATGAAAATATTAACTTTCAAAATTAAAGATTATTGTCAGGACTGAAAGATTTCTCTGTATTGGGTTTACAGGGCCAATATTATTCTTTAATTGTACAGTCAATTATAATAACTTATGTTTTACTGCTCCTAGGATTACTAATCCTCTCGTCAACTCGGTATCACATCTCGATTCTCTGTGATTCTCTCGGTATCACATTTCGTGAAGGAGCTTTAGCATATCAGTTTCAGTATCTTTTTAGTGCTTTCATCAAGATCAGACCAACAACAATTTTTAAATGATTAAGTAGTTTTTTCCTCAAGCGTAGCATACTTAGTATTCACTTACAGATTAATCCTGGAATTTCATCTAGGATGGGGAGCTACTCTTCCAACTTAGACCGCAAGAGTCTTCCTTTTGATGGTCATTAGACTCAATCCAACCTGACCTCTAATTTACAGAGTTGTTCTATCAATATAATAATATGGGGCATTTTAGAGATAGTTTAATTTTTTTTTGTTCAGGATCATTTTGTTCCTGGTAAAATTTCCCGTTTACAAACGTATTTGAAATCATAGATTCATGCTAAGCCGCAGATCATATTCACTTCTTCGGTAACAATGGTTTTGATGACTCGGTTTTAGTTTTCTTAATATAGGACTCACCATAACTTAAACTCTTTTCCAAAATATATTTCTTCATTGGTGTTTTCAGTCTAGACTGATCAATAGTAGTTCTATTCTGCATTTTATATTTATTTTTAGGTTAGGTTAGGTACTTGTCGGTTAGGTACTTGTCGGAGGGGTAACCATACTGCTATAAAATGTAATATTCCCTGATTTTTTAAAGTCAGTTTGCTGATTTACAAATCATTGTGAAGTGTATACTAAATTAGTTTTATATGGCCTAAAATATGAGTCAACAGCGATTCGGGTAGAAGTTGAAAATTTCGTGCTTGCTTAATAGCTTCAAAATTGATAAGCTGCGTTGGGGCTTTTATTCATATAACCATTTTATTTGTTGTTTTTTATGTTCATTTCTGTGTAAGACAGAATAGATATTATTATTTTTTTAATGACTTTCAACTCCAATTATCTTCTTATTGTTGTCTTCCGGTCTTCTAGTATTTGTTTCCACATGCATAACATCTGCATAGAATCGTCCACAATAGTTTTGTCCACACACGAATCTGTGGAATCTGATGACGAATGACTCGTCGTCTCCAATGAATTTCTTCCATCTTTGGTCAACTTCGAAGCGACGAAACGACGAAACCTTTCCCAACAGGAAATTATTTTCCTTTTGAGATTTTCCAACAACTCCTTTGTAGAGCTGGGAAGAGAAACCCAAAACCTTTTAGCAAGCATTTCTAATAAACTCCTTCTTGATAAATAAGCTCGAACAGTAGGAATTCCTGGTGATTTTTTTTCCTTTTACTGATCTCATAAAATTTCAAACATCTGTAATTTTTGAATATTTTGCTGGTAGAGGTAGATCTACCACAATAGAGTTGATAATTTTGATGGTAGATTTTGTCTTGCGTAAAAATAACGTTGTAATTCTTAAAAGTCGCCAGGTTACTGAACTACTGTTCAGAAGGGCTTCTTATTTCTGTTTAAAAAATTAATAACCAGTAAGAGGGCCAGAAATAGAGATACTACCACGAATTAATATAATGTAATTCTGTGAGAGTAAGACCACTAACATTTAAAATGATCACTATGTAGTCGTTAAGGACCTACAGATACCTCGGCCCTAGTTAAAATTGATAACTACATTATTATTGGAGGTAGGGCTCAGAGAGAGGTTAATTCAATAGGAAACTTCTCATTAGCTCTTAGTAAGAAAACATAAATGAAAATCACTAGGATCCCCGCTTAAAAATCTAAAAAAGAATTAAAGAAACTCATTTGGCAGACATACTCAAGTGATGTACAAACTAAGTGTTTGAGCGAAGAGGGACAAGGTGAATGCTAGAGGCTGATTGAGTAAGAGCATGAGTATAGATGACAACGGCAAACCTTAGAATATCAAAAGTTAGTTTAATGAAAATATTAACTTTCAAAATTAAAGATTATTGTCTGGACTGAAAGATTTCTCTGTATTCGGTTTACAGGGCCAATATTATTCTTTAATTGTACAGTCAATTATAAGAACTTATCTTTTACTGCTCCTAGGATTACTAATCCTTTTGTCAAGAAGAAAACATCTTTTACTGACTCCGCTAAGATTAAAATTCCTTATTCTCTTAATATTTAGACTGCTGATGGGCTCAAAGTATATAATAATAATTAACGGATTTTTCTCTCGGTATCACATTTCGTGAAGGAGCTTTAGCATATCAGTTTCAGTATCTTTTTAGTGCTTTCATCAAGATCAGACCAACAACAATTTTTAAATGATTAAGTAGTTTTTTCCTCAAGCGTAGCATACTTAGTATTCACTTACAGATTAATCCTGGAATTTCATCTAGGATGGGGAGCTACTCTTCCAACTTAGACCGCAAGAGTCTTCCTTTTGATGGTCATTAGACTCAATCCAACCTGACCTCTAATTTACAGAGTTGTTCTATCAATTCTTTTTGTTCTTTTATGATTAACTTTTACTACAACATCATTCATTGAATTTTATGTGTTCTTTGAATGCTACCTGATTCCCAAAATCATTCCAGTCCTTGAAAGGGGCTACCAGCCAGAACGGCTTCCCTCCTCCTACTACTTGTTGTTTCATACACTGCTCTCCTCTTTACCCCTTCTTTCCATCATTATTTTTCACAAAAACGTTTATTCATCATCCGTTTTATAATTATGGGGCATTTTAGAGATAGTTTAATTTTTTTTTGTTCAGGATCATTTTGTTCCTGGTAAAATTTCCCGTTTACAAACGTATTTGAAATCATAGATTCATGCTAAGCCGCAGATCATATTCACTTCTTCGGTAACAATGGTTTTGATGACTCGGTTTTAGTTTTCTTAATATAGGACTCACCATAACTTAAACTCTTTTCCAAAATATATTTCTTCATTGGTGTTTTCAGTCTAGACTGATCAATAGTAGTTCTATTCTGCATTTTATATTTATTTTTAGGTTAGGTTAGGTACTTGTCGGAGTACTTGTCGGTTAGGTACTTGTCGGAGGGGTAACCATACTGCTATAAAATGTAATATTCCCTGATTTTTTAAAGTCAGTTTGCTGATTTACAAATCATTGTGAAGTGTATACTAAATTAGTTTTATATGGCCTAAAATATGAGTCAACAGCGATTCGGGTAGAAGTTGAAAATTTGGTGTTTGCTTAATAGCTTCAAAATTGATAAGCTGCGTTGGGGCTTTTATTCATATAACCATTTTATTTGTTGTTTTTTATGTTCATTTCTGTGTAAGACAGAATAGATATTATTATTTTTTTAATGACTTTCAACTCCAATTATCTTCTTATTGTTGTCTTCCGGTCTTCTAGTATTTGTTTCCACATGCATAACATCTGCATAGAATCGTCCACAATAGTTTTGTCCACAGACGAATCTGTGGAATCTGATGACGAATGACTCGTCGTCTCCAATGAATTTCCTCCATCTTTGGTCAACTTCGAAGCGACGAAACGACGAAACCTTTCCCAACAGGAAATTATTTTCCTTTTGAGATTTTCCAACAACTCCTTTGTAGAGCTGGGAAGAGAAACCCAAAACCTTTTAGCAAGCATTTCTAATAAACTCCTTCTTGATAAATAAGCTCGAACAGTAGGAATTCCTGGTGATTTTTTTTTTCCTTTTACTGATCTCATAAAATTTCAAACATCTGTAATTTTTGAATATTTAGCCAACTGAAAAATATAAAAGAAGTTTACTAAAATGAATATTTTTGTAACCTTTATTAAAGGAATTGCACATTTAAAGTAAAAACTCACTTCTGAATTTTTTCAGTAACTAAAATCCATCTTCATGGACATAATGGGTTATTGAGTTCATTTGAATCAAATCAGGAGTTATTGGGATTTGTTAGTCGTTGATTAAACGTTTGCCAATGTCCTGAAGGTGGAAATATTCAAGGAAATCTCGACTATATCCCTTCAGCACAGCGATGGAATGGCCTAAAAAAAAATTAGAATTTATGGTTTAATACAAATGGCAAAATAGAAAAAATATAAAAGTAACGATATTTATACCCAGCCTGTCAATAACTTTATTAAAGTTTTCCATCTATATTCAGTAGATACACACCTCGTATGATTAGTACGGCAAGCCATAAGGAAATGCTACATTATTATTATAGTTGTAACCTAGCTTTCAGAGTGAGAACATCTCAAATAACTGGATTATATTGATTCGGAGTTCAAAGTAAAAGGATTTGGTTTGAATTGGATATTTATGAACTGAGAGTAAAACCGGTCTACTTTAGTGTGACGAAAATAACGAATTCAGTTACTTTGAAAAGGATTATTTTGAAACTAATTTAATCGGATGTTAGCTGTTTGACAGCATGGTGAGTAATAATTTGATTTGATTTTGGACTTTAGCTAATTGTCCATATTTGTTGGTTATACCATTATGACGGAATATGTACATTCGTCGGTGTTGAATTTCGTGCGATCAAATCTTAAAAAAGGAGTAAGTGATGAAGTTATTGCTAACCATGCTGTTGGGTTTTTCGATGAGAAGTCTATTATGGCGGCTAAAATAGAACTTTGGTCTCATGTTTACGAGGGTGAACGTGTGCAAAGACGCCAAGGCGATCAAGCTAATTACCGTCACATTAAGGACATGATGGAAATCTTCCAGAAATGCGACAGCGAAAATTTGTCTTTGCCTACATACGTGATTATTTTACCTACCGAGGTTCCTGTTATTCCAGCTGTGGCTTATTCTAGCTTCGCCTCAAAGCTTGTAAGCATTGATTCGGAACTTAAGCAAATCCGTGAGAAGATTTTGTCGTATGATCTTAAATTCCCCCCTCTTAGCAGCCCTGGCGCTCAGTCATTGAATCCCGATCTGACGACCGTTGTTATTTCTAAAGTCCCATCAGAATTAGATAATCCTGCCAAGCGTCGCGAAATAATAGACTCTATTCCAGGTCATGAATGTATTCACAGCATTAAGCCCTCTGGCGATAAGCTAGTGGTACGAATTGACAAGATTGCTGCAAGGAACTTTTGCAATGCCGTTCCAAATGTAATGAGAGATTGTGACGTCAAAGTAAAAGAAACGAAATATATTGGAATCATTAAAGGTATACCGACCAATTTTGATGAGGAAATGTTAATTGATTGCAATAATATTACTCATGCGAAGCGAATAGGCAATTCTTTGGCTGTTAGAGTGTTTTTTGAAAACGCTGTTGCGCTGGCTAATGCACTTCGACTTGGTATAAAGATTGGGTATGAGATATATCGAGTTTACGAATACCAACGCCCACCCAAATGCTGTTATAATTGCCAATCACCAAATCACTTAAAATCAAATTGTGATAAAGAAAAATGCTGCTCCCGTTGCGCAGGGCAACATGAATCCTCGCCTGATTCTCCGTGCCAGGCTACACCAAAATGTGCGAACTGTCAAGGCAATCATGTGTCATTTTCAATGAAATGCCGAATTCTTCGTGAACTTCTGTCGAAACGATCGTCCTATACTAGAAAATGAGTGCTAAGACTAATTTCACTATATGTTCGTTCAATATTAACGGTACTAAGGACAAAGACGTTTCTTTGGATCAGAAATTAGAAAATTTTGATGTTTTATTCCTCCAGGAGCATCTCCTACCTTTAGTGAGCTTAAACTCCCTCAGAGAAGTGACGAACACTCAGTTTTTTCTAAAAGTGAACGCAAAACCTCTGGCAGACCATCAGGTGGCCTAGCATGTTTAATAAAAAAGACGCTGTTTTCACCACCCCCTTTATGCTATCACGAGATTGATTGTTATATTGCTATTCGTCTTGCCAACATTGTCCTCATTAATGTTTATCTCCCCTGCGACCAGAAATCCCTCCGAAGTTTAACTAAATTTACAAAATTTTGCGCATTAATAAAAAGTCTTTTGAATGGCATTGAGAGTAGTGGACTGGATTGGTTATTAATCGGTGATCTGAACTGTAACATTCACTCTTCATCAGTGCGGACTGAGCTTCTGTTAGATTCCTTACCGAATAGTTACAAAATTTTGAAGAAAGATGCCTCCCATTCCTATATCCATAATAGTGGCTCACTTTCAGACATTGACCATTGTATCGTTTCTTCTGGTCTCATCTGTGGCGAAGTCCATGTTGATCAGGATGAGCGTGATTACGACCATCTCCCCCTATCCCTCACTGTTACCCTTAATGCTACTGCGGAGAAGAACCTTCGTCCCAATTCTAGAAAATGGATTTCTAAAAGAGAATGGAACAAAGCTGACTGGCCTCTTTATTTTTCTACGCTTGTTAGCCTTCTATCAACGATTAAAGTCCCTTTTAATCTGTCGTGTACAAGCGTTGGGTCCCCACAAGCCAGAATTCAGCTTAATATTTATTATAGCCACATTGTATCGTGCTTAAAGAGGTCTGAAGAAGTAGCTGTTCCCCTATGTCGCTTTAGAGCAGAAACAAGAAGTTCAATTTGGAAGAATGACCCAGAGCTCAAAACAATAAAAATCGGGCTAAGTTGTGGCTAAAAATTTGGATAGCTTGCGGCCGCCCCTTAAGGGGTAATGTTTTCGATATTAAACAAAGAACAAAGCTTGATTTTAAACGCTATCTTCGAAAAATTAGGTACAATGGTGCTGAATTTCCTAAGTCTCCTAGCCAGTGGAAAAAAGTGATCAATGTCGCGAAGTTTGATAGATCGCCTACGGCTGACCGAATCCCTAATGTATCATGGATCAATCATTATAGTAACATTTTCGATACAGTGATATATGCGGTTCATTTTCGTTTTGCCAAGCTCTGTTCTAATCTGTTGCCTAACAAAATCATTCAAGGTCATGTACCTCCCGTTAGTGTTGACCGTGTCAAAAGAAGTGTAGAGAGACTAAAATCGAAATCTTATGATATAGACGGGATCAGTGCTTTTCACCTCAACACCGATTCGGAGGAATTAGTTTATCACTTGCAGTTCCTTTTTCAGATGTGTTTATGCTCTTCTTTAGTCCCTGATTCTTTTTTAGTTGGTAACATTACGTCAATTTTAAAACGCGGTAAGGACCCAACTAGTTGCGCTTCGTATAGGCCTATTACGGTTGCTTGTACTTTAAGTAAAGTATTTGAATATGTTTTGCTCCCTGATCTCCTGTCTAATGTAGATTATATGTCTAATCAGTTTGGCTTTAAGCCGTATATAGGATGCCAACATGCTCATCGTGCTATAGTTTCGCTATTACTTGAAGCGCATAAAAATGGTTTTGAGGTTCATTTTTGTGCACTCGATGTTTCAAAAGCTTTTGATTCAATTTGTCATAGCCAACTTTGGTATTCTTTAATCCAACTTGGTGCAAATGTGTCTATTATATCAACTCTTCGTTTTTGGTATGCTAATTCATATGTTCGACTCAAGTCAGGTGACACCTACGTTGGTAATATCCCCATTCGTTCTGGTCTTAGGCAAGGAGGAGTCTTATCCCGTTATCTTTTTAATGCTTGTCTTTATTCTGTTTTGCCACGTATTAATCCATCATGTTTTTTAGGCCTAACTAATCTTTCGTACATTGCATATGCAGATGATTTACTTTTGATCAGCCGCACTAAATCTAGCCTAATTAAGTCGACCCAGCTTGTTTCTAAGTCTTTTGAGGAAATCGGCCTCAAACTTAATACTGAAAAATGTGAATATTTAGTTTTTAATGCTAAGCATCAAAGTAGTGATCTTGATTGTGGTTATTTTTCAGTTAAGCTCGTTTCTTCAATTCGGTGGCTTGGTATTAATATTTGTTCATCTTTATCGGCTTTTCGATCCTGTGGGCTAAATGATATTAAAAGTAAACTTAAAAAAGGGTACGCGAAAATTGTCCCAAACCGAGGCAGATTTTCACGAAAGGCTTTATCCAGACTTTATTCTACATATTGCGATCATTCTATATTGTTTCTTTCCGGTTTGCACCCGTTGTTTAATAATCAAGATTTGCAGGGCATAAGAGTTATGTATTTTCGTTATTGTAAATATTTATTGTATCTGCCGAGTTCTTATAGAAATCAGAAGATTATCAGAAAGTTTTGTGCCACTGGTATTATTTTCGTTTATAAGAAACTCTATGCTAGATTAGGTGATGAGGCCTGTCAACGCTTGGGCCCTTACCACCCTTTGATTAGACTGTATTAATTGTATTGTTTGTGTTATTTCGTTTTTCTTTCCTTAATGTTTTTACTCCGCTTAATTTGTCAAAACAAGCGGGTAACAAATAAATTATTATTATTATTATTAATTATTATTATTATTAATATTCCCGAAAACACACCTGGCAAATCGTAAATTACTGTGATGGCGGGGGTAACGGTGGGGGTAAAATTTCTAATAATTTTTGTAAGTCATTGTTAAATAAATGTCTAAATATGTAGGGCCGATCAATGTATTAAGTCTGATAAATATCGAAGTTCACTAGAAGAAATTGTTAATAGTCTTGTAAATCTTCTTGGGGTGTAAAGGTTTTAGGGTGAAAATTTTTTACCACTTGTCGCAGGGGTAACCATACTGCTATAAAATATAATATTCTCTGATTTTTTAAAGTCAGTTTGCTGATTTTACAAATCATTGTGAAGTGTATACTAAATTACTTTTATTTGGCCTAAAATATGAGTCAACAGCGATTCGGGTAGAAGTTGAAAAGTTGATGTTTGCTCAATAGCTTCAAAATTGATAAGCTGCGTTGGGGCGTTTATTTATATAACCATTTTATTTGTTGTTTTTTATGTTCATTTCTGTGTAAGACAGAATAGATATTATTATTTTTTGAATGACTTTCAACTCCAATTATCTTCTTACCTTTAGTAAGAAGTAGTTTTATCAATTCTTTTTGTTCTTTTATGATTAACTTTTACTACAAAATCGTTCTTTGAATTTTATGCGTTCTTTGAATGCTACCTGATTCCCAAAATCATTCCAGTCTTTGAAAGGGGCTACCAGCCAGAACGGCTTCCCTCCTCCTACTACTTGTTGTTTCATACACTGCTCTCCTCTTTACCCCTTCTTTCCATCATTATTTTTCACAAACACGTTTATTCATCATCCGTTTTATAATTATGGGGCAATTTTAGAGATAGTTTAATTTTTTTGTTCAGGATCATTTTGTTCCTGGTAAAATTCCCCGTTTACAAACGTATTTGAAATCATAGATTCATGCTAAGCCGCAGATCATATTCACTTCTTCGTTAACAATGGTTTTGATGACTCGGTTTTAGTTTTCTTAATTTTCCAAAATATATTTCTTCATTGGTGTTTTCAGTCTAGACTGATCAATAGTAGTTCTATTCGGAATTTTATATTTCTTTTTAGGTTAGGTTAGGTACTTGTCGGAGTACTTGTCGGAGGGGTAACCATACTGCTATAAAATGTGATATTCTCTGATTTTTTAAAGTCAGTTTGCTGATTTACAAATCATTGTTAAGTGTATACTAAATTAGTTTTATATGGCCTAAAATATGAGTCAACAGCGATTCGGGTAGAAGTTGAAAATTATGTCTTTGCTTAATAGCTCCAAAATTGATAAGCTGCGTTGCGGCTTTTATTCATATAACCATTTTATTTGTTGTTTTTTATGTTCATTTCTGTGTAAGACAGAATAGATATTATTATTTTTTTAATGAAGGAGTTTCCAATAAACTCCTTCTTGATAAATAAGCTCGAACAGTAGGAATTCCTGGTGAATTTTTTTTTCCTTTTACTGATCTCATAAAATTTCGAACATCTGCAATTTTTGAATATTTTGCCAACTGAAAAATATAAAAGAAGTTTACTAAAATGAATATTTTTGTAACCTTTATTAAAGGAATTGCACATTTAAAGTAAAAACTCACTTCTGAATTTTTTCAGTAACTCTAATCCATCTTCATGGACATAATGGGTTATTGAGTCCATTTGAATCAAATCAGGAGTATATGATTCTCATTTTGCGAAATATTAAAAAAAAACCTACTGCAATTGGACCCATGGCTTAGCCATATCTTAAATCCACTAAATAATCTGGAGGTCTTGCTCCACTAAAATAACTTTTTTGTAACTCTTAGCAAAGTTTTGCCTCGTCTGCGGGATTTTTTTAGCCTCTTTAAGCTGTGATCTGACATTGAAAAATTAGGTTAATGCTAATTGAATATATTTTAGAATTGAATATATTTTCTGCAGATAATTCACATTTTGTTATATTATGACAGCTTAGTCATTTTTTTTAATTAATTGCTTATCAACATCATCTTAATAATAAACACAATCTACAGCATCATGCCGTAGCTCTAAAAATCTTGATAAGCATAATAAAAGCTAAAGCCCAAAAGTGGGATTTAATTTTTCAAAGCTCAGAGGTTTGCCCCTTCTGTCTGTTTAAGCAAAACAGATTCTAAATTGAAACTTTGCTCATTTCTATCTTCTATAATTATGATAAAATGTACTTTTCTGTATTCATTTTTCTTGTTTGTCTTTTAAAAGACTTTTTTTTAAATCTACCTGTTTTACAAATTACTCATTCATACCATTGGTTCATTGGCCTACTTTGGAATCCCTGGTCTCAAAATTACATTTGACTTTGTTAAAGCTAGGAGACATAAACCTCCTGTTTGTTTAAAAAAAGTGAATACATATGATGAAAAGAGAAATCACCAATGCAACAGCACAAACACATTAAAAAAAGACAGAAGGGGAAAAGTAAGACTGTTTTCCTACATTAGTGATTAATATAGATCAGCACTTGAATGAGGCCTTAACCCTACTCATTCATACAATGACACAGGTCAAACAGCATGGCCATACATAATCAACCATAAAGAATAATCCATGGACAGGTAGTCCTGCCGTCAATAAGTATAAGTCGTCATCTACCAAACAATAAAAAGAACAAAGACAAATAATTCAGAGGCAACAACCCAACACAAGGGCTCATCAGGAGACACACTCCCCTATAGGGTTAGACAAGGTTCCCTATAGGGAACAAAGACAAATAATTCAGAGGCAACAACCCAACACAAGGGCTCATCAGGAGACACACTCCCCTATAGGGTTTCGGCACTTTAAATTTTCTACCCAGGCAAGTGGCGTGCCTACCATAAATTCCCTATGGTATCCTCGTGTTCGGTATTTCCTCCCCCCCAAAAAAAATATATGCCTATGAAAAAACAAGCAAATGTAGAACAACCAATTAACACCAAAACAAGCTTATCCTACCTTAGTTCTGGCTCACATGTATTTAAGTTACCAATTCACAATCTATATTAAAACTAAACAATTATTCCAAGTTTTTCATAAGACCTAGAAAAAAATCAAGGAAATGAATGTAAAATAAGACCATATGAAACGACAATATATGCAAAATCCTCCAGAAACCCACTGTAAAAAATTAGGGAAACGCCAAACTCGGTAATAAGGAAAATCAAAACTAACCAAAGATTTCGCTAAATATTTCAAGATAATTTTTTTGGTATTTATGTAATAGTTCGTTATAATGAAAACTAATTTTTTATTTGATGAAAAACCTCTTAAAATCAATTTTCGACTTAAAATTTTACATCTATTTTTAAAATCAATATAATTATTACAAATCCTTGCATATCTAAGTAACTGAGAAAAATGCCGAATATGTGATATTTGAGTGTATATTACTTTCAGGGAACGGGAAATTAATCACTTCAAAATCGAAATCATCCGTTTTATTGCATTTTAAAACCTAATTTATTATTATCAGAAATATTAATATTTAAAATGATCTTCTAGACCAGTGCCATGACTAGGTTCAAGAGTAAGCTCTGATGGATATACATTTTTAGAAATATTAATGAATTCCTTACAATTTAAAACCAAAATATCGTCTAAATATCTTTTATTATTTGACAAAAACATGTTTTACATTATTTGCATTATTCTTATCCATCATATATTTATATTCGATTTTACTTAAAAACAAGTCAGCTATAAATGGGCTGGCATTCCCCCCCCATGGGAATTTCCACGATTTGCTTGTACAAATTTCCATTAAATCTTATATACGTATTATATAAAACAAATTCTAATAAATCAAAATCATATCTAAGTTGTAACATCTCGAATTAACTGTAGTCTTAAAGCAGTTTGTCCATATAGCTTTTTTGTTATAAGTGTCTATTTTTCAGAACCTCTTACTAGATAAGAGGAAAGATTTCTTAATAACCGTTTTTAAACTATCTAACACTACATTAAGTGATAAATTAGCATACATTGTCGCAAAATCGAAAGACTCAATTCTTTTAGCTGAAACCATTGTTAAAGAGTGTATCACCGAAAATTTTTTAATATAAGAACAATAGGTTTTAAGTTTATTTATAATTTCCTTTAAAATAAAGAGGTCAGTAGCAGCAATGCGGGATGGACATTTAGCTGCTCCAGCTATAAACCGTGGTTTAGGGGGATTTTTATGAAATTTTACAGTCCAATATAGGAAAGAGAAATTTTTTATCATAGTCGAAAATCATAACAAAATCAATATCACAACAAAATTAAAAATTATTTGCACAAAAAATGATCTGTACGTAGTTTTTACTAATAATTTTAGAATCATCAATTTCTTAAATTCGGGTAAAGATAAGACCCCAGTTACTCGCCAAAGAGGGGTCTATCAAATACCATGTGATTGCGGAAAATACTATGTCGGCAGGACCCCTCAGAATCTAGACAAACGGTTACAACAGCATAAAAATGACATAGACAAGGCCTTAATTTCAAATAGTTCCAACAATTCCTTTGATTCTGCTTTAGGTTGGCATATATTTAATAATCCGTCCCACACGATACTTTTTTAAAACTCTTCACTCATTAGTAATGATTTGGGAATAAAACAGGTTGTTCGAGAATCAATCGAAATTATTCTCAAAATAAATAATAATATTTCTTTGAACAGGGACTTGGGGGAATACTCACTAAATTCTTTATACTCAAATTTAATTAAAAATTTTCTAACAAAATATTTTACTAAACCGATTTATAATAGTACTGAACCAACTACGAAAAGGCCTTTGAGACAGGCTGCTAAACAAGCAAGATTGGTTTTAAGAAATTGCATCTAATCATTTTATTCTCTTCAGTTTGAATGAGCTTATATTCTCATTTCATTCTTTTCGCCAGTCCTAATTGAACTTCGTTGAAGTAAGGATGCTAGGGCTATTTTTTTAAAAAAGTTTTTTTTTTAAGTTTTAAAAAGTGTTTTTTTAAGTTTTTAAAAAGTTTTAAGTTTTAAAAAGTGTTTTTAAAACTTTTTAAAAAGTAATTTTAAAAAGTTTTTTTAAGTTTTTTAAAAAGTGTAAAAATTATTCAGTTTTAATCCTCACAATTTGATGTAAGTTCTTTTATATATTGTTTCTCTCTTATTCTTGTATTGTGCTGAAGACGGCCCTTGGACATAGGGCCGAAATATCTACAGAAATAATGTCCACTGTCTTGAAATTTTCCCTATTGTCTCTACGTTGTATTTGTTTTTTATCATTGTCATTAATATTAAATTTTTAAAAATTCTTCACTTTTTTCAATTAAATTCTCATCCTCTAAATTTGCCTTTTCGTAAACATTAGTCGTGTATAACTCCATTGTTAAGACATCACAATACAGCTTCTGACAAATTATGGCAAAATTTTTATTAGCTTTATCCACCGGCACAATTACAAATTCATTCTGTACATTAGTAATTGCTTGTTTTATCTTAGTATTATAAAATAATGATTTAGTGTTACTATTTTTTAAGTTAGAATATATTTTATTTCGTATTCTACTAATAATCAAATTCTTCCAACTTTGAAAACTCTCTTTATTTTTATTCTCTTTCTTACACCACTTATGAATAAATAAATCAAAATCATTTTCCAAGCTATCAAGAATTCTTGATGGTTTCAAATGATGAGAAAGACGGAGATTAGCCTCTTTATTCATTATAATTTGAAGATCATCTGGTTTTATTATTGACAAGTCCCCTGTTATAACATACATCAGAATTAGATCAATAAAATTTTGTTCGTAGTTGTCATTGCCAATAGAATATGAACAAAAAAAGTCTTTTTGTAAAAATACTTTTACTGCTTAGCCACCATAACCACAACTGTAAATATGGTGCAAAATGCAAGTACAACATTTTGACTTTCAAGAAATATTGTTATTTAGTCATTATAGTTTCAGAAAAGAAGATCTTTCGATAATAAAAATTCAACTTGTTCAGCTTTGTCCTGGTAAATGTTTTAATATTTGGTAACTCTGGTCCTAAATAGGTGTATATCACATGCAATAAACTTTAACCATATTTTCTGTCTATAATAAAACAGTGTCATAAAAAACATTGAAATACAATAAACTTCAATCATATTTTGTGTGTAAAAAAACAACAATAAATATTGCTGTTTTAGCAATACTTATCCACTGTCACTACTTCTCTTATATTGTCTACTTGACTTTTTATTTAGTTTGCTGATATATTTGGTCATATTTTTTACTATTCCCATTCTCTCTAAGCGTCTTTTTTCTCTCCTCTAATTTTTTTGTTGGTATCTTCTTTTCAGGTATTCCAAAAGATATTACTTATCTTTTTTTCTTTCTCTTGTGACTTCTGTATTTCAGAAAACAGACCATTCGGGATTTCTTTATTTGACTGCGGCTTTTGAAGTTTCACCTTCTTCAGTGTTTTAAAATTTGTCAAATACTTAGAATTAGCTTGCTTTAAGTTATTCCATTGCTTTCTTCACTTTTCAGCAGCCTCCTTTTCTGATCTAGGCAATGTGAGCCATTTTGACTCATCTTTTGCTATTTTAAGCCCGACAATATATTGTTTTGTTCTGTCATCTTTTAACTTCAATTTCAGGTCATCCCTTACAATTATTGAAAGTAAATCACTTCTTGCTCTTTTATCAGTTTCTTGAGCATTTTTGGACCAAGAATTTATCTAAATAACTTCATCTTAATATTCCTGCACCATATTAGTTTCTTGATGCACATGAAAAAGAAGAGATTGCCCCTGTTCAGCTCCTTCTTCACATGATTTTTGTTGTAAAATTCCCTATTCATGTAAAAAACGGATACATGTTTCGGGTAGGCATTAAAATGGAATGTGGTAATCATTGTCATCTAAAAATAAAAAATAGGCTAGTGATTATATGATGGAAAGAAGTAGAAATCCAGGTTTTGTCAGGTTTCAACAACATTTGTAAGACATTCAGGAAAAATAAACTCATTTTACTCTCTGGACTTGGCAATAGAAATGCCAGGAATAGAACAACCTTGGACTTGTACTAGAAAGGCCTAATATAGAAAAGTTCTATAAAATAAGACCTGATATAGAGAGTCCTATAGAGGTAAGGTTATTTATAATACCACAAATAAATTCACTTTTTGGAACAAGAGAATACTAACTGGGATGACTCATTTTTTCCAGTAAGTGATTGAGAGGACTCTCACATTTACTTGATCCTTCAATGTACATGAATCCAATGTATCTCATCCGTCTTGGGCTAGGCTAGTAAGTTTCAAAAATTTTGTCAAAAGATCTTATTTCAAGTAAAATGCTTCTAATGTATTTCAGCATGAAGTAAAAATTTACCTGAACCCTTGCATACATAATATCCTTCTGAATTTACATGAACTGTGTTTCTCTTGAAGTCCGCACGGATGACTGACCTATTGCGGAGCTCCAAAAAGTCGTTTTTCTTGCAGTGGAGAGTACCATAGCGTACATCAGTTGGCAGTTCTAAGAAAAACGTGAAGAAGCGACGGACTTAGTTCCCATTGCTGTGTCAATCCCGACACGATTTTTTGTCTGTCGGAAGAGACGTGCGACGGAATCAGATGGAGTGTTCACACTGAAACGCAGACTTTTGCGTCGCAGCGACAAGCTCTATTCCATAGTTCCCACTGCTGCGTCAATTCCGAAACGATTTTTCAAATCAGGTTTTAAAACTGAAGCAATGAGAGTGTTAACCCAAATCCAGAAGAAGGCTATTGCAGTGTATCTGCTGAGTAAGCGAAGAAAGTAGGCAAGTTGTTGCTTCTAGGTTTACTTTATTTTTTTATTAACTTTATTTATTTTTAACTGGATTTTTAAGATAAAGAAGGGGTAAAATTTTACTTTAGCTACTTTTGGCTATCTTTGAGAGAGGTTAGGTTAGGAAAATGAAACTGTTAGGGCGGTGTCTACAGGCTAAACTATGTCCCAGGAAGGTATTTTGAAGTACCTAAATCCACTTCTTTTCCCTCTAGAGGGTCTTGAAATTTTTAGGTACCTTAATTTTTGGTTATCAGTTTCTTTAACTCTGGCTTTAGTTCTGAAAAGACGATTCCTGTTGATTGAGCAGAATTTTTAGCCATAACACTGGGTTTTTCTAAATTAAGAAATAATCTTATATGCCATCTGATTATAGTGTAAATATATGGCTAATATTATTTACTCTCCATGAATTTTTGTTTTATTTATTTCATTGATGTCAGTTGCTTTCTTTTAAAAATACATTTATTTTCTTGCATCAAGCTTCTTCTTTTGTGAAAAAAAAAGAATTGTTTTTCTTATTACATGCTGTATGAAATGTAAATTAATGCCTGGCCCTTCATTTCATAGATTTAACTCAAAGTCTTTTAGGCATCTTATATCAAAATACATCTGACACATTTTAATGGTAATATTTAGATGACATAGGACACTATTAACGTTTTGCATTTGCTTTGCTAAAAAATTGTCTTCAAAGTGCTACGTTTAGAGAGTTATGTTAATATTCTTCTTGCTGATCAGTGTAATTGTTTTTAAAATTCCTTCTGTTTAAAGCAGTTTAGAGAGATTCTAAGCCAACCGTGATATATTGCTGTCACGAATTATTTTGCTCGAATGAGCTGGTGAACAACAAATAAAGCGTATAATTATTCTTTTTTTTATTATTTCAAGACTAGAATATCACAAAACTAAGAATTCATATTGCTTATTGTATCTTAAGTAAATACATTTTCGAATGGAGTTTTGTTGATACCTGTCTTAAAATTTATTTGCTTAAGTAAAATACATATTGTTTATGGGACAGCAGTGAAAAATGGCATGAACTATGACTTGAGGTGTTTTTTTTCAGTATTTTCTTTGCTGGCACTCTAGGTTGAGAATCCTTTATCCAAAGGGCACAGGTTTAATTCCTGGCATTACCAGTTTATTTGGTTTTGGACAAAGGTCAGTGATGTGATTCTCTAAGTTCAGCCAGAATTGGCCCAGCCTTAAAAGGTTACCTAGAGAAATTTAGGGTCAATAAGCAGGAATTTGGGGTCAGTAAGCAAAAGCATAGGATGACTGGCTTTTAGCTTCCTATTGCACTTCCTGGCAAAAGGACCACCTGGTCCTTTACTGGGCTTCTGACTTAGCCATAGAAGCTTTCTTTTAAACTCATTAAATATATGTACAAAGGAAGAAATGCCAGTAAGGTGGTCCTTCCTTTTCAATGAATTGTTGATGTATAGACAAGTGTGTAGATGATAAGAGATGGCTGGTGAATGTATTCCAAGGTTTAAAAATTTAGGGCAATTGCTCAAAAATTTAGGGCAATCTTCATTGTTTTGTTTTAATGGCCATGGTCCTAGGACTTTAGTGTATAAAACCTACTTGTGTCTGTCCATTTTCTTTTAAACAGACGGGAGTTCTATGTTTCCTAGCTTCAATAAATTTATGTGCAATTTTGAGACCAGGTGTTACAAAGTAGGTCAAAACTTGCAAATGAAACTGAAGCTTTCATTTTCATTTGAAGTTTCAAAATGAGACTTTTTTTTGATTTTTTTCAACCAACAAAAAACAGTAGGGACAGGATCAGGTATAAGTGACCTTCCACTTAGCCTATATACCCAGGGGAAAATCATGCAGCTCTAGACTAATGATTGGTAAATTTGTTGTTATTCATATTTTTGACTTACAAATGAAGTGAGCATACCCCTTGAGGCCTTTATTTTAAAAACAAAATTTGTCCTTAATTTTCAGTTACTAATTGCTTTTTCTCTGCCTTTAGTTCTGAAAATGCAATTCCTGTTATTTAAATGAAATTCTGAGCCAAAAGATCTATTTTGCAAGATTTCACTTTTATAACACACATATTTTTGAAGGTCATCAAAGGTCAGGGCCCTCTAGAGGGAGATGGAGTAGAGGTAGGTACTTCAAAATACATTCGTGGGACACATTTCAGCCTGTAGACTTATCCTTGAAAGTTTCATTTTCCTAACCTAACCCATTACTGAGATAGCAAGAAGTCAATTAACTAGAATTTTACCAAGTGTTGTTTTGTCAAATTTTCAATAGGTATAGACCTGTCATGTAAGGAAATTTCAGGGCTCTCTAAAGGGAGAAGGAGTTGAGGTGGGTACTTTAAAATACCTTCCCAGGATATTCTTTTGCCTGTAGACCCATCCCTGAAAGTTTCATTTTCCTAACCCATCCCATTTCTGAGATAGCAAGAAGTCACTCAACTAGAATTTTACCAATGTTTTTGTACAAGGAAAGTACAAGACAACTCACTTAGGGTTCCCCAGTGATAATAGCCTACTGAGTATCTCTAGCTCCCTATAATAGCAAGACTTGTTAAGGAAATAATTGTGTAAATTACTATGTTAATTATTAATTATTGATTATTGATATGTTAATTATTGACTTACATGACTAAAGATAATCACTATACAAGAATTCAACTAAAAGGTGGTAAAATATATGACATATCTTATTGGTCTAAATAATCTAGGCCTGTAAAAACAACTGCTTTCTAATCTCAATTCCTTATGTTTCTGATTCTTAGCAGCAGCTTGGCAATAGAAAATGTCAGTTCTTAGGCCTACTAGATATGGTCTAAATAGGTCTGGAAACATTTAAATTTTATTTTCTCTTGAGTTAGATTTAGTGTATCAGGGGATATGCATTATGTCACAAATCTAGTGATCCCCCAATTTACATGACCAATAGATTTCAAAGGTCAAAGAAAATTCAATCCTTGTATCTAGTGAAGACCTTTGATCTTGATTGCCATCAGAAGAAAGTCCTGGACCCAACTTACTGATAGGCATAGGCCTACCAAAGAGTATAGTAAATGCTAGATATACCCTGTGTCTGACCTAAGCCATCCAAAAGTCAGGGGGTAAAATTCTAGTCCATTGACTTCTTGCTATCTTGGAAAGTTGTTGGGCTAGAGAATTGAAACTTTCAGGGTTTTGTTGTAGTATGCTAGTGACCCTCAGAAATTTGAACTAAACATAGCCTGCAAAAAGTTAGTAGACAAGCTTACCACTAAGACCAACTTCCCCTGAGACCGTTTCCTGGGCCTTTAAAACAAGGTGTTTTTTGCAGTGGTCACTCATATTCTTTGAAAATAATATGGGCTGGCACCTAACAGCCATGATTAGTTTTTCAGTCACCTCCATTATTTCTTTTCTTTTTTAAATCAGAACAACGCATGCGACTTGTCGTATAAAGTTGAAATTATTGAAGCCATGCGGTTTGTCGTATGAGTTGAAATTATGAACGCATTTGACATTACAGCAAAACGTATGGTTTTGCTTCGTATGTCGCATAATTTTTGTCATTATCATCAACATCGCAGGTTTTGCGTGAAATCGCAGCAGTGGGAACTAAGGGTAAGCAGTCTTCAAATCCAAGAAAACGTTGAAAGGTTTAAGTTAATACTTATAAGCATAATTATTCAATGCCGAAAACTGTTCCAATAAACAACGAGGTAGGTAGATAAAACATAATATCTAGTGCAAACGCAACACAAGTAGAGGGCTAGGAGAGATACCTATGATGGAAAGGTGTAGCTATACTACCAAGCAGCCTAGGCTAAACTGAATATAATAGCCTATAGTGTGAGGCACAAGTTATTCCATGTTCTACTTCTAATGGGCATCAAAGCTGCACCTTTATAACTCAATAGACTAAATAATGCACTGTGAGAAATAAGTTGTACTCTGTTGTGGTGAGTTCTCCTGCTTTTTTGACCAGCCTTTGACAGTGGACAACAGATGGACATAACTAATAATCTCAGTCGAATAATAAAACCAAGTTATACAAGATTTAAGCCTACCACTATATTTGCTTTCCAATCTATGTAATTATAAATATCACAAGTAGAGATGTAAGAGAGCTGCCTATAAAGGAAAGGTATAGTTGTACTACCCAGTAGGCTAGGCTAGAGTGAATGTAATTTTGTCCTAGTGAGGCATAAGTTATTCCATATGCTACCTCTATTGGGCATCAAATCTGCACCTTTATAACTCAACAGACTAAATAATGCACCGTGAGAAATAAGTTCCTCTGTGTTTTGGTGAGTTCTCCTTTTCTTTTGACCAACTTTTGACAGTGGACAACAGATGAAGAGATAAATATATGACTGTCCATATTATTGGCTTACCAATAAAGTGAACATACCAGTCAATACCTTTTTTTTGCAACTTCCTTCTATTGCATAACTCAAATTTAAGCACTTTTTGAGCTTTCGAAAATGATGAATTTTCAATTAAAATATGAGTTATTGGTTGTTTTCTGACAAAATAATGCTACGTTTTTTCAGCACTGTTTTCTTGGTTGTTTTCAACAAAATAATACTACATTTTCTCAGTGCCAAAATTATTTATATTAAGGTTATTTTAGGTTGGGTTAGATTAGCTCAAAAAGTGCTTAAATTTAGATTCGCAATAGAAGCAATTATTATATTCATAAAGAGCATAAAAAAGGCATCAAAAGGTATGTTCACTTTATTGGTAAGTCAATAATGTGGACAGTCGTATATTTACCAATGAAGATATCTAATCATATCTGTCAAATAATGAGAACTAATGAGTTATACTAGATTGAAACCTACCACTATATTTGCTGTTCAAACTGGGCTATTGCATTATTCAACCCTTCTGGAAGTATGCCACTAATTAGTACTGGAAGTGAATAATGCATTTTTAATTAATGATTGAATTAATGATTTTTAGTTCAACACTATCTAAATATTCATTTCTCTCATAGGTGCACTTTTGGCTATTATTTATCTAATAAGCATAATGAGCTCACACAAGAATCTTGATGGTAAAAAAGAGTCACAAGTCTCCATGGAAGATATAAAATTCTAGAAAAAAATGTGATTGTTCAGAACAAACGATATTATGCAGTATGACCTAAGCTACGTTAAAGCCTCCTTCTGGGGTCCAGGGGGCAATTCTGCATTTTTCCATGGTTTGCCAACAACATAGCATAGGTAACCTAAACAGCAATACAAGTTTCTGTCTTTTCCATTGAATACTTATGATTTACAGTCTGAAGGCTCCAGAGATGGTAAACTTTTCCTTGCCTGCCTATTCACTCAAATCAAATGATAATTACAAAACTTCTACTTGTCATTAGTTCTATATGGCAATGATGAATGCAGGAAACTTGCATGGTGCCATTACATGATGGATAAAACACTGCATTTTCAAGAAACTGCACAGTTTGGCACATCAATTTTTGCAAGAGAAAAAGACTACCAATGTGGAAAACAAGACACCCTTGAAACAATTCTCTATTCTACATCAGATTTTAGTACTTATAGATGCAGATAATGAAGTCAATGCTGTGAAAGAATTATTTGATCTATATGCTTTTCAAACTAAAAAAATTAGGAATGTTTTTTAATCTGCATGCAAAGACCTATGATTGAGTTATCTGATCCACTCTTTAGGAAATACTGCATGGTTTTACACATCATGTGATAGAAGGTTTATTGTCACCAGAATTCTAGTTCCTCTCAGATCTCACTCTCCCCCTTTTGTGGTGCTAGTAACTCTGTTCCATCTTTAAAATGATCTTTTGTTACTGTATAAGATACCTGTATTGTTGCCAACTTCTGTAAATCATGGAATCTGCTACCTAGGAGTTCTTAAAAGCAATATTTGACTCTTTTTGAAAATCTGAGACTCACAAATCTACAAATAGCTCTTAACTAAAAATTACATTTTTAAACAATTCATTTCTTTGTTATAAGGTTTCCATCATAATGATGGCTGTAATTCTAGTGTATATCATATATATTAGCCTATATAAGTTTGACAATGACCTCCCTTTCAGCATATATTACATTGGCTTAAAAAATATAATATTGTTGCTTTCTTGCAGGCCCAATGGAAGACCAAGAAGTTCTACCTTTGCATATAGTCTATGAAATGTTCAACCTTCTTAACAGCCCTGTTCCAAGTGAAGTTTTCGAAGATATCAGAGTTCATTCTCTAGCTGATATTGTAGCTGCAGCAGAAATAGATGTAGAATGTTTGAATGAAGCTCACACAAAAGTTGATGACTTTGTCAGTGTTGTCAACCAAATGTCAGATAAAACATTCAAAGAAAATTTCAGGCTTGAAAGACCAACATACAATGCTCTGTTAAAGGTGATGAGATCAGAGGAAGACCTAATGAAACTTTTCTACCCTAGGGAAAACGCAGTAGTGAATGCTGAGGAGGGTGGATTTACTTTTCCACAATCTGGAACTGAGATTGTCAGAATTGGGACTGCTATCCTCAATGCATTGTGGTACTTGGCGAACCCTGATTCAATGAGAGTTGGTGGAATCTTATTTGGTGTTGCCAACTCAATTGTTTTTAAAAGTGTACACAAATTCTGCATGTTCTTGACAGCAATTAAGCATAAATTCATTACATGACCAAAGTCTGATGAACATGTAAGATCAAGTGAGCAAGGTTTTTTCAACAAGGGATTTCCTGGAGCTGTAGGTGCCATTGATGGCTGCCACATTGAGATCTCTTGCCCAGACAAACACAGACATAGCTATACAAATAGAAAGTGCTGGACCTCTATGATACTACAAGCAGTGATTTCTAGTGACAAATTATTTATTGATGTTTTTGTTGCTTATCCAGGGAGTGTACATGATGCTAGAGTCTTCAGAAACTCTGGGCTGTATGAAGAAACTTCATCAAATCCTATCAGCAGGTTCCCCAATAGGAAATTGTACATTCTGGGTGACTCTGCCTATCCATTGTTACTATGGCTGATAACACCGTATCGTGACACTGGAAGGCTGACGCACCAACAAAATCGCTTCAATTATAGACACTCAGCTGCACGTATTGTAGTAGAGCGTTTGGCTTGCTCAAAGGTCGCTGGCGGGTGTTGCAACATTTAAATGTAAGCTCGGAGTTCATGCTCTATTTAATAATGGCCTGCAGTGTCCTGCACAACCTATGTCTTATGGATGGTGACGTTGTTGAAGAATGGCAATTTAGTGAAGACACCACACCTTTGATAGTGAACACTGACGGTTACTGCAATGATATATTTTCAAGGACCAACATCAGATTTGCAGAGCAGAAACGTGCTTCTCTCACGGAAAATCTATGACATATTCCTATCCTACATCCTACCAAGACTATAGCTCTATGAGTGTAAAAATACAATTTTTGTCTTTAATCAGTAAACAAAAAGAAATCCAAATTGTTCTACTTATTCATAGGTTTTTAAAATAGCTTAAAGATTAAAGGTTGAAAACAAATCAGCTAATGAGCTAGTTAAATCAAATATGAAATTTCAGAGTTTTTATTCATAAGACTTTGGATAAAGGCATATTGACTTGCCATTGTGCCAGAAAAAATAAAAGTATAGGTAAAAATATAGGTAATAAAAAACAAAGTACAGGTAAAAACTTCAAGTAAATGAGACATCAATATTGCACAAGTTTAATTTGATGGACTTGGGGACCGACGTCTTTTCTGCTTTATGTCTATCATTATATCTACATAGCTTTCAAATACTGTTAGAAGACGGTTTGATGCCACCTGCCTCATGTATATGCCTTTTTCATATATTTCCTGTACTTGTTAGCTTTTTCACTGTCCTCTTGCATAAGATCTGTGGTCACTTCAATTAACTGTAATGCATCCTTGATTCCTGACCGCTTTTCTTTTTTTTCAGGGGGGGGTGATTAATATAGATCAGCACTTGAATGAGGCCTTAACCCTACTCATCCATACAATCACATAGGTCAAACAGCATACCCATACACAATCAAACTTAAAGAATAATCCATGGACAGGCAGTCATATCGTCAGTAAGTATAAATCGTCATTTACCAAACATTAAAAAAAACCTGAATACTAAAACTAATTGGATTGTTTTAGCAGTTGACAATGTTAACCTAAATTTATTTCTTTTTTTTATTCTAGTTTTATCACTTTATAGTTTAGGTTTATATTTACTTATATTCCTGAAGATGGCTTTTTGATTTACTGTCAAATATTTAATTTATTTCTCCTAAAATGATAGTGTGTCAAAACTTCATCTTTAGATTCTAACCTTTACTGTGTCAATTGTGAACATTTATTTATACTAGTCATTTTGAAAACCTAGATGCACATAATATTTTATGATTTAATTCACTACCCTCCAGAATATTTCCTTAAAGTGATTAATTTAATACCAGTAAAACTGCCCTGTATCAATTTGCAGTGTAAAATTTCTTTTCGCATGTATTTCCTTATACTTCAGCGCAAAATTGAGATTGAGAAACCATTCAAGAGCAAAAAGTATACTCATGAGTACCTTAATTTTTCTTTTTTTTTTCTCTTTTGTAATTTTTCAAAAATGCTAAAAATATTTTTGAAAAGTGTAGTCTAATTAAGATTCTTCCATATCTTTATTCTGAATCAAAATAAAACAATATCTATACAAATATTTTCAGCACTTCCTGGTCAGATAACTATGAGGTCAAAATTGCAATATATCTCAAATTGGTCTTATAAAAGTAGCATAAACTGCTTGAAAAAACAGAAAAACACCGAATTTTAGAGGGCGTGTAAAAGCTGTTTTCTGTTTATCATGAGGAGACTGAATTCTGTGGGTGACATGGGTGGAAACAGGTTTGATTTGAGTATTTACCTGCTTCATGCTAGATAGTTGAACAATAATGAGCTTATCACATCAGTAGACCTTTTGCACAAGCGGATTGAAATTAAGTGGAAATGGGAAATAAGAGACTGGCAGCGAATATTAAAAGGAATCATTGGTGGTCTCCAATTGCCTTCAAATGGCTTGCAGAACTGATGGACTATTTGAAACAATCTTACTTACTACTTACTACAATTTGCTTACTTAGTTGCTTATTCAAAATACCATTAGTATAGATATTTACCAATAATCCTGATAACTTCAACTTTCAGTTGATTTTATTTTTTTAATATTTAACCTGTGATTTTTTTTTTCAAGAAATGCCTGTAAATCTGCTCATTTTCCTCAATGTAAAAATCTCTCCCCCTACAGAAAACCTCTCACAGAGAAATTTTCTCCAATATAAACCCCCCTCTCCATCAGAAAAATTTCTCCTGACAATTCCATTCTTGATTCTTCAATAAAGAATTTCTCTTGCTATAAATTCTCAATGAAGAATTTCTACCAAGAAATCCCCCCCCCCTGGAAAAACAATTTGTCTTAAAATCGCCACATGTAAAACAAAGTTGGTAAAGAGAAAGTACAACAAATAAAAAGAATATCAAATTTTGCTCTGGCAGCAGTGTAAAGGTTATTTTTTACTTTATGTTTTTGAGTTTAAGTTGATCACCATTTTTGTACTCCCTACAGTATAAAGTTGTAGAGTATAAAGTTGTTGTGGGATTCAATAAATTATATGTATATTATTTTAAGATCCAACAAACGGGAAGCAAATTATGTTTTTGCTTCCTATTTGCTATTTTAATAGGCTAGAAAAAGATTCTATGAGATGGAAAGGTGGGTTTGGTAAAATTCATAAACTTCAGAAAAAAATTACACTTTTTCGCTTTGTTTCCCAACAGTTTTTAATTCCAATGGGAAGCCAGCCTTTTGCAGTCTTCCATTTAAAAAGCTGTTGGAAACCCAAAATTATCTAAGATCTCTCTTATTTGTAAGCTAGTGTTTGTTTAGTATTTGTATTCCCCCTCATTTTCAGGCTCTAGAGCCTTTGTAGGGATCAATAACTTATGTTTTTCTCATTATATTGTAAATTTATAATTATTGTAATATATTTGATATCATTCAAATAAATTTTATTATTTAAAAAATAACAGAAATATAAAATTTTTCTTGCTATCTGTTTGCTATTGAGAAGACTAGAAAAAATGTCTGTTAGGGGGAGAGGGCATTAGAAAATACGTAAACTTTAGAGAAGACATTTAAGTATTTCAGAACTATTATATAAAAAATATTAAACAGTATTTCAGTACTACTTAAACTTTGATGAATCAATGATTCTGGAACTGTTTTAATTTTTTCAGTTTAGTTTATCAACAGGGTAAATCATCTATTGGTTTACCTGTTGTACTCTTAATAAAAAATCGAAAGCAATATAGTTTAGCATGCAAATTATTTTTGCACTGGGAGGTTGTTTAGGGTAGCATAAGTGCTTCCATTACGGCTTAATAAGGAGTGTTGTACATCGAACAGTTCAATTTAACATACTATAGGTAAGGAGTTAGAAGCTTTTAAGGTTCTATGAAAAAAAGAACTCCAATATCAAATAATCCATAAAAAGAATTGCTGTTAATTGAAAATAATGTAAAAGCCATTAAATCAAATAATGCACATCGAAAGCTAATAGTTTGAGTAAATTTGACAGATTTTCTAAAAAAAGAAGACGGCATATTTCTATAGCCTTTTTCAGTGATTAAAAAGATTTTGCCATAGGAAATTGGCCTTTTGTGCCTCTCAAAGGCACAAAACTGTAATTTTACCAAAAAAGAGGGCTAAATTTGCCGTTGAGTCAATCCTAGATAGGAAATCAGTTTCTTATTGTAATAAAAATATTGCAGCGAAAGTAGTGTTACACAGCGAAGTATTGTTCCTTAAAAGTCATTTAGTCAAGTACATGCAAGATAAATTGTAAACATAGATATTTATTATCTTAATCCTTTCTTAAGCTAGTTGATATACGTGATTTGTCATGAAATTATTTGATGTGGCATATAACTTTTTGAGTCATTTGCAGCAATTACTTTTCTTTTTCAGATTTTGTCGAGGGCACTTTCCTTGGAATTCCTGAAACAAGATAAATTACCTAAGAGGCTCCCGTTAGTTCCGATTTAGTGCTTGCCGGTGTGGAACTTTGTTTCACCAGAGAAGTGCAGGTATATTACGCTTTCTTTTCGATTAAATTACAATTCTTGAGAAAATTTTTACTGTTGAAAGTTTTCTTGCTTTAGCACTTAGTAATTGCATTGCCCTTTTAATCCAACTTTACATTATTTTTTTTTGTGGGGGGGGGGGTAATTTTAATTGTGATCTTGATAATGTAAATGAGCATTGCATAATTTCATTTTCGTCATTATGAAATTTTAACATTTGCCAGAAGTCACTTGTCTTACTTTCACTGGAGTGGTAGTACGAGTAATATTGATCACATTACTATAGAGAGAATCTCAATTAATTCACTGCTCAAGAAGAGTGAGTTCAAACAGACGAAGGACTTACTGATGATGAATTTGCAAATCCTGCCTTATGGTATAACTGCGACGAGAAAGTGATACAGTACGATCCACCTTTACCTGTTTTAGCAGAGAGGGGATCTAAATACGTTTCTAAAAAGTGAGAGTGAAAAGGATGGGTTAGCCGTGTTGGCCTGTGGTAATCCTAAAGGGGAGTGTCCTCCCCCACTGGTTGTGTACAATGGTGCTAGAAAAAAACAGAAAGTTTCGGTAGGTGTAAATGCGTTGAATAGCGATTCAGGATGGTTAGCGCAGGATGTGTTTCTCAAATGGATGACAGAAATATTTTACTCATGGCGGTAAACATTTTTACCGGGTTACGAACAGGTTTTGACAATGGATGGCCACAAGAGTCATATATATTTGAAATAACCAGAATTTTGTAGGGGAAAAAACATAATTTTTTCTGGCGGAGCAGACGAACGATAGAGTTAGATGGAGGTTCACAAAGAAATACAGACTTGCGTTGCTGCAACAAACTCTAGAAGAATTCAAATCAGGTTCTCAAGTATTAAGCAATGAGAGTGTTAAGACAAATTCAAAAAAGGCTATTGCACTTTATCTGCGTAGTAAGCAAAGTAAGCAGGCAAGTTGTTGCTTCTTGGTTTACGTTGGATATATAGCTAAAGTTGGTTCACCAGTTTTTTGGAGAATCTTGTATGACAGGAATGAATGAAGCTGGAAAATAGAAATATTTCAGCTTTAGGTTGAACTTGGTTACCACAAGTTTTTCTGGGTAGCCACTCATTTTTCAGGCCATTATTCTAGGGATTGATGGGCCCATTCTTAAAATATTTGCGATCTTTCTATAAAGTGATGAACTAGTCTGGAATGCGGGTGATCAGTCCATAGAGGGATTTCCTACTCTCTAAATCTGGGTAACCTCTCTATGGAATGATGACCCAGACTGGGTTATCAGTTCACAGAGAGGTCACCTAGACCAGGCCATAAGTTCTCAGAGAGCTCAGCCAGACTTGGAAAGTTGAAGGATGGGTCATCCATCCTTGGAATTATCACCTATCAAATAAGTGGTCTTCCAAAAAAAATTATGGTACCCACTGGTTTTCTAGACCTAGAAAGTATTAACTTGATCACTGACATGTTCTTGACCCCTTTATAATTCAATGGAATAGGTAACAGACTTACAATTTTCTCGACAGAGATATTCAAAGGTTTTCCATCCAAATCAGATTCTCCTGAACTGTTATTATTTAGTCCTCTATGGGATTTCCCTGGGCAGAAGAATCATCCAAATAGCCTGGTAGACAACAATTGCTAAATGTATATGTCAGTTTAAGAAGTAAGAGAGAAAAAAGTGCGGCTATGATATTATTAATTTGCTAATATTACTTGCTGTATGGAGTTAGTTCTGTACTTGCAATTTTCATAGTTTCTTGTTAATCTTCTTCTCAATTCCCTTTTATCATAATTTTTGCAATTTTCTTGTTTCTTTACCACTTCAATAGTATTCTATGAATTTGTTTCTTTCAGGTTTTTGTTCTTTGTAATATGTCTTTACCGCATTTGGGATATACCTATAGGCTTCCTTTTTGATACTCTACAATAGCATCCTTATATAGATCAGGTTGTATGTAGCTTTTTCTAAATGTTGGCAAGTCTCTTAAGTCTGGAAAGTAAGTTACTGCTTTACATCCGAGTATACATCACTAAAAATAGCTGGGTACTGGATATGTTACAAAAGGCTCATAATATCTTCATGTACAGAAAAACAGCAAGAAAAAATAATGGATTTGAAAAAATTGTAGTTTTCCACTTGCTATTTTGTAACAATTATAAGTGTTTCTTCTTTCACTATGCTTGTCAGGGACTTGAAAATGTTCACTATCCAAGCTTTCTTTTAATAGAGATCTATGTTTATATTCTTTTTTTCTTATAGGAGCAGCTATATGGAAGTGCAAAACAAGCTACACAGAGGTGGTGGGTCAGACCAGTCCTTAGAAAAAGAGAAAGAGATGGTGCCTTCAGCACATTGGTGAAGAATCTAGAAAAGGAAGATCCAGAATGGTTTATCGAATATCTTAGAATAACTCCTATAAAATATAAGGAAGTCTTAGCAATTGTTGAAAGTAGGATTGAGTCAAAACAGCCAATTGGAGAAGACCTATTTCAGCAGCTGAAAGGCTTGCACTGACGATCAGGTATCTTCCTACAGATTCCGAGAGGTCTTTATCCTACCAGTATTTAATTGGCCCTTCGACAGTGACTCGTATAGAGGTGAAAATTACAGAGACCATTTGGATTGAAATGAAAAGCCAGTGCTTGAAACTACCAACCCAATCCACCTTCCAGATTGTTACTGACAAGTTTCTGAGGCGGTGGAACTTTCTAAATTGCATATTAGCAATTGATGGAAAATATATGAAGTTGAGATGCCTAAAAAACAGTGACTCTAAGTATTTTTGCCACAAGAAATTCTTCAGTGTTGCACTGATGGCAATTGTTGATGGTGATTATTACTTTCAGTTAATAGATGTTGGAGCAGAGGGTGGTGACGCAAGCATATTTGCCAGGTCGTCGCTTGGTAGTGCCATTCTAAACAGAACAATTGATACTCGAGAGCCTAAGCCCATCCCTAATGGAACCATATTACCACATGTTTTCTTCGCTGACGAGGCATTCACCTTTCAAATGAAAATAATGAGACTATTTCTAGGTGACTTGAGTATAGCTGACAGGCAGAAAAGCGTCTACAATTACCGTTTGTCTCGAACTCACCATTGTAGAAAAGGCATTTGGAATCTTAGCTGCATGTCGGTGTGTTTTTTACACACCTGTTGAAAAAAACTTGAAACAGAGTCTTCAGTAGTCAAAGATTGCTGCTGCTTTCACAATTTTGTAATGAGCTAGAACTGGCAGTACTGTTCAAGTAACTTCATAGATGCTCAGAGTAGAAACTGGGCGATTATTCGTAGAACCTGGAGAACCCTGGTCTCTGATAGCTGGCTTCAGTGGCAGCAAGTCAGGGATCTGACAGTTCCACCACTACTTCCATGGCAATAAGGACGAAATTTATGGAATACGTCCAGTCAGGGCAGGATGTCCTGCCATGGCAGGAGTAGTACCGGTTTGGATACTACTTTAATGCTCAGTATCTCCATTTTCAGTAGGCCTATTTGTATACACAGTTCTGTTCTTGGTTAAATGCTCAGAGCATCATTTCTCCTGTCCCCGTCAGTGTTATTTATATCATTATCTCTTTTGTGTTTCATACTACTTGATATGACGCAGCAAAAAATTAACAAACAACAGAGTCAAATGCTGGTTAAGGGTGCACAAATTTTGTAGGTGAGCCTCTTCAAGCTGCGCTTTTACAGAAACTATGGTATTTGATATCAAACTATAAGAATCTGCATTTTGTCGCTTTTAGAGTTAACATGGTATCTGATACAACATTTACTTTAAACAAAAGGGAATTGCCGAATCTATGTTATTTAGAAGTCACCCAAAAAGAAGTTATTCTATTCACAAAAATCAATAGCCCCAAACTGCTTCCTAGTCAATGTGACAAAATGATAGGGTCTTACGACTTTCTTAGAAATTACAGTCAGGATACTAGGGAACGCAAATTGGCAACATACTCAGTATCTGCAGAAATGTGGTAAAAGACACCATGATGCATTGAAAACTGCAACTAATAAACCTGATGTTTCTTGGTCCCCGGAAATAAGAAAGAAGCTTTATATTAAAATACAGTAAAAAGTCAAATTGAAAAGAATTCATGACAGAACACCGCCATCAGTCGAGAGTGATCCAAAATTTAGCAGTGGAAGTAAGATTATTTTACAAATAAGAATTTGCCTTATGAACAAGACAATAAGCCCTGTTAAGATTTAAACCATTTCGTTTAAGATTGAGTCCCACTCCCAAATTTATCAAGACAAACCTACATGTTATAAAACACAGGAAATTCAACTGTAGAATTACAGATTGAAGAATAAAACTTTTCATGAATGCTTATGTTACATGAATATATTAGAAAATTTACTTTTAACTTTGCAATTTTAATATTTGACACATAGTATACAGAAAACACTGTTCTGAAGAATGTTAACAAAGCGTATTCCAAATCATAATTCAGTCTTTTTATATTATCTTAAATTGCATTGGTCAGCAAAATCAGGGGAAAAGGCCCTATTGAGTTGCTGGTCAGTAATAATAGTCAATTGCATTCCATTCTGTATTCCCTAGTTTAATGGACAATTCTTGTCAAAAGCAACCTTTGACAATTCTTGTCAAAAGGCAGGGAGCAATGGGAGCAATGAAGTATCAGGAAGGTTGTTCCAATGGGCAATCCCTCTATTGGATAAATAGTTGTTACAGACTCTGATGTTTGCCCTCTTCTGGGACAACGTCTTATCATGCCGAATTTTCTTGGAAAATTCATCAAAGACTTAGTTTTGTCAAATGTGTTTCTATCAGTTTGAAATTAAGGATAAACAACAAAGAGAGATAAAACTTCACAAAAAAACTCAAACGAGACTACAGCCATAGAGAGGAAAGACTAAAACAAAGCGGATATTTCGCCTGTATCCAAACTAGGCGTCCTCACCACAAGATAAAAAGAAAAAACACTAAACAAAAAAAAAATAAACCGCCACCAATAATAATAAATATAATTGTCGCTACTGATCCACGTAGGGAAAAGAAGCTATTAGAGTTACTTCAATGAGAACATCAAAGCAATTTATCAAGAGCATCAAAGCAATTTATCAAGACAAACCTACATGTGGGTTTGTTTGGTTTGGCTATGGGGGCATCTCTCCCCTTTGTTGGTAAATTTCTTCCTGGAATCTATTAAAACTTCCGCTATACACAGTTTTAGGCTCTCCCCTTGTCTCTGGGGCAGATTCATGGATGATTTGGTTTGCATTTGGAACACGGTTTAGAGTCCTTAAACCTTTTCCATAAGCATTTAAATAGTTTTGACAAAAATGTAAAACTTACAGTGGAGTTTGAAGAAAATGACAAACTACCTTTTCTTGATATCCCATTGATTAAAAGTGATTTCCACTTACTTTTCAGTATATAAAAAGCCTACACACAGTGACAGATATTTGAACTTTCACTCGTGCCACTCTATGTCAGTGAAACGAGGGGTTTTGATTGTACTGGTGGATAGAGCTTTCAGAATTTGTTCGCAGGAGTTTTTAGATTCTGAATTGTTGTATTTGAGGGATTTTTTATTTTGTAATAGTTACCCGATTAAATTCGTTGATAAAATAATAAAAAAAATAGACGCATTAAACACAACAATAGGCTTATTGGGGTTTCACAGTGTACAGAATTAAACATACCGAAAAGATTCATTTCTTTGCCTTATGTACCTACTTTGGGGGAGATACTTAAACGAATTTTAGGTAAACATAATTTAAATTTGAGAATTTGAAATAAATGTGTAAGTTTTTTTTCTTGTATCCCAAATACGAAACACTGTGACAACTAGCATCACTGTGACAACTGTCCTGTAATAGCATCAGAAAGTGCATTTGACCAGAATATATAATGTCGATTCCGGACCAATTTGGAAGAGATTTCGTCTTCTTGTAATAATAAACATGTTTCACTCGCAATAAAGCACGACGGCAAAAATTTCAGATCCAACAATCGAAAATAACAGCGGATAGAAAGGGAAAAAACAAACACCACTTTGCCTTTTCATCATAAAAACAACGAGAAAAACAGCAGGAAATTTACACAAGACAGTAATATTGTAGATATTAGAGTGTTTTGGCTCTTTACATATGAGTGCTCTCCTTAGCATGATACGTACATGAATAAATTCAAAACATACAATAATTTAAAAAAAGAAAAGAAGTTGTACTTCAGTAACTATTATATATAAAAAAATAAAACAGTATTTCAGTACTACTTCAACTTTGATGAATCAATGATTCTGGAACTGTTTTAGTTTTTTTTCAGTTTAGTTTATCAACAGGGTAAATCATCTGCTGGTTTACTTGTTGTACTCTTGAAAAAAAATCGAAAGTAATATAGTTTAGCATGCAAATTATTTTTGCACTAGGAGGTTGTGTAGGGTAGCATAAGTGCTTCCGTTACGGCTTAATAGGGAGTATTATACATCGAACAGTTCAATTTAATATACTATAAGTAAGGAGTTTGAAGCTTTTAGGATCAATGAAAAAAGAACTCCAATATCAAATAATCTATCAAAAGAATTGCTATTAATTCAAAATAACGTAAAAGCCATTAAATTTAATAATTCACATCGAAAGCTAATAGTTTGAGTAAATTTGACAGATTTTCTAAAAAAAGAAGACGGCATATTTCTATACCCTTTTTCAGTGATTAAAAAGATTTTGCCAAAGGAAATTGTCCTTTTGTGCCTCTCGAAGGCACAAAACTGTAATTTAAAAAGATCCCCCATTACATCTTATCCTTTCAATGCTCTTTAAACCATTATGAAATATAAGTTATAATCCTTTGAAAAGGTAGTACTCACTTGTTCTTTATTGTTTTTTCAAATCATAAATGACTGGTCTATATAAATATTGGAAGTCTGTTGAAAAGAAGTATTAGTCACAAGCACGGGAAAATTTAATGTATCTCTGTAATTCTACACCTTTGTCGTCAATTCCGCGCACAGATTTTAACCGACATAACTTGGTGGAAGGGCCACTAGCTGTACCAATGATTGATATCGACGAAACCACATCGTCATCCAATGAGACATTTGACAAAGGGATGTCTCCTGTACGAATCAATGAGGCACTTCAAGAGAGTCCTCCAATCTCACCGTATAAACAACCCTTTGCAAACTTCTTACCTTAGTGTGAAACTCCTTACATTCGTGAGACTTCCCTTACTGGAAACACATAAACTTCGCGTTCTTCTGATATAGCGTCGAGATTCCATTTCCCTTGGGATGTCTGAATGAGTAAGCCTACGTTGAGAAGTGAAAGTGAGAACGTTTGTGTCATAGAAATAGAGAGTAGAAAAAAGTCGAGTAGAAGAGTCCTAAAAGAAGTCGAAAATATGATGATACGAGCCACTGTGGATAGATTGGATTAAGACTTACCCCCAAAAACGGTCATTAAGTGTTCCGGTAGCAAATCAGCCAAAGAGGACGAATACCATATCTGTCTACCCAAGTCCTGTCATATCTTCAAAGGTGACAATTTCATGGCTTAAGGTTAGGAAAGAGGAAAAATCCGTAAAGAAAAGTGGGTATGTGTGAAACGTCATGGGTCGTAGAAGGAGAACCGCAATAAGTCCTAAGGTGAGTATTGGGTAGATTATTGTGAGTATAGGCGTCTTTTCAGTTATGGGACTGCGGATTTCATTAAACATCGCTTCACCAGGAAGCCCTCCAGAAACTCCAAGCTCTGGTATTTAATTTTTTATTTACTGTTTTATTTATGAAAGCCAATAAAGGGTTATGAAAAGGTCGTTTTGGCTACGGATGGCGAGAAGAGTCATACATCCTTGAAATAATCAGAATTTGCAAAAGAAAAAATTTTAGGCCATTATGTATATTGCCAAATGCTCAATTGACAAAAGCACAGTTGATAGTGAATGAATCAAATGGAAACATATGGGAGAAAAAATAAAGTGGGAAATGACTACTTTTTGATGAAAAATGTCCTAAAACTCTTAACACAGAGTGTTAATAGAAAGTGAATACAGAGTGCTAATAACTCTTAATACAAAGTGAAGATACTAACTCTCTAATTCCAATAGCCTCGTTATGAAAGAGGAACTTTCACCCAACAATAATCATGTCACTTTTAAGAAAAAAACAAACTCAAGGGGACCTAAAAAAACAATGAGGCATTTGCCCTTAAGCTTAATGATGAATTATAACAGTTGATAACTCTAGCAACTACTTCTACATCTCGAAAGTCTTAAATAACTGCTGTTACTACGGCATTATAATATTTCAACTTCATCCAGTCAAGAGCTTCGAGTGGAAGAAGAGTATGTTAATTGTGATGGACATTCTTTGTGACTTTCGATCTGCCATAATGCAGAGGCCATGAGCAGAAACTCTCCAAATTCATTGTTATTTCAAAAAAACTCTGAATCATCTATCCCTCCATCCCCCCAAGCACAAAATGACCCCGAGTCCCTCCTTCACGATAGCTGATTTACAATTATGAATTCCTATATACAACTTTATGAAATAGAAAATAAATCAGTTTACTTTTTTCAAAAGTTTCAAACAAATTCCAGTAATATTTTTCTGCAATAGAAAGGGCGATATCCTCCCCAGGCCTCAACTATTCCAGTTAAGTTATGTGAGAAACCCCAATGCAAGGATTATTGAGATCTTTGAAAGCTATTGATCTAGGAGACGCAAGAAAAGCTTCTGTGAATAAAATTAGAGCTATAAATATCCCCTTGGAAGCCATTTTAAGTTTCTATACTTATTCCTTCTGTACCCTGTAGAAATTGTAGCCTGCTCTGTAGCTTAAGAAATTGCACAGAGATAAAAGTCTATATTTTAGAAAATAATAATATTTTCAGTAATTTCTGTTTAATTCTGATTTTGTTTTAAACTAGGTTTGGGGGATAATGGATAATAAACATATAATTTATATGATATATCAATACAGTAGAAAGAAAAGACAGTTAACCAATCATTATAAATGAATTTTTTACCCCTAGTCATCTATTGCTGAAGTAACTGTACTTAAGTTTCTGGTTCATACAGTAAATGTTTCATTTTGGTACTTTTTAGTCCCTAAAAAAGCTGCAAAATACTTTTGGCTGGATGGGGGCCCGAAATCGATGGTTACCCCCCTACCCCTAAAGTTTTTCTGAAATTGCACCACTGGACGGCTAATCAATCACAATAAAAATAAATTTTCTACCCCTAGTCATATGGTTATTACTGATCATCGTTGGCAATACGTACTGTTCTGTTGCGTAGTGCCATGGTGAACGATCTGCCAAGTGGGTAATGAAATTCATAAGCGTTGCTGTATATTTTATTCTTTATAAAGTGAGCCCTCACGAAGATAATTGGCAATTTCAATATTCTCAGACTGGTGAGAGGTCAACAATCCTTGTGCGAGACAACACTTACTAATGGGCCTATGGATTTGTCTTTGGCGTCCTTTCAGTTATAGGACTACTGATTTCGCTGGCCGTCGCCTCAGCAAGAAGCCCTCCAGGAACTTCACGCACTGGTTTTTAATTTTTATTTATTGTTTTGTTGATGAAAGCCAAAAAATGGCATACAAAGTAATGAAAAGGAAGTTGAAAGGAAGGAAGTTGACTATGATTTGCAAAAGAAAAAAAATATTAGGCTATTGTGCACATTACCAAACACTACCCACCTTTGCTGCCTTGGACCTAGCTAACTAGGCCCCTTAAGAATAATAGGAAGAGGCACGTAAACCTCTGGACAAAAGGACACGTGAATGAACAAGGCAATAGAATTGAAATTATCAATAATGATCAGCCAAAATGGGCGTAGAAGATGTCTTTTTGTCATCATCTCCCATATATCTTTAGGAAGACAATGACATCAGAGATATGTACATATGCGTTTAGGAAAAGTGGAATTTTCCAATGGAATCCCAAAAATATAGATTTTAGTAAGTTAACTGACCTTGAGCATAGTCAAGATGTAGCTAGGCCTACAGGGAATGTAATTGTACTAGAATTTGCAGGAATAGGCCTACAAAACATAAAAATAGCAACTAGGCTCCAATAAATAATTCTTGAATTATAGGTCAACCACTTGAAAAAACCTAAATCAAAATCACCCAATAGAAACACCTTTGCGAACCTCTTAACCTTCGTTTGAAACCCCCTACATTCTTGAGAAATCCCGTACTGGAAAAATAATTACAAATCATTTTTTTTTTCATTTGCAAGGTTTCTAGGACTTTAACATAAACAGAAACTTTGTTTGAAATATTCAATGGAAAAAATACGAAAGGTGATTTTTTGCGAGTAGTTTCTGCAGATGGATATTTTCTGGGGAGATATTTTCTGGGGAGGGGACATTTTCGGGGGGTATTATAAAAGCATAATTGAGAATTCTCAAATACCTGCTGTTACTAAGGCATTATAATATTTAAATTTCGCCCAGTCGAGAACTTCGAGTGCAAGAAGAGTATGTTAATTGTTATGGACATTCTGTGTGACGTCAGATCTACCGTAACGCCAAGGCCATAAATGAAAACTCCAAATTCTTTGTCATTAAAACAAAACCTCTGAGGCATCTATCCCCCTAAGCACCAAATGACTAAGTCTCTCCTGCACGATAGCTGATATAAATTTATAAATTCTTTTATACATTTTTGTGACATAGAAAATAAATCAGATTACTTTAAAAAAAAGTTTCAAACAAATTTAAGTAACATTTTTCTGCAATAAAAAGGGAGATATCACCAATGCACCTCAATTATTCCAGTTCAGTTAGGAGAGAAACCCACAAAACTAGTGATCTAGGACGGGTAAGAAAATCTTCTACAAATAAAATTAGTGCTAAAAATTCCTTCTGGAAGCCATTTTTATATTTGTACATCTATTCCTTCTGTAGCCTAATGAAATGCTTAAGAAATTGCACAAAGACAAAAGTCTACATTTTAGAAAATAGTAAATTTTCAATTATTTCCGTTTAATTCTGAATTTCCTTTTGACTAAGCTTGGGGCACATTGGATGATAAATATGTGAGAAGTCCCTTTCTTTTATTTATTTATTGCCTTATCACTTTATCTTTATTTATCCATATTATTTATCTGCTATAATTTACCGATTTTATTTTGCTCGACCTTTGACCGGTAACCTTTACCCCGACGGTCAAATTCAAATCTCTAATTTATCACAAAACCGGATTGAAGAGGACTCCATTTATAAGCGAATGTTAGAACAATATTCTGGTAGTTCTGATTCGCAATTTCTGGACAACACTTATCACTTATCTTTATTTATCCATCTTATTTATCTGCTATAATTTACCGATTTTATTTTGCTCGACCTTTGACCGGTAACCTTTACCCCGACGGTCAAACTCAAATCTCTAATTTATCACAAAACCGGATCGAAGAGGACTCCCCTTATAAGCGAATGTTAGAATAATATTCTGGTAGTTCTGATTCGCAATTTCTGGACAACATATACAGATAACAACTGTACTACTCTGATTTTGCTCTTCTACTGTCCTATTGGATCACCATTCTTTCTTTGGATACTAGCATTTCTATTAACACGAGAAACAGCCTGTCTTGTGTATCTACAAGATTTAACGTGAGTTTTCATTTCCAGATTTATGCTTCTTCGCCCATGTCACGACATTGCATCCGCCAGGAGGAACTCTAAAGTTCGACTTCTTTTCACTTTATATTTCTTTTACCTGTTTTTACACACTCTTCTTAAAGTAAAATTTTTGTCTAGAGAGATCGTGAGTTTTAAATAGGCCTTAGGAAAGAGATAGACTGTTGCCATAGTAGATAGAGAAGTGAACCTATACGCATACCGGCTACAGGTGGCACCCTACCATATTCAAAGAGCTAGTAGTTACTTATCCCCCCCCATTGTGACTGAAGATCGTTAAATGGCAAACGGCAAACCGTTCGATCTTGTCCTAGCTTAATTTCAGGGATACTTCTTATGGCCATCAGTAGTAGGCAACTGGAATCGCCGCTTTAAAGAAGCTTGCAAAAGGACGGATAAAGATGTAAATAAGGCTTTTGAAGAGCAGCGCTTATCCCCTTATATTTTCAAGACTATAAGTAAAACCTACTCATCACTAACCACTAAAACTAAGGGAAAATCTAGCCTAGCACCATCAACTCCAACTTTTTCAGCAGTATCAGCTTTAAAAGAAATAATAAATGAAACTCAAGAAGAACTAATGAATACTAGGTCCATCCTAATGAATGATATTTTTCGTGTCGTATCAAATACAGTGAAAGATCGTCTAGCTTCCGAAATTATCAGTGAAGATACTGTAAACAAAGCTTATAATTCTATTTCCCTTGAATATAATGCCAAACTTGAAAAAATTGAAATAACCCTTCAAAAACTTTATAATGCTGTTAACTTGCTTAAGAATAAAATTTCTAAATTATAAGACAGGTTTGACCAACTTGAACAGGATACCTTACTTGGTACTTTAATTTTCTACGGTGTGAAACGAAAACTCAATGATAGAAAATCTTCATGGAGCGATTCAGATTCATTTATTCAAAAATTCATATTCATCAAAATCTTCAACTTGCCCAAATGGAGAGACAAGCTCGACTACTGGGCAAGATATATAAACAAAATTTAACAATCCTCATTGACACAGAACAAACAAAAAATGAACCACTATTTCATCAATAAAATAAAAAAAACAGTATCTTTAATGAGAGTATTTCAGGTGGAGTAAGTGGAGTGAGGCCAAAATAAAATATAAAATTTTATCAACCGTTCTTGCAAGCAGATTCCATTACATAACTTTTTAATCGTCTCTTGAAAGATCCTTTTGGTAACTCAACAAATTTATTTAATGAATGTTTGTTGGCTATTGATGGGATCATATACCGGAGGTTGAAACGGGATCTTTCATTTTTCACCAGAGGTAGTTTGTACGGGTTAACACATCTACTTATTGGTGAATTTTGATGTTTGGACAGTAAATTCTGGTCAAAAAAGAAATTATGTACATGTTGAATCTTAAAAAACCAACTAGATAATAGCATAGGAGATTTCTGTGTAAGAGTCATTATGTCTAGAAACAGGTAAGAAGAACATGTTTCAGAGTGGATATCTGTACTCCTCGGGTGTTATAAAAACTTATCTAGAATTCGAATAGCTTTGTTTTGCAGGGTTTGTAGTGGTTTAATATGTGATTTAAAACTCAGCAAAAATATAGCTGAGCAATATTGGATGTGTGCATCAATTAGGCAAAAATATAGGATTCTTAGAACCTTATATGAGAATAAAAATTTTAGTCGGTGGAGCAAACCTATATTTCTTGATAATTTTAGTCTCAACAACGATATATGTGTTTTAAAATTCATGGTAGGTTCGAAAACGATACCTAAATATTTTGCTGTGTATACTCTGTGGATTTCATGAATAATATCAATGGTAATTTTATTCAGAGAAATATTTTTCAACTTTTGATTTGATCTTCCATAAATAATAAATTCTGTTTTAACATAATTAGGGACAAGTTTGTTAATTTGGAACCAATTTGTGATGGATTTTGCAACTTCAATTAGTTTTTCTTTCAGTGCATCTAATGTTGGTGCTTTTAAACTTGCTGCAGTATAATCCGCAAACATAATTGTTAATGCATTTTCAGGAGTAGATTTAGGGAGATCATTTATATATATTAAAAATAATAGAGGTCCTAAAATTGAACCTTGCGGCACACCGATATTATTATTCGATGTCTCAGATGAATATTCACCATCAATATCTTCTACATACCTTCGATTGTGCAAATATGATTTGATTAATTTAGAGGTACACCTCTTATTTCCGTATTTTCAAGTTTTTAAATAGAATTTCGTGATTTAACGTGTCGAAAGCTTTCTTAATATCAAAAAACAATGTAGTTGCTAAACAATCATCATCTAAAGCATCATTAATGAAAATATGTGTTGCGGCGACGGCATCTTCTGTCGATCTATCTTTTAAAAAAACAAACTGGAACTTCGAAAAAAAATTTTCTTTTTTAGAAATGATGTAAGTCTATACTTCATTATTTTTTCAAAAACTTTAGCCAGTGGGTAAAGGAGTGCAATAGGAAAGTAATTATTGGGATCTTGAGCCTCACCTTTTTTAAATATAGGGATTATTTTAGCCTTTTTCAAAAGATCAAGGAAGACACCATTTCTTATGCTCGTATTTATAACATGTGCAAGAGGTTCATATATTACTCCTGATATTTTCTTTAAAAGATTTGTCGATATATCATCTACTGAAGACGAATTTCCTCTCTTTAAATCACTAATTCCTTTTTGGTATTCATCAAATGATACTGGTAGCATATACAATTATTTATCTTCGTTTTGGGGCAAAAATCGTGTATAATCTGACTCATCCAAAAGATCTCTAACCAATCTTCACCAATTTTACTGAAATGCTTAGCAAATAATTCTGTGATATCCTTTTTTCAGTTGATTCATTAGCGTCATTTCCATTATTAAGAAAAGTCAGTATTGCTCTTGGTTTATTTTTATTTAATTTATCACGCAAGATTTCCCACATTTTCTGCTGGGACGCAGCTGAAGGTATTTCCTTCTCATAATAATTTCTTTCACTTTCCCTCAAAGTTCTAGTCAGAGTATGTTTGTACAATTTGGATTTCTGGATGTTTTCATCAGACGAATAGTTGCATTTAATTTTGTGTAGTCTATTTATTTTTCATTAATACATTTTAACAGTTTCGGGGATATGCATGGTTTTTGTGGCATTGACTTGGATGTTTTCCTTTTAACTTTCGGATATATATCATTATAAACATAATTAAATGATTTATAAAATATTTCCAATGCCTTGTTTGCATCCTCAGTACTGACTACTTCCTTCCAATCTAGATATCTTAGCTTAATAATTAAACGCGCAATTGATTCATCATTTATTATACGACCTGGTTTTTGATTACGTTTATTTTTTTAGATCTAATCAAATTAAATTCAGAAATTATCACACCGTGATCTGAAATATCGTTTAATAAGAAAAAAGTTGAAAAATAAATACTTTTAGAAAAATTATTATCAATTAATGTTGCTCCATTATCATCTATTCGAGTTGGAATCAGACATGATGGGAAAAGTCCTTGACAAAGCATTAGTTCTAAAAATTCACTTATCTTCGAATCATTTTGCTTTAGGTCTAGGTTGAAATCACCAAAAATGAATATTTGCTTATTCATTTGTGATATTTTATTTAATAGAATCTCAGATTGCATCAAAAATTTATCTATGCTTCCGGAAGGTGGGCGATATAAAGATATAATAATTGTTGATTTTTTATTAACTTCACATTCCAGAATACATGTTTCAAAAATCATTTCTACATTCCAAACCATTAGGTTCGTCTTATTTTCGATTTTTACTCTTTTCTCATGATAAATCCTAATCCACCATACTGATGTGTTTTCTACTCACATGAACAAAATCATAATCAAAAAACTTTACATCATTAATATTCCTATCATTTAAGAAGGTTTCGTTTACTGCTAAAGCTTCAATTTTATTTTTATTAATTATGTCATTTATGAACTCAATGCTATAAATAAACCTCTGCAGTTAAAACTAAAAAAACGTACATTACTGTTTGTGGGAATAGAATCATCCATAAATGAATATTTGTTTTTCGGGCTAACTTCCAAAATTACTGCTTCATCATCCTTCACACCCCTCATGCATTCCAGTATATCAAAAGGATTTTCCTCTAACAGTTTAGTTTTGCTTGCAAGATCAGGTAAATTATGCAAACTCAATAACATAAATCAACAAAAAAGCCTCAGTCCAGTTAATCAACAATTTAACAAAAGACCACTCAAAAAAGAAAACTAAGCTAAGCACATATAACAACCGCATACGTCGGAGAATTCCATTGCGTTTCGGTGGAAGTATGTTCATTCTTTCTCATTCAACAGAGAACACGCACATTTTGGCAACAATGTGCGCACACCAACACATATTTGCGGATTTATATAATCACTATTATGAACAAATCACTAATAATGACAAAAAAAATAACACAATATATTCGACTGGTGGGAAGTTATACCAGTTCTTTTTTTTGTTTCACTCTGTCTTGGTCTATGTAGCATAATGTGGGTGGTACCGTGGTTGGGATCCATGTAACAAAACCTTTATCCTTCATTTCTTTCTTTTTTTTATTCAGCGTAGCACGAATCTCCCTGCAAGTTTTACTAACATCATCACTGAAGAAAACTCCATTGTAATAAAATTTTGTCGCTTTATCAAGGTCTTTTTTCCAGGGCTGGTCACGTAATTGTTTATTCGCTTGAAGTACCGAGGATTTGTCATCCGAGTTCATGAGTCGTATTTTCACAAATTTGTCATGTACTCGTAAAGTGTTTGCCGCAAAAAGTAAGTTGGCAAAGTAAGGTGTGTTTGTTTTGAAAAACCTAACTAAAAAGCGTTAGGATGTATTAAACGTGGCTCGCTGCACCTTTGGCCCAAGAAGTGTTTGGTCTGATCATGGACAAGTTCTACCCAAAGTTCCTGGTGAAACTCGTATACGCAAAATAAATTATTTGCATGAATGTATTAGTATGTGACTAGTTAAAATTTTCTTGATGTGTATGCTTTCCTCAGGTCATTTTTTTTACAATTTCTTTTTGTTTAATTTTTTACTTTATTTTTACTATTTATTTTTTTACTTTACTCTTATTTTTTTCCATGCTCATGGTTCATTCCGATAATCGCTACTATTCTATTAATTATTTATGTTTTTGTAATCCTTTGACAGTCTTTTCTTTTGTAATAGATTTAGGTAAAGATTTTGTTACTTTTACAATCTGCTTTTGTAAATATTTTAAGTCGTGAAAGACCACTTTGGAAGCTTGAAAATAATCCTTTGGATCTAATTAGTATTGTGAATAATGCTGTGGGTCAGGTTCATCAAAATCTGATTAACATAAACCCTGTTTGTAATAGCAAATACGGATTTGGGAGGACAGGAGGTTTCCAAAGCAAATTATTCTCTGACTGCACCTCAGCTTAACATTCAGGGTACCTCCTCGTTAATAGATAATTTAAAACAAATTATTTCAGATGGGTGGCCTGATGTTGTTGGTTTGGGCGAGACATTTTTGGATTCTGGTAGTGAAATGCTATTGGATATCCATGGCAATAAAATGGAACATATAAACCGCTGCAAGATGGCTAAAGGAGGTCCTGCCATGCATATATCTAGTAATCTGCATTACTGCTTGCAGGATGACTTATCAAGGAATTTTGAAGTTATCTTTGAGTCACAATTTATAGAAATTAGAGTTAATGGTATTGAGTATCATAGTTCTCCTAGTGGTGAGGTTTCGTGGTCTCTTCAAAATCTTGAGAAAATACTTGACATAATATTGAAACGCCCGTGTCAGTTAATCGTAATGGGCGACTTTAATATAAATTTGATGGATTCAAATTCTTTGGCTTCAGTTGATTTTCTGTCAGCAATGCTTGCCGCAGGAACTCTAGCAACTACATCCGTCCCCACACGAGTAACAAATGTTACAGCTTCTTAAATTGACAATATCTTCTTTACGCTTAGCTTGAAAGAAAAATCAATTTTAGTTACTGATATCACCGATCTTTTCCAATATATTCTCGGTTCAACTATCAAGGAAAGAATAACCGGGCTAAAGTTTTCGATTCCTATTCTATTAGGTTGGGTGAGAGTGGGTTATCTCTTCTTGGGTCTAAATAAGCAAAAAATTCGTTGAGCTTATTTGAAATGATAAGGATTTTTCTTGTTTATTTGAGTCGTTTTAAGGAACCATAAAAGATGCTATACTTAGCATTTGTAAAGTACCACCTTCTAATCGCAGGTGTAAAAGGATTGTTGATCTAAGCCCATGGGTGACATCCAGACTTCTCAAAAGTTGAAGAAGGAAAATTAATCTCTTGAGGTCTTATAAATGCACTACACCTTCAGCGAGTGCTATTCGTCTTTTTCATTTCAAGATTTACCAGAATATATATAATTCCTTGTGTAGGAAAGCCAAATTTCTCTATTATCTAAATAATTTTGATGCGTGTGACAATGATATTCGTAAAACTCGGGAGGTAATAAATTCTCTGATTAAACCCAGTTCTCAATCTGGCTCTTTACCTATGAGTCTGGTCATTGGTGATTGGGCTATAGAGGGCGAGCTTAATGTCCAAAAATCATTCACTTCATTCTTCGCTAGTACTGGCAAGAATATTACTTCCACAGCTACTTTATCTAAGCCTAAGCCGGACCTTACCTCGGGCCGTCTGGCATTAAGTCAATGTTTCTAGAGCGAGTAACAGGAAGTTAAATTACTAAAATTGTAAGTGGCTTGAAAAACTCGTCCTCATCTAGGCAAGATTCTATTCCTACTAAGGTAGCTAAGTCTATTCTACCTTCAATAGTGTTGACTCTCACAAAACTTGTTAATCTTTTATTTAAATATGGTGTTTTTCCAGATGCTCTCAAGCGTGCTCGGATTATTGTTCTGTATGAAGGTGGACCAAGAAATGATCCAGCAAATTATCGACCAATTTCAATTTATCAGTATTTAGTAATATCTTCGAAAGGCTATGCTTTCTCGTCTCCTTAAATTTCTAAAATCTAAAAAGCTTCTTTATGATTTTCAATTTGGTTTCCAAATAAAGCACTCCACTGAACATGGCTGTTTGACCCTATTGAATTTTATACATTCTCCATTACATTCGGGATTAATTCCGGCTTCTATATTCCTGGATATTCGCAAGGCATTCGATTCCTTAACCCATGTAATTCTTTTTTTGAAGATGTCTCATTTTGTAATATATTTTCTTGGTTTCAATCTTGTTTGAATGATAGGTTAATTTCTGTCGATACATTTTTTCCGTTCACCCTCACAAGTGTATTTTAGCGTCCCTCAGGGATAAGTTTTAGGGCCAGTGCTATTTTGATTTATGTAAATGATCTTTTTTACGCAGTAAAAAAGCTGAAACCTATTAATTGCTGTAGACTCTGTCATCCTAAACTGCCCTTGCCCACAATGCCAGCTATAGTTTGCCACCTTCTGATGTCCTTGTTTGTTTTGCTGATGACAGTACACTTGAGACTTTGGGAAATTGTGGATCTGAGCTTCGATTAAATTTGGAAAATTTGTTTAAGAGGGTAATTCTATGGCTTGATGCTAATAGTCTTGCTCTAAATTATTCAAAGTCCAGTTTTTTTTCATATTTTTGCACGTTTCTCAGATTTATCCGTAGTCATCAGAAATTCATCAGCCAAATGGGGCAATTCATAGATCTAAAGATCGATGTGTTCGGTTTGTAGTCATTCTTGTCAATGAAATCTTGTCTTTCACACGTCATATTGATTTGATTAAAATGAAGAGATGCAGGAATTTCGGTTTTTAAGGTAACTTAAACATATTTTCCCTGGATCAATTTTGGAAATCCTTTTTCACTGCTTGATCCGATCTTACTTTTCTTACTTTCCAATAGTATAGATGTCAACCTTTCCTTCATTGTTAATCCCCATTTCTAAGGTTTACAATAAAGCTAAAAGCCTCATTAAGGAAACTAATCGTTCAAGATTTATCCCAATACTTGATCTCGAGTCACTATATTCTTTCGTGTGCATGCTTTACTTTTTCTCAGCTTTGTGGTGACCTCCCCCATCCCCTAAGTGTTCTGCTATCTTTCACCTATGATCAGAACGATTATAATATTCAAGTTCCTCTTACTCCTTGTGAAAAGTCAGATTGTAATCCTTAAATTGCGAGTCATATTGTATGGAATAAGTTGCCCGAATCAAGTCGAAGGTGCCACTCATTCGGTTTTTTCAAAAGAACTTATTAAAAATTCTTTGGCTTCTCAGAAGTCATTTTATCTATTTCATTAAGGGTATATATATATATATATATATATATATATATATATATATATATATATATATATATATGTATATATATATATATATATATATATATATATATATATATATATATATATATATATATATATATATATATATATATATATATATATATATATATATATATATATATAAATATATATATATATATATATATATATATATTTTTTTATATATATATATATATATATATATATATATGTATATATATATATATATATATATATATATATATATATATATATATATATATATATATATATATATATATATATATATATATATATATATATATATATATATATATATATATATATATATAATATATATATATATATATATATATATATAAATATGTATATATATATATATTATCTATATTTATATATATATATATATATATATATATATATATATATATATATATATATATATATATATATATATATATATATATATATATATATATATGTATACATATATGTATACGTATATGTATATATATGTATTCCTGTATATATATTTATTATTATTTCTTTGGAGTCTATTCAATCTATTAGACTATTTAGTTTTGTTTTCCTGTTTTTTTATATTTCCTTTTCTTCTCCTTTTTGCTCTTCTCTCTGTGAGTAATTGATTATTTATTTTTTCTTCTTCTCTGAGTAAGTTTCTTCTTATAGTTTATTTTCCCCCTTCTTTACAGGTCAAAGAGCCTTTGGGAAAATAGTAAAATGTAATATTGCATGTGTGTTTCGTGATGAAACACACCTTAACTTATGAAAGTTAATTGATGAAAAAACCTTAACTTATCCTAGATGGTAGCTGACCCTTTATCGCACTATCAAACTTTAACAAAATCATCTGAAGTAAAAGCATGGATTAGACAACTTAAAAGCATGAAGACTACTCTAAAATGGGACTTTAGTCATGACGAACACCTGCAGAGGAATTTTCGAGCGATGTTTAGACGAAACAATTGAGTCGGGAGATACTTTTACTCTCGACGACCTCTGCGAAAAACTGTTAAGAAGTGTGGGCGCTAGAAAAACCCCTTGGCAATGTCTGCAGGCAATAGTAGAAATGAAGCTAAAACCAGAGGAAACTGTCTTTGAATTTTATATGAGATTAAAAGCGGAAAAAATAGATTATTGTCAAACAGAAGGGTTAGACAACTCAAAACGTTTAGATGCAATTGCCTTAGTAAACTCGATTGTTCTGCTAGTGTTTAAGACGGGGCTGTGGAGCAATCTCACAAAAGCGGTTAGGTTAAGACAAGACGATTATGAAAATCTAGACGAAAGACTTGAGATCGCCCAAACTATCGAATCAGTAAAATCTAGCCTTATATCTAGCAACCAAAAAGACCAATTTGAATATCTTACGGCAGGGGTCGCAGAAATAAATATTAGTAGAAACAGAACTCCCCAAAGGCAAGCAGGAAGGGCTTCCCGTGGTAAAAACATTTCAAATCAATACAATTCTTACCAGCAGGGTCCACGCCAGATGGCCAAGCCCCCAAATACGGGGAATACCTTTTCAGTATAGAAATTATCAAGTGCCACGGAGATCGCATTCACAAGGTCCTGGGAGGTACTATAAAATAATTCCCAGAGATAGTTATAATTATTCTAGCCTAAGAGATCATTTTGACCAAAGAGGTAGTTCTATTCCGAATTTAGAAGCTCTATTTAATTCAGGCTTAATTGTGAGGAAAATATAAATTTTGTTAGGAGGGACCCGAATAGAAATGATGATTACAGCAGTGCTTTTAACTCACACCGAGGATCGCAGTTTAGTGGTGGTCGTTCTCAGCTTTGTATTACTCTTCGCGAGATAATTACGATGGTAGATTTGAAGATCAGAGAGATTGAAATTCCAATCGGTCGCAACAATAGATTGGTAGAGGTTGCGGGCAATTGGGGGGTCAGAATAGTTATCGTGGGGTGTCTGCACCAGAGGTAGGGATGTCTGTCTTCAGAAAAATCACCGGGAAGTTTGGTTCATGACGGAGGATTATGACGATCTGAGTCCACCTTTAAACCATTTTTTTATGTAATTAGTACAAACTCGATTATTTCATCAAATAGCTTACTGAAAATTAAAACGCTATAAATGTGCAGCCAAATGTATTTCTATCCAAAGAAAAGATGCAATTTTTTTTTATTTTATTTATTATTAGGAATAGTGGTAGGCATCAATGCTTGTCGCAAAACCACAAAATCATAATACGAATCTAAAGTAAATTGGCAACGACAAACTAAACAGCAAAAACTTATAAATAACACGAAACTACACAACAAAAGTGTGTAAATAAACGCGTATTTACTAATGCACTCTTCAAAATTCGAACAATCTCTGCCTCGACAACCTCCAAAGAAAAACCATTCCACGGTCCGGCAACTCTACTAACGAAAGATAATTGACCAATTTTTTCAATGCTTTTGGGGGATATAATTTATAATCATACTGACAAGTAGAGAGATAACAGCTAAATTTAAAAAATAAATTTGGATCAACATCATCCACTCCTTTAATTATACAAAACACACTTACAAGGTCACTGCGACGTCTACGAAACTTCAACGACGGGGGTTGAAGCCTAGAAAGTCTCTGCGGATAGGAAAGGCGCTGAAGGTATGGGACCAATCTAGTGTCCCTTCTTTGAACCTTTTCTATCTTATGCTCATCCGTTAGACTTAATGGAAACCAAACAGAAGTATTATACTCAAAAAGAGGGCGGACCACAGATTTATATAGCAGTAAGAATTAACGAAGGTTAAACCTGCTAAAACTTCTCTTTATAGACGATAAACGATAATTTGCATTTTTTTTCAATTTCCGAAACATGCTTATCAAATTTCAATTGGGTATCAAAGTAAACGCCAAGGTCACGCACTATTTCGTTAGAAGGGATTCGTATGCCAGACAGCTGGTAAGTATGCCAAGGTGGGAGTTTACAAGCAAAGTGTAAAACAACACACTTAGAAGGGTGTATGAACATGGAATTAGATTCGCATCAGTAAGTTAAAGAGTCAAGATCCTCTTGTAAAAGTTGCACATCGTTTTGGTCTCCTATTGGTAGATAAAATTTTACATCATCCGCGAACATCTTGACAGTAGAATGCTAAAAATAGGAAGGCAGATCATTAATAAATAAACAAAATAAAATTAAACCAAGGTAGCTACCCTAGGGGACTCCGCTTAACACATTAATTGAGGATGACATAGCTTTATTAACAACAACCTGCTGAGTTCTTCCATGTAGATAATCAGCAAAAAATGCAATTGTTTTTTTTTACCCGATTTATAAGCTGCACATTTTCAAAGAAGGATGGGTATTGAAACTTTGTCGAATGCCTTCGAGAAGTCGATATAAATGCAGTCAAAGGGTATAGCTAAATCGGCAAAATGTTGAAAATCCAAAATAACCTTAAGAAGCTGAATATTACAAGACCTATTTTTTCGAAAACCATGCTGAGCAGGATTCCAAAGACAATTTTCATCAAATTACTTTTGAACGCGTAAAATAATTAACTTTTCCATCACTCGGGAAAAAATAGACGTAATTGAAATCGGCCGATAATTTTTAAAATTCGACTTGGAGCCTCTTTTGTGAAGTGGCCTTACCAAGGCCTTCTTCCACCCTGAAGGACACAGTCAATGCGCCAAAGATAAGTTAAATGTGTAAGTAAATGGTATTGCAATTTCATGAGCAATTTGTCTTATCATTATTTTCGGGAAACCGTCTATATCCGGCGCTTTGGACGTATCCAATTTTATAAGAATAGTATAAACTTCAGTCAATGAGAAATCCGAATCATCAAATGGAACAAGAATATCCGACGACGCAATCGACTCTATTTGAGATGCAAAATTAGCTTCATTTGAATGAATTGGCTGTTTTTAACAAAAACTGAAGAAGAAATTTGATTAAAAATAGAGCCTTCTCAGAATCACTATCAATCTTTTGGTTTGTATCCTAATGTGTGAACATAGATGTAGATGGTCCAAGGTGTGGCTTATTCCTATTTACATATTTCCAAAATATTTTAGGTGATGCGGTGCTTCAGTGAATAATACGCGACTCAAGCTCTACACGATTAGTCCTAAGAAGCCGAGTGACCTTGTTTCTCGCTAGTGAATACGCATGCCATTCACCTGGATTCTCTTGCAACTGAGTATCCAAATGCCCTTGTCTGACTACTTTACTATGTCGTGACTCAATATACGACCGCCAAAGACTATTTTTTTTCACATATTGCTTGGAGTATGTGTCTCGGAAGTTTAGGATTATTTCTACGACCGAAAAATTCTTCACCAAAGGAAAAAATTTATCCCCACATTCCCTCAACACTCTTTTTTACAAAATCAAACGCGTTGTCCGGAGAAACATGATTATTTTTTAGTTCATACATGATATTAGACTTACAGATGCTGCAGGTGAGTTTAGTAAGTTTGTCTGAATGTAAACAGTGAGAAAATTGTTGAATTTGGATTACAATGATTCTCTTGGATTGACTGATACAGTGTATCGGTGGATGCTTAAGTGGGCTAGGTTAAACCTACCTTACAAAGATCTGCCCATAAAGTTGGCATTTGTTTGAAGCTATCTATTGAAATAATTAGCTCATTTTTTTTTTGCCGTTGACATTATTAGATTCTTACTAATTTCAGCTATTATAGATGGCGTTCATTTAGACGTTGAACCGTGAACGTCGTTAGACGTTGAATGTTGAACCAAGTGACAGTGGCAATGGCTTCGGGCATTGATGCGGCTAATCAAAATGACGATGAAATTCTTTGTCCCGTTGAAAAACAAAAAGTGTCTCTATGTTATTAGGTTTGCTGAGAGAAGTTTTCGGAAATGTAAGAAAAGTCCTTGGCGGGAAGGACAATGTTAAAGATATATGCAACCGGATCCTCGTTCTACATCAGAATGATATAGAAGAGAACTCAGAACTACTTCGTAAGGAGAATCGCCACCTGCAAACAATTGTGAAACTGCAAGAACGTATTGGAAACCTAAATAAAAAACCCATTTCTATGCTTGGGGCTGCACAGCCGACTGTGACCTCATCCCGTTCGTTTGCATCTGCCGTACGTGGCCAAAATGTTTATTCGGTCATTCTTGAACCCGTAGAATATGACAAAAATAGTGATAAACGTCTGGGCCGAAATGATTTACAAAAGCTGACCAAAAGTTTTTACCAGGCTATCGACAAAGACAGTAAAAATTTTGCTGTGAAAAAGACAGTACCTGCGAAGAAAGGAAATATTATATTTGAACTGGGATCCGAGTCCGATGCAGAAGAGGCAATTTCTGCATTTAACAAGAACATAGAGGTTACAAAATATAAAGCTGTGCAAGTAAGGAAAAAGATGCCGAGAATGATCGTATACGACGTCACGGAGTTTGAAGACGCCGATTCCTTCCGCATAGAGTTCTTGCGAAGCAACGATAATGTAAAAGACATGGTTGATCATGGTGAGCTACTGAAAGTTGTCACAATGTTGTGGAAAGATAGAAGCCGTGCTAATGTGTACTTGAAGATAGCCCAAAACTCCGCAAGTCCATCCTGTTAAATGGTCAAGTGAAACTTGGCTTCTTGTTGAAGTGCTGTGAAGACTATGTGTTCCTAATAAAGTGTTCAAATTGCTGCCTTTATGGCCACCGAGCAACTGAGTGCAGAGGCACGCAGTGCTGCTCTTTTTGCATGGGTAACCATTCATTTGATGATTGCCCAAAACATTTTCTGATCACCCATCGTGCCGTGCTTGTCACCATAGCAAGACCATTGGAAGCCCGCATGCGTCGTACGAAATTAAAAAGTGCCCAACTGCACAAAAGATTATAGCAAAACTGAAAGACAGGATTCTGTATCACGAGGGTCAATAATGTTGCAATCAGGCAGTGTAAATGATGTGAATAAATCATTGTCTTTCATCCAGATTAACTTGCAGTATTCTTTCAATGCAATGTTGCATTTACAACAAACCCTTGCAGAAAGAAAGCCAGATGTTGTTCTGCTGCAGGAACCCTTTGTTAATAAGTTCGGAAAGCTTTCGTGTATTCCAAGAGAATACGGTTGTTTCTCAAAAATTGATTACGATAGGAGGTTTTTTATTGCAGCTGTTTTAATTAAAAAATGTTATCGTGCAAATATTAACTATGATGATTCGTCTAATGAATGTGTAACTGTGTCAATTTATTTGCCAAGTCATAAAGTTGTTGTTTCGTCAATATATTGTCCCCCATCAATTCAGTCAGTATCTGATGTATTAGCTGTGACTGATGGGTTAAGCAATCATAGTAATCATGTTGTTGGTGGTGACTTTAATGCTAAAAGTCCCATTTGAATGACCAGTTGCAATAGTGATCGAAGAGGAAAAGAATTAGAAGATTATTTTGCTAATAAGAATTTAGTTGTTATAAATGACCCAGATAAGCCAACGTATTACGTCGGCTCTTCTAGCCCTGATGTCACAGCTGTAGGTTCTAATCTAGTCCAGTTTGCTAAGGATTGGACGGTTCTTTCGGATTCCCCGTCATTGTCTGATCATTTTTATATTTCTTTTGTAATAGTGTTAGATGCTGTGCAAGGTGTAGAAACTTTCCCTCAAAAGTATCATTATAGTAAAACAGATTGGGGAATATTTAGTTCAGTTTTACTTAGTAGAATAGATGATGTGTATTCGCTTCCTGTGTCGTCTGTACAAGAGATAGATGTGGCTGTTGAAAGTTTTAGAAAGCTGATTTCTGATGCCACTGCTGATTCGACCCCAGTTTTTGGCAGTAAAAGATCAAAAAAGTATGCTAGGTGGTGGAATTGACAAGATTAAGGTACATTTATAGAAGGAATTTGAGAATATATAAAATTTTAGATGATTTAGAAAGTGAAGTAAATATGAAAAATTCCCTTAAAGGTTATAAATATGAAATTGTAAGAGCTAAGAGAGAAGATTGGAAAAAGTTTTGTGAAGAAAGAGCTAGCTTTGATCCATGGCAAACTATTCACAAGATATGTCGGTCAGATGGCGGATGTATTCAGCCTGTGCATGTGTTAAAAGATGATGGTAGCAGAACTTCATCACTGAATGAAGCAGGTGATGGATTTTTGGCTAAGTGGTTCCAAAAAGATGATAGTGTTAATGATAATATGTTCCATTCTGATGTGAGACAACAAGTTCAAAATTTTGTTCAAAATGTTACTTCTGGAGTAGATGAAATTAATGCTGATGTTTTAAAATATGCTATTGATTCTTTGAAACCAATGAAACCTCTGGGTCCAGATGGAATCTTAAATCTTGTTTTGAAAAAAAATATTAGTGTGATAACACCGTCTCTTCTAAAAATCATAAATGCATGTTTAAATTTGTGTTATTTTCCTAAGGAGTGGAAAAAAGGTAATGTGATAATTATTTTGAAAAAAGGAAAGAAAAATTATGGGAGTCCCCGTTCTTATCGCCCTATTAGTTTACTTTCGAATTTAGGTAAAGTATTTGAAAAAGTAATAATGCATAAACTGTATAATTTAAGTTCTGAAAAGAATTGGATTTCTACTTTGCAGTTTGGATTTAGTAAGGGGAAAAGTACAGTTGATGCAGTAGATAATGTTGTCACGGTTGTTGAAAATAATAATTTAAAAAAGAAATTTACTTTATGTATTTTTTTCGACATAAAAGGGGCTTTTGATAACGCTTGGAATCAAGGAATAGTTAAAAAACTGATAGAAAAAGAAGGTCCGGGAAGTTTGATAAAATTAGTTCATATTTTTTTCAATGACCGTGTAGTTACATACCAAAATGAAGTTTCAAGGGCTCTGGAAAAATCATGTCCTCAGGGTGGAATTTTATCTCCATTTTTATGGTTAATTAATATAAATGATCTTTTGATTGAAAAAATTGACAAAAATTGTATTATACAAGCTTACGCAGATGATATTTGTATGAAAATAACTTCAGAAAGTGTTGGTCAACTGGAAGAAATAGCTCAGAAAGTGTTTACAAAGTTTGAGGAGTGGTCTGATAAAAATAAACTTGAATTTGATAAAAACAAAACCGAAGCTGTTTTGTTTACAAATAAGCATAAAGTTCCAAAAATTACTCTAAATTTGGTGGTGATATTATTGAAGTGAAAGAAAAAGTTAAATATTTGGGCGTTATTTTGGATAGAAAATTATTGTGGACAGAACATGTTGTTAGTAGAATTAATTCAGCTAAACAATATTCAACTCGTCTTTTATGTGCGGCAAAAACAATATGGGCCCTAAAACCTTTTGTATTAAGGAAACTGTATAAGTCGGTTGTAAAAAGTACAATTTTACATGCTGTTCCAGTTTGGATCACTGCTCTTAAGAAAAAACATATTCTGAGAAAAATAAAATCAGCTCAAAGAATTTTGATGTTGACAATCTCCAAATCGTTTCGAAGTACACAGTCAGAAGTAATAACATCCATTTCTGGTGTGTTACCTATTCATATTAGAGCTTATGAACTGACTGCATTAAGGTATGCTCGCAAAGGCCGCCCTCAAAATTGGCCAATGTTTACTTCACCTTCTTTCCCTTTAGCTCAAAGATCATCTCGTCATAGTATTACAGATGAAATTCTTTCAGAATTGTTTGGACCAAGTATTTTTGATAATAACTTTATTTTAAACCGTCAGTTACTCAAATCTAAGTTATATGAAATGTGGTATAGGGATTTTAAAAACTCAATTAGCTATTGGCCAAGCTGTTTCTTTTCAAGTCCAAATGATTTAATTGCTGCTTCTTCTTTTGAGCCAAGATACCAGTTGACACAATTTATTACCGGCAATTGTCGTCTTAATGGTTTCCTCCATAGAATTGGTAAAGTTCCTTCTAGCTTGTGCCATTGCTGCAAAATTCTTGAAACTTGCGTTGAATGTCCTTTATATTATACCCAGAGAATGTTTTTGTCTTTGTGCCTATCTGAACTAGGTCTTAGCTTTCTATAGTTTGAATTTGGTAGTGAGTAATAAGGATGTTAGAAACCTTGTGATTATTTTTTAAAAAGAACTGGGAGATTAGAAATTTCGTAGTTGGTGTTTATTGGTTGTGTAATCATTTTTCTTCATTTATGACATTAAGATTAGATAAGTGTTTGTTTGTTTTGTTTTTTTTGGGTACTTTCTTTTTTATGTCATGTAGTTTTAGTTTAGCATATAGTGTGAAATACCTTGTTTGGTTTACTCACGAATAAATACTTACTTACTTATACATGATATTAATAGACGAAGACAATTGTCGCATTGATTCATAATCGGCTTTAGCATAATCATGCCGATAAAACCCAAAACCTCTTGTTGAGCATCAATATTCATGTAAATATCTAACACAACTTGATCACTTATATATCTAAAGGTGGACGGAAGTCTATACTCAAAATATCATCGATTGACTTGGTAATAACCAGATCTAAAATCGATGGAATAGCATCATTCCTGGCTCGAGTTGGCCTATCAATATGTTGGTATAAGTACAGATCATCCAATCTATCTAAAAATTGCTGCTCATACGATGAAGTCGACTGACTAGTACTATGCACACTCCAATCTATCAAAGGTAAATTGAAGTCACCTAGAATAAGGAACTTTGAACTACGACCAACAAGCCGAGAATTACACGCTAGAATATTTGCATTATTAACTGGACTCAATGAATTCACAGTATGTCTACGATAAAAGCTGCAATACACATGTAAGTATTATGATAAGGATATTTAACATCAGCCAAAAAACATTCTGATACTGAGTCTACTATCGAATCAACAACCACAGAAAACTTAATGGAATCATGAATATAAATACAAAGCTGAATTATTTTCGCTGAATTATCCCTTTTTTAGCTGAATTATTAGATACTAGATTATATTGTGGTAGCGGCTGAAAATAAATTGACGGGTCACTGAATTGTTTTGGTAAAACTTCAGTAACAACAACTTAAGCAACTTACGTTGCTTTATTAGCTCACTAAAATCTTCGCATTTAGATGACAGGCAGTCTGAATTTGTATATGTCACCCAAAAATTTATCACTCAGGCACTTCAACTTTTTTAGGGAGTCACTCTTCCATGCTCGTGTAGCTTTTTGGGGTTTCACGAAAAGAGTTATTATTCACGAGGATTAGTCCGTTTTTGCTACGTTTTATTTTCCAGTTAGTTTCGCCAGCCTCCAATTTCGATATCAGCTCCTGTTTCAGGGCATCGTACTTCTTTTTTTCTAACAGTTCAATGGTAGTACGATCACGAGAGACTTTGAACAAGGGATATGTAGCTTTGATACTAGCAGTCTGGACGTCGGAAAGCGTGCACATATTTTTCAGGTCATTCTCGATTTCAGCTACTTTCCTTTGCATAGGCTCTAATAAAGCGCAAAACATATCCTCAATCGCCTTAAATGAAGTTTGAATTTCACCCCTCAAAATATCTTTTAATTTCTGCAGATGTCAGTCCTTGGTTGATCGAGTTTTTCTGTTGTTTACAAACGGGGCAGAACCAAAGTGATCTGAGCCTCCGAGTCATTTTGTGAATAAGTTATATTCCAGCTCTGTCATTTCCAAGCATACGATGCATACCCAGGATTCGCATGAATCGCAAAGCAGTGCAAAATCGTCATCTTGCAGTTTGGAGTCACAACCTTTTCACTCATCAACACCTTTTTTAGGCGAATGTCTTGGTCTTTTTTGGCAGCTGAGTTAGACGATCCTTTATTTTTCTCCATAACTCTACCGTTCTAATAATGAAAACAGTGCGCGCGCTAAATTTGAAACAAAGCGTACACGTGGGCTGATTAAAACAAGGTCAAACAAAAAAAAATCCTTTAATAACAAGATTGACCTTAAAAATGCGAGTTAGGGCACTACACCACTCTATAGGGTCGCTTATTAGCAAAGCAGGTAAGCAGATTGATACTTATTTCCTCTGATTTCCTTTGATGTTTGGATTACACTTGGTTTAGATAAGAAAACCAATTAATTAAGATAAGGAAACCAACTAATCATTCATTAAGTTGAAACTAACACGTTTACCGATTTGTTTATCTAACCTAAAATTTAAACGTAATTTAGTTAACACTTAAAAATGTTAACTAGTTGTTCATAAACAAATTCAAGACATCGCTATTAAAGTAACAAATAAATTGGTTACGGTGCGCTGAATGGGATGATACTTAACATACTGTCCGGTGCGCTGCATGGGAACACTCAATGCGCTGTTCCGTGCGCAAGGTTGTGCCGTACTGTGCGCAGCATAATAGAAAACTTAATACGCTGCATGAAAAATACTCAAGTTGCTGTATATAAAGAAAAATGCGCAGCGTAAAAAAATACTTGATGCGCTGCATAAAAAATTAAACATTTGTTTTACTTACGGCGCTGCACCATGCGCTGAATAAGAAAAGCAATGCATATAAGAATGAAATAACATCATTTTTTTACCTAAAGGAAATAATACCATAATATTTCTAGATCATCCTCAAGCGAATCCCACGCTTAACAGGTAACCTTTAGCTTATATCCTGCTTCAAGAACAAAAACTAGCAAAATGCCTTTAAGGAAAACGGTGAGTAATCCAAATTTAAAAAATACTGAACAAAAATTCAACCTCCAAAACCGCGAGTTAAACCCTTGGTCTGCTGAAGAATACCTGAGCTTACCCGATTTATCAGGATTCAATTATGAATTTAATGAAATGCTTTTGGAAAACTCAGTCAAACTCGCAGTAAGAAACCTGGATTATAAATCCCTGTCCTTATATTTACCAATCCCCGTCATTATTAAAAGTAATTTAATAACAGAGTTAATGAATATACTATTATATTGTCAATTTGCACAGACAGTCATCAAGGAAGGCTATCAATATATTTTTGTATTCCACTTTTGAGGCATTATATAATAAGGTCACCTAAAGAGCCTACCCCTGATAGAAGACCTCATTGGCGAAAGTCTTTATTTTGTGTGTAATGAAGATGATTTTACAATTATCTGGCCTCTACATTTTCCATTAATATTAGCGGAAAAAAACTTCAATTTATCAGAAAAATCCAACTTATTTCTTTCGCTTTACGAAAAACATTTGAATAATAATTTAGAAAGTAACATATTAGAAGGGTGTAACATTCTATATGAAAGAAAATCACAGTCAATTGATAAAAAATGAACAAAACCTTTGGCTAAGAATATTTCCAGAAACTGATATTATCGTGTCTGAAAACATAGTAGAATGTATCAATCCTTCATATTGTTATATGTTATTGAAATATAATATAATTCGTACTAAAACCGGTGCCAGGATGATTATTACAGAAGAGAATCTTGGATAATTGATAGTAAGAATACTTGTGCTCGACTGGCAATGGCTGACGAGCCAGCAGAAAATGAGTTAGAACTCCTCCCGGAATCAACTATAGAAAATGCTTATAAAATGCCTACTCATCAAACCTTCCCAATATTATTATACTAATATTATTAGACAAAGGCTGGAAGCATTATTTGAACTTTTTAAGGCAGAAATACAAAAACTTAAACAAAGTGATTTGAAATATTTATCCGTAGAACAAAATATAAAAAATCAACAAGCCTAATTCCAATAATTGGTGAACTTGCTCCTCGCTTATTCGGTTTGTCTACCGAAGAGGATTTAAATATACTAAGAGATAATGTTAAAAGATTAAATACAGCCATGGATACAACACTACATGTGCAAAATACAAGCAAGTATAGCCAAATATCAAAAAGATAAAAATGAGACCATATCCAAGAAAATCTCAAGAACAGTAAACACAATGAATTATTTAAAAAAGAGGTCGACAGAGTGTTCTCCGATTCTAGTTTAGCAATGGTCTCACTTGACATTATTATAATGTCATTATTGAATTTAGCCACCGATGTCGGTAAATTTGAGTTTCCGTTATTTAAATTAACAGGAGGATCGCTTTCCCTTTCCTACGACTTAGTAGACCCCACAGACCTAAAAAAAACATCTTAAACGAAATAAAAAACCATTTAACACTTGGTCTCCATTTGCAAGTAGAACCAGAAGTTGCCAACCTATTCTTATATTATACTAAACTAAAGGTCCATATAACCGAAATTAATGAACAGCTTTTTGCAGTAGTTACAATCCCATTAATTAATCAATGGTCCATATATGATCTATACAAGATACTTACTTTTCCCATTAACATTAAAGAAACCAACTCCTTCATGAGCATTATGCCAGAAGTGGAATATATGCTAATTGATCAGGACAGAAAAAAATATGTACTGGCTAATGCCCAGGACTTAAGGAATGCGTGTCATTTAAAAATTTAGTCTGCCAATTAACGTTACCTATATATAACGTAAAAACAGGGTCATGCATGCTAGATCTCAATCTTAAGGAATCTCAATCAATTAAGGATCTCAATCACAGCAACAAGATATTCAAGAAATTTTCATTAATTTACGGAATGACTTATGGTTATTTACAGTACCTAAAAAGACGGTAGGAACTCTATCCTGCTACAGCAATACGGAGAAAATTGATCCCAGTTATCGAATTGAAATATTGCTACAGGATGTTGGAACGATTACAATTAAACAAGGTTGCAGACTTGTGACCAAACAGACAACTGGACAAACACCTTTAATCACCACTAGCACAAACGTTATAAGCCAAAAAATAAAAAAAATTTCAAAGGATAAATATGTCTTTCACAATCCCGAACATGAACAACGAAGAATCAAAAATATCAATATGGCCAAAGATAGAGAAGATTAAGGGTACAATGCAGTTAGCAAAAATAAAAGAGGCATTAGATCTACAAATACCTTTGTTCATAACCAAAGACCAAAGATTAAAATACGTGGAAAGTCAATACGGATTATTATCACCAAATTCATGGTACAATATCATAATCACCATATTTATGGTATTTTTTATATAACTAACGATAAGAGTGCTACTGACAATAAATTATTGAAAGCTCTTAAGACGAAAAAGGACAAAAAACGATGTAATTTAGGCACAAGAGATGCATAAATTAAATCCTACTGCTCCTGATGATATTTAAGCCATTATGACTGGGAGGATATAACATTACAGGAAAAACGAGGTCTTTTCCCGTACATCCATATATGCCGTCCCTAACTTAAGAAATATTGTTGATGTAAGACAGCTGAAAGGCTATAATGCAATATATTGTATTTCTTTTTGGCGGAATTACATCAAAATATAAATATTTGGCAGAAAATTTTATGTAAAGTCAAGACCTCTGACTAGTACAATTTACTTGTCTATTTTTAAAGATATGCAAGAGACTAGAGGTTGTCTCTTGTTATGACGCAATAAATTTACGTTTTTTTCCTACGAAGTCATGCGTTGGGAATATAAAAAATTGGAAAAATACAACAAGTAAATTAAAACCTCTAAATTAATCTTGTGCTTAACCGTCGCTTTTGAACAGTGCTTCTTTATTAACATGTCACAATATTAATTATATTGCCAACATTTATCATAAATTTAATCATCCTTGAAAACAAGTGCAATTATATTAAATGTCACAATAAATAATGTTAACCAATGATCCTGTGACTCACATATATGCTTTTATAATTATGTACTATTATTGCTATTTTGTTTAATTACCATATGATTCTGCCTGGAAATTTTTATTATAGAAATTGGCATACTCTGGCATTGGCCGACGATACATGGTCAAAATTGAGAAACACTTATCATGATTTGTCACCCGCAAAAAAAAATTCCCCAAATCACAAATGCGACTGAACCGAACAGCTATCGCCCAAGGGAACACTCCTCAGATAAGCTCAAGCTACTGTCCTACAATCATCTTCACCCTTCTAACTGTACCATATAGACCTGAGAAGACACAATATTCAGCTGAGGAGATTCAGCTACACACGCTCCCGAAGACATCACAACCTATAGCCTGCACCACCTTGAAACCCGACTTTAGCAACGTCACAAACACAGATGAAGATTTGGAAGAAAACAACTTAATCTTAATTTTATAACTTGTGCGACAACTGCCACAACTGACAACAAATGCAGAAGAAAGCGAGAACGGAACAGAAGAGCCATATTACCAGCTGTAATATTGTACTTTAATTGCTAGGGGATAGTTTCCCAGGTCCCATACTTCCCATTTCGTTAGAAAGCATAAAATTAAAACGAACTTCAAAAATTGCTAAAGTCTCAAGCAGTAAATATGCTTTGAGGTGAAATACTGCAAAATGACATTATCCTTAGACAACAGTTCAATTAGTGAAATGGGCGAAGATACAAAAAATGTATTAAGGTGTGAATCTAACATTCTAAAAATAAGTGATGAACAATACCAGAAAATGCCAATATTAAATTGGAATTTAAAATAAGTAAATGTTTCAGTGTGATCTTTATTATATAATTTTAATGCATTCGTACGCTTTAATGTTAGAATACCTGGGATCAATTGAAAACTAAATAAAATAGATAAAAATTCAAATAAAAACAAACCATTGGAATCAGGTATTCACGTGTAAACCCTGTTGATGTCAAGTGATGTATTAATGTAATTTAAGTATAAGGTGTAGGGTCAATGCAAGGTGTAGGAATATCTAAATCAAAATTTTCTTTAAACAATCATTTTGAGATGAATGAATTAAATAAAATATTTATTTGACAATAAAGAATTTTAAGAAAGGTAAATTTTAAGGAAAGGCAATGATCTGATTGACGAGGGCGTCAATCTACAGCGGGAAAGGGAATATGTGACATACGAACCAGCAACCCCCCTCCCACCTACAGAACTCAGAACCAAATCCCTCATTTGTTTCCTTTAGAAAGTTTTAAAATAAGAATCTTTTAAACGTCTAAAAGTTCTAAAGTTAAAATTCATCATTCCATAGGATTCGTGCTTTTGGCACAAATTTTACAGCAATCAAAAAATGATACTTTTTAAACTATCAAATTAGATTCAAAAATGTAACTTTTGAATAAGCAAATTAGAAACCAGATTTCTACTACTGGTTTGGTCAACGAACTAGAGGTGAAAATCCTCGTTATAAAAATAAGTTTTGTGAGGAGGCTAGACCATATGTTGAATAATAAAAAGAACAGTTGTATTGCGACATTTCTGAGTTCAGTCCACTCAGCGCTCAATTTAGAAATCCGGTTTTATTCTAGATATAAAGCGGCCCTGGAAGCCAGGAGAGCAATTCAGTACAGTTATGTCGTTGATGTATAACACACAGCTAGCAACTATTGAAGTCATATCATCTGAAGTCGTATGTGAAGTAAGAAAACAAAAATTATTGTCAAATAATTGTCTTTGTCTATGAGTCAAGGTATCAGGTACAGTTCCTCTTGTCTTTTGGATCGTTCCCAAGGGAATCTGCAAAACTCTGGAGACCTGAACATCACAGTAATGATTCTGTCTCCAAGGCTATAGGGAGTCATTTATAGAGCCCTCATAGTCTACATCCCTTAGCTACCCTGCTCCCATGTTTAGATTTGGACGTCCCATACCTCAAGTCGATATTAAGCCATCAAGACCAAAAAATGTTCCAGTTACCTTGTAGTAATAAAACTCAAACAATCCTCCTTCGATTAAACTCCCTGTAAAACCTCATCTTCCAATGAAAACCCCGTAACATTGGAATTCATTTTTAAGTTTCTATATCTACTCCTTCTGTAGCCTATTGGAATGCTTACTATATTAAACAAAGACAAAAGTCTACATTTTATAAAAATGATAAAATTGTCAGTAATTTCCACTTAATTCGGAATATTTTTTTACTCTAGGTTAGGGGCATAATGGATAACAAATACATTATTTATATCATATCAATATAGTAGAAAGAGAGGACGGTTAATCAGTCATCATAAAAATAAATTTTCTACCCCTAGTCATATGGTTATTACTGAACATTGTTGGTAGTACGTACTGTTATGTTGCGTACTGCCAAGGTGAACGATCTGTCAATTGGATAATGACTGTCATAAGCGTTGTTGTATATTTTATTCTTTAGAAAGTAACCCCTGACGAAGATAACTGGTAATTTCACTCTTCCCAGACTGGTGAGGCGTCAACAAGCCTTGTGAAATACAATACATACCCATGTGCAATATGGGTTTGTCTTAGGCGTCCTTTCAATTGTGGTACTTCTGATTTCGTTAGTCGCCGCCTCACAAGGAAGCCCTCCAAAAATACCACGATCTGGTGTTTAACTTTTTTTATTATTTTATTGATGAAAGCCAACAAAGGGCCTAAAAAGGGTTATGAAAAGGTCGGGAAAAAGGGTTATGAACTGACAAGAAATGCTTTCACAAGGACCATGTCAGCTTTTCAGCAAGAATTTAGCAAAAACCAAACAAAACTTGACTTTCAAGGCGTCGGAGAATTTTTTGAACAAATTTTATATACCAAGTTAAATAATGAGAAAGAATTTAAAGCTCGCTTAAGCCGTGTCTTAGAAAAAATTACTGAAGAAGTCAGTAAAAGCGGTATACAATTCGCAAACCATGAATGCTGGAAGCCACACTAAACATTAGTAAACCAAAGAAAAGACTCCAGGCTAAGGAGAGGGCGAAGAAACTTCACCCCTCCTTAACATCTGATTTTAAAAATACGAAATTCTGAGTTGAATTGGCAAAAGGGATCCAATTATGTTCTATGCAAGGTCCAAAAAACGAAGAAAACTACTATGAAATAATAACCGAAGTTAAATTCGATCAAAAAACAACCTAAAGGGATCTGGAAACATTTCAAACAAAAGAAAGAAATAAGATAGATAATACAATTAAAAGGTAACTATGATGACGGTGAGTGGTTATCGCATATATATATACATATTTATATATATATATATATATATATATATATATATATATATATATATATATATATATATATATATATCATTGGTATAAGCTTAAATAACTCTTATGACGTCACTAATAGCATGGTAACTAACCTATGTGTATCTCTTAATGCTATTAAAATTATGGTTACAAGTACAAAAATAAATATTTTGCAAACCAAATACGTCTATAAATAAAACTGATTACCTTAATTGTTACAAATACTACCTTAAAAATCTTCGATTATCTTTTGAATTAAACCCCTTTTATATAATTATATAAAATTTTTGTTTGATAAAAAAAAAGAATTTTACAAAAAATTATGTAATTTTAATATTCGACTCATCGAATATCAAGAAAATTAACAGGTCACCAGATCAAAATAAATTTTAAGTTTTTTTTTCCTTAAGAAAACATATTGAAATTCAATCGACAGTTTATTGCCAAATAAGATACAAGTTTTAAAAAAGAAACACGGAATCACAAAAATTGCAAAAATTCTAGCCTTACCCAATTTTAACTTCATTTTAACTTCATAAGACATTCCAATGCTTTAACAAATATATATCCTAAAAACTAGAATATGAACGCTTAATCCGTACGTTTAATCAATAAATGAAGAATCATACCTGGCAAAGGAGTAGAAATCTGAAGGGCAAATTGCTAGTCGTGACGTTCGAGAGTGAAAATCACGAACAGCCATTCTATCAAAAAGACTTGTGACACATAAACTTACCACGGCATACATTGTGTAATAAATAACCCTTGAGGAAACTACTATTTAAAGGAAGAATGACTTTTATTACCGAAAAATGTGCTTTAATTAAAACACCCAACAAATGCCTTTTGTATAAGAAGAGTGGAAGGAAATTATTACACTTGACAGATATAACGATTTTGAAAGTTTCAGATTACACCTGAAGATCACAATGTCGGATTTCAGACTCATGAAAGGTTACCACCCATTTTATGGATTAACCAATCACAATGTAGGATCTCGGCCACAGATTTTAAGAGATAACCAATCACAATGCAGGATATCGACGGCTCAGTGATAAATATATAATTATTACAAGCTCGATTATTTTGTCAAATAATTTTTTTATGTAATTAGTACAAACTCGATTATTTCATCAAATAGCTTACTGAAAATTAAAACACTATAAATGTACAGCCAAATGTATTTCTATCCAAAGAAAAGATGCAATTTTTTTTTTATTATTATTACGAATAGTGGTAGGCATCAATGCTTGTCGCAAAACCACAAAATCATAATACGAATCTAAAGTAAATTGGCAACGACAAACTAAACAGCAAAAACTTATAAATAACACGAAACTACACAACAAAAGTGTGTAAATAAAGGCGTATTTACTAATACACTCTTCAAAATTCGAACAATCTCTGCCTCGACAACCTCCAAAGGAAAACCATTCCACGGTCCGGCAACTCTACTAACGAAAGATAATTGACCAATTTTTTCAGTGGTTTTGGGGGATATAATTTATAATCATGCTGACAAGTAGAGTGATAATGGCTAAATTTAAAAAATAAATTTGGATCAACATCATCCACTCCTTTAATTATACAAAACACACTTACAAGGTCACTGCGACGTCTACGAAACTTCAACGACGGGGGTTGAAGCCTAGAAAGTCTCTGCGGATAGGAAAGGCGCTGAAGGTATGGGACCAATCTAGTGTCCCTTCTTTGAACCTTTTCTATCTTATGCTCATCCGTTAGACTTAATGGAAACCAAACAGAAGTATTATACTCAAAAATAGGGCGGACCATTGATTTATATAGCAGTAAGAATTTACGAAGGTTAAACCTGCTAAAACTTCTCTTTATAGACGATAAACGATAATTTGCATTTTTTACAATTTCCGAAACATGCTTATCAAATTTCAATTGGGTATCAAAGTAAACGCCAAGGTCACGCACTATTTCGTTAGAAGGGATTCGTATCCCAGACAGCTGGTAAATATGCCAAGGTGGGAGTTTACGAGCAAAGTGTAAAACAACACACTTAGAAGGGTGTATGAACATGGAATTAGATTCGCATCAGTAAGTTAGAGAGTCAAGATCCTCTTGTAAAAGTTGCACATCGTTTTGGTCTCGTATTGGTAGATAAAATTTTAAATCATCCGCGAACATCTTGACAGTAGAATGCTAAAAATAGGAAGGCAAATCATTAATAAATAAGCAAAATAAAATTAAACCAAGGTAGCTACCCTGGGGGACTCCGCTTAACACATTAATTGAGGATGACATAGTTTTATTAACAACAACCTGCTGAGTTCTTCCATGTAGATAATCAGCAAAAAATGCAATTGTTTTTTTTTACCCGATTTATAAGCTGCACATTTTCAAAGAAGGATGGATATTGAAACTTTGTCGAATGCCTTCGAGAAGTCGATATAAATGCAGTCAAAGGGTATAGCTAAATCGGCAAAATGTTGAAAATCCAAAATAACCTCAAGAAGCTGAGTATTACAAGACCTATTTTTTCGAAAACCATGCTGAGCAGGATTCCAAAGACAATTTTCATCAAATTACTTTTGAACGCGTAAAATAATGAACTTTTCCATCACTCGGGAAAAAATAGACGTAATTGAAATCGGCCGATAATTTTTAAAATTCGACTTGGAGCCTCTTTTGTGAAGTGGCCTTACCTAGGCCTTCTTCCACCCTGAAGGACACAGTCCATGCGCCAAAGATAAGTTAAATGTGTAAGTAAATGGTATTGTAATTTCATGAGCAATTTTTCTTATCATTATTTTCGGGAAACCGTCTATATCCGGCGCTTTGGACGTATCCAATTTTATAAGAATAGTATAAACTTCAGTCAATGAGAAATCCGAATCATCAAATGGAACAAGAATGTCCGACGACGCAATCAACTCTATTTGAGATGTCGATCTCAATGTCAATATGTCAATATTGTCTATCTTCCGTATATCCAAAAGATCACAACAAAATTAAAAAATATTTGCACAAAAAATAATCTGTACGTAGTTTTTACTAATAATTTTAAAATCATCAATTTCTTAAACTCGGGTAAAGATAAGACCCCAGTTACTCGCCAAAGAGGGGTCTATCAAATACCATGTGATTGCGGAAAATACTATGTCGGCAGGACCCATCAGAATCTAGACAAACGGTTACAACAGCATAAAAATGACATAGACAAGGCCTTAATTTCAAATAGTTCCAACAACTCCTTTGATTCTGCTTTAGGTTGGCATATATTTAATAATCCGTCCCACATGATACTTTTTGGAAACTCTTCACTCATTAGTAATGATTTGGGAATAAAACAGGTGGTTCGAGAATCAATCGAAATTAATCTCAAAATAAATAATAATATTTCTTTGAACAGGGACTTGGGGGAATACTCACTAAATTCTTCATACTCAAATTTAATTAAAAATCATCTAACAAAATATTTTACTAAACCGATTTATAATAGTACTGAACCAACTACGAAAAGGTCTTTGAGACAGGCTGCTAAACAAGCAAGATTAGCTTTAAGAAATTGCATCTAATCATTTTATTCTCTTCAATTTGAATGAGCTTATATTCTCATTTCATTCTTTTCGCCAGTCCTGGTTGAACTTCGTTGAAGTAAGGATGCTAGGGCTATTTTTAAAAAAGTTTTAAAAAGTGTTTTTAATTATTCAGTTTTAATCCTCACAATTTGATGTAAGTTCTTTTATATATATATATATATAGTTTCTCTCTTATTCTTGTATTGTGCTGAAGACGGCCCTTGGACATAGGGCCGAAATATCTACAGAAATAATTTCCACTGTCTTGAAATTTTCCCTATTGTCTCTACGTTGTATTTGTTTGTTATGGAAAGGCAGTGTGGTCTTCGTCACTATTTTAAACTATGGGTCATGACCTCAAATTGGGTCGCAAAAGATTTTAAGTTAAATATTTAATTACACGATTTTATAACATCTAGGTGTGTATTTTTGTCAGCTCCACTTATACAGATTCATGGAAGAAGAATTATTATTTTGTCGTTAGAACAGATCAACTCTTTACTCGTGATGATTTAGATCAATGTGAGCTCACCGATAAATTTAAACGTGAGTTTTTCCTTTAAATATGCAATACCTTTAATTAAGGTTATAACATATTGTCAAAAGTGCCATATTAGCTCTTAGCTCTTGTTTTTTTTGACAAAAACTTCCAGAGCTAAAGTAGTTCAGTATTCCTTATTATATACTGTGGTAATTTTTGTTTTGCCAACTGCTTTTTGTTGAAATATTATTGTAGTTTTTTTTTATTTTGCCATTTGCATTAATACATAAATTATAATTTTAAATTAGGTCATTCTGAGGGTATTATTCGTTGTCCCCCAAAAAACGCCCCCCATAATGGATATATGGGATACGTTTTAGTGGAAGATACAGCAAGGAAATGTTAAAGACCATTAAAAACAGCAAGATGTTTTGCATCATCTCTCACAAAATAAGAACGGATCTGGTCTACGTTAATAAGAGCACGAATTTACTAGAACTGCAATATTTTTTTCAAAGTGAGTTTTTCCTTTAAATATTCAATTTTTTTAATTAAATTTACAAACATTTTCATTTAGATTAGAGTGAAGTGAAGTAGGGAGAGAGATCTAATGAGGAGTGCATTGGTAGTATAGCCTTGCTTTAGTTCAGGCTAAAGTTGAACTAGTAGATGGTGCTGGAAAAAGTCACGATAATTTTCTCTGATTGTTGCTAACAGTGTGAAATTCTTACTCACTATTTCTTTTGTTTTCTTCGTTTTTGATTACATAGCAACTAAAACAATTAAGTAGTTTCTGGAATTCTTAAATGTTTATTATGTACAACCAAAATTATTCACGCTAAAGTATTCAAGTTCTTAAAAAAAAAAAAAAAAAAAAAACGTTAAAATTCTTTATCCTTTGAGGTGAAAGAGTCTTTCTGAAATAATTATGCATAAGAAATAACTAAATAAGGACGAAAGACCCTAAAATCACCGAAAAAGGTGTTATAGTTTTAAGATAGACTAGGGCGTCTTAAACTATTGGTTGCGACCTCAAGTTGGGTCGCGTGGCAAAATTTTTCGGTCGCAAAAGATTTCAAAGTTAAATATTTAAATACGCGATTTTATAACATCCAGATGTTTATTTTTGTCAGCTGAACTTATAAAGATTCATGGAAGAGGAATTGTTATTCTGTCTTCCTATAAAAGACCTTACTAGAGGGAAGGACATAAATTGTAAAGTTTGCAAATTTTTATTACTGAAGGTTTAAAGGAAAAATTACTGTTGATCTTACTCAGATGATGTAATTGCAATAACAGTCAAAAATATTGGTTACAGCTAATCATAATAGCCGCTCATAATGATAAGCAAAAACAATTCCAACAACAGCTCCAGAATCGAATGATTTGCTTCAGGATGCGGTTAAGGTTATAAATTTTATCAAGATAATATAAATTCTCAAGAGGTTCTATGCTCAACCTTTATCCATTTTCATATTAAACCATAAACCTATATGAAATTTATAGTGTTTTGCCTAATCATTCAGAAGCCTAGTTTAAGAACAAATGCTGTATAATATTGGCTAATAGCCTAGCCTATATTTTACATTTGAATTTGGCATAAAATTGACTTAAGTTACGGCACAACAAGTAAAGAGGCTCATTGCTCTTACCTAGTAAGAGATTCAGTGTGTTTCAAACAAATAAAATTGCATTCATTATCCAGCTTTGACTTATCATAAATATCCTGTTTTTGCATCAGATTCAGAGTATTTGTTTCACAGCTACCAGTCCCAGAGTATTTTGTATGTTGATACTTTCTAAAATATTACTCCTGACCTTCAGCTGAATTATAAAGGTATAATATACTAGCCTGGTTTGATAGGTTAAATTCTAGATGATGACCTTTTTACTATATCAGAAAGTACCTGAGCTTGCTAAGTAAAATTTTTAGGAATAGATCTGGAGGCCAACAGTAGTATCATTTATATAGGGTTTCCCTTCTAGATTTTGAAAAATTATAGTTTTGGCGAGTTTTTATGGTGCTTGGTATTAACCAAGTGACATATAGCAATTACCAATTCTGTCGGTCTGTTGGTCCTGGTTTTGCTACTTTAGGCATTTCCAGGTAAGCCAGGACAATGAAATTTGGCAGGCGAATCAGGGACGGCACCAGCTTAAATAAGAAATAGTCGTTTTCCCAATTGGACCATCTGGGGGGGGGGGGGAATGGGGGGCCTGTTAGTTTGGAAAAAATAGAAAAATTGAGGTATTTTTAATTTGCCAACTGTTGATCAGATCTTAATGAAATTTGATGTTTGGAAGGATATTGTGTCTCAAAGCTGTTATTTTAAATCCCGACCGGATTTGGTGACATTAGGGGGGATATGGGAGGGGGAAACCTAAAATCTTGGAAAACACTTAGAGTGGAGGGATTGGGATGAAACTTGGTGGGAAAAATAAGCACAAGTCCTAGATACATGATTGACATAACCGGAACGGATCCTCTCTCTTTGGGGTGGCTGGGGGGGGGGGTAATTCTGAAAAATTAAAAAAATGAAGTATTTTTAACTTACAAATGGGTGATTGGATCTCAATGAAATTTGTTATTTAGAAGGATATGGTGTCTTAGAGCACTTATTTTAAATCCCGACCTGATCTGGTGACATTGGGGGGAGTTGGGAGGGGGAAACCTAAAACTTGGAAAAAACTTAGAGTGGAGGGATCAGGATGAAACTTGGTGAGAATATGAAGCACAAGTCCTAGATACATGATTGACTTACCGGAACGGATCCACTCATTTTGGGGAAGTTGGGGGGGGGGGGGGGGTAATTCTGAAAAATTAGAAAAAATGAGGTATTTTTAACTTACAAACAGGTGATTGGATCTCAATGAAATTTGATATTTAGAAGGATATCATGTCTCAGAGCTCTTATTTTAAACCTTTTTTTAGTCTTGCTGATTCATGGACATCCCAGTATTATTTTGACTACTTGGTCTATGCATTAAATTCCCCTATAGTTAGTTGCAAAATTGTCAGAAGAGCTGTTCCATAATTTTATCAAGTATGTTTTTTGATGTTCCCTTGTTACCAAATTACTTGTCATATCATAACAAAATTAATTTGTTTTTCATTTTGTTTCTTATGTTTCAATAAGAAAAATTTCCTCCTACTCAAAGAATTGATTCTCTTCTAGCTTGGAAAAATGACTACCATAACTACCATAAAGCAGTCAGTCTATGTGAATTTGATTGTCTTGGTACAAAACCATCCTTGTTTATATGATACAAGTAATTCACTATATAAGAATACAAAATACAAAAATGACAGATGGTCTGAAATAGCCAACAGTCTTGGAGAGCAAGGTAAGCTTCAATAGGCTAGGCATATAACTATTTTTATTCATTTACACTATTGCAAACATATTGATAAAGAACTTCTTGTCATCTTGGAAATAAGGTGACTCAGAAAATAAAACTTTAGTTTAAACTCATGCCAACTTGAAGAGCTTCCAAAATTTGATTCATTTTCCTGAGACTTTCGTCTATAATGCTTAAATCATTAGCATAATCAAAGCCTAGGCAAGTTTTACATCTCCATTGACTCTTAATTCTCCCATTGCTTTGGATATGCTCCTTAGAAAAAAAGTCCATCAAAATGGCCACAAATGAGAATAGAAAGCAAATTCTACTCGACTCCTAATTTGATAAAGAAACAAAAAAAGCTACTAACCTTATTTCTTAACTTAATGAGAAACTGTCATAGAAGACAGGTGTAAATCTGTCCTTGCCTCAGAAAGATTGTGTTTTTCCTTAATTTTTTATTAGGTCTCCTTTTCTTTGAAAAAAAAAATGGTTTCAGTTGAGGTTAAAGCTATACAACATTTTTTTTTCAACTTAATATGACATGGCCATTTCACTACGATTGGTTTTATGATAGGAAATGTTTACAAAAGTAAAATTGGTATTGTCTAATACTTATTACAAAATGACACCTTATTTATAATGTAAACATACCCTGGAATGGGTAACTTAAGAAAATGGAAAAATAGCAGTGATTTTCTTTAATTTGTTTGTTAAGTCTCCTTTTCTTAGAAGAAAATAATTGTTGTAGTTTGAGTTTAAGGTTATACAGTTTTTTTCTTCAATTTAATATGACATGTGCATTTGGCTAAAATTGGTTTTATAATAGGATATTTTGACAAAAATAAAATTGGTATTATCTATAGTATTTATTACAAAATGACAATTTATTTATAAAGCAAACATACCCTCAAACAGGTAACTTAAGGAAATGAAAATATACCACTGATAAGCTTTCATACCTTTAGATCATTAAGAAGATTTAAACCCGATGTATTTTCGATTTTTAGGAAGTGCTAGAATCAAAAAAATTATATTAAGTTTAGCTCTACAAACTAAGAATATGCATCTACCATCCTATGTAAATAAGTCAAGGTTAGCATATTCATGGTTTTTTGGTAATCTTGTGTTGCTTCTTTTTGGATGCAAAGATCTCATCAAATTCCTGAATTTATGAAATATATTACATAGCATTTTGCTTTAAATGATGCTTGCATGATCTTCAGGGTAAGCAATGTCAAAGTCTGAGGCAGAACAGATCTTACAAATCCTGTAAAATTATGAAATTGAGCTTATGATTGAAACACACTTTTGTCAAATTATTTAGTCTCTAAGCCAAAAGGGGTCTTGAAGTGAGATCTTTTGTCTAAAATACAAGACTATCAAGACCCCTAGTTAGAGTTATTGAATTCACATTCTTCTCAATCTTTGTGAAACTTGGAATGTTATTTTTGAACCTACTGAAAACATGCTACCATTGTTGCATGATTTTATACAATAAAACTGCAATATCTCCTTTCATCTGTCCCCTTCATCTATGTTTAATAATTCCTTATTTATGCTACCTTTCTCATTGATTTTATAGTGGAATGGTGTAAATCCACTTGGACCTACCTGCGGAATCAGTTTATGAAAAGACTGAATGCAAACAATTTCAAAAGAAGTGGAGATGGTGGGGACAGTCTTGATTTTCAGAAATGGCCTCATTTCAGAGCAATGCAGTTTCTAAGAAAGTATCATAATCCTCGAAAGTAAGTTTTCCATTTTGTTAGTATTTTTGCAGCATATTTTAGTCTTATTTATAATTTAATGTAACATCTTTATTCTTATTTTTTATTCTTTGCTATATGAAATTTATGGTGAAAATAATAGCTAAGTGTCTTTGCAGGAAAGCAGCTAAAAAAATGATGGAAGGGAATCTAGTTTCCCTCTGGTAATTTTGTAATACCCCCTCAACATGTACTGAAGGTTTCATCTTACCAACCTGAGTTGTTCTTAAGATATATTGGATATGCCTTTTAGTCTCAAGTCTCTTTCAACTTGTTTTTTTTTGGGGGGGGGGATGTCAACCCCACAGGTATAGTTATTTGATGTTTGGACTATTTTTAATAAAAAGGTTATCTAAAATTTGATACATGCTTAATAAAGAAAGGGAATAAAACGGGTACTGGTTGCCTTCCAATCATGTTTAAATCTTAAAAAGAGCACAAATATTTTTTTTTGTATTTCCAAGTGAATGAACCCTCTCAAAAGTTTGTGATCACCTCTTCTGTATGAATTGACTATGAAATAAAAAAATGGCTTAGAATTGCTTCTTATAAATGCATCACCTATTTAGTGTATGAATGATTTGTTCAACCCCAGTAAAATATTACCAGAATTAGACAGAATTTTGGCTAATCCAATTCAAGAAGATCAAGAGGTAAAACTTAAGCTTAATACTTCAAAGTTAGACATCATATTTTTCAACCAAGTTCTGGTTCTCAAAGTATTTTAGTTTAGTCTTGATGGCTTATAAGAAAAGAGCAATATGTAAAATTAGTGACGTAGAACAGCTAGAAAGCTCCTAGTATGTAAGTTTCAGTGTAATGTTTAATAGCTGTAGCAGTATAGTATCTAATCAACTTAATTTTCATCCCCAAATACTAGCTAAACTGTGCAATGCCAGGTCAATTCCAAGGTTTTCCTGCCAAATTCTGGCGTACTTTCTTGGTAAAAGGAAACAAGCAACTCCTAAAAATTGAATTCTAGATTACAAATTATCTTCTCAGCGAACAATTTTTGAGTCATAGCAGTCAGCTAATTATGAGTGCAAAAAAAATTAATAATTCATTGCACTAGTAATACATTTCCTTGATAAAAAAGTGTATTTCTATAATGATGCAGCATTCCTTAAACATATACTGTATGAACAAATTAAATGATCCTCATCCAGCTGTACATTCTTCACAAAGTTTTCACAAGTTTTACTTTGCAGGACATCAGGAAATTTTGACAATGAAGAAGATACTATTACAATTCAGCTATCTGATGGTGATTTTACTTCAAGCCAGCCTGATGTGAAGTTTGATGAAACTAATTTTGGATCATCTTCTACCTCATCTCCTATAGTATCAACAGCATCAAATACCTACCTTTTCAGAATAATTTAACTACTTCAAACACTTTCACAGTATTTGAAGGTGACTCCACTGCTAACTTCCCTCATAAGAAAAATCATATACTTACACCAGATTCTGAATCTTCCACTTCCAACTTTCCTAGTGCTCTTACTACATCAAAGTCCAATCCTATCATTATTCAACCAAAAAATCCTTTTGCCAACACAATCTATGTGCAAAGTTCCTCACCAACCATGCAATACCCTGTTGCACCATTAACTTTTGTGCAACTTGAGTCACCTCCAAATCCCCTGTGTTCTACATCCAATATACAAAACAAACATGCTTCTGGTAAATCTTCAAAATTGTCCAGCTATAACCTTTCACACCCTATCCACTCCAGCCCCCCTTTCCACACACCAGTCACAAAACCAGAATACTCTTCAAAACTTGATATTTTTGAACCCTCAAATTCACCTTCAGTAGCTCCTACAACTCCTCTCTCTTCTGGTCACAAAAAAAAATAAGAAAAGAGTGCACCCAGTTCAATCAACAGAGACACCAGTAGAGGATACCATAAAAGTATTCTTGGAGGATAGAATGAAGAGAAAGATTAATTTGGAGAATTCATGTAATTATGGGTTTTGCTACACCTTAGCCCAAAATTTGGATCAATTACCTATTTTCAATCAAGTTCGTATTCAGAAAGAAATTTTAGAATTATTAGAAAAAGAATTTTCTTCTGTTGATACAACCCAGTGAATAGTTTCTTTGATTCAAATACATCAATATTGGATTTATTTTGATTCAATATTCATTATCAAACTTGTGCCTCATCTTTGATTTACAATTTTGTCTAATTGTTTTGATTAAACATTTTATCTGATCTCTAGTCTCCAATTTTGTTTATTTTCATTACTTGAGGAGAATTGAAGGTGCAGATAATTTTCTTCCTGTGCTGTTTAGATTAAAAAGAATAGAAAATAGATTACCATATATATTAAACTGATACTGAATACAAATATGTTAATGCAAATTAATTGAAGTACCAAGGCCACTAAAGCCAAATGTAATTTTTTAAACTTGCAGAAAGTTACAAAACCATACACTTCTTAAAATATTAGCAAAAACCAGCAATTAAATTTTTGAAATCATACAAAATTCTGGTTTTAAGCAATGAATACACCTAAAATTGAGTCAGGTTGCAAAAATGTTTTTGTTTTGAAGTTTTTGGTGCTTCAACAGTTTTCAAATGTTAAGGTTAAGAAAATTGATAGTTAAATACACCGTATCTTAAATTTTCATAGAGATAATAAACATTGTAGGACCTCTTAGAATGAAGAATATTTAATCATCTTTATTAGATGGATAATGTGATGTTTGATGTAGTAGCACAATTATTAACTAGAAGAAGATTAAAAAGTGTGTTAATCAAATTGAATACAGGAATAATCTTATTAAAGTTTTTAATAGTTAATATAATTATAAAATAAAACAGTCCTTTCAAAAAGCAGCTGAAAACTGGAGGATATTTAAAAAATATTTTCTGAAATACTTATGTGTGAAAAAGACTATTTTAATTCAAGGAAATAAAACAATTTAAATAAATGTCGTTATTAACTTTACCATATAATTAAACTAAAGTTTAGGAACTGCTAAAAAATACACATCAAGTCAAAGTGTAAGCAGGTATGATTTAAGTAAACTTGGAGCCAATTATTCTATTCTAGTTGAGTCTATATTTAAAAATAAACTCCAATTTTAGTTTTAGATGAAGTTTTTAAGTATGCTGAAGGAAATTTAAAAATTCAAAGAAAAAGACTTGACAATATTAAATTCTCTTGCAGCTAGTTTTGGTTCAGCTAATTCTAAATTAGACCAATTATCCCAAAAGTGATCAAAATTAGTTAAAAAAAAAATTAAAAAAGAACGATTTTTATTTCATTTAACCTTTTTTATTTCATTACTAAAAAAGACCATTTTGTACTGAAAGATTTTGCCATGGAACTGCTCCTGGACAAGAAAAATATTCCATGAACATATTACGCACTTGGATGGCATTAGGGCTAGCAGCATTTCCTGATAAATTTTCTGATGGTTGTAAAAAAGAGCTGTTACGCCAAGTTCCAGGAATAATATTTCCATCTACTTCTCGGTCAACAACTATTGACAGAGAGTATCTGGATGAATTTGTAGTTATCAGAAAATTGCGCAGCACACAAGTAGCTTTAACAATATGGTCCATTGCATCAAGCTTACAATTAACACTACTTCTCAGTATCCTAAACTTTACAGACATAATTCCAAATGCGTTTTCTACCACCCTTCTAGCCCGTGTCAAACGATAATTGAAAATTCTTTGCTGTGTGGTTAGGCTTGAATACCTTGGGTATGGTCGCATAAGATTTTTTTGAAGAGGAAAAGCCTCATCTCCAACAAAAATGAATTGAAAAAGATTCTCAGAGTTTAACAAAGATGAGGGATCTGGAATTGGGAGGGTGGCATTCCGCAAAGCAGCACCAAAACCAGATCTTGCAAAAATACTACTATCATTTTCTTTACCCTTTGCACCTACATCTACATAAATAAATTTGTAATGAGCATCTGCAACAGCCATTAAAACAATACTATGAAATTCGTGAAAATTATTAAAGTCAGATCCAGAGTTGGCTGGGCATTGGATTCGACAGTGCTTCCCATCTATTGCCCCAATACAATGAGGAAAGTTCCAAATTTCATAAAAATCCCTAGCAATTGCATAAAAGTCATCTTTTTCGGGTGGCTTCATGTATATCGGCTGCAAATTCTTCCAAATTGCTTGGTATGTTTGAGCAATAATACCAGAAATGGTGGATCGTCCCATCCTATAACACAATGACAGAGAAGCCATTGAATTTCCAGTTACAAGATATCTAAAAGTAAAAAGAAAATTGTTCAGTGGTTGACAAACCAAGATCTTCTTTCAAGTAGGTGCTTAGGTTTAATCACTCTAGTCAGTCCAGCGTTCGGACTCGCCTATAAACTCCAATAAATTCCTATATTTTAATGCACTCCTATAAAATGCCTATATTTTGGCTAAAATCCTATTATTCCTATATTTTCGGCTGAAGAGCACTAAGAAATTTATTCGTGATTTGGAATTTTCACTGCTCATTAAGTAAGCCAAGAAGTGCTTCTCTTTGCTTTTGACTCTGCTTGTAGACTGTGCTTTCTTTTGGTCTAGATTGATAGTTACAAAAGTTGAGCTGTCTGAACTTAACCAATGCTTTGTGTTGGGCTTAGTAAGCTGCTTCTGCCTGGGCTATGCTGTTGTGTTGACTTAACAGCCTATGTTTTTTTTGTCATGTTGGGCTCGTCCAAAATGAGCGAAAATCAGTATATAGGCTAGCAGTCTCTGCTTAATGAGACTGGAGTTCTTGTGACTTATGCATTTCCTGGCTGAACGCTATTTAAAAGGCTGATGCAAATACGGCCGAGTTTCGGATATATCCACATTTTTTCTTCTTATGGTCTTTAAATCTTGGGGTGCTATTTTGCAGGTGATGCTTGGTAATTAAGTATGGGGCCTACCAAGTTTAACAGTTCATGGCCTGCTAAGACGGATTGCAGCGGTAGAAAGATTGGCGAATGGTGTAAGACTGGGAATGACCAGTACTCGTCCTTTTGCAAACTACTTGGAAAGCCGTAGTTGCTGCTCAACTACATCCACTGCAGCTTCATCTGACCGGACAATTTCGATTTGATGAAACATCCAAGGATAAGCCATTAGTTGGTACAAACATGTTCTGTGAGCGTGATGCCGCTTATAAAGCTGAGTTAATATGGGCACTTCAGACGGTACAGAGTTCCATGTCTGCTGACTCTTCTGACCATATTGTCGGAACCTTCCATGCGATGTTCCCCAGTAAGATCCGGGACGGAATGTGCCTAAGTGCGAAGAAGCTCACGTATCTGATCACCGACGCGCTGCATCCTTACTTTAATCAAATGCTTGTGAAGGACATTTAGTCGTATTCTGTACTAGAATATGATGAGACAACCAACAACGCTGATATGAAAGAGTTACAGATACGTGCTCAATATTGGTCCTCATACGGAAACGAAATCCAGAGCAGACATTTATGCACAAGTTTTATGGGCCAAGCGACAAGTGATGACCCGTATAGGAAGATTATGTCAGCCATTGAGCAGAATCAGCTGCCACTTGAAACTGATCACGCTTGGAAGTGACGGACCAAACGTCAACAAAAGCGTTTGGAACAAGTTCGATGCCGACAAAAAGAAATTTATGGAAAAAGGAATGTTGAACATTGGTACTTGCAACATCCATATAATCCATAACGCTTTCTTGAAAGGTCTTCAGGTTTTCGGAGAAGAAAGTTTCGACTTTGTTATTCTTGTGCATTCATTTTTTGATGGCTTGCCTGCATGTTGTGAAGACTATCGAAAGTGCCAAATAAAGTGAGAGTACCAGAGAATGCTTTTTATAAAGCATGTCCCAAGCCGCTGGCTGACGATTCGACGTGCCCTTACTAGGATCATGCAGCAGTGGCCGGCAATCTTTCCTGAACTTCGTGCCGAGAGAGAAAAAACTGAAGAAACTTCTGCCCACTCCCAAATTGCTGAAGATTATGACTTACATCAAAAGTGCTATGATGAAGGCGCAACTTGAGTTTGTTCTAGCCTCAGTAGAATTGTTCACGAGTTTCACTCAACTGTTCCAGAAAGAAGAGCCTCTCATTCATGTTCTGCACTCGCAGATCAAAAAACGGGTTGTGACACTTTTTGGACGGATCTTTACTCCAGATTTCGTGACCGAGACAGAAAATTTCTCGCCAGAAATGTTGAATCTTGCTGTAAAAATTTTCAGAAAATCCCATAGTATCAGAAAATGTGGAGCGAGCTTCCCGTGAAAAAGCAACACTGAAAAACAAGGCCATTTTTTATGTCAGTGTGCGAAAACATTTTATTGCGGGTATTCGCCATATTTTAAACAAATGTCCTCTGTAAAAGGATGGTTTTCTAGAGGCTTTACGCTGCTTGAGTCCGACCAACATGAAAGATTCAAGAAGCATTGCAGACGTAGCGTTTGTGGTACGCGAGATTGCGATTTGAGTAAGCTCAGACATCGCCCAGGCTGAGTGGCTGCTTTTGTGAACGGAAACTGGACCCCGGGAGGACATTACTCGGATCAATCATTTTGGGAGCCATTATTTTTGACTGGTGAATTAGCGCAGGGACAGCAAGTACCCGGAACTTACCAAACTTATCAAAGTGGGCCGATTTTATCGCATGGTAGCGCAGATATTGAGTGTGGGTTCTCGCGTTCTGGTAGGATTTTCGGTGAATACCAGGCGTTATTTGTCAGAACGCGTTCTGGATGCGAGACTCATGGTATATGACACGTTGAGACTTTATGGAAGAAAACCAGAACGGTTTTTATTTCAAAAGAACTCTTGAATCTTGCACGTTCCGTACGGTCTCGGTATCAACAATATCTGGACGAAAAGAAAAAAGAAGAGCTATCCGAGAAGGGCAAAGCAGCTTTCGAAAAGGATAACCTGCAGAAGTTGCAGGAGGTCAATGAAAAAAAGAAAGAAATAGAAGACCTGGAAAGCAAAAAAAAACATCAAACATCAGATTAAGAAAAGAGAACTGTAGCAGATACTATACTTCAGGAAGCGACTGACAGAATGAAGAAGGCTGCCGAGTCCAAGAGTTCCATAGACATTGCCCTAGCTGTTTCTTTGCTCGAAGGAGCTGCGAAGTCCAGAACAGGTGAAAGAGAGCAGATGGTGTAATTTGTGAGAATGGAGCAGTCTCGTGCAAAGAAAAAAACCGACCTCATATCGAAATCGATGCCCAAGAAGCAGCAAGAGTGATTCCAAGTATTTTACCTGTAGCAGTCAATCGTTGGCACAGTATGTGTATCTGATTTTTTTTTTTTTTTTTTTTTACTTTTTTTACTTTTTTTATTATTTGTACGGTTTGTATTTGAAGTAAATAAATAAAAAAAAAAAAAAACAGAAATCCGAGAAATAACGAATGTATGTGACCAAGCATCCCGCGCCATCTACTACAGATGTGGTCCCGAAGACTTCCAAATCCTATATTTGGCCTATATTTGGGCTCGGGAAATCCTATAAAAATAGGACAGAGCCTATAATTTGAAACGAACCGACCTGTCCGAACCCTGTCAGTCATTTATTTAAGCATATACATCATTTACCTAAATCATAGACAAAAATTTATTTAGGCATATAGCTTTTGTTTGTTCAGTAATTTAAGGATTAGTTAACTTAACACAATTTTTAATCCATGTTCAATCTACAGTGAAAGTTGTTTTTATGGAAAGTTGAAAGTTGTTTTGGGTACAATATGTTGTATCCAACAAGTTCTGCAAATGACTTCTAATTTTCATTTAGATGCACCTATTAGCCTGGATAAATTCATTTTATTGCTTTTCTGGTTCCATCTGAATTATAAATTTAACATTTTAACACTGAATTATTTGGTTATATTTGCCAAAAGGACTAGTAAGTTCTTTTGTAACTTGAGACATGGAACCAAGGGTTCTATTCCATTGTTGTACAGCAGTTACTGATTTAATCCGTGGAAGATAGCAATAACTTGTTTTTATTTTATGAATAAATTGATGGTGCACCAACTATTATAAAATCAATGATAAGCAGGAAGATGGATTGAAAAGGGGCATAAGTGACAACCTAAACTATAATAGGCTTCCAACAACAAAAGATTTTATTGTGTTTATGATCACAGACAAAATTTGGTTTGTTACTAAATAATAGGAAAGATCTTTGGAAAATATTCCCATCTTGTGCTGCACCCCATTTTATGTGTTTGTTGAAAGCAGTCCTCCTCCTAAAGAGATATGCTGCATCTTAGTAAAAAATACTTTGATTTTGTAAATATTTCCTATATCTTCCTTCTAAGCACATTTATTCAAAATGAGTCAGAATTTCCATGACTGGGATCCTTTTCATCATTTAGATGGTATTAACCTCCATGCTGAGCATAAATCAGCATTAGCAAAGCTGTGCCTTGTGCCTCTTTTTTGTGAATAGTGCTTTAAGTGATTTCAAATTTTAATTTTTTTTTCTTGTTTCTTATGCTTATTCAAGTTTGATTTCTGTATAGAGTGTTATAACTGTGTTCTGATAAACTAAAAAAATAGTAATTGCAAAAGTTACAAATGTAAGCTACTCTAGACCCTTCTTCTTTATTTAAGACAAATTAATTTTATATTGAGCCAAAGTACAGGTCCAAAAACATGAAATACTAAACATATTCACCTAAGTGTAACAGCTAGACGGGCTTTGGCTAATATAGATGGCCTCATTACTGTATCCTGTTTTTGAATATCAGCTTTGATCAAAGTTACAATTGAATCCAATTGTTCTTTGTCCATCCTGTATGTTTGAAAAAAAACAGTTCAGAGTCCATCTGTTACATTTCTTTAGTGAGGGCTCCATAAAACCCATGGATGTCTCTCAACTGTAAAGTAACAAATAATAACTCATATTATAGCTAAAAAGCCGTTCAGAGTCCATCTGTTCCATTTCTTTAGTGAGGGCTCCATAAAACCCATGGATGTCTCTCAACTGTAAAGTAACAAATAATAACTCATATTAAAGCTAAAAAGCCACATATAAAGTTTGTTTTACAAAATTTCAGAACAAGGCAAATTCCAAGAAATACAGACATTTTTTTGTTATATACAAATTTTATCATTTATTCTATAATAATCAGCTAATAAGAACTAACTTAAAATCTAGCAAAAAAATTTTGGAAGTGTTACCTTAACCTCAAAGAACATCTCTTTCAGATATCCTTTGTAATCTTACAACAAAGAACATAGTACAGATGGGTCTACGAGTCTGAAAAACCCTTTCCAGCATAAGATAAAGGCTTTAGATTAATTTTTAAAGCTATATTTGTCTCAGAAATGGATTTTCTAAGATAGTGAGAATACCCTATTAGTCATTTTTCAGATTAAAGTAAAAAAGCTGACAAAATTTGGCCTAAAGTTATTTGAGGTTATTTTTAAACAGAGGACAAGAGAAAATCCAAAAACTATAACAAAATCTATTCCACAAAATTTAATAAAAAATACCAATTGCTTTCAAAAAGGCAAAAAAAGAGCTTAATTGCATCTCTCATGAAGAAAATTGGGTAGCATTTTATGCAGGTGGAACAACCTTATAGAAGATATTGTCCCTGCACTGTCTGTTAAGGTATTAAAGGCTACATTAGAAAAGAAACCATCCACAAAGCTGTAGAATTGTGACTAAGAGGCTTTTTGTTTAACCAATCAAATATGAAAGAACAGTTGGGTTAATTGTGTAAGAAGCTTCTACTTTGCATTTGGTCATTTTAATCAAGTGAGTCTATAGAATGGCAAAATATGAAATCACTCCTGGATGTGATTTAAGGGAAGTTAACTGTCTTATGCAACAATCCTTGGTAACACTCTTGCATTTAGCTTCATCTGAGCTAAATGCTACAAGGACAAATTGACCCTAGAATAATGGGGTTAGATATAGTGGTAGAATATATAAAAGTTTTTGTTTACTAATTTGGTGAGTATTTATTCTTTTTATGTCTACTTACTTCTGACCCAAAGTTGATTCTTATTACTGAATAATACCACATTAAAAAAGATCAAGTAAGTTCTTCAGTCTACACAGGCTAGGCTGAAACTTAGTCTAAAGTTTATTTAATCCTAATCAGAGTAATTCCAATGGTTGGCAAAGTCCAGGGCAAAATAGGTTCAAGACTTCTCTTGACTCAAATATAAGCACAAAAAAAGCTGTGACTTGATTTAATGACAAATTAAAAAACAATATATATACTATTTCCTGTAGGCTACTGCAAAGAAACTAGAGTGAAGACTACCAAAACTTTTGTCAAACTTTCCTAATAATTGTTCACTTAAACTTACCCTCCCCTCTAAAAAGTTATTTGCTGAATTTGTAAATGACAACATAACTTGGGTAGGATGAAAATATACATCAATATATCCCTTAATACTTTTTTTATTTTGTTTCATTTTTTTTTAAATTGATTCTGTAGGAAATCACATTTTGATTTGTTATTTAGGAAAGTACAAAAAGAGGCATCATACTATGTAGGCTATTAAATTATATCCTAGCTAAATTATGTTATCAATTAAGAGACAAATTAGCTAGTTTTAACTCTATTTCTCTTAACTCCTTCATTTGCAAATATATAGCCTAAATTGTATATGTTTTATACATTTTCATATTTCCTCATTTTATGTACCTTCTTAAATCTATTAAAGCTATTAAATATATTTGAACAAAATAGGGACAATAGCAAAATGTATGAGACATATATAGATTAAGCTCATTAAGTGGAGAGGTGTTGACAAAGTAAAGTGAAGTAGCCTACCTTTAGAAACCATTTAGTCTACACAAAGTAGTCTATGTACTTTATGATTTTTTACAGTTGTTTTAACAATATTATAGTATTTCCTTTGAATGGGCAAAGCAGTACATTAATATTATTTTGTAAATTAGGATGAGTTTCTTTCTGTATTGTCACTGTACTCCCACATAAAAATGTTGATGACAGGCTGAGTGTTTTTAGCATCTTAATAGCCTAAAATTATAAAAATAATGGAATTAACCCCTTACAGCACATACTGGACGCACCCACCACCTCTTTTTTTCCTAATTCTTCTACTACGTTCAGAATTGCGTCGTCTTTCATCTAAAAGAGCACCTACAATTGCCAAATCTTCCAAATCAGAATCCATGTTTGAACTTTTCAAATATTCCAACATCAAAAATATTTTCGGCACTAACTTCGTGCTTACCCTATACATATAGACGCTTTTTGGCGTGTGAACACTTTTTCTTGGAACCTTTAAGAATTTCGCTATAGGATTTTTATAAAATCTTATGCGTGTAAACTTGGCATAAACAGGTATGATCGATGTGAAAATTTTAAATGCATTTGTACCAAGTCGAAATCTGTCGCAAATCCTCCAAGAATTGGAATCTGCCAAACGCATGAATTATAGAGGTATGAGTGGTTATCTATCTTTACCACCAGAACTAAAAAGAGTTCTATCTAAAGCAGAAAATATTTATCACAGAGATATTGGGAATATTGGGAAACGCTACATTGGCACCATCGAATGACGGATTTCCTAATCTCTAATTTCCTAATCTCGAACGAATTTCTGGATTTCCTAAATGTTTAATATTTACAATCAAAATTATTCACGCTAAAGTATTCAAATTTAAAAAAAAACTCGTTGAAATTCTTTATCCCTTGTGGTGAAAGTCCTTCTGAAATAACTATGCATAAGAAATAACTAAATAAGGACAAAAGACCCTAAAATCGTCGAAAAAGGTCTTGTTTAGGAGTGAAGACTTAACCAAATTAGACAAGAAATTGATGAAAGAAGGAGAATTTTGAACATATTCCATTGCATAGCTCAATTAGGATTCTGTTGTGTTTATTTTGTATTCGTCGGGACAAGTACTAAACAGGTATGATCGATGTGAAAATTTTAAATGCATTTGTACCAAGTCCAAATATGTCGCAAATCCTCCAAGAATTGGAATCTGCCAAACGCATGGATTATAGAGGAATGAGTGGTTATCTATCTTTACCACCAGAACTAAAGAGAGTTCTATCTAAAGCAGAAGATATTTATCACAGATATATTGGGAATATTGGGAAAACGCTCCATTGGCACCATCGAATGACGTCTGCAACTATCCATTTTACTAATGAATCTGGTGAGTATTACTTGGATGTAACTGCTTTTCAAATGGCATTGCCATTTGCTTGGAATGAAACGAAAGACAAAATATCATTTGAAACTCTGCTATCTATAACAGGATTGACTGATGCTGACTTGCGGAACACTTTATGGTCAATCGTGGGGCTTCCAAAACGAAAGCAGCAAGTGCTATTATATTCTCCAACGTGCCAAAGTCAGGAAGACTTCACCTATTCTAGTAATTTTCGGATCAATGAGAATTTTGCTCTTATCAGAAATGGGAAGGTTCAAAAGTTTGGCCAATTAAAGTGAATTTAATTGGGCGATCACGGTTAGTGACAAAAGAAGAGAAAGATGAACTAGATAAGGCAATTATGAAGCAGAGAGCTACTATAGTACAGGTATTTGATCAAGAGTTGGATGCTCTGGAAGTTGAAACTGTTGAAAAAGAAACAATTCACCCCCAAAAGAGTTACAAGATGAATTAGTTCTGTGCTGATATTTTTGTATTTGCTGTTTATAAAGTGAACATTTCCCGACCTTATACTTTTCACTGATAGAAAAAGATATGCAATACAATACAAAAAAAAACGCAAAAAAGTATTGTAATAAGCATGACTAAATGAAAATAAACTATTATTGATTAAATGTTAAAAACCATTCCTTTCCAAAAATCTAATTAATAAATCTTTAGCAAGTTTTAGCCGATTCGACGCACGTCATTAAACCACAGAAAAATACCTGGCTGGAAAAATGTGGTTTTTTGGGAAAGTATAAAAAGTAAAGTTTTCTAGCTTTGGTGGTTTTGTTGTTCTTAAGTCATTTGTCGTCTAAAAAGGATATAGCATAAGTAAGTGTGATTTAGGTTTTGTTGAGCGTCTTTATAAATTTTAATGGTTGTATAGTGCTTGTCCTGCATTTTCAGTTAATACAGTAGTTGAGAGATAACCTTGGATTTCCTTAGTTTGAACTCAGACAGGACCAACGCATACTTTTCTAGGAATTTGGGATCGACTGTGGTGTTGCAGTTATCTACGCCTGCGGCTGCTAGCACTGGGTGTTTCGAACCCGGAGGGCTCGCCTTAACAAGCGTTAAGGCCCCCGAAAAAGATTCACGCCAGGCAGTTGACCGTTGGGCTAGTACAGTCTTCAGGCGCAGCGAACCGAGTGACCTAAGAACATTACAGTGGTGGCAGCGGTACTGAGTTAAAAAAGGGACATCCAAGGGCTAGGTCTCTTCCGTCATGTCTTTGACAGAAGAGCAGGAAAAGAAAATATCCTCTCTCACGACGGTATTAGGGATAGCAAAAAGTATTCCTGAATATGCGGGAACAAGCGACGTAGATGAGTTCATTGAAAGTCTCGAAATCTTCAATGAACTTGCACAGCCGTATGACTTTAAGACTAAGAAGCAGCGTCTAGCGACTAGGCTAAGAGGAAGTGCCTTGCAATATTTTGATTCTGTTAGAGATATGGAAACTGTATATGACTGTATGAACAAATTAATTGAGACTTTTAAAGCTAGGTTTATTGAAACAAGTTCGACCGAAAAACTAAAAACAGAAGTAGTAACATTTGATAGCTCCATGAGCATTAGGGAGTATGCAGACAAAATTTGTAGAGCAGTATGTTTACAGCTAGGAAAAACTGGGGCAGATGAAACAATCCAAAAAGTACAATTACACGCATTTACGCAGGGATTGTCGAAAAAATTAATTAGACTTTTACTGTCTCGAAAACCAGATTCACTGGATGAAGCCACAAGGCTCATAGAGAGAGAAATACAAATAGATGAAACAATGAAAAAATTTGAACAAATGTCGATCAATATAACAGAAGGAGAGAATAACAGGGATCGGGGTAGAAAGCGAGTAAGATTTTTTAAGGAAACTCAGAAGGACGGGTCTAGAAGCTTTTTTCGACCCAGATTTGAGGAGACAACTGGAGATTGGAAGCGATTTCATAAGAAAGACAAAAGAGGAGACCAAAGGACGAATCTGAAAAGACAGGGGATCACCTGCTATTATTGCGGAAAGCCTAGTCATTGTGCTTCTGAATGTCGTACCAGAATTCGTAATGGAGACAGAGGTTACAGAGAATATGGATCCCAAAGGCAGGTAAATCAGACAAATTGTGGACCCAGAGGAGAAGAATCCAAAGGGTCTCCTCGAGGAAGGGTCAAAGGACGATTTTTCAGACCATTTAGCGCCAACAGGGACATCCCAGGACCAAGCAACAAATGCACACCTGGAAGAGATGGAGGAAATTTTGTTAGAGAATTCATCCCCAGAAACCAAAGAATGGTTCAGGCAAATGCAACAGAGGAGTCATGGGACGATCCTACACCAAGCTCATTTTGGCCAAACTACATATCAGGAAACGGTCATGGGGGAAATTTAAACGAAATGCCAAGCCTTTGAGGGTCGTAAAGGCTGCGAGTCGCACTAGACCCTTATACAGTGTTCAATGTGGTGATTTTCATAATTCTACGAATTTACCCATAGTTCGATGTTTTAGTATAAAGTGTTTTAAAAATGTACCTTGTCTAATTGATACGGGGGCTTCGACTTCAATGATCAGAGAGGAAATATTTAGGAGACTACCGTCAAATATACAAAATAAAATTCAAAAATGTACGAACAGCCTAACATCAATCACAGGTCATCAGTTGAGCATTTTGGGGGAATGCCATTTAAAACTTCATACAGACAAAGAAGGGATCATTGTGCGGATGATTATTTGCAGGAAACTGCCATTTCCATGCATACTAGGGGTAGATACACTTCGAAAATATGGTATAATTTGGAATCCGACCAGTAATGAAATCAAAATCACTAGCCCCACAATAAAAAGGGATTTTAATTGCACAACTTCACAGGATACCAATCCTTGCCAAACATATGAATTACAGCTTAATAATAAGGTAACAATAGAGGCAAGGACTTGCATTCAGGTTTTAGCAACAACAAATACTGAACCCAATCAGCGAATAACTGCTTTAATAGAAGGCTATGCGATAGACAAATAGCCTTCTATTTTTGTTGAAAGTCAGCTTTTGACCATAGAAAGGGGGACAGCGTTCTTGAAAATGTCAAATATGACCAATCAAAAGGTCAAGATTCCAAAAATTAAGCTAGGAGTAGCAGAACAGATTTCTCATGAAAATATCAGGTCACTTGAAAATTTCAAGTTATGGGCAAATAGTGTACAGGATACATCTTTCAATACACCACGATCAAAGCAGGAGGAATATGGCATGACAAAAACTGAATTCTTGGCACAGTTTGACCTTAAACATTTGTCGCAGAGCACCATACAGCAAGTTGGTGAGATTTTGTGGGAATACACAAATAATCATACTCAGATAATCAGACACAAGTCTGATTATGCTTAACACATTTATTTACACACAAAATACCCACAGAAGGCCCCCCGATTAGAAAGCAACCATACTAAACACCTTATCATTTACGATTGTGGCTAGATAAACAAATTAAAGACATGGAAACACAAGGGGTCATCAAAGAAGCTGTTAGCGAATGGTGTTTTCCATTGGTTATTGTGCGAAAGAAAGATAACACATGGCGATGTTGTGTGGATTTTAGAGCCTTGAACGCTGTTACAGTGAAAGATGTAATGAAATTTCCCCGCATAGATTCCATTTTGGACTCACTAGGAGGATCTAATTTCTACACTAGTTTCGATCTGATGGCTGGTTACTGGCAAATAGCACTAGATCCCGAATCCAAGCATAAGGCTACTGTCATATTAGACGATGGTAGGACATTCACATTTCAGCGGATGCCTTTCGGTTTATCTTTCAGTCCGAATTGCTTCAGCAGACTCATGAATTTGGTTCTGAAAGAGAACGATCAGGAAAATGTTTCTCACACTAACACCAAAAAGAAAACAGACACACTGATCTATTTGGATGATGTCATTTTGTTCACTGAAACAAATGAAAGTCAGTTGGATGGACTGAAAAGAATTTTGGGAAAATTCGAGAGAGCAGGTTTGAAATTAAAACCCCAAAAACTACAAATATTGGTGCAGAAGCTGGTCTTCTTAGGTCATCAAATAAATCAAGGGACCATCTCTCCAAACCCAGATAAACTAGAAATTATCAAGGAACTAAAGCCTCCAATTAATAAGAAAACCTGTAGATCAGTGTGTGGATTATTAAGCTATTTCTGGCGCTACGTTCAAAATTATGCTGCTATCGCTAAACCTCTTACCGACCTCCTTAAGAAATCTGGAAATTTCGAATGGCCTCCAGCAGCAGTAGAAGCCCTTTCAAGGCTGAAACAGGAATTGTTAAAAGCTCCTGTCTTAGAGCTTCCCAACCTTTCTCATGATTTTTGCTTACAAACGGATACATCATCAGTAGGTATAGGAGCCGTGCTCTTCAATATTAATCCTAATGGAAAGGAGTCGATTGTTCAATATGCGAGTCGTGCTTTAACTGAGGCTGAAAGAAAGTATTCCACAGTTGAACGAGAATGTTTAGCTGCCGTCGTGTATATAGAACATTTTCGACAATTTCTCTTGGTGAAGAAACTTACCTTGAGGGTAGACCAAAAATCGCTAATTTGATTGCATACCATGCAAAACAGCTCCGCAAGGTTAACACGATGGGTGCTTCGTCTTCAAGCTTTTGACTATAATCCAATCTACATCAAAGGGCGTAGTACTATATTGCCAGATTTTTTGTCTCGAAATCCAAAGGAAATATCAGAACAATCTTTGACTATAGCCGAAATATAAGAGGAGAGCGCCAGCTTTTCGATAAGAAACATAGCACTTCATCAGGACAAAGACAATTTTTGCTCATCAATGAAAAAATTTATAGCGGAGGGTAAGGAATTACCCGAACACTACAAGCATCATATGAAGGACATAGATCATTACGAACTAGACGAAGACAAAAATGTCTTAGGAAGATACTACAGGCCATTACAGACGTATAGGCAAAATGACACCCGATTAATACCAGATATACCAAAGAGTATGGAGGGAGAAGTTATTTATTTCTCACATGTCGTAAATGGGTGCCATATAGGAGAAGCAAAACCATGGGTAGAATCAAGGGAAATTTCCATTTTCCAAATATGTATAAAAAGGTCAAAGAATTTATTCAGAGCTGCGAGAATTGCGCAAAACACAAATCACCACAAACAATGCCACGAGCAGAATTGGGGACTTATGGAGTACCAGCAGAAGTTGGAGACTATATCAATTGACATCTGGGGCTCAGGTGGTGGGCTTCCAGTATCAGCTCAAGGAAACAGGTGTGTTCTCACCATCGTGGACCATTTCAACTCAGTTTTATACGCCTACCCTGTGCCCGATGAAAAAGCAAGCACTATTGCAAAAACTCTAGTCACTCGCTTATTTTTGGAACATGGTATTTTTCCCAAAACCATTCTAACAGATAATGGGCATTGCTTTCGGGCCAAACTGCTAGACGAAGTCACCAGCTACCTTAAGATAAAGAGGTGGTATACATCAGCTTATATGGGCATGTGTAATGGGAAAGTAGAACGTAAACACCGTGAGCTTGCATACATGTTGGGTATTCATGCTAAGCAAGAACCAAATCATTGGGACGATCACCTACCGTTTGCAGTATTCGCAATAAATACCGCTTATTCTGCTACTTTAAGAGACACGCCGTTTTTCATACAGCACTTGCGGGATCCCAAGATTTGTATGGAGTCTATAGGTAATGAGCGTGTATACTATAATCTGGATCAGTATAAACAAGAAATGATTATGAGAATGAAAAAGGCAATGGAACAGGTAGCTAAAAACTTAGAAAAAGCTAAGGTAAAACAAAAAGATAAATATGATCGTAGAGTTAAAAATACACGGGAATATAAAATAGGAGATATAGTCTGGGTTCAAAAACCAAATTTGGAAGGAACAAAAAAGCTAAAAGAAAAATGGGATGGACCTTTTCGTGTGATAAAAATTCTTTCCAACAATTTAACATATATCTTGAGGCATTCAAAAAAGCAAACAGAGGAAATAGTACACCATAACCGCATCAAACCTGGTTTCTATCCCGAGCCATGGAAAGTGAAACCTGTGCGGGAAAATTATTTAGATACTGATGAAATGGCAGCCCCGGTTCTAACACATCAGCCATATCAGTTCTTAAGTCTTTTAACAATTATAACAAATGGGAGGAATTATAGTATCTAGCACGCACTTGGATGGACTACCTCAAACAATACAACCCGAAGGAAGACTTGTCAGATTCACCCGAATCGATTGACGTCGAATCTGGAGACGAGAATCCAAAGCAACATTTCTTTCCAACTAAACAGAGTTCACCGATTCCTCCGGCAGTCAATCCCTCCACCATTACAGAAGCTATCAGCCCAATAGCTCACCCACCAAATAGTTTGCAAATGGGGGAACAGGCGAACACACCAAACATCAAACTTACCACAGGAAGAAAATTACTAACTTGTCCGGATTGTGGGCGACGTCGCATGCAAGACTGCGAGGAGCATGCACATGAAGGATTTCTGGACAGTGGTGATTACACTTGTGGCCCCAGCACCAGTGGAGCCAAAGAACCAAAGACGGAGTTCAATAGATTTCTAAAAGCTCTTCCATCAACTTTCTTGGTCCCTCTTCTTTACTTGTTTAATGGATGTTGGGAACGTGGTTATGCCCCAATAGCTTGGAAGTCTTCAACCATAGTCCGAATAAATACAGGTAAAGGAGATAGTTCTAATCCAGCTTCATATCATCCCATTGGCTTAACCACATGCATTGCTAAACTCTTTGAAAATATGATTAAGCTGAGATTTGTAGCCCCTTATTGATAATCTACTTATTGCTGAACAAGCAAGTTTTGGAAATGTAGATCAACCTTGGTATCTTAATCACATCTTGACCATGATATTAAGAAAGCTTTTACAAGAAAGACAGTTGTATCTGCAGTCTTCTTTGACATTAAGAAAGCGTATGATACTTTGGACCCATTTGTAATCCTTCGGCAGGTTCACAAATTTAAAGATGAAAATTTTTTCTGGAATTGGTATAGGGCAGTGCTTTCTAATAGGCCTATCAAAACTAGAGTTGGATCTACTAAAATAGTCTCATTAGGCGTTCCTCAAGGAGGGTTCTGAGTCTTATTCTTTTCAACATAGTGATTATTGATATTATTTTCACTGATATGCCCTCAATAAAATTTGCCTTATATGCAGATGGCTAAGTCCTTTGGACTGAAGGTGCTTCTCCTGAAACTTGTCAACCCAAGCTCCAAGGAGCTATTGATAAACTGTCAATATGGCTTAATACAAAAAAGTGTGCTCTTTTTATCCCAAAAACTACTGGCATGTTTTTTTCTAGGATAAATGATCATAGACAAGATCGTCCCTCAACTAATCTGACTCTATATAAATAGCACATTCATTTTGCCAGGAATGTGAAGTTTCTAGGTATTTGACTTGATAATAAGTTAAATTGGAATGTTCATATTTCTTAACTGACAGATGTACTCAAAAAACGGCTGAATTTTATGTATGCTGTTACTGGCCAAAAGTGGGGTGTTAGCCGAGATGGTCTTCGAAAACTATTCATGTCCATAATATATGGAAAGATTGAATATTGTCTCCCTGTGTATTACTCAGCTTCAAAAAATTTAATTTCTAAAAATGAATCAATAGTGCACCATGGCATGAGACTAATCATGAGACTAATTGCAGCTCTCTTCAATGAGATTAATATCCCTTCTTTAGAAGAAATATTCTTGAAACTTTCCTCTAATTATTTCATGAGAGTAAATACTAATCAAAACCACCATGTTCTCAAGAAGTGTCCCATAAATCACACATTTTTCCTGTGAAAATTAGAAGCCACATAGTAGTCCAGCCATTGTCAAGTTAACTTCCTTACTGAATGGTATATGTGTTCCCAAGAACCTAATCTTTTCTTGCCAGACCCAAATATTCTCCAATACTCCTAATACCACTGATAATGTTATAGATATAAATATTCCTGGCATGGATTGCCCTAAGAATAAAATGAAGAGTCTAATCCTTTGTCAACTAAAATTATCTAAAATGGTAGAATTTTGTAATTGGAAAGATATTTACTGATGGATCAGTCTAAAAAAAGATGGAAAGGCATCCATAGGCATTATTTCTGAGTAGAATGGTTCATCAGTTGGAATTAGGGTTTCAGATAGAATTTTAATTTTTCATGCGGAATGCCTTGCTCTCCAAAAAGCTCTGGACATAGTGCCGGAAGCAGGATCAGGTGTATTTGTTATCTTTCCTGATTCTAAAATTGTTTGTTCTGATCTAGGCAAGGGAGAGTTATTCCAATCATTGTATATCTACAGAAGAAGATTCAGAAAAAAATGTCTTCTCATGCTGTTCAACTGAAAATGATTTGGGTTCCTTCTTACATAACGATTAGGGGAAACAAAATTGCTGACAGTATTGCAAAACAGGCTATTAACCATCCAATTATTTGGAAGATTGCTCCCACAGTAAATGAATCCACAAACTTAATAACCTCTACTGCAAATTCTCTTAGAATCAATAATTTCTGTATTGTAACAACAAATATATATGTTTGGTCTTTTGCAGGTTACTGTATCATAAATCACCTTATCCACCCAAACAGGAAACTCTATTGTCAATCTGAGGACAGGACATGCAATGACCAGATCTTGTCAAGCACAACATCATCTTACAGATAGCAAGTCAGGCCTTTTTATAGGTGTGTAGATATTGATGAAACAATTGATCACATTCTCTCAGAATGTCCTGTTTCACAATTGAGAGAAATATTCTAATCAGAAAAATTGAATCATTGGGCCTGAAGACTTCCATCCCTCTTTTTTTAGGTTTTAACCATGTTAGTAAAGATAAAGAGAGAAAAATAATAGAGGCAGTGGGAATTTTTGTGTCTTCAATGAGTATCATCAACAGGTTGTAGTTTCATTTGATATTATTAGGTTTGTTGCTTTTTTACCAGTCAAAAGAGTGTGATGAGAAGAGAAGATGATTTGTAGTATATATTTTCTTTCTTTGTATTTATTTTATTTTTATTTTGTTTCTATGATACTTGTTTAATTATTGTTTGATGATCAAGAGGGCAAAAGCCAAGCATATTTTCTCTACAACAACAACAGGTACTATCCAATCTCCTTAAAAATACAAATAGTTTTGCCATCTAGTTGGATAATTTGATCAATCTCTTTTGCAATAATCAAATTTGTCAACTAGCTGACAAGTAAATTTACCCCAAAAAACTATTCCTTTCTCAACTAGTTGACAAGAAATTTCTCCCTAACAACACTTTCTTTCCAACTAGCTAGAAAAAAAACATTACCTCAGAAACACTTTGGTTAACCTTCTAGTTGGTAAGTAACTTTTCCCCAGAAAATTTTTTATTAACCAACTAACTGATGAAAACTTTGCCCCAGAAAACATTTCCTTTTCCAAATAGCTGGAAAAAGCGGTTGCCCCAGAAACAATTCTGTTAACCATCTAGTTGGCAAATAACATTGCCCCATAAACTCTTCTGTTAACCATCTAGTTGGCAAGTAGCATTTCCCCAGAAAATGTTCATTACCCAACTAGCTTTAGCAAAAATCCAAAGTGAAGTTTTAGGTAGCCTATAAGCTATTTTAATAGGCTAGATTAGCAGTTTATCTTAATTTTAGACAAGACACAAACATAAGGCAGGATGGAGGTAACCTAGATCTGAGTAGGGCTGTGATGGGACACCACCCTTTGAAAAATGGAAAAAAATTAGCATATAGTTTTATATTAACTAGTTGACAAGTAATTCTCCCCAGCAACACTTTCATTGCAACTAGCTAAAAACAAGCATTGCTCCAGAAACTCTTCTGTTAACCATCCAGTTGGCAAGTAAATTTTTCCCAGAAAAATTTTCATTAACCAACTAGGTGATGATAAACTTTGCCCCAGAAAGAATTTCCTTTTGCAACTAGCTTGAAAAAGAGGTTACCTCAGAAACTCTTCAGTAAACCAACTAATTAAAAACAACATTGCCCCAGATATGCTAACTTAATCAAATTAGCCGTGAAATCATTTGGACATAACTTTGGCCCTGGAAAAACAAGTTTCACTCATTAATTTCTATTGGGTGTAGTTTATTTTCTAAGATATAAGTTTATGCTTGGTGGCGCTAGGGTCGTATTCGGTGCCATTAACCTTTCCTGTGGAAAAAATCTGACGTTATTCTGGCATTACGAATTCTTTCAGAATTCTGCCATGAATACGAGATGAAGAGCTATTCACAAGCTTCTTAAAAACGTTATTTTTCTGCATTTTCATACATGGTGGCATAATATAAGATATTAAGATATGGTGGTATAAATGTTTTTTTTTTTTTTTGGCTTTTTACCGTATTTTTTAAACAGCCTTATAACACTTTTAGTTAGGATTACATGAAACCAAAGAATGAAAACATGTGTTTTCGAAGTATCAATAAAGGCTACCAAACGAATATACCTATTTTATACGTGATCTTCTAGCTCTTTCACTGTATGACGCAATTATTTGGATTTTCAACTATACTCAGCAGAACGGATATCTTCAAATTTTGATCAGATAATTTTGAGGGAAAATGGGTGTTGGAGTGGGCTCAGTTGCCCTCTAGTCCTCTTGATCACTTACAAAGGACACTAGAACCTTAATTTTCGTTCGAATGCGCCCTCTTTCGATCTTCTAGGTTCCATATGTCAATACGATCACCCCTGAACGAAAAAAGTATCCCTCATTGGCCTTCTGGCAAAAATAGCGAGATTCTGCAATTTTGAATATCAGAGCGTGAAACTTCTATAGTACGATTATCGGAAACGCTGAATCTGATGATGTGATTTTCATCAATGCTCATTGAATTTTGGGGGGGCGTTCTCCCCAATATCAAAAATCATGTAAATTTTTTCAGGCTCCTAACTTTTGATGGGCAACTCAAACATGATGAATCTTATGTTATTTGGAATCAGCATAATAAGATGATTCTTTTGATGTCAAAATTTTCAATATCAAAATCAAACATGGTCAATTAAATTTCCCAAGAAAATATTTTCAAAATTGAGGGGGGGGGAGGCAAAACAATAAGACGGATGTCCCCTTTTTAACAGATTTCACTGAACGGGGAGCTTCATGGAGAAAAGTGACTCAGGCAAAAAAAATCTTACCTTTTTATTATATCTCACTTTTGTCCCCTCATCAACTTTTTTCATCATTTTTTTTTGCTTTTTCTATTATTTGTTTGCTGTATAAGATTATTTCAATTGGCTTACCCGAATCCAAGCTGTATTACATTACTGTAAAGATTAGGCGTTAGCACAAATAAGTTTGTTAGTCTTAACCCCAAAAATGATTCCGCTTTCCAGATATCGATATAGCCAAAATTTGAGCTCGATTAAACAACGTTAACCCGTGTCACTCGTCACTCGAAGTTCGAAAAAATCCTAATTTTTGGCCTAAAAGCCAACACGTCGAACCATAGCTCCAGAAAGGTAAATATCAAAACCCCGCTTAATATCTCAAAAGAAAGCCAATATTGTTCTTGAAAAAAATATTTTTAACATAATAAGCAGAACTGCAGCTGCCTTTAGCTCCAGTGACGTGAATTGACACCACTAGGAAACAGTTTGGGAGTATACTAAGCATTTTTTGGGTTTCTACATTCTCCATCTCGTAACTAGCATTTTTTTTTTTTTTATTATTAAAAATATTTATGAACTCAATTCTCAAACATAATGAGCCTTTTGTCAAACAGGGGAACTTTTTCTGACAACAGGGGAGATCCCTTTTCGAATTTGTTTAGATCGACTTATTATTTTGGCAATGAAAATCAGGAAGCTGTATGGTGTCAAGCGATGATACAGTGAGTCATAAGAGAAAAAATAACACATCGTGCTAATACTATGCGCTGTTTAAGCAAAAACGTAGACAATATCAGTGCCTACTAAGAGTAAAATTATAGTTATTTATTGGTTATATTATCGAAAAACAGTTCTCAATTAACTATTAAAAGAGGAAAGAAATATATTATTTTTCGATTGAATTGATTTCTTAGAGGATTATTACTGAAAGTCCTCCTTCGAGTTAATAAATCTATGAATGTTCATTACCTACTTGATTAGAAAAACAGTTTATTTTTGGTAGTTGTCTAATTGTATTATTTTATCCCGATACTCCCATAATTCTCTGCTACCCGTTCCTGGCATAAATTTCTCTATGAATTGCCCTTTATGCAACTGAAAGCCAATGTTTTTACACAAAATCCGTTATTTTCAGCAAAAAATCGCAAAAATCCTATTGTAACAGTAAATAATCCAAAATTTGTTCTGGAAAGCGTAGACTATTAAGAAACTATTTCCTGCTTACATATACTCGTTTTTTAATGTTGCAATATAAGCTCTTAATCCAAACCTGGCAATAAGACAGTTCAAAGAGCCTAGCCGCCTGATATGTTTGACATTTCAAAGCCAGAAAAGAAAAAAAAAATCATTTATTCTTTTGGGCACAAAAAGAACAAAAACAAAATTAACTCAAGAAATGAAAATAGAATCTCATGGAAAAAATTAGTCCTCATATTCATTTTCTGTAGCTAGTGCTTTGGCTTCTTCAATTTTTTCAGAAGACTTTCCAATTTCTTAAGAAGAATTTTGTCAGGAAACAGCAACCAAGCTTCGCTCTCTTCGAGCTGACCCCGTCCTAAACTAAATAATTGGGTACACAAGGATTTGAACCCTCGCCCTATCGGACAAAGGATCCTGAATACAGTGCATTCTTCGAGCCTTCTTGGACCTGTGGCATCGATCTCAAATTGACAGTTTTCAGGCTACTTCTTTTCACAGTCGTCACATATTTGACTAAGCTAAAAATGGGCTCGACAATCAAATTCAAAAAGGGAAAGTTTAAAAAGTAAAGTACAATTTGCAATACAACAAAAAAGACCAAAAGAAACAGTTGCTATTTTTGTATCAAAATTGTTTTTGAAACTTATTTCAACGTTTCGGATTAGTATTTTTCACAATAAAATCATTTTTATCAATGAGCAGTAATTCTCTCTTGTTTTCTCGATTTCAACCATTTCTGAGATCTGCTAGCTAGCGAGGATGCGACGTAAGAAAATCTGTAAGCAAAATATCTCACGAGCTCAATATAAAGCTTATTCTGTTTCTAAGAAAACAAATGTTTTAATATTGTCTGTTTATTTCTTTCAAAGCAACGTTTACAAATTTTGAAAAATTCGCCATCTTTTTCCAGGTTTGCAGATTTAATTTTTAAAAAAAATTGATTTTGGCTAAAATTTTGGTACGCAAGTGGGGAATTTGGAAGATAAAGAAAGTTATAATATTTAACACAGTCTATGTTTTGGAGAAAAGTGCTTGACATTTTTATTCTTTGATGATTTTTTTCTTCGCCGAAGAAAGACACACATTTTCCTTCGGCATTTTTCTTGAGTGTACTATTTTTTCGCGCTGAAGAAGAGGGGTGGTTATCTTCTCGAAGTATTCACTTTGTGTGTGTGTTTTTTTTTGCAGTTTTCTCTTTTGGCCTTAAAAACCCCTATTTTTGATCGTTTTCTTTCTCTATAGTGTGGCAAGACAATGTGGTTTTAGACATTATCAATATCACTTAAGATTAGTGGCAAATATTTGTCTACAAGGATTGCAGTAATCATGGTTAGTGTGATTTTAACTTCATTGATATTGACTCCGTGTCGTTCTAGCCGTGTGGCTGGTGCGCTGTATTTGGCATCCTTTATCCGAATGGCGGTGTTTTGATTTCTGGCATGGTTGACTCCGTGTCGTTCTAGCCGTGTGGCTGGTGCGCTGTATTTGGCATCCTTTATCCGAATGGCGGTGTTTTGATTTCTGGCATGGTTGATTATTTGGTTTGGAACGGGGGTCAGTGGCATGACTATAAGATCAGTTAAGAGTCGAACTAGCTCTAAGTCAGAATCTGAAGAAATCTGGGGAAGATAGACAGGATGGGTGCTCTAAAGCACAGGATGGTTGGTCCCCAGCCCCTAATTGTCTTTCCTGGCTTAAGGGCCTTGAAACGGATATCAGCACAGCCGGTTTTTACTTTAAGGCTCTACTGCCGTATTTTCTCTTTACCTATTGATACCACAGACTCGAAACAGTGAAAAACTGGCTTGCTTTAATGAATATTGGCTTTTGACATCAGTTTTGTGATGGCCAGAACCCACATACTTTCTCAACTCCAATCTTCTACCGTCTAAAGATTTTTCGCAGTAGCATAGAAATAGAACAGACTACTAAAATAGTGCAGGTCTTACTTTATAACATACAATATCTTTTTTATAGTTCATTTTATCATGTTTCCTTCCATTGTCACCACTATTTATAAATCATTCTTAAATTACTTTGGAATCGGATAGGGCAAATGCTTTCGATGAGCCAAGGATGTGGGGTTCATTGTCAGAGCAAAAATTATTATATTAGGAAAGAACGTTTATCGGAATATAAAATGGTACTACTTTCTTTATTAGTGTTTCTGTCAGATGAGCCGCTTTCCTAAGCTATTCCCAATATTTTTTTCCCTCTAAGAAAAATTTAACTTCACCTTTGTTTTTATCAACGGCACACTATATTCATTCTGCTAAAAATTGTTCATATTGGGCCAATGGCCAGGAAAATAAACCAAAGAAGGGGTACTGATTGAGGGTATATGCCCCCAATACTTTGAAAAACAACTTTTTTCGCCTTTTCATCTTAAAATCGAGAATAATCCTTACCCTCCCTCTGTCATTTTCATGAATTAGTGCCCCTATAGAAGAAGGGGCTTCAAATCAAGTCCTCTGTGAAAAGTTAGAGATGTTTACAATTATCTTAACAATTCGGTGATTTAAAATTTTTTTTTGGTTATTTTTCTCGAAAAAAAATGGCTATTAGACTTTTTGACTATGTTGAACAAAATGGCTATCTCAAAGTTTTGATCCGGTGACTTTGGGGGGAAATGAGCGTGGGAGGGTGCCTAGTTACCCTCCAATTTTTTGGTCTCTGAAAAGGGGAACTAGAACTTTTTATTACCATTCAAATGAGTCCTCTTGCGATATTCTAGGACCACTGGGTCAATACAATCACCCCTGAAAAAAAAACTTTACATGTCTTGATTGCTCTTTCAAAACATATCCAACAAGTCGCTTCCTTCACAAACTCCATCGTAAGCTCTTAGAGAACGCTTAAATGAAGCATCCTATTCCTTGTTATTTGCTTTAAGAAACTGGTATCCAAAATAGCAAAAAACAAAACTTAAAAACTATAGAATTTACCCAGGCTGGTATGTTCTGGTCAAACCTCAGGCCCGGTGGTGCCAGAATGGCATTTAAACCATCTAAATTACCTTTTTTAATTTTAAATGAATTTTTTTTTTGTATTTTCATAGAAAACATTAAAAGAATCGCCTGTTAAATTCGTAGTAGCTGCCCTCATCCAAAGGGAACTTGCTAATAGAAGTAGTACTATTAGATTCCTTACTGTATACAAATATCCTGATCAATTTGCTTACAGTGCAACCCCGCGCTTACGATTCAAATATAGCTTAAGGAGATAGGCATGGGAAAGATATATTTGAAAAGAGCATAAAATAGAGAATATAACGATAATATCTGTATTATATTAGTATGCTCCCTTTTGATGTTGTAAAATCGCAATACTTTTACCGTTTGCCCCCCTCCCCCCCAAAGCAAAAAAAAAATAAAATAACAAATATTTTAACCTCTCCACACTTCCATGAATTGATGTAACTGTTTAACCCATTTTCTATCTGAAAATCAAGATATTTTCATAATGAGATATTCTTATATTGTATATAGACACTTTACAGGCCTATAGATGGTTTTCTTAAATTCTCACCTGAACTTATCTACAAACAAATTTTCCTCCACTCTTCAATTTTTCATGCTCCATTGCTCGACTCTTTACCTGTTGTGCCGAATGCCTGATATGAGATGGCGCATCAAGGGAAGCGAAACTAAACAATCGGCGTATTTTGCTTTTTCGGGTGTTGTGGCTTAGAAATCCCGGAAAAATTAGATAGTGCAGACATGAGTGGAAAATACCAAGGGAAAAACAATGAAGTCAGAGAAAATGTTACAAGATGGGACCCAAATAGTATGAAATTTACCTTTCAGAAAGTTAGAACTCAAAGTAAAAAGTAGAAGTCAACTAAAATTCAGTCTTTATTGAAAGGTTTCGGCACTAGATTCCGAAATCTGGACAGTGAAGAATTTTTGACAGATAAGTCGAAAGTCCCAGAAGACCAACAAGTCGCGAGTATTTTCCAGAAAACACATTGTCCGAGAAAGGGGAGTAAGTGCCTATCCCAGTTTTAGCTATAGTTCTATTCTATTTTCTGTTTTTCGTTTCTTTTTGAAGCTCTGTGGAAAAGTCTATTGACACTGTTGAAGCATCTTCATTTTCCCTTTTGCTATTACCCATATGTTTCAATCAGTTGTAAAATGTTATTGCAGAGGGAGCTGGTGTTTGCCCCTCCCCTATAAAATATCCTGTGGAAATTAGGCCTCCCCCCACCCCACAAATAAACAGTGAAAATATCCCATTTTCACTTTAACTTTTATTACAGCTCATAATGTTTAACAAGTTCTAATGAATTACTGCAGTGGGAGCTGGTGTTTACCCCCTCCCTTAAAATATTCTTCCAGAAAACACCGACCTGCAGACATTAGATCAACGTTTTGACTGGATACCTCTTGGGAAAAGAGGAGAGGAAAGGAGGACTGGTTATTTCAAAATTTTAATAGGAAGCATTTAGAGAAAAAAAAGGTGAAGAAGGGTCTTCCTTTATCAATTTTGACTCTTAAAAAGGGCTCGAGAACTTTTGAATTCCAATTGAATGAGCCTCCTTAAAAGTTTATACGACCACACCTTCCATAAGAGCTTTATATGCTAATGATGGGTAACTAGCAGAGCTTATAGCGCTTTTACTGATGGCTGGGGGGGGCCCAACTCCAAAGCCATGTTTATTCGACTTTTTAACTATTATAAGCAAAATAGACAAATTAAATTTTTATCCAAAGTGTAGGGAAAAGGGTGTCTGATGGGGTGACTTGTTGCCGTTCGGTTAGTTTTGACTTTTCAAATAGAGTTAGAACTTTTAATTTCTAAATAAATGAACCTCCTTCAAGATTAAGATGATCAACCCTACTATCAAACCTTATATGCCCCCTAGATATAACTTAAAACCAGTACTTCCAGGCTCCATAGGGTTGTTTTAATCCCAGGGGCATTGCCATATAATCATTGAATGATTTTGGACAAAATGACTATCTCAAAATTGCTATTGGATTCATTTGAGGAAGAGATGACATCGCGGGGAAGGGGGCAACTTTTCCTCCGATCACTTTAGTCTCCTTAAAAGGGAAACAGAACCTTCAATTTTCAATAAGAGTTTATACGGACGTCTTTTTCATATAGACCAGACATAACTTGAAACCCTTTCCTTTGGGCTCTGAAGAATGTATCCACTCCAAAGGTACTGTTTGTAATCTTTGGACTATCTTGAACAGACTGGTTATTTTCCAATTTTGATAGAATATATTTGGGGAAAAAGAGTGTGAAGGAGGGGTGACGGGTTACCCTCTAATCCCTATCGACTCTGGAAACTTGCTTAAGAAACTTCAAAAGAAGGGACTAGGAACTTTTACTCTGTTTGAGATAGAGTGACTCAAAGTTTAATATTCAGGAAATTAACAAAAATCATAAGCTGCCAAGACAGCTTTAGCGAATTATATCATACGTCCAGGCTTTTAAAACCAAATTAGAGTAGCAAATGGCAATAAACGGAAAATGGTCCATCGTATGCCAAATATGAATTTTTGGTGGAATATAGTATTATCTTGCAAATTGACAGATTAACTACAAAAGGGTAATATATTACAATTTTATTTAATTACTTTTGTACTTACAAAGCCATAATTACACAAATTTTTAAATGTTTGCCAGGAGTCTTGAGTTGACTTAGACACAAACAGTGGATCCAAGGCTAAGACAAACCTCACCTAAAATCCATAAAAAGAATTAGAAAATGACATTTAGTATACTGAAAAAAACAAAAAAAAACAGAAAAACGCAGATATTCAAAATAAACTATTTCAGTCAGTAATTTTTTTTTCAACAATACTAACAATCTCCGTACAAACACCTGCCATCAAATATTATAATTGAATTATTCAATAGACGAGTCATCACAATGAAAATAGTATTTAAGCTCACCTAAGGCAGATATTTCCCCGACTTTAGATGATCTTCTTAGGCAATGCTGCCACTGTAGCATTGCTTGTTTAGGTACTTGTAACTTTTAGAATTTCATAAAGAGACCATCACAAAAGAAGTAACTTTGTTTAAAGCTAGGCAGGGTTGGGAAGAGTGTGGCGGCTATCATATTGGTATATTCACTTGAAAAAAAGCCAAATAGTTAAATAGTTCTCTTTGATTTTTTAATGGCTGGTATTATCCTCGTTGTTTCTTCTTTACGCCTGTTTGTTTTGTCATGATTAGCCAGTGTGGTCTCACGAATTATTTTTGGCAGCTATAAAACATTCAATACAACAGAAAAGCAATCAGAAATCAAATGAAAATAAATAGTACCATAAAACATAGACACAATTGGTATTTGAGGAAATATGAACCCTAAAGGGAATAAAAATTAAAATAAATACCTAGTCAAGTACACATCAACAGAAGTTACAACGGACAGGGGTTTGGCTATTTGCACCTCGCTACCTGTAAGCCCAAAACCCTTCCAAGGGCTGGTAGTACCCGTGAAATTACAGAATCCCCATCTTAACACAAATATAAAAAAGGAAGCAAAATAAAAATTCAATCAAATTGGTTAACCCCTAGGTGCGACTTCCTCCATTTTCCTCAATCAGGATACCAAGTCAATTGTGCAACTCCCCCTGCCCCCTCCAAGTAGCTTTGCAATAAATTTTTCTAGCCCATTTAGTCGTTTTTGGATATCGAAAATTGTGTGGATTTTGGACCATTTGCTTAGTTCTTCGGAATTTCAACAGAAACTAAACTAATATTTCTCTGACTGTTAAGGTGATTTAAAAGGAGCAATAAAAACAAATTAAAAAAAATCTTACTAAATAATGATTTTAATTCCTTAAGAGTTACGCAGTTCAAGACTCCATATTTTATTAAACATATTTTTTGTTTTATAATTTAAAGAAGAATCATACAAGGCTTTGCTTCTCTCTTCTTCTGTTTTAATTTTGAAACAAAAATGACCATGAATTGTCAGTTTAACATAAATATAGGGCCTGCAGATATTTGTCTATGAAAGTTTGAAATTTTTTTTTATATTAAAATAAAAAAGTGAAAATATTCGAAATTTATTTTGTATCTAGTAGCAGCAGCAGCAGTAGTAGCAGAATTAATAGTAGTAGCTTGTGGTAGAGTATAAGCAATAGTTTTAGCAGCTGCAAAAAAAAGAAGTGACATAAATGTATTAAAAACTATGACTGAAATTAGTCGCATTTCACGCAACATCAGCGCCACTTGTGGGACATTTATTTTTGCATCAGCATCTGTACAAAATGTCCTCCAAGAATAGAAGAGAGAGAATTTAAACAAAGTATATATATTTTTCTTACAATTTAGAAATTTTGTGAGCCCACAATCTGTAAAAAAATAATGGTCAGCATTCTGTGATGATACTTTGACTTATCCTGTATTATTACTTAGTTTTTACTCGAGTTTATTATTACTCGAGTCAAAATCCATTCAAGATTGCTGAGTTAAAACTGAATAGTAAGGTATCCGGGCTATAAAATAGCGCTAGTTTCAACTATGAGATTGAACATCCCGTTTTGGGCCTCATGGAAACGAAGGGGGACAGGAACTGCTGCATTAATGATGAATGTGGCTAAAAAAAAAGCCGAGTGTATACATTCACCTTCACCCACCTAAGAGGTCGTTTACACTATACTACTGTCGTCTGCAACAGCTCATTGCTAACAATCGTGATTGCAGTAGATGCAAGCTAGTAAAGAGTGAACCATAGCCCATAGTAACCAAAATTTGAAAAATGCGTTTTCAAAAAAACTGCCAAGTGAGAAACATTGCCAACTAACACTGATTTAGGAATGGGCACCATTGTTTCAGTTAGTCTTAAAAGTAAAAAATTTGCTCAAAATTGCTGAGTTAAAACTGAACTTTATGGTACCCGGGCTATAAAATACCGCTAGTTTGAACTATGAGACCTAACCTCATGGAAACGAAGGAGGATAGGAACTGCAGCATTGATGATGAGTGGCTAAGAAAAAAGCCGAGCGTATACATTCACCTTCACCCACCCAAAGGGTTGTTTACACTATACTACTGTCGTCTGCAACAGCTCTTTGCTTACAATCGTGGTTGCAGCAATAGATGCAAGCTAGTAAAGAGTGATCCATAGCCCATAGTAACCAAAATTTGAAAAATACGTTTTCAAAATATCTGCCAAGTGAGAAAAATTGTCAACTAACACTGATTTAGGAATGGTAACCATTGTTTCAGTTAGTCTTAAAAGTAAAAGTTTACTGTGAAAACAAATTTATAGTGAATTCACGAAGTCTGAAACCCCTTGGAATTAGTGCTGGATCGAAATAGAAAGTGGACCATTGGCATCATCATGGTCAAAAACCTTGATAATCAATCATCCGTCTCAAGTGGGTGATAATATATATTTTATTTTTAATGTGTTTGTCCAGTTGCATTGGTGATTTCTCTTTTCATATATATATATATATATATATATATATATATATATATATATATATATATATATATATATATATATATATATATCTATATATATAAAAATAAGTTGTCTGTCTGTCTGTCTATGGATCAGGTGACGTCATGTTTCTGTGTCGACTGACGTCATGAAGTTAGTTGTCGTCATTTTTGCTATGACGGTGACGTCATTAACGGTATTTAAGACATTTGTTCACGGAAAAATGTTTAATTGTAAAATGACTGAAGAACCTACAATGGCAACAGCTGAGGAAGCTGCTCAAAGAGTTTATGCCAAAAAACTTGCTGCTGATAGAGAAAGTAAGAAAAGAAAGCGTTCCGAGGAATCACAAGAACAGCAAGAAAACAGGCTTGCAGCTGATAGAGAAAGTAAGAAAAGAAAGCGTGCCGGGGAATCACAAGAACAGCAAGAAAACAGGCTTGCGGCTAAAGAATGCAAAACCGCGCAGTTAGATGAAAATCCACCTGGACAGCGAGAGTCAAAACATATCAAAACTGAAAATGATAGCGATGATGATTGGGTTTGGGATTTTGACTTGGATAAGGTCATCAACGCCTACCAGATTTACGTTAAAAAAACAAAGGTTCGTCGATATGTACTTCATAGTGACGCTGAAAAATAAAGAAGAAAAAGAAAACTGAAAAAAGAAAAAAGGTAAAAAACTAAAAAAAAACTAAAAAGAAAAAAACACTCAAAGAGAAATTACAGACCGGGACACAAATGACGACCGAGACAGAGGGAATATAAGTGACGACCGGGAACCTCAAAGAGAAATTACAGACTGGGACACCCGGACACAAATCACGACCGGGACACAGGGAATATAAATGACGACCGGGACACAGGGACACAACTACAACGGGGACGCCGGGGGCACAGGCCGGATATATAGACACCGGGACACAAATGACGACCGGGACACAGGGAATATAAATGACGACCGGGACACTCAAAGAGAAATTACAAACTGGGACACCGGGACACAAATGACGACCGGGACACAGGGAATATAAATGAGGACCGGGACACAGGGACACATCATTAGAATAATGAGGTATAGATCTGAATACGGATTGTTTTTCCCATGGACAATTATATGTTGCATGTTCAAGAGTCAGTAAACCTGACAATCTATTTATATGCACAGACAATGGGACAGCGAAGAATGTTGTATATTCGCATGTTTTACGTAGTTAAAAACATATATTTATATCTATCTCTATTCACAGGTGGGACACAGGGACACAACTACAATGGCGCGTAACTAATATGGCGCGTAACGACTTACGCGCGCGGGGGGGCTTGGGGGGGCGCGAAGCGCCTCACCAACTAGGTGTTGGGGTGGCGCGAAGCGCCACCCCAACAGCTAGTATATATATATATATATATATATATATATATATCATTATGTGTTTTTCCACTCGTGTCCCAATATCCTTACTTCATTTTCTTATTTTAACTTCTTTATACTCACTATGAGACATCTGTGTTGTTTATCTTTGATAGATTTATTTACTCAAGAGGCTATACCACGGAGATAAAGATCTTCTTTTTACGACCAGGTTATCTACTTTATCTATGTCTAGATCATATTAGGTGAAGATGACACATGAGCTCCCTCCGCCTATTCCCCAAACACATAAAATTACATTGAAACTCATCCATTAGCCATTCATCACCAAACAAAATATTTTTCATTATTTTTACCTCTTGCAAAATGACTTGAACAACCCAAACCCCTCATGTCAAACTTAAACCAATAAATATAACTTCTTAATAACATAAAAATTAATTTTAAGAAGAGCAAGATTATACAAAACAATTTTCGTAAATACAGAATGTAAAATCACTAACATAAATGTAAATAAACCCACCTTCCCCACCAAAAAAAAAGATTCATTAAAAAAATTTTAAACCTGAGCAATTATCCTTTGTGCAGCCGTCTTAAGGATCTTCGGGAACTCAAGAATATCGCACCCCAGAAATTAATTATCAATAAAATATTATAAAAAAAAAACAATGGTACAAAGAAAAAGTGTCTTTTTATGAGTACGTCTATAGCATTATTATTATAATATCTACATTTTTGTAAATATAAAAGTACCTTCAATAGGTTCCCCAACCTCATCATTTGAGCCTTTTGGTCTGCCAAAGTTGCTAGAACAGGCTCATTTGAAAGTTTCACATGTTTACGATTGGATAAAGGAGTCACAAGGCCATCCAAATTTCTGTGCTGAACGAGGAACATTCGCAACGATAACTATGATCCTAAATACGTTTCCCTTTAATCGTAAAAATGATTTTATTTTTCTAATATCTTCTTCTTTGTCTGTTGCCTGTAGCATAATGTGTAGCTCCCAATCACTGACGTTTACAATACATTCAGTCACGAGTGAATGATAAAATGAAAAAACTATGATGACTCCGAGAAGGACCCATGATACATATTTTGGGTATATACGCCTGAAAGATGGAGCTCAGAATCTATTTACAGGTAAGTTAAATTCCCTTATTTTTCAAGATTACTTGAAAGATCTGTCGGTAGGGTTCATATTCAGAGTTAATGTGGATAGTATTGAATTTGACACTGGTAAAAAAAAAAAGTCAGTTATGTTCCTTGTGCTAATGAGGGTTTGGAAAGAGACTGTTTGGAATCATTATGCTAAAGAATTGTGATACTGTTAAAAAGACTGTTAAATAGTTAGATACTGTTAATTAATATGCAAATTCCGTTTTAATTATTTATTTGTGGAGAGCCAAGATCAAAACATGAATGAATTAAAAAACGTCCAGAAATTAAATTAAAAAAAACAGGTTTTTTTAAATGAAAGTAAGGAGCGACATTAAAACTTAAAACGAACAGAAATTACTCCATATATGAAAGAGGCTTTTCTTCCTCAACGCCCCGCTCTTTACGCTAAAGTTTTTTCCTTTTTTAAAAAGTAGAGCTAAGAGAGAGAGTCAAACTTTAGCGTAGAGAGGGAGGCGTTGAGGAAAAAAAGCCCCTTTCATTTACGGAGTAATAATCAAACTGAGAAGAGCATGTCTTGGCCAATTTGGCCGAGAGGGCATTTATAACAAAGTTTTGTCCCTTTTAAATCATTATTGTTCAGTCCAATAAAACTTTAAGTGTCACCAGACCGGACGACCAATTAGCTTCTAAAAAATACATTAAAAAATTAACCTAATTTATTTTTTGAATTGCTATTAAATAATAAAATTTTTATTCATTTATCATTTCACCATTCCAGGGAAATGTTTCGCTTATTTTAGTGGTTTCAGTTTGTTTTGTCTTTTATTATTCTTCCATTTTTGCAATGAACGGCTGAGCGAAGGTCTCAAAAGGAGGGAAGGAAAAATTTGCATTTCATTATCTCTTTTGCACTGGCAGGAAATATCTTCGTTTTTTCTTCTACAGTCGTTGCACATCTTGTAAAACGTTATTTCGTCTCGACATAGATTATGAGACGTTAAAAATACGTCAGATAGCACTAAATGGCGACTCAGAACACTTAATTACATAGGAAAGGTCATATCATCTTGGAATAATCTAGAACACACTAGAGGTATATCTGATATAAATAAATCAGAGCGAAAAACACTAAAAATATTAGAAAAGCTCTATCTTTTTGAAATACACTAGTAGATGCTAGAAGTACATCAAAAAGCCATAACTAAGAACCGAATACACTGAAAACATCTGAAAAGATCTAATCCTTTTGAAATAAGCTAGGAGATCCCAGAAAAAAATAGGATAGAACTATATCTGGGTGTTAGAAACTAAAATACAGAAAAGCTCGAAAAAATTTACAATACTTCTTAGGACAGCAAACAGAACTCCCACGGGTTGAATTAGGAGAAGATTAGAGTAAGTAGCTTGAAAAAGACTAACACGACTCGTGATCCAGAAAAAATCAACATAAAAGCCATTGAGAAATAGGAGAAATTGGAAAGAATGAGATGAAACAGATGGAATATCACAGTGAAAGAAACTAAAAGATGCCCAGGTGAGCCAAGAAGCTTTGCATAAAGACTGGAATAAGACTTGAGCTAAGGAATTGAAGTCAGACAGGTGAAAGGATGGTAAAAATTTCCCACAGACAAGACAAACTTTGAAACACAATGTTAGATACATCAAAGCATTTTCCTCAAACACTTAAAAACATGAAACTCAGCAAATCCAAATTTCAAACAAAGCCACACTGAACATATCAGGTAACAAATTTTGATCAAGAAAGCTTCAAAATAAACAGAAAGCAGCCACTAGTTGAAGCATGAAAGAAAACAAACAATAATTTCACACTTAAGTTGCCCAACGAATTTTCAAACGAATATTTCGAACAAAGCCACATTCTGAAAACTAACAACACAATAACCAGTCAAGGAATGAAACATTAGGCTTTCTCCAAAATTGAAAAGTCAAAGCATGGAATATACCAAATCATAATTTCAAAGCCATTTTCAGAATTCTAAGAAAGCTATTACAGTAGCTGCAAAAAGGCAAAAGGAAATATTCGAAACTATATTCTTCAAACGAGTCAAATTCAAAATTATAAGAAATCTACCACAGAAGCCAATGAACAGCCAACTTAGCATAACAAACCCTAAGTTTTTTATTTATAGTTTCTAAAAATTAAAAGAAAGCACGGACAAGTAAAAGTATGGAACCAAGAAAAAAAAAACAGTTGTACACAAAGTCATCATAAGAGTCCCCCAAAAATTCAAAGCCCTAAACACGGTCCATAATAAATACAAATTAACCCACTTTCGGAATTTCAAGAAACATACTGCAGAAACGATCTAACCCGCAAAGTATATAAACCAGAGCGTATCTGAAATAAATTCACTTCCAGTATGCTAAAAATAACACGGAAAACAAGGAATTGCATAATAAATATTCAAGACCATGAGATTTAAAAACCAACCCACAGAACACAAAAAATCTGGTAAAAAACAACAAAAAAACAGCAAACTATATGTCCCCCGTTATAAGGTTCAAGCTACACATCTACAAAATACTATAAAGCCCAGTACAGGTAACTCCAACGAGGAGACAACATTCTTTCACGCTCACCCCTCAATCTATGGAAATATAGCCCTTCAGTGTCTGAAGATTTTTCAACTTTACGTTTTATTTTGGGTAGCATGGACTAGTTCTTTTGAATATCAAACAAACCTAAAAGGAACACTGACTCCTTCTTTGACTGTTTCACAAAAAGATTGTGTGAGGAAATTTGTAGTAAATTAGGTGGTATTCTACGAATAAAATTTGTGACTATGTCAGTCAATAGTAACCGAAATGAGATTCTACTGTTAGAGGAAGAGAACGAAATTCCTAAAACTTATAATAGTACCATTAGTACTATCACCTTACAAAGTGTATTATCTTGGCCAAAGAAGCTTCATTTAACATACTTCATAATAAGAGAAAGAAAGCAGTGCATACCACCCTGGAAATGATTTTTTCAATGCAAATCTACAACATCAAACATGTACTCTCTTTTGTACTTTTGTCTTTCCGCTATATTCAATTTCTTTTTTCGTCTCATATGTTTGATTCAACCAGTATAGACTAGTTGGTTTTCACAAACTGAGAAAGCCTTCCAAGGAAATACAAGACTGAAAAGTTTAACAGAAACTTGACAACTCAAAAACACAGAGAAACAATAAAAACATCCCAAATCAAAGATCTCTAACAAAATATAACTATGAAAAGCAACGCATCATAGCAAAGAATAAGAGCTAAGAGCTCATATGGTACTTGTGGCGAGGCAAGAAGAGCTAAGAGCCAAGAGCTCATGTGGTATGAGCTCTAACAAAATCCTAAGAATCAATAGATTGATTTAAAAGGAAAATCAGAGGCTTAACGCCGGTCAGGATTTAAAATAAGAGCTCTGAGTCACATATCCTTCTAAATATCAAAATTCATAAAGATCCGATAACCCACTCGTAAGATATAAATACCTCATTTTTTCAAAATTTTTCTCTCCCTTTAGCCCCCCAGATGGTCAAATCTGGAAAAAAAAACTTTATCAAGTCAATTTGTGCAGCTCCCTGACACGCCTACCAATTTTCATCGTCCTAGCACGTCCAAAAGCACCAAGCTCGCCAAATCACTGAACCCCTCCCCAAACTCCCCCAAAGAGAGCGAGCCCAGTACGGTTACGTCAATCACATATCAAGGAAATTTGCTTATTCTATCCCCCGAGCTTCATCCCGATTCCTCCACTCCAAGTATTTTCCAAGATTTTCCCCCAGAATTCCCCCTCCAACTCCCCCCAATGTCAAAAGATCTGGTCAGGATTTGAAATAAGAGCTCTGAGACATGAATTCCTTCTAAATATCCAATTTCATTAAGATCCGATCACCTATTCGTTAGATAAAAATACCCTAATTTTCAAATTTTTTCAAGAATTCCGGTTTCCCCCTCCAGCTCCCCCCAATGTCACATAATCTGGGTGGAATTCAAAATTAGAGCTTTAAAGCACAAGATCCTTCAAAATATCAAATTTCATTAAGATCTGGTCACCCTTTCGCAAGATACAAATACCTAAATTTTCAAAATACCACCCCCCCCCCAACTCCACCAAAGAGAGCAGATCCAGTCCGATTATGTCAGACACGTATCTTAGACAGGTTTTTATTCTTCCCTTCCAGTTTCATCCTGATCTCTCCGCTTTAAGTATTTTCTAAGATTTCCGGTCCCCCCAACTGCCCCCCCCCCAATGACGCTGGATCTAGTAGAGATTTAAAATAAGAGATCTGAGTTACGAGGTCCTTCTAGATATGAAGTTTCATGAAGATCCGATCACTCCTTCGTAACGTATTTTTTTCTCATTTTTCAAAATTAACCCCCCCCCCCCATCAATAGAGCGGATCCGTTCCAAATATGTAAATCACGTATCTAAGTTATTTTTCCCACCAAGTTTTATCCCGATCCCTCCAATCTAAGCGTTTTCCATGATTTTAAGTTCCCCCACCCGAAAATCCCCTCAATGTCACCAGATCCGGTTGTGATTTAAAATAAGGGCTTTGAGACACGATTTCCTTCTAAATATCAAAGTTCGTTGAGATCCGATCACCCGTTCGTAATTAAAAGATAACTCATTTTTTTCTAATTTTTCAGAAGTACCCCTCCCCCCCCCCCAACTACCCCAAAGAGAGCGGATCCGTTCCAGTTATGTCAATCATGTATCTAGAACTTGTGCTAATTTTTCCCACCAAGTTTCATCCTGATCCCTCAACTCTTAACGGTTTCCAAGATTTTAGGTCTCCTCCTTTCAACTCCCCCCAATGTCACCAGATCCGGTCGGGATTTAGAATAAGAGCTCTGAGACACGATATAGTTCTAAACATCATATTTCATTAAGATCTGATCAACCATTCGTAAGTTAAAAATATTTCTATTTTTCTATTTTTTCCGAATTAACAGGCCCCCCATTCCCCCCCCCAGATTGTCAAATCAGGAAAACGACTATTTCTAATTTAATTTGGTCCGGTCCCTGATAGGCCTACCAAATTTCATCATCCTAGCTTACCTGGAAGTGCCTAAAGTAGCAAAACCAGGACAGACCAACAGACCGACAGATTTTGCGATTGCTATGTCACTTGGTTAATACCAAGCGCCATAAAAACTAAATAACAAAACGAACACCCTAAATCATAAGCTCTAAACAAACAAAAAAACCTGGTAGATGTCGACATTTAGTTTTCTGCCGTTTATTCGGATCAGTCGTCCAAGCTCTATAATTTAAGACAGGACAATTCCATCAATTCTCGAGTTTGGCCATAAAAACTATAAGTTTTTATAATGGACAAGATAGGCTGATTCTTTTGGTATCCCCATAACTGATCTATAATAATTTTTGCAATAGAAGTATAAAAATGGTGTTTCTGGTTTATAAAATTGTTGACACTGGAAAATAATTCGAAGGATTTTTTTCAACCATAATTTTCCAAATGTCGATCCTTTTGTTATGTAAAACTTTCAATTTCATTATTTGAAGTAAATATATTGCACAGACAAGTTGATTACTTTGTGTAATTTTACAAAGATATCTGAAATATGACACAACTTGGATAGCCAGGTCGTTTTGAAGAAAACTAGCAGTTTCACATTATCCTTTGTTAAAATATATTTCAATTTCGTCCTTTAATAACAATAATCATCTTAACCTTAGACCTCTTGACAACAACTTTACTTTCGCATGTAACAATAGAGTTGTGTAGTTGGAAGCCGTATCCCTACAGAGATTTGAAAATAATGATTGTCAAGAACGTGGCCCTTAATAAAATTTATAACCTTAACAGCATCCTGAAGCAAATCATTCGATTCTGGAGCTAATTGTTTTCGCTTATCATTATGAGCGGCTATTATGACTAGCTGTAACCAATATTTTTGACTGTTATTGCAATTACATCATCTGAGTATAATCAACAGTAATTTTTCTTTATTAAACCTCCAGTAATAAAAATTTGCAAACTTTACAATTTATGTCCTTCCCTCTAGTAAGGTCTTTTATAAGAAGACAAAATAACAATTCCTCTTCCATGAATCTTTATGAGTTCAGCTGACAAAAATAAACATCTAGATGTTATGAAATCGCCTATTTAAATATTTAACTTTAAAATCTTTTGCGACCAAAAAATTTTGCCACGCGACCCAACAGGAGGTCGCAACCAATAGTTTAAGACGCCCTGGTCTATCTTAAAACTATAACACCTTTTTCGGCGATTTTAGGGTCTTTCGTCCTTATTTAGTTATTTCTTATGCATAATTATTTCAGAAAGACTCTTTCACCTCAAAGGATAATGAATATCAATAAGTTTCTTTTTTCTTTTTTTTTTAAGAACTTGAATACTTTAGCGTGAATAATTTTGGTTGTACATAATAAACATTTAAGAATTCCAGAAACTACTTAATTGTTTTAATTGCTATATAATCAAAAACGAAGAAAACAAAAGAAATAGTGAGTAAAAATTTCACACTGTTAGCAACAATCAGAGAAAATTGTCGTGACTTTTTCCAGCACCATCTACTAGTTCAACTTTAGCCTGAACTAAAGAAAGGCTATACTACCAATACACTCCTCATTATATCTCTCTCCCTACTTCACTCCACTCTAATCTAAATGAAAATGTTTTTAACTTTAATTAAAAAAATTTAATATTTAAAGGAAACACTCACTTTGAAAAAAATATTGCAGTTCTAGTAAATTCGTGCTCTTATCAACGTAGACCAGATCCGTTCTTATTTTGTGAGAGATGATGCAAAACATCTTGCTTTTTTTAATGGCCTTTAACATTTCCCTGGCTATATCTTCCACTAAAACGTATCCCATATATCCATTATGGGGGGCGTTTTCTTGGGGACAACGAATAATACCCTCAGGATGACCTAATAAAAATTATAATTTATGTATTAATGCAAATGGCAAAATAGAAAAAAAACTACAGTGATATTAAAAAAAAGCAGTCGACAAAACAACAGGAGCTAAGAGCTCATATGGCACTTGTGGCGAGCCAAGAAGAGCTAAGAGCCAAGAGCTTATATGGTATGAGCTCTAACAAAATTCTAAGAATCAATAGATTAATTTAAAAGGAAAATCAGAGGCTTAATGCCCTTCAGGATTTAAAATAAGAGCTCTGAGTCACGATATTCTTCTAAATATCAAAATTCATTAAGATCCTATCACCCACTCGTAAGTAATAAATACCTCATTTTTTCTAATTTTTTCTCTCCCTTTAGCCCTCCAGAAGGTCGAATATGGGAAAACGACTTTATCAAGGCAATTTGTGCAGCTCCTTGTCGCGCCTACCAATTTTCCTCGTCCTAGCACGTCCAGAAGCACCAAACTCGCCAAATCACTGAACCCCTCCCACCAACTCCCCCAAAAAGAGCGAATCCAGAACGGTTACGTCAATCACGTATCAAGGAGATTTGCTTATTCTATCCACCAAGCTTCATCCAGATTCCTCCACTCAAGTGTTTTCCCAAATTTCCCCCTCCAGCTCCTCCCAATGTAAAAAGATCTGGTCGGGATTTGAAATAAGAGTTCTGAGACATGAATTCCTTCTAAAAATTAAATTTCATTAAGATCCGATCACCTATTCGTAAGATGAAAATACCCCAATTTTCACGTTTTCCAAGAATTCCGGTTTCACCCTCCAACTCCCCCCAATGTCACAGGATCTTGTCAGAGTTTAAAATTAAAGCTTTAAAGCACAAGATCCTTCTATATAACAAATTTCATTAAGATCTGATCACCCTTTCGTAAGTTACAAATACCTCATTTTTCCAAATTCCCCCCCCCCACTCCACCAGAGACCAGATCCGGTCCGGTTTTGTCAGTCACGTATCTTAGACAGGTTTTATTCTTGCCATCCAGTTTCGTCCTGATCCTGATTTTTCAGAGTTAACCCCCCCAACTACCCCAAAGAGAGCTTGAAGTATTTCCTAAGATTTCTGCCCCCCCCCCTCAACTGCCCCTCACTGACGCTGAATCAGACTGAAATTTAAAATAAGAGATCTGAGTTACGAAGTTCTTCTAAATATGAAATTTCATAAAAATCTGATCATATCTTCGTAAGTTAAAAATACCTAATTTTTTAATGTTTAAGAAATAATCCCCCCCGCCAACTCCCCCAAAGCAAGTGGATCCGTTCCAGTTATGTCAATCATGTATCTAGGACTTGTGTTTGTTTTCCCACCAAGTTTCATCCCGATCCCTTCACTCTAAGCGTTTTCCAAAATTTTAGGTACCCCCCCCCCAACTCCCACCAATGTCCTCGGGTCCAGTCAAGATTTAAAATAAGAGCTCTGAGACGCAATTTCCTTCCAAAATCAAATTTCATTACGATCTGATTACTCCTTAAGTTAAAAATGACTTATTTTTTCAAATTTTTCAGAATTTACCCCCCCCCCCCACACTCCCCCAAACAGAGTGGATCCGTTCCAGTTATGGCAATGACGTATCAAGAACTTGTATTTATTTTCCCACCAAGTTTCATCCTGATTCTCCACTCTAAGCGTTTTCCAAGATTTTAGGTTTCATCATTCCAACTCCCCCCAATGTCACCTGATCCGGTCCAGAATTAAAATAAGAGCTTTGAGACATGATATCTTTCCCAACATCAAATTTCATCAAGATCCGATCACTCGTTTCAGCTTAATGCTCTAAGCTGTCCTCAAAATGTAGCTGTTACGGACTTGACAGCAAGCATCCACATCGCGTGGTTAAATTCAGCAAACCACTCTCTTCAATGTTCTCTGAAAATTTAATTATAATACCTTTCCCGTCAGTAGCACTAGTAGTGTGTTAATCTGACCAATTAAGTAACATTTGTGGTCCATAAAATCGTGGTTGGACGTAGCCTGTATAGGTTACACTTTGCTGTAAATTGTTACTTTTTTCTGGATCTGGTCTACACAGTATCTGGTCTACACAGTAGACTGTGTAGACCAGTCTGGTCTACTGACCAGACTGTGTAGACCAGACTGGTAGACCAGACTGTGTAGACCAGATACTGTGTAGACACAGTATCTGGTCTACACAGTCTGGTCTACACAGTAGATCTGGTCTACACAGTATGTTGGATTGTTTTCTGCCACCTGAAAAATATACAAGAAGAGTTTACACCAAATTTCATTCCAGAAGTAAGGGTGGAAGGGAAGCTTGTCAAGATCGGCATTAATAACAAGAAGGTTATTAGAACTTCTCAGGTGGAGGAACAAAAGATGAATTATGGTCAAACCGGCGACTAAAAAGAGGTTGAAAAAATTGAAGGGGAATAATCACGTTAAAATCGGGTGGGTTTATCTACAGCAAATCCACCTCACAGCCATTGTTCTACATCATTGTCATTGTAGGGCAGCGCTGAAACCAGATTTGTAATTACTGTAGCTCCCCAAAAGGACATCTGGCCCCATGGAATGACGTAGCCTAGATAAGCAGTGGCTATCACGAGAAACAACAGGGTGATCACTGTCATTCATGTCTCAAAGTAGTGGAAGAACCCATGATATATCCCTCCACCAATGTGAAAAAAAAAATAAAAAAAAGATGCCCCATCACCATGGACAGTTTGAAGAAAACAGTCATAAGTAATGTTTCGATAAATATGAGCAACTCTCAAAAATGCTAAATCAACTCTCTCCGTGCAATACATCGCTTAAAAAAAGGCAAGTGACGATCTGAATCATCACACAGAGACTTAGGAGGGATCCAAAGTTTCATCAAATAGAAATATTTGCTGGTAGAGGTAGGTAGAGAGAGCGGATTTGATAGTTTTGAGGGTAGATTATCTTGTGTAAAAATAGCGTTGCAATTCTTAAAAGTTGGTAAGTTACTAAACTATTGATCGGAAGGGCTTCTTATTTCTGTTAAAAAATTAATAACCAGTAAGAGGGCCAGAAATAGATATACTAACACGCACGAATAGGCTAAGAGGGTATGAAAACTAACATTTAAATTGATCACTATGTAGTCATTAAGGCCTCGATGCCCTGTTGGAGGGCCTACAGATACCTCAACCCTAGTTAAAATTGATAAAAGGTCCTCAAGAAGTAAACATCTTTTATTGACCCCGCTGTGATTAGAATTCCTTATTCTTTTAATATTTAGACTGCTGATGTACTCAAAGTATATAATAATAATTAAAACATTTTTTTTCTTCGGTATCTTATTTGGTGAAGGAGCGTTAGATTATCAGTCTCAGTATGTTTAGTACGTTCATCAAGATCAGACCAAAAACAGTTTTTAAATGATTAAGTGTTTTTTTCTTACAAAATGATTTCTGTCTAACTTTTCACAAGTCTCCGACAGCGCAAATTTGTAGAGCACTTGACTCGGAAAAGAATGGTCTTTGGTTCAATTTTGGAAGTCTGCAACATTTTTTTATGAATTTTAATATAGCCATTTTGTTCAGCATAGTCAAAAAATCTAACAACTATATCGTTGAGGACGACTTAATCCCTCAGAGTCCTCGGGGAAAGTGCTGCAAGGTCGAAATTTGGACCATTGTTTACATATAGTATTGGTTATTCGGACGTATACAGTCGTTTTAGAAGGAATATTTCTGGTGGTGGTGGTTTTGGGGGTCTTTTTTGGCGGTTACGAGGGAGGATTTATTCATTGAGGAATTTTTACAGGGGAAGAGAATTTCCATCACTTGAGCTCTGCAGCATTATTTAAAAAAATTAATGAGAAATTTGAACTTTAGTATAAAGAGCGAGGTATTGACGGGGGGGCGACCCACCTCGTATACGTAACAAAAATATACAAACATAGAAGTTTGCAATTTGATTCACTGGCATATGCAAAAAAAAAACGATTTTCAAACGTGGAGGCGGATCTTCGATAAGCACTGAGGGAGTCAACAAGAGCATAACTGGGGATTTATTTTAAGTCCCTTCTCTAAAATCATTGCATGCAATAAGCCTTGTCTCTGTTCATCAAAATTATTATTGAAGTATCTCTTGTTGCTTGAAACTGTATCTTTTAGAGATGTCACATTTTTTATCTCTCTGTGGTTATAATCTATCCAATCTTTTAAATGTTCAATTGTTCTATTTTTAAATAACTCTAGTAGAGGTTTCAACATAGTCTTATACATGGAAGAAGCTTCATCTTTAATACATTTTATAGAGGTATCACATTTTTGCATTATGTATCTTCTATTAATACTTCTATTAAACTGATATTTCTCTTATTCGTTTCAAAATTGTTTTCAGGAATCTTAATAACTTTTAAAATCCTGGTTAATTTGTCTTTTTTCTGATGTTCTAATGTCAACTTTTGTCTTTCTCTACTTTCTTGGTTTCTACTTATTTCTATTATTATAACTACTACCAAGTTGTTTTTTCTTTTTTATTTCTACTGTATGCTAGTGTTTATTCTTCCTCATCTTCATTTCATATTTATTGTTTGATTTAGGGTATTATTTATGGTTCTTTTAGCGCTCTATTATTGTGTTGTATGGCCCATAACAAACATATAATAGTGAACATATAATACAAATAGTGAATAAATGAATTAATGAATAAGGTAAAAAAATAATAGAAATTAACTAAAAATACTTACATTCCTGAAATAATCCACCTCATCTTCAGTCATCTTTATTTTTGGATTCACATCTGCCAGGCAACAAGCGCAGCACAAAATGCTCAGATAATAGCCCAAAGAAAGTGCAAATTGTTTGAATAATATCTATCAGGAAAAACATCATGGCTTAGTGTTTAAAGATTATTTAAGGGTTTATATAATTAGCCATTGTAGCATCTAACTCATCCTTGGAAACATTGGATTTTACGTTAGACTTTGCTGAGCACCAAGTGCACATGACCAACCCCCTAATTTTGTTCAGCCCATAGCCAATATCAATTGGAAACGAACTGAACAAAATCTAATGAGAACAAAAAAATAATGTCTAAGCATTTAAAGATTATTAACGAATTATAAGAGTAACGAAATTCATTGGTTCTCATTTGAAAGTGAATTGACCGCATAAATAACAAAAAAACTAGTTTTTTTTTAAATGAAAGTAAGGAGCGACATTACTTAAAACGAAAACGAACAGAAATTATATTTTCAATATCTAAAGGATAATTCTTTAATTCAAGTAAACTTTCCCCCAAAGAGTTAATACCACTCTGGCCACTAATAGAAATGGCCAAATTACTCATGGTGGATGGCAGTTCCCCTCCACGACTAAATCCACCAGACCACAGGTATAAAGAAAAAATGTAAGGAAAAAAAAGTAAAAAATAATATAACCAAGGTAAGGATAAATAAAATTATATAATCAAGGTGAGGATAAATAAGAAAAATCAGGAAAAGAGAAGAAAAAAGAAACAAGGAAAAACTAAGAAATAGACAAATAATCAGCACTGGAAATATAGACCATTCATTCATAATCATGATAATAATATACGAAAATAATCAGTTTGCGAATCACTATAAACGCAAAAAAAATGTTCTCCATAGGGGGGGGGGGGATTAGCCAACGAGACAAATCAGAAAAAAACAACAACAAAAGAAAATAAGCAAAATACGGCCTAGGAACTTTTTGAATGGGAGTTCTATTGTATTTTCTAAGGGTTAAAACTAAATGGAGGATTAACAGCCCTCCCAAGGCCCATAATTCCAAAAAACATTCTATTAAAACTTTGAAAGAGCTTTCTTGTTTCGCACTGTTGACTTATTCAGTGCTTATTTGTTTGGGGATGTCAATCTCATCATAGTTATCAGGACAAGAGTAGTACTTTCGGGAATTCATTCATTATTCACATATAGTATATATGTTGCTGATAAAGGTATGATTGTTTGAACTTCACTTTACAAAAACATGAAGGACATTCAGACAAGCCTTACAAAGAATGCTCAGGGTAGTGTTTAAATGAATATATGTGTATATATAGATTGTCAACAGGACGTAACTCAGCAATGACTGAATATATTAATTTAAAACTTTCAGAAAATGATAAGGGAGTTGATTAAAAAGACAAAATTTGCGTGCAACCAATACAACTACAGCTACTGACACTACTACTGCTACAATTACTACACTACTTCATTTAAAATATTTAGGAGCAATTAGAACCAAATAAAAATACTATGTGCATTTACTTTGTAAAAGGACCGTATGTCAAGAATTCATTTGGGTATTAAGTTAAAACTTTCGGAGAATACTTAAACGGGAAGATTATCTATACAAAAGACAATATATGCACACTGATGATAAATAAAACTGCTACTGCTATATTTAATACTACTATTTCAACTTCTTCGACAACTAATCCTTTTTCAACTACTAGTAAGGCTGAGAGTATTACGATAAGAAGTACAAGAATACTCAGGTTATAAATAGGACATATCAGCAATGTCAGAGCAATGGCTAAATGTATTAAGTTGACACTTTAAGGACTTGACGAGAGGGCTTTTAGACTGACCCAACAGAAATCCGTTCAAATACTGCTGCTACTAGCATTACCACTATTATTATTAATACTACTACTAGCAATACTAATAATAATGGGGTTAAAATGGGTAAAACCAATGTGCCTGGTGCTGACGACATGTAGTCAAATGCAGGACGACAACCAGTATTCAGGTATAGGGTAACGACATGTAGTCAGCAATTGAACGTTGACATATTTATCTTTGAATTTGAGTGAGGATATAAAACCTTGATGAAGCGTTGTTTAGTGTCGGAGTTCTAGATTGGACATTGATTGACTAGTAACCAATATTGAACCAAATAAATTATGTGGATTAGAAGGACTGTGGATATTACTTATAATACGTTTATGGTACAGGTTAGCAATCTAACATTATTTTTCTTATGCTTATACAGGGCTAGGGCCATTCTTATTATAAGAAAAAAAAGAGCGACAATTTATAGTCAAAAACAAGGTAAAGAAATATATTCTGAAAAAAGGGGACGACATGCAGTCAGGAATAAGTTGACAACATAAAACCAGGAAAAGGGCAATGATTCGCTGTCAGATACATGACCTCAACTTCTAGTCAGTGACAATATGACGACAAACAGTCAGGAACTGGGCGACGACTCAAAGTTAAGTGCAGTGAGACGCCATTCAGTCAGAAACAAGGTTATGGCATGTTTACAGGTACAGGGTGACAACTTACAGTCTAAAACCAGGCTAAGCCAAGCAGCTAGGTTCACGGCGACGACATACAGGACAACCTCTATAGGAGGGTGACATTGCATATACTTTTGACAAAAAAGCGGTTATGATATTTTTGGAAAAAGAAATAAAAGCGGTTTTCGTATGATGGATTTGCTTTGTTTGTTCTAGTTGAAGATGAACAGAATATTTTGTGTGTGGTAGTTTGTTTGTTATCAGCAGTGTTAGAGTCAGTCTCAGGAATTGTGATTCTGTTAAATAGTTCGAGTATGTTTAAATATTACAGATAACCAATAAAGATGTTAAGGATTGCCTATTATGATTTAGAGCTGCAGTATTATGTAACAATTAAAAGTTTTTCCCGTCTATATGGATAAAAAATTTGAAGGCACAGGCTAAATGCACATTAATATTACTTTATAGTAAGTAAATAAAAATAATACGGTATTAGACTTTACAGTCCCTACCGGCAGTGCTGATCTCTGTTTCTTGGTCTTTCATCCAGGAAGTGCCATGGTGGGTTGGGGGCAGAGGCGCCATTTGGGCATAATCTTGGGGTGGGCATGAACTCCATCTGCCCCCCCCCCCCGATTCACTTAGTGTCATGTAAGAAAAATGCGGGTTTTAGCAGCACATAGATCAAATATTCTAAGTAAAAACGCATTTTCAGCACCCGTGTGTTGCTTGGAAATGTACTGTAACCAAAGGTGCAACTCAGCCACACTGACCTCTAAGATTAATTATAACAACGAAGAATACCATCAACGAGGTTAAGTGATTAAACTGAAAGTGGAAAATTCAAGCAGACTACAGGCTGGCATTCCTCAGCGAGAAACTTTCTTATTTAAGTAAACAATACGTCGGTGAAAGTAATCTTCATTGCTATGCTGGGGATTGTAACCAAAATCTCGGTTTTCCTTCAGAAAAAATCTTCCAGATCAAATATATTAAAAAAAAGCAAAAACATAAAAAAATAAAAAAATATTACAACACTCAAGGTAACAAGGGGAACCGCCGAGGTTTCATTTTTGCAAAATCATAAACAAGCTGGTCGTAGTCCAAATTTTTTACTAAGTCCTTCTCTGCAAATATCAAAAGAAGGTGACTGAGACGATCATCTCCTGTTGTAGACCGCAAGTAGTTTTCCACTATTTCTAGGCTAGAAAAAAAACGCTCATTGCTCGCTGTTGTCACAGGAAGTGTGGCAGCAATACGAAGTACTTTAATTACTTCTGAGTAAGCCACTGGTAATGCCTGAAGATGGTCGACAATGTCTAGGAAGTTTTCCAGTGTTTTCTCCTCATCGAGCAAGAAACGCTTGGCAATACCAGCTTGAGATTCAAGCCAGCTCGCCGTAAAGAGCAGAGAAACGCTTGAGCGGCTCTGTGTCCATAAACTTGGTTGAGCTTGGATCCAAGGCTTCGAGTGTACTCAGCACTGGCAAGTTATCTTTAAACCTTCTGTAGAAGGTTTTTCGGCTAGTAGACAGTCAAAAGTTTCGAAGTATTCTCGCTTCATTTCATCTGCCAAAGTAGTAGAGCGATTTCCAGATTCGATGAAATTCTTTCCTAGCGTCAAAGTTGTCACAAATTGTTTCAGATGCTTGGTTATCTTTTGAGTTCTTTGAGGTCGTCCTTTCTGACCAACAGAGGAGGGTCTAGTTGCGGGTTCATTCACAGCAGGTACTTCGATTTCGAGTTCTGTTGCAAACTCTTTAGGCTTTTCGAAAGGCGATACGAATGAAGCATCTGAACGCAGGTCTGTGAGTTCGCTTCTTGTGGCCTGAATCAGGGTGCGCGATCGAGAAATAACCAAGTCGACGGCCTGGAGATGCTGAGACAGCGAGTTCGTCACTCGCATAATTGCTTCTACATCGTGCAATTGGAAGATAACAAGAAACGATCACGTATCAAGGACATTTGCTTATTCTATCCACCAAGCTTCATCCCGATTCCTCCACTTTTTTTCAATTTTTTTTTAATTACTCGCAGATGGTCCAATCTGGGAAAACGGCATTATCAAGTCAATTTGAGCAGCTCCCTGACACGCCTACCGATTTTCATCGTCCAAACACGTCCAGAAGCACCAAACTCACCAAATCACTGAACCCCTCCACCCCAACTCCCCCGAAGAGAGCGAATCCGGTACGGTTACGTCAATAACGTATCAAGGACATTTGCTTATTCTATCCACCAAGCTTCATCCCGATTCCTCCACTCCAAGTGTTTTCCAAGATTTCCCTCTCCAACTCCCCCCAATGTCAAAAGATCTAATCGGGATTTGAAAAAGCTCTGAGACATGAACTCCTTTTAAATATCAAATTTCATTAAGATCCGATCACCTATTCGTGTTTTCCAAGATTTTAGGTTTCCCCCTCCCAGCTTCCCCCCCCAATTTCACCAGATCCGGTCGGCATTTGAAATAAAAGCTCTGAGACACGATATCTTTCTAAATATCAAATTTCATTGAGATCCAATCACCCGTTCGTAAGTCATAAATGCCTTATTTTTTCTAATTTTTCAGAATTAACCCCCTCCCCCCAACTACCCCAAAGAGAGCGGACCCATTCGGTTATGTCAATCATAGATCTAGGACTTGTGCTTATTTTTCCCACCTAGTTTCATCCCGATCCCTCCACTCTAAGTGTTTTCCAAGATTTTAGGTTTCCCCCTCCCAATTCCCCCCCCAATGTCACCAGATCCGGTCAGGATTAAAAAAACAGCTCTGAGACACGATATCCTTCCGAACATCAAATTTCATTAAAATCTGATCAATAGTTAGTAAGTTAAAAATACTTCATTTTTTCTATTCTTTTCCAAATTAATGGGTCCCCCACCCCCCCTCAGATGTTCAAATAGGGAAAACGACTATTTCTAATTTAATTTGGTCTGGTCCCTGATACGCCTGCCAAATTTCATCGTCCTAGCTTACCTGGAAGTGCCTAAAGTAGCAAAACAAGGACTGACAGACTGACAGAATTTGTGATTGCTATATGGCACTTGGTTAATACCAAGTGCCTTGAAAACTAACATCACTTTTTTATATCTGCCATTATAGGCCTTATATAGAAAGAAGAAGGTCGATGAGTCTCATCACTGTTAAATATGATTTTATTAATACTTTGGACCTTTTCTGTATACCTATACAAATTAATTAATCCTTTTTAATGCAAATATAGCAAATATTCTCATAATTGAAATATAACAAGCAAATAAAGCAATACTCTATGCCAACTGCCCATCCAAACGATATACATACGGCCAAAGGGTTCGCGTTGAACACAGGGTCGTATGCGAAAACCAAAGTCTGAGCAATTTTTACACCAACATTTAGAAGAAAAACTAAAAATGTAAACAAAAAACTTGATTTCAATAATTGATTTCAATAAAATATGATTTTATTAATACTTCGGACATTTTCTATTATGCAACTTTCCTATGCAAATTAATTTAAACCCCTTGTTTGAAGCATATATACCAAACATTCTTGTAATTTAAATGGAATGAATAACTAAAGGTTGCATAACTGCAGAATGCAAAAAACAGGATCTTAAGTATTAGTAAGTTTTAAGTCAGGCAGTTAGACTTAATTCAGGCGTATATACCCAAAATATGTGTCATGGGTCCTTCTCGGAGTCATCTTTATTTTTTCATTCTCTCATTCACTCGTGACTAAATGTATAGTTAACGTCAGTGATTGGGAGCTGCACATTATGCTTCAGGCAACAGTCAATGAAGGAGATGTTAGAAAAGTAAAATCAATTCTACGGTTAAAAGGAAATGTATATAGGATCATAGTGGTCATTGCGAATGTTCTTCTGACAACCTTAAAGACATAGTTTTTCGCATATGATCCTATTTCTAAGGAACACCCTGTTTCAGTTCTTTCATCTTTTGTACTGACATTTGCGATCGAAATGATTATTCCAAAGGTATGTAAACTTTATTTGCTCATTGTATTTAAACTATGTGAATGTTTTGTATATTTGATTTAAAAAAGGATTAATTAATTTGTATCGGTACAACAGAAAAGGACAAAGTATTAATCAAATCATATTTCTTGTTCTAACAGAACAAGAAAAGAAAGCTGCAAGTTAACGCAAGTACTAGCTTCTGGTCAGTTTCGACTAGGTGGGACAGGATTCAAAACAACTGTGATGAGACTCGTCACAATTCTTTAGCATAATGATTCCAAACACTCTCTTCCCAACCCCTCATTAGCTCAAGGAACATAACATATTTTTTTTTTACCAGTGTCAAAGTCAATACTATCCACATTAACTCTGAATATGAACCCTACCGACAGATCTTTCACATAATCTTGAAAAATAAGGGAATTTAACTTCCCTGTAAATTCATTCTGAGCTCCATCTTTCAGGCGTATACACACAAAATATGTGTCATGGGTCCTTCTCGGAGTCATCTTTATTTTTTCATTCTCTCATTCACTCGTGACTGAATGTATAGTTAACGTCAGTGATTGGGAGCTGCACATTATGCTTCAGGCAACAGTCAATGAAGAAGATGTTAGAAAAGTAAAATCAATTCTACGGTTAAAAGGAAATGTATATAGGATCATAGTGGTCATTGCGAATGTTCTTCTGACAACCTTAAAGACATGGTTTTTCGCATATGATCCTATTTTTAAGGAACACCCTGTTTCAGTTCTTTCATCTTTTGTACTGACATTTGCGATCGAAATGATTATTCCAAAGGTATGTAAACTTTATTTGCTCATTGTATTTAAACTATGAGAATGTTTTGTATATTTGCTTTAAAAAAGGATTTATTAATTTGTATCGGTACAACAGAAAAGGACAAAGTATTAATAAAATCATATTTCTTGTTCTAACAGAACAAGAAAAGAAAGCTGCATGTTAACGCAAGTACTAACTTCTGGTCAGTTTCGACTAGGTGGGACAGGATTCAAAACAACTGTGATGAGACTCGTCACAATTCTTTAGCATAGTGATTCCAAACACTATCTTCCCAGCCCCTCATTAGCTCAAGGAACATAACTTACTTTTTTTTTTACCAGTGTCAAAGTCAATTCTATCCACATTAACTCTGAACATGAACCCTACGACAGATCTTTCACGTAATCTTGAAAAATAAGGGAATTTAACTTACCTGTATATTGATTCTGAGCTCCATCTTTCAGGCGTATATACCCAAAATATGTGTCATGGGTCCTTCTCGGAGTCATCTTTATTTTTTCATTCTCTCATTCACTCGTGACTGAATGTATAGTTAACGTCAGTGATTGGGAGCTGCACATTATGCTTCAGGCAACAGTCAATGAAGAAGATATTAGAAAAGTAAAATCAATTCTACGGTTAAAAGGAAATGTATATAGGATCATAGTGGTCATTGCGAATGTTCTTCTGACAACCTTAAAGACATGGTTTTTCGCATATGATCCTATTTTTAAGAAACACCCTGTTTCAGTTTTTTCATCTTTTGTACTGACATATGCGATCGAAATGATTATTCCAAAGGTATGTAAACTTTATTTGCTCATTGTATTTAAACTATGAAAATGTTTTGTATATTTGCTTTAAAAAAGGATTAATTTATTTGTATCGGTACAACAGAAAAGGACAAAGTATTAATAAAATCATATTTCTTGTTCTAACAGAACAAGAAAAGAAAGCTGCATGTTAACGCAAGTACTAACTTCTGGTCATTTTCGACTAGGGGGGACAGGATTCAAAACACTTTCTTCCCAACCCCTCATTACCTCAAGGAACATAACTTACTTTTTTTTTACCAGTGTCAAAGTCAATACTATCCACATTAACTCTGAATATGAACCCTACCGACAGAACTTTCACGTAATCTTGAAAAATAAGGGAATTTAACTTCCCTGTAAATTGATTCTGAGCTCCATCTTTCAGGCGTATATACCCAAAATATGTGCCATGGGTCCTTCTCGGAATCATCTTTATTTTTTCATTCTCTCATTCACTCGTGACTGAATGTATAGTTAACGTCAGTGATTGGGAGCTGCACATTATGCTTCAGGCAACAGTCAATGAAGAAGATGTTAGAAAAGTAAAATCAATTCTACGGTTAAAAGGAAATGTATATAGGATCATAGTGGTCATTGCGAATGTTCTTCTGACAACCTTAAAGACATGGTTTTTCGCATATGATAATATTTTTAAGGAACACCCTGTTTCAGTTCTTTCATCTTTTGTATTGACATTTGCGATCGAAATGATTATTCCAAAGGTATGTAAACTTTATTTACTCATTGTATTTAAACTATGAGAATGTTTTGTATATTTGCTTTAAAAAAGGATTAATTAATTTGTATCGGTACAACAGAAAAGGACAAAGTATTAATAAAATCATATTTCTTGTTCTAACAGAACAAGAAAAGAAAGCTGCATGTTAACGCAAGTACTAACTTCTGGTCAGTTTCGACTAGGTGGGACAGGATTCAAAACAACTGTGATGAGACTCGTCACAATTCTTTAGCATAGTGATTTCAAACACTCTCTTCCCAACCCCTCATTAGCTCAAGGAACATAACTTACTTTTTTTTTTACCAGTGTCAAAGTCAATACTATCCACATTAACTCTGAATATGAACCCTACCGACAGATCTTTCACGTAATCTTGAAAAATAAGGGAATTTAACTTCCCTGTAAATTGATTCTGAGCTCCATCTTTCAGGCGTACATACCCAAAATATGTGTCATGGGTCCTTCTCGGAGTCATCTTTATTTTTTCATTCTCTCATTCACTCGTGACTGAATGTATAGTTAACGTCAGTGATTGGGAGCTGCACATTATGCTTCAGGCAACAGTCAATGAAGAAGATATTAGAAAAGTAAAATCAATTCTACGGTTAAAAGGAAATGTATATAGGATCATAGTGGTCATTGCGAATGTTCTTCTGACAACCTTAAAGACATGGTTTTTCGCATATGATAATATTTTTAAGGAACACCCTGTTTCAGTTCTTTCATCTTTTGTATTGACATTTGCGATCGAAATGATTATTCCAAAGGTATGTAAACTTTATTTACTCATTGTATTTAAACTATGAGAATGTTTTGTATATTTGCTTTAAAAAAGGATTAATTAATTTGTATCGGTACAACAGAAAAGGACAAAGCATTAATAAAATCATATTTCTTGTTCTAACAGAACAAGAAAAGAAAGCTGCATGTTAACGCAAGTACTAACTTCTGGTCAGTTTCGACTAGGTGGGACAGGATTCAAAACAAATGTGATGAGACTCGTCACAATTCATTAGCATAGTGATTCAAAACACTCTCTTCCCAACCCCTCATTAGCTCAAGGAACATAACTTACTTTTTTTTTACCAGTGTCAAAGTCAATACTATCCACATTAACTCTGAATATGAACCCTACCGACAGATCTTTCACGTAATCTTGAAAAATAAGGGAATTTAACTTCCCTGTAAATTGATTCTGAGCTCCATCTTTCAGGCGTATATACCCAAAATATGTGTCATGGGTCCTTCTCGGAGTCATCTTTATTTTTTCATTCTCTCATTCACTCGTGACTGAATGTATAGTTAACGTCAGTGATTGGGAGCTGCACATTATGCTTCAGGCAACAGTCAATGAATAAGATGTTAGAAAAGTAAAATCAATTCTACGGTTAAAAGGAAATGTATATAGGATCATAGTGGTCATTGCGAATGTTCTTCTGACAACCTTAAAGACATGGTTTTTCGCATATGATAATATTTTTAAGGAACACCCTGTTTCAGTTCTTTCATCTTTTGTATTGACATTTGCGATCGAAATGATTATTCCAAAGGTATGTAAACTTTATTTACTCATTGTATTTAAACTATGAGAATGTTTTGTATATTTGCTTTAAAAAAGGATTAATTAATTTGTATCGGTACAACAGAAAAGGACAAAGTATTAATAAAATCATATTTCTTGTTCTAACAGAACAAGAAAAGAAAGCTGCATGTTAACGCAAGTACTAACTTCTGGTCAGTTTCGACTAGGTGGGACAGGATTCAAAACAACTGTGATGAGACTCGTCACAATTCTTTAGCATAGTGATTCCAAACACTCTCTTCCCAACCCCTCATTAGCTCAAGGAACATAACTTATTTTTTTTTACCAGTGTCAAAGTCAATACTATCCACCTTACCTCTGAATATGAACCCTTCCGACAGATCTTTCACGTAATCTTGAAAAATAAGGGAATTTAACTTCCCTGTAAATTGATTCTGAGCTCCATCTTTCAGGCGTATATACCCAAAATATTTGTCATGGGTCCTTCTCGGAGTCATCTTTATTTTTACATTCTCTCATTCACTCGTGACTGAATGTATAGTTAACGTCAGTGATTGGGAGCTGCACATTATGCTTCAGGCAACAGTCAATGAATAAGATGTTAGAAAAGTAAAATCAATTCTACGGTTAAAAGGAAATGTATATAGGATCATAGTGGTCATTGCGAATGTTCTTCTGACAACCTTAAAGACAGGGTTTTTTGCATATGATCCTATTTTTAAGGAACACCCTGTTTCAGTTCTTTCATCTTTTGTACTGACATTTGCGATCGAAATGATTATTCCAAAGGTATGTAAACTTTATTTGCTCATTGTATTTAAACTATGAGAATGTTTTGTATATTTGCTTTAAAAAAGGATTAATTAATCTGTATCGGTACATCAGAAAAGGACAAAGTATTAATAAAATCATATTTCTTGTTCTAACAGAACAAGAAAAAAAAGCTGCATGTTAACGCAAGTACTAACTTCTGGTCAGTTTCGACTAGGTGGGACAGGATTCAAAACAACTGTGATGAGACTCGTCACAATTCTTTAGCATAGTGATTCCAAACACTATCTTCCCAACCCCTCATTAGCTCAAGGAACATAACTTACTTTTTTTTTACAAGTGTCAAAGTCAATACTATCCACATTACCTCTGAATATGAACCCTACCGACAGATCATTCAAGTAATCTTGAAAAATAAGGGAATTTAACTTCCCTGTAAATTTATTCTGAGCTCCATCTTTCAGGCGCATATACCCAAAATATGTGTCATGGGTCCTTCTCGGAGTCATCTTTATTTTTTCATTCTCTCATTCACTTGTGACTGAATATATAGTTAACGTCAGTGATTGGGAGCTGCATATTATGCTTCAGGCAACAGTCAATGAAGAAGATGTTAGAAAAGTAAAATCAATTCTACGGTTAAAAGGAAATGTATATAGGATCATAGTGGTCATTTCGAATGTTCTTCTGACAACCTTAAAGACATTGTTTTTCGCATATGATCCTATTTTTAAGGAACACCCTGTTTCAGTTCTTTCATCTTTTGTACTGACATTTGCGATCGAAATGATTATTCCAAAGGTATGTAAACTTTATTTGCTCATTATATTTAAACTATGAGAATGTTTTGTATATTTGCTTTAAAAAAGGATTAATTAATTTGTATCGGTACAACAGAAAAGGACAAAGTATTAATAAAATCATATTTCTTGTTCTAACAGAACAAGAAAAGAACACATTAACTCTGAATATGAACCCTACCGACAGATCTTTCACGTAATCTTGAAAAATAAGGGAATTTAACTTCCCTGTAAATTGATTCTGAGCTCCATCTTTCAGGCGTATATACCCAAAACATGTGTCATGGGTCCTTCTCGGAGTCATCTTTATTTTTTCATTCTCTCATTCACTCGTGACTGAATGTATAGTTAACGTCAGTTATTGGGAGCTGCTAATTATGCTTCAGGCAACAGTCAGTGAAGAAGATGTTAGAAAAGTAAAATCAATTCTACGGTTAAAAGGAAATGTATATAGAATCATAGTGGTCATTGCGAATGTTCTTCTGACAACCTTAAAGACATGGTTTTTCGCATTTGATCCTATTTTTAAGGAACACCCTGTTTCAGTTCTTTCATCTTATGTACTGACATTTGCGATCAAAATGATTATTCCAAAGGTATATAAACTTTATTTGCTCATTGTATTTAAACAATAAGAATGTTTTGTATATTTGCTTTAAAAAAGAATTAATTAATTTGTATCGGTACAACAGAAAAGGACAAAGTATTAATAAAATCATATTTCTTGTTCTAACAGAACAAGAAATGAAAGCTGCATGTTAACGCAAGTACTAACTTCTGGTCAGTTTCGACTAGGTGGGAAAGGATTCAAAACAACTGTGATGAGACTCGTCACAATTCTTTAGCATAGTGATTCCAAACACTCTCTTCCCAACCCCTCATTAGCTCAAGGAACATAACTTACTTTTTTTTCACCAGTGTCAAAGTCAATACTATCCACATTAACTCTGAATATGAACCCTACCGACAGATCTTTCACGTAATCTTGAAAAATAAGGGAATTTAACTTCCATGTAAATTGATTCTCAGCTCCATCTTTCAGGCGTATATACCCAAAATATGTGTCATGGGTCCTTCTCGGAGTCATCTTTATTTTTTCATTCTCTCATTCACTCGTGACTGAATGTATAGTTAACGTCAGTGATTGGGAGCTGCACATTATACTTCAGGCAACAGTCAATGAAGAAGATGTTAGAAAAGTAAACTCAATTCTACGGTTAAAAGGAAATGTATATAGGATCATAGTTGTCATTGCGAATGTTCTTCTGACAACCTTAAAGACATGGTTTTTCGCATATGATCCTATTTTTAAGAAACACCCTGTTTCAGTTCTTTCATCTTTTGCACTGACATTTGTGATCGAAATGATTATTCCAAAGGTATGTAAACTTTATTTGCTCATTGTATTTAAACTATGAGAATGTTTTGTATATTTGCTTTAAAAAAGGATTAATTACTTTGTATCGGTACAACAGAAAAGGACAAAGTATTAATAAAATCATATTTCTTGTTCTAACAGAACAAGAAAAGAAAGCTGCATGTTAACGCAAGTACTAACTTCTGGTCAGTTTCGACTAGGTGGGACAGGATTCAAAACAACTGTGATGAGACTCGTCACAATTCTTTAGCATAGTGATTCCAAACACTCTCTTCCCAACCCCTCATTAGCTCAAGGAACATAACTTACTTTTTTTTACCAGTGTCAAAGTCAATAATATCCACATTAATTCTGAATATGAGCCCTACCGACAGATCTTTCACGTAATCTTGAAAAATAAGGGAATTTAACTTCCCTGCAAATTGATTCTGAGCTCCATCTTTCAGGCTTATATACCCAAAATATGTATCATGGTTCCTTCTCGGATTCATCTTTATTTTTTCATTCTCTCATTCACTCGTGACTGAATGTATAGTTAACGTCAGTGATTGGGAGCTGCACATTATACTTCAGGCAACAGTCAATGAAGAAGATGTTAGAAAAGTAAACTCAATTCTACGGTTAAAAGGAAATGTATATAGGATCATAGTGGTCATTGCGAATGTTCTTCTGACAACCTTAAAGACATGGTTTTTCGCATATGATCCTATTTCTAAGGAACACCCTGTTTCAGTTCTTTCATCTTTTGTACTGACATTTGCGATCAAAATGATTATTCCAAAGGTATGTAAACTTTATTTGCTCATTGTATTTAAACTATGAGAATGTTTTGTATATTTGCTTTAAAAAAGGATTAATTACTTTGTATCGGTACAACAGAAAAGGACAAAGTATTAATAAAATCATATTTCTTGTTCTAACAGAACAAGAAAAGAAAGCTGCATGTTAACGCAAGTACTAACTTCTGGTCAGTTTCGACTAGGTGGGACAGGATTCAAAACAACTATGATGAGACTCGTCACAATTCTTTAGCATAGTGATTCCAAACACTTTCTTCCCAACCCCTCATTAGCTCAAGGAATATAACTTACTTTTTTTTTACCAGTGTCAAAGTCAATACTATCCACATTAACTCTGAATATGAACCCTACCGACAAATCTTTCACGTAATCTTAAAAATAAGGGAATTTAACTTCCCTGTAAATTGATTCTGAGCTCCATCTTTCAGGCGTATATACCCAAAATATGTCTCATGGGTCCTTCTTGGAGTCATCTTTATTTTTTCATTCTCTCATTCACTCGTGACTGAATGTATAGTTAATGTCAGTGATTGGGAGCTGCACATTATTCTTCAGGCAACAGTCAATGAAGAAGATGTTAGAAAAGTAAAATCAATTCTACGGTTAAAAGGAAATGTATATAGGATCATAGTGGTTATTCCGAATGTTCTTATGAGGACCTTAAAGACATGGTTTTTCGCATATGATCCTATTTTTAAGGAACACCCTGTTTCAGTTCTTTCATCTTTTGTACTGACATTTGCAATCGAAATGATTATTCCAAAGGTATGTAAACTTTATTTGCTCATTGTATTTAAACTATGAGAATGTTTTGTATATTTGCTTTAAAAAAAGATTAATTAATTTGTATCGGTACAACATAAAAGGACAAAGTATTAATAAAATCATATTTCTTGTTCTAACAGAACAAGAACAGAAAGCTGCATGTTAACGCAAGTACTAGCTTCTGGTCAGTTTCGACTAGGTGGGACAGGATTCAAAACAACTGTGATGAGGCTCGTCACAATTCTTTAGCATAGTGATTCCAAACACTCTCTTCCCAACCCCTCATTAGCTCAAGGAACATAACTTACTTTTTTTTTACCAGTGTCAAAGTCAATACTTTGACTTTAGTGACGTGGTTAATTTTTAGTGACGTGTTATTTTTAGGTTATTTTTAGTGACGTGGTTGTTGTAAGTTTTAAGTCAAGTTGATTTGAAGAGAAGAGATTGCAGGGGGTCTTTTGTTTTCTGATCACCATTGACTCTTAAAACTCTGAACAGGCATTTAAATGGTTTCCTCGACATTTCTAAGAAGGACGCTGGCTTCAGAACCTCCAAAAGAAGGGACTAGGAACTTTTACTCTGTTTGAGATAGAGTTATTCAAATTTAAATATTCAGGGAATTAACAAAAATCATAAGCTGCCGAGACAGCTTTAGCAAATTATATCATATGTACATGCTTTTTAAGACCAAATTAGAGTAGTAAATGGAAATAAACGGAAAATGATCCATCGAATGCCAAATATGAATTTTGGTGGAAGCGAATATAGTATTATGTTGCAAATTGACAGATTAGCTACAAAAGGATAATATATTACAATTTTATTTAATTACTTTGTACTTAAAAAACCATAATTACACAAATTTTTAAATGTTTGCCAAGAGTCTTGAGTTAACTTATACACAAACAATGGATCCAAGGCTAAAACAAACCTCACCTAAAATGCATAAAAAGAATTAGAAATTGACATTTAGTACACTAAAAAAAAACAGAGAAAAACGCAGAAATTCAAAATAAACAATTTCAGTCAGTAATGTTTTTTAGCAACAATACTAACGATCTCCGTACAAACACATGCCATCTAATATTATAATTAGATTATTCAAAGGACGAGTCAACACAATAAAAATGGTATTTAAGCCCAGTTAAGGCAGATATTTCCCCGACTTTAGGTGATCTTCTTAAGCAATGCTGCCACTGTAGCACTGCTTGTATAGGCACTTGTAACTTTTAAAATTTCATAAAGAGACCATCACAAAAGAAGTAACTTTGTTTAAAGCTAGGTAGGGTTGAGAAGAGTGTGGCGGCTATCCCATTGGTATATTCACTTGAAAAAAACCCAAAAGAATGAAAATCCATTATTATGGGGATACCCTCCACTGCCCTTATCTACTGCCTTAAACTTTTCACAATGCCCTTAGAATGGGTACCATAACACCATAACTGGTTTTTGATGAAATTTTGCAAACAAAAACTTGAAAATTATTTATAGTATGTTTTACTTTATCACGCTTTCATCTGTTTTAATTTTTTTTTGTATACAGCCCTAAAGGTCAAGCAGAGGTTTCGACTGAAATATTTAAATAGTTCTCTTCGATTTTTTAATGGCTGGTATTATCCTCGTTGTACATGCTTCTTCTTTACGCCTCTTTCATTTTGTCATATTTAGCCAGTGTGGTCTCAGGAACTATTTTTGGCAGCTATCAAACATTCAATAAAACAGAAAAGTAATCAGAAATCAAATGAAAATAAATAGTACCATCAAACATACACACAATTCGTATATAGATGAAAAATAAACCCTAAAGGGAGTAGAAATTAAAATAAATACCTAATCAAGTTTGGCTATTTGAACCTCTCTACCTTTAAACCCAAAATCCTTCCTAGGGCTGGTAGTGCCCGTGGAATTACATAATCCCCATCTTGACTCAAATATAAAATAAGAAAGCAAAATCAAAATTTAATCAAATTGGGCAGCCCCTAGGTGCAACTTCCTCCATTTTCCTCAATCAGGATACCTCGTCAATTGTGCAGCTCCCCCTGTCCCCTCCAAGTAGCTTTGCAATAAATTTTTCAAGCCCATTTAGTCGTTTTTAGATATCGAAAATTGTGTGGATTTTGGACAGTTTGCTTAGTTCTTCAAAATTTCAAAAGAAACTAAACTAACATTTCTCTGACTCTTAAGGTGACTTAAAAGGAGCAATAAAAACAAACTAAAAAAATGCTTACTAAATAATGTTTTTAATTCCTTAAGAGTTAAGCAGTTCAAGACTCCTTATTTTATTAAACATATTTTTTGTTTTATAATTTAAAGAAGAATCATTACAAGGCTTTGCTTTTCTCTTCTTCAGTTTTAATTTTGAAATAAAAATGACAATGAATTGTCAGTTTAAAATAAATATAGGGTCTGCAGATATTTGTTTATGAAAGTTTGAAATTTTTTTTTATTAAAATAAAAAAGTGAAAATATTCGAAATTTATTTTGTATCTAGTAGCAGCAGCAGTAGTAGTAGCAGCTGCAAAAAAGAAGTGACATAAATTTATTAAAAACTATGACTGAAATTAGTCGCATGTCACGCAACACCAGCGCCACTTGTGGGACATTTGTTTGAATCAGCATCTGTACGAAATGTCCTCCGAGGATAGAACAGAGTGAATTCAAAAAAAATATATATATTCTTCTTACAATTTAGAAATTTTGTGAGCCCACAATCTGTAAAAAAAAATAATGGTTAGCATTCTGTGATGATACTTTGACTTATCCTGTATAATTACTTAGGTTTCACTTGTAATCACAGGGCGCTGCCTGTGATTTCTTTTTTGGCTTTATTTGGTCAACTGGCATCAATATTATTTATTTATTAATATAATACATATTATTATTTATTAATGTAAGTTGGTAAATCCACCACCAAACCAATTTAATAAAAAATCTTCAAAAATATTTCAATAAACCACATATATTAAAAGCTTACAACAAATTAGATATCCTTGAGTCAAAATCCATTCAAAATTGCTGAGTTAAAACTGAATAGTATTGTATCCGGGCTATAAAATAGCGCGTTTCAACTATGAGATTGAACATCCCGTTTTGGGCCTCATGGAAACGAAGGGGGACAGGAACTGCAGCATTAATGATGAATGTGGCTAAAAAAAAGCCGAGTGTATACATTCACCTTCACCCACCTAAGAAGTTGTTTACACTATACTACTGTCGTCTGAAACAGCTCATTGCTTACAATCGTGGTTGCAGCAGTAGATGCAAGCTAGTAAAAAGTGAACCATAGCCCATAGTAACCAAAAATTTGAAAAATGCGTTTTCAAAATAACTGCCAAGTGAGAAAAATTGCCAACTAACACTAATTTAGGAATGGTAACCATTGCTTCAGTTAGTCTTAAAAGTAAAAGTTTACTGTGAAAACAAATTTATAGTAAATTCACGAAAAGTCTGAAACCCCTTGGAATTAGTGCTGGATCGAAATAGAAAGTAGACAATTGGCATCATCATGGTCAAAAACCTTGATAATTAATCATCCGCCTCAAGCGGGTGATAATATATTAATGTTGGAAAACATTCTTCCTTTTCTCCTTCTGTCTTTTTTTTTTAATGTGTTTGTGCTGTTGCATTGGTGATTTCTCATCAGTATATCCATTGAATAAAAAAGATAGAGCAAGGGCTGAAAAAATACAGCAAAGAGCAACTAAGCTTGTACCTTATTTGAAACATTTGCCGTATGAAAATAGACCACACAGGCTAGGATTGTCAAGTCTTCAACTCCGAAAGGATAGGGCAGACATTATTAACACATTCCGTATAATCAAAGGCACTGATAGCATAAGTACATCAGAGTTCTTCACAAGTAATGACACTAACAGGACCCGTTATCACCCACATAAATTATACCCCTCACTTTGACAAATGAAAATAGGTCAACATTCATTTTACAGCAGGGTGTGGAAGCCATGGAATGACCTTCCACCTGAAACATTTCTGACAGATGATACAAACAGATTCAAAACAAAACTAGAAGAAACACCTTTTCATAGCAAATCATTTATAGTATTATGTGTCAGTGTTTGTTGTAGTTGCTATTTTTCATATATTTGTATATGTCTATTATGTTGTTACCATTGTCATAACTTCTTTTTATTATGTTTAGTGCGACAAGCTTGAAAACTTACCGTATTTGGTATTAATAAATAAATAAATAAAAAATTTGGAGTTTGGAAAGAGAAAGAGAGTATTTTATAAAAGAACTAGACAATTTTTAATGAAGGCAAAACAATTAGTACAAATATGCCAAAAATTAAAGACTTCAATCAAACATGCCTCAATATTTTCATTTTATTTACGTGGAAAGACAGTTTAATGTATCAAATATCTAGATATGTAGGAAAAATAATCAAGGTTTTTAACCTTAGAGAAACAGTCTATCTGTAAAAAAAAAATATTCAGGCTAAAATACTTAACGTTCTTTTTTCTTTCTAAAAACTGTAGACTGACTGTAGACTGAAAAACTGAGTAAACTCTCTTTTTTTCTAATTTATTCCTCTTTGAGGATCCTGAAATAATTGAAGATCTTTAAGTCTCTCCATCGTGTCTCTCAGGTCGACACACGTGTCGATCTGAGGTAAGTATGATCAACAAAACTAGAAGACTACACTACATCTGGGGCATACAAGGTCTTTATGAAACGGATGGTCGTACGAACTTTAAATGGGGATCTTTTGAATGGAAGTTCTAGTGTCTTTTTTAAGGGTCAAAAGTAAATAGAGTGTAAACAGCCGTCCCCAAGCCTATCATTCCCGACAAAACATCTGATCAAAACTTTAAAAGAGCTTTCTTGCTTTGCATTGTTGAAAGATTCAGTACTTATTTGTTTGTGGATGTCAACCTCATCATAATCATCAGGGCAAGAGTAGTACTTTCGGGAATTTGTCAATTGTTCACATACATTATAGATGTTGCTGATAAAGGTATGTATGTTTTAACTTCACTTTACAAAAAGATGAAGGGCATTCAAATAAGCCTTCCAAAGAATACTCAGGGAAGTGTTTAAATGAACAAAAGAACGTTATGTATATATATATATATATATATATATATATATATATATATATATATATATATATATATATAGATTGTCAAAAGGACGTAACTAAGCAATAACTAAATATATTAATTTAAAACTTCAAGGAAATGATAAGGACAATGATTAAAAAGACAAAATTTGCATGCAACCACTACAGCTACCACTACTACTACTACTACACTACTCAATTTACAATATTTAGAAGAAATTTGAACTAAATACAAAAAATACTATGTGCATTTACTTAGTAAAAAGACCGTATCTCAAGAATCCATTTAGGTATTAAGTTGAAACTTTCAGTGAATACTTAAAGGGGAAGATCATCCGAAGAAAAGGCAATATGTTTACACTTATAATAATACAACTACTACTGATAAATTTACTACTACTGTTTCTAATTCTTCAACTACTAATTCCATTGCAACTACTGGTAAGGCTGACAGTATTAAGACAAAAAGATTCAAGAAGTATATGAATACTCAGGTTATCTAAAGGAAATATAAGCAATGTCAGTGTAATGGCTAATTGTATTAAATTGAAACTTCCAGGACTTGATGAGAGGGTTTTTAGACTGAACCAACAAAAATCCGTTCAAATACTGCTGCTACTAGCATTACCATTATTAGCCTACTACTAGGAATGCTAATACTAATGGAGTTATAATTGGGTAAAACCTGTCAGGTGCTGATGACATATAGTCAGGTACAGGTCGACAACATGTATTCATGTATTCAAGATAACGAAATGCAGTCAGGAACAGAGCATTGGCATATTAACGTTTGACTTTGAGTGATGATATAAAAGCTTGATGAAGCGCTATTTAGTGTTTGAGTGAGGATATAAAAGCTTGATGAAGCGCTATTTAGTGTCAGAGTTCTAAATTGGACATTGCTTGACCAATAGTGAACCAAATAAACTATGTGTATTAGAAGGACTGTGGATTTGACTTATGATACATTCATGGGACAGATTAGCAATCTGATATTCTTTTTCTTATGCTTATATGGGGCTATGACCATTCTTATAATACAAAAAGAGGGGCGACAATATATAGTTAGGAACAAGGCAACAACATTTAATCAGGAACAAGTTGACGACATACAGTCAGGAACGGAGTGACAACTCTAAGTCAGGTGCAGTGAAACACAGTTCAGTCTGAATCAATGTGATGGCATGTTGTCAGGTACAGGGCGATGATATACAGGACATCCACTATAGGAGGAGGTTAACATTGCATATATTTATGACAAAAAAGCAGTTATGACATTTTTGGAATAAGAAATAAAAATAGTATTTGTATGCTGGATTTGACTAAGTTTCATCCCGATCCCCCCACTCTAAGTGTTTTCCAAGATTTTAGGTTTCCCCCTCCCAATGGCACCAGATCCGGTCGGAATTTAAAATAACAGCTCTGCGACACGATATCCTTCCGAACATCAAATTTCACTAAGATCTGATCAATAGTTCGTAAGTTAAAATTACTTCTTTTTTTCTTTTTTTCCAAATTAATGGGTCCCCCACTCCCCCCCCAGATGTTCAAATCAGGAAAACGACTATTTCTAATTTAATCTGGTCTGGTCCCTGATACGCCTGCCAAATTTCATCGTCCTAGCTTACCTGGAAGTGCCTAAAGTAGCAAAACCAGGACTGACAGACCGACTGACAGAATTTGTGATTGCTATATGTCACTTGGTTAATACCAAGTGCCATGAAAACTAACATCACTTTTTTATATCTGTCATTATAGGCTTTATAAAGAAAGAAGAAAGTCGATGAGTCACATCACTGTTATTTTGAAATCCTGTCCCACCTAGTAGAAACTGACCAGAAGACAGTACTTGCACCAACATGCAGCTGCTAATCACAATCATTAATCCAGACAAAAATACACTATCCATCACATGTTTTCTTTTAAAAAATTTTGAAGCCTGAGCAATTATCCTTTCTGCAGCCGTCTTCAGGATCTTCGGGAACTCAGGAATATCGCACCCCAGAAATTAATTATCAATAAAATATTATAAAAAAAAAACAATGGTACAAAGAAAAAGTGTCTTTTTATGAGTATGTCTATAGTATTATTATTATAATATCTACATTTTAGTAAATATAAAAGTACCTTCAATAGGTTCCCCAACCTCATCATTTGAGCCTTTTGGTCTGCCAAAGTTTCTAGAACAGGCTCATTTGAAAGTTTCACATGTTTACGATTGGCTACAGGAGTCACAAGGCCATCCAAATTTCTGTGCTGAACAAGGAACATTCGCAACGATAACTATAATCCTAAATACGTTTCCCTTTAATCGTAAAATGGATTTTATTTTTCTAATATCTTCTTCTTTGTCTGTTGCCTGAAGCATAATGTGTAGCTCCCAATCACTGACGTTTACAATACATTCAGTCACGAGTGAATGATATAATGAAAAAATTATGATGACTCCGAGAAGGACCCATGATACATATTTTGAGCTCAGAATCTATTTACAGGTAAGTTAAATTCCCTTATTTTTCAAGATCAAACAGTTCGTGGTAACGAACTGTAGTAAGGAGCGACCCGGCTCTATAGTAACCAAAACTCTAAAAAACAGAGTTTTGATATCAATAGCTACATCAAAAGAATCGCATTTTAATGCTGATTTTAAATATATAAGTTTCATCAAGTTTAGTGTTACCCATCAAAAGTTACGAGCCTGAGAAAATTTGCCTTATTTAGGAAAATAGGGGAAAACACCCCCTAAAAGTCGTATGATCTTAACGAAAATGACACCATCAGATTCAGCGTATCAGAGAACCCTACTGTAGAAGTTTCAAGCTCCTATCTACAAAAATGTGGAATTTTGTATTTTTTGCCAGAAGACAAATCACGGGTGCGTGTTTATTTGTTTGTTTGTTGTTTTTTTTCCAGGGGTCATCGTATCGACCAAGTGGTCCTAGAATGTCGCAAGAGGGCTCATTATAACGGAAATGAAAAGTTCTAGTGCCCTTTTTAAGTGACCCAAAAAATTGGAGGGCATCTAGGCCCCCTCCCACGCTCATTTTTTCCCAAAGTCAACGGATCAAAATTGTGAGATACCCATTTTGTTCAGCATAGCCGAAAACCATAATAACTATGTCTTTGGGGATGATTTACTTCCCCACAATCCCTGGGGGAGGGGCTGCAAGTTACAAACTTTGACCATTGTTTACATATAGTAATGGTTATTGGGAAGTGTACGGACGTTTTCAGGGGGATTTTATTTTGTTTGGGGGTGGGGATGAGGAGAGGGGACTATGTTGGAGGATCTTTCCTTGGAGGAATCTGTCATGGGGGAAGAAAAATTCAATGACAAGGGCGCAGGATTTTCTAGTATTACTATAAGAAAACAATGAAAAATAAACCTGAAAACGTTTTTTCAAATGAAAGAAAGAAGTAGCATTGAAACTTAAAACGAACAGAGATTATTACGCATATGAGGGGTTCTAAAAATACTTTAGCATAAAGAGCGAGGTATTTAGGAGGAGATAAATACCTTGCTCTTTATGCTAAAGTATTTTTAGTAATTTCAACTATTTATTCTACGGCCTTTCTGATTCAGGGGTCATTCTTAAAGAATTGGGACAAAACTTACGATTTAGTGTAAAGAGCGAGGTATTAACGAGGGTACAAACCCCCTCGTATACAATAATAAAAATATAAGGTTATGAAAGTTTGTTATGTAAGTTAATTCTTAAGTTAAGCATATTTTTTACTAATAAAAACGTTCATTAAAAATTAAAAGTTCTAGTTGCCTTTTTAAGTAACCGAAAAATTGGAGGGCAACTAGGCCTCCTTCTCCACCCCTTATTTCTCAAAATCGTCTGATCAAAACTAAGAGAAAGCCGTTTAGCCAAAAAAAGAATTAATATACAAATTTCATTTTAATAGTTTATGTGCGGAGAGCCAAAACCAATCATGCATTAATTCAAAAACGTTCGGAAATTAAATAAAAAAAAACTAATTTTTTAGCTGAAAGTAAGGAGCGACATTAAAACTTAAAACGAACAGAAATTACTCCGTAAATGAAATGAGTTGTCCCCTCCGCAATCCCTCGCTCTTTACGCTAAGCTTTGACTCTTTGCCACAATTCTACTTTTTAAAACAATTAAAAGCTTTAGCGTAAAGAGCGAGGGATTGCGGAGGGGACAACTCATTTCATATACGGAGTAATTTCTGTTCGTTTTAAGTTTTAATGTCGCTCCTTATTTTCAGCTAAAAAATTGTTTTTTTTTTATTTAATTACTTGAAAGATCTGTCGGTAGGGTTCATATTCAGAGTTAATGTGGATAGTATTGAATTTGACACTGGTAAAAAAAAAGTCAGTTATGTTCCTTGTGCTAATGAGGGGTTGGGAAGAGACTCTTTGGAATCATTATGCTGAAGAATTGTGATACTGTTAAACAGACTGTTAAATAGTTAGATACTGTTAAAAAAAACTATGAGAAAGCCATTTAGCCAAAAAGAAAATTAATATGCAAATTTCGTTTTAATTATTTATGTGCGGAGAGCCAAGATCAAAACATGAATGAATTAAAAAACGTGCAGAAATTAAAAAAAAAACAAGTTTTTTTAAATGAAAGTAAGGACCGACATTAAAACTTAAAACGAACAGAAATTACTCCATATATGAAAGGGGCTTTTCTTCCTCAACGCCCCGCTCTTTACGCTAAAGTTTTTTCCTTTTTAAAAAGTAGAGCTAAGAAAAAGAGTCAAACTTTAGCGTACAGAGGGAGGCCTTGAGGAAGAAAAGCCCCACAAAACAAATACAACGTAGAAACAATAGGGAAAGTTTTTTCAAGACAATGGAAATTATTTATGTAGATATTTCGGCCCTATGTCCAAGGGCCGTCTTCAGCACTATACAATACTATATATATATATATATATATATATATATATATATATATATATATATATATATATATATATATATATATATAAAAGAACTTACATGACAAATTTAGACTTTTGGTATTGGAAAAACCATTTACTGTAGATTAGCTACCATTAGGATACCATATCAAAATATGGAGTATTTTACACTAAGATCAATCATAAGGACATTCATCTTTATGCTGGTGATACTTCCAAAAGTTGGTGATGAACGTGATTCACTTATGAACGATCACAAATGTGCTGTTGTCAAAGAAGATGGATTTAACTTCTACTCATGTATAAACGACAGATATGATGATGAGATGGCCATTGAACCATATTCAGAGGATTTATCAAAAGTAGTAGCATCAACTGCCAAACCTGAGGAAGAGGACAGTGATTCTGAGGAGGAGGACAATGATGATGAGGAGGTCACTATGTCACTAGCTGCCAGAAGTTGATGGCAATGCATTCCCCCATTACCTGCCACATCCAGTGCCTTTGAATCTCATTTTAGTTATATTGTTTTTAAAAGTTTCGATCTCATTTCTACGTCGGAAATTAAAAGTTTTTTGATATAAAAAAAAGGGACAAATTTAGACTTTTGGTATTGGAAAAACCATTTGCTGTAGATTAACTACCATTAGGATACCATATCAAAATATGGAGTATTTTACACTAAGATCAATCATAAGGACATTCATCTTTATGCTGGTGATACTTCCAAAAGTTGGTGATGAACGTGATTCACTTATGAACGATCACAAATGTGCTGTTGTCAAAGAAGATGGTTTTAACTTCTACTCATGTATCAACGACAGATATGATGATGAGATGGCCATTGAACCATATTCAGATGATTTATCAAAAGTAGTAGCATCAACTGCAAAACCTGAGGAAGAGGACAGTGATTCTGAGGAAGAGGACAATGATGATGAGGAGGTCACGATGTCACTAGCTGCCAGAAGTTGATGGCAATGCATTCCCCATTACCTGCCACATCCAGTGCCTTTGAATCTCATTTTAGTTATATTGTTTTTAAAAGTTTCGATCTCATTTCTACGTCGGAAATTAAAAGTTTTTTGATATAAAAAAAAGGGACAAATTTAGACTTTTGGTATTGGAAAAACCATTTGCTGTAGATTAACTACCATTAGGATACCATATCAAAATATGGAGTATTTTACACTAAGATCAATCATAAGGACATTCATCTTTATGCTGGTGATACTTCCAAAAGTTGGTGATGAACGTGATTCACTTATGAACGATCACAAATGTGCTGTTGTCAAAGAAGATGGATTTAACTTCTACTCATGTATCAACGACAGATATGATGATGAGATGGCCATTAAACCATATTCAGATGATTTATCAAAAGTAGTAGCATCAACTGCCAAACCTGAGGAAGAGGACAGTGATTCTGAGGAAGAGGACAATGATGATGAGGAGGTCACTATGTCACTAGCTGCCAGAAGTTGATGGCAATGCATTCCCCATTACCTGCCACATCCAGTGCCTTTGAATCTCATTTTAGTTATATTGTTTTTAAAAGTTTCGATCTCATTTCTACGTCAGAAATTAAAAGTTTTTTGATAAAAAAAAAAAAAAATCAGTTTTAATTCTCACAATTTGATGTAAGTTCTTTTATATATATATATAGTATTGTATTGTGCTGAAGACGGCCCTTGGACATAGGGCCGAAATATCTACATAAATAATTTCCATTGTCTTGAAAAAACTTTCCCTATTGTTTCTACGTTGTATTTGTTTGTTACAGAAAGGCTGTGTGGTCTTCGTCGCTATTTAAAGAAAAGCCCCTTTCATATACGGAGTAATAATCAAACTGAGAAGAGCATGTCTTGGCCAATTTGGCCGAGAGGGCATTTATAACAAAGTTATATATTCAGATTTGTCCCTTTTAAATCATCATTGTTCAGTCCAATAAAACTTTAAGTGTCACCAGACCTGACGACCGATTAGCTTCTTAAAAAATACATTAAAAAACTAACCTAATTTATTTTTTGAATTGCTATTAAATAGTAAAATTTTTATTCATTTATCATTTCACCATTCCAGGGAAATTCGCTTATTTTAGTGGTTTCAGTTTGTTTTGTCTTTTATTATTCTTCCATTTTTGAAATGAACGGCTGAGCGAAGGTCTTAAAAGGAGGGAAGGAAAAGTTTGCATTTCATTATCTCTTTTGCACTGGCAGGAAATATCTTCGTTTTTTCTTCTTCAGTCTTTGCACATCTTGTAAAACGTTTTTTCGTCTCGACATAGATTATGAGACGTTAAAAATACGTCAGATAGCACTAAATGGCGACTCAGAACACTTAATTACATAGGAAAGGTCCTATCATCTTGGAATAATCTAGAAGACACTAGAGGTATATCTGATATAAATAAATCAGAGCGAAAAACACTAAAAATATTAGAAAAGTTCTATCTTTTTGAAATACACTAGAAGATACTAGAAGTACATCGAAAAGGCATAAATAAGAACCGAATACACTGAAAACATCTGAAAAGATCTAATCCTTTCGAAATAAGCTAGGAGATCCCAGAACAAAATAGGATAGAACTATATCTGGGTGTTAGAAACTAAAAAACAGAACAGCTCAAAAAAATTTACAATACTTCTTAGGACAGCAAACAGAACTCCCACGGGTTGAATTAGGAGAAGATTAGAGTAAGTAGCTTGAAAAAGACTAACACGACTCGTATCAGGTGAACATATCAGGTAACAAATTTTGATCAAGAAGGCTTCACAATAAACAGAAAGCAGCCACTAGTTGAAGCATGAAAGAAAACAAACAATAATTTCACACTTAAGTTGCCCAACGAATTTTCAAACGAATATTTCGAACAAAGCCACATTCTGAAAACTAAGAACACAATAACCAGTCAAGGAATGAAACATTAGGCTTTCTCCAAAATTGAAAAGTCAAAGCATGGAATATACCAAATCATAATTTCAAAGCCATTTTCAAAATTCTAAGAAATCTATTACAGTAGTTGCAAAAAGGCAAAAGGAAATATTCGAAACTATATTCTTCAAACAAGTCAAATTCAAAATTATAAGAAATCTACCACAGAAGCCAATGAACACCCAACTTAGCATAACAAACCCTAAGTTTTTTATTTATAGTTTCTAAAAATTAAAAGAAAGCACGGACAAGTCAAAGTATGGAACCAAGAAAAAAAACAATTGTACACAAAGTCATCAAAAGAGTCCCCCAAAAATTCAAAGCCCTAAACATGGCCCATAATAAATACAAATTAACCCACTTTCGGAATTCTAAGAAACATACTGCAGAAACGATCTAACCCGCAAAGTATATAAACCAGAGCGTATCTGAAATAAATTCACTTCCAGTATGCTAAAAAATAACACGGAAAACAAGAAATGGCATAATAAATATTCAAGACCATGACATTCAAAAACCAGCCCACGGAACACAAAAAATCTGGTAAAAAAACAACAAAAAATAGCAAACTATATGTCCCCCGTTATAAAGTTCAAGTTACACATCTACAAAATACTATAAAGCCCAGTACAGGTAACTCCAACGAGGAGACAACATTCTTTCACGGTCACCCCTCAATCTATGGAAATATAACCCTTCAGTGTCTGAAGATTTTTCAAGTTTACGTTTTATTTTGGGTAGCATGGACTAGTTCTTTTGAATATCAAACAAACCTACAAGGAATACTGACTCCTTCTTTGACTATTTCACAAAAAGATTGTGTGAAGAAATTTGTAGTAAATTAGGTGGTATTCCATGAATAAAATGTGTGACTATGTCAGTCAATAGTAACCGAAATGAGATTCTACTGTTAGAGGAAGAGAACGAAATTTATAAAACTTATAATAGTACCATTAGTACTATCACCTTACAAAGTGTATTATGTTGGCCAAAGAAGCTTCATTTAACATACTTCATAATAAGAGAAAGAAAGCAGTGCATACCACCCTGGAAATGATTTTTTCAATGCAAATCTACAACATCAAACATGTACTCTCTTTTGTACTTTTGTCTTTCCGCTATATTCAATTTGTTTTTTCGTCTCATGTGTTTGATTCAGCTAGTATAGACTAGTTGGTTTTCACAAACTGAGAAAGCCTTCCAAGGAAATACAAGACTGAAAAGTTTAACAGAAATTTGACAACTCAAAAACACAGAGAAACAATAAAAACATCCCAAATCAAAGATCTCTAACAAAATATAACTATGAAAAGCAACACATCATAGCAAAGAACAAGAGCTAAGAGCTCATATGACACTTGTGACGAGGCAAGAAGATCTAAGAGCCAAGAGCTCATATGGTATGAGCTCTAACAAAATCCTAAGAACCAATAGATTGATCTAAAAGGAAAATCAGAGGCTTAACGCCGGTCAGGATTTAAAATAAGAGCTCTGAGTCACGATGTCCTTCTAAATATCAAAATTCATAAAGATCCGATAACCCACTCGTAAGATATAAATACCCCATTTTTTCAAAATTTTCCTCTCCCTTTAGCCCCCCAGATGGTCGAATCTGGAAAAAAAAACTTTATCAAGTCAATTTGTACAGCTCCCTGACACGCCTACCAATTTCCATCGTCCTAGCACGTCCAAAAGCACCAAACTCGCCAAATCACTGAACCCCTCCCCCAACTCCCCCAAAGAGAGCGAGCCCAGTACGGTTACGTCAATCACATATCAAGGACATTTGCTTATTCTATCCACCGAGCTTCATCCCGATTCCTCCACTCCAAGTATTTTCCAAGATTTCCCCCTCCAACTCCCCCCAATGTCAAAAGATCTGGTCAGGATTTGAAATAAGAGCTCTGAGACATGAATTCCTTCTAAATATCAAATTTCATTAAGATCCGATCACCTATTCGTTAGATAAAAAATACCCTAATTTTTAAATTTTTCCAAGAATTCCGGTTTCCCCCTCCAGCTCCCTCCAATGTCACAGAATCTGGGTGGAATTCAAAATTAGAGCTTTAAAGCGCAAGATCCTTCTAAATATCAAATTTCATTAAGATCTGGTCACCCTTTCGCAAGTTACAAAAACCTAAATTTTCAAAATACCCCCCCCCCCCACCAACTCCACCAAAGAGAGCAGATCCAGTCCGATTATGTCAGACACGTATCTTAGACAGGTTTTTATTCTTCCCATCCAGTTTCATCCTGATCTCTCCGCTTTAAGTATTTTCTAATATTTCCAGTCCCCCCCAACTGCCCCCCCCCCCATGACGCTGGATCCGGTAGAGATTTAAAATAAGAGATCTGAATTACGAGGTCCTTCTAAATATGAAGTTTCATGAAGATCCGATCACGCCTTCGTAACGTATTTTTTTCAAATTTTTCAAAATTAACCCCCCCCCCAATCAATAGAGCGGATCCGTTCCAAATATGTAAATCACGTATCCAAGTTATTTTTCCCACCAAGTTTTATCCCGATCCCTCCAATCTAAGCGTTTTCCACGATTTTAAGTTCCCCCACCCGAAAATCCCCTCAATGTCACCAGATCCGGTTGGGATTTAAAATAAGAGCTTTGAGACACGATATCCTTCTAAATATCAAAGTTCGTTGAGATCCGGTCACCCGTTCGTAATTTAAAAACACTTCATTTTTTTCCAATTTTTCAGAACTACCCCCCCCCCCCCCAAATACCCCGAAGAGACCGGATCCGTTCCCGTTATGTCAATCATGTACCTATAACTTGTGCTAATTTTTACCACCAAGTTTCATCCTGATCCGTCCACTCTTAGCGTTTTCCAAGATTTTAGGTCTCCTCCTTCCAACTCCCCCAAATGTCACCAGATCCGGTTGGGATTTAGAATAAGAGCTCTGAGACACGATATATTTCCAAACATCATATTTCATTAAGATCTGATCAACCATTCGTAAGTTGAAAATATTTCTATTTTTCTATTTTTTCCGAATTAACGGGCCCCCCATTCCCCCCCCCCCAGATTGTCAAATCAGGAAAACGACTGTTTCTAATTTAATCTGGTCCGGTCCCTGATAGGCCTACCAAATTCCATCATCCTAGCTTACCTGGAAGTGCCTAAAGTAGCAAAACCAGGACAGACCAAGAGACCGACAGATTTTGCGATTGCTCTGTCACTTGGTTAATACCAAGCGCCATAAAAACCAAATAACAAAACGAACACCCTAAATCATAAGCTCCAAACAAACAAAAAAACCTGGTAGATGTCGACATTTAGTTTTCTGCCGTTTATTCGGATCAGTCGTCCAAGCTCTATATTTTAAGACAGGACAATTCCATCAATTCTCGAGTTTGGCCATACAAACTATAAGTTTTTATAATGGACAAGATAGGCTGATTCTTTTGGTATCCCCATAACTGATCTATAATAATTTTTGCAATAGAAGTATAAAAATGGTGTTTCTGGTTTATAAAATTGTTGACACTGGAAAATAATTCGAAGGATTTTTTTCAACAATAATTTTCCAAATGTCGATCCTTTTGTTATGTAAAACCTTCAATTTCATTATTTGAAGTAAATATATTGCACAGACAAGTTGATTACTTTGTGTAATTTTGCAAAGATATCTAACATATGACACAACTTGGATAGCCATGTCGTTTTGAAGAAAACTAGCAGTTTCACATTATCCTTTGTTAAAATATATTTCAATTTCGTCCTTTAATAACAATAATCATCTTAACCTTAGACCTCTTGACAACAACTTTACTTTCGCATGTAACAATAGAGTTGTGTAGTTGGAAGCCGTATCCCTACAGAGATTTGAAAATTAATGATTGTCAAGAACGTGGTTCTTAATAAAATTTATAACCTTAACAGCATCCTGAAGCAAATCATTCGATTCTGGAGCTAATTGTTTTTGCTTATCATTATGAGCGGCTATTATGATTAGCTGTAACCAATATTTTTGACTGTTATTGCAATTACATCATCTGAGTATAATCAACAGTAATTTTTCCTTATTAAACCTTCAGTAATAAAAATTTGCAAACTTTACAATTTATGTCCTTCCCTCTAGTAAGGTCTTTTATAGGAAGACAAAATAACAATTCCTCTTCCATGAATCTTTATAAGTTCAGCTGACAAAAATAAACATCTAGATGTTATAAAATCGCGCATTTAAATATTTAACTTTAAAATCTTTTGCGACCAAAAAATTTTGCCACGCGACCCAACTTGAGGTCGCAACCAATAATTTAAGACGCCCTGGTCTATCTTAAAACTATAACACCTTTTTCGGCGATTTTAGGGTCTTTCGTCCTTAATTAGTTATTGCTTATGCATAATTATTTCAGAAAGACTCTTTCACCTCAAACGATAAAGAATTTCAATGAGTTTCTTTTTTTTTAAGAACTTGAATACTTTAGCGTGAATAATTTTGGTTGTACATAATAAACATTTAAGAATTCCAGAAACTACTTAATTGTTTTAGTTGCTATGTAATCAAAAACGAAGAAAACAAAAGAAATAGTGAGTAAAAATTTCAAACTGTTAGCAACAATCAGAGAAAATTGTCGTGACTTTTTCCAGCACCATCTACTAGTTCAACTTTAGCCTGAACTACAGCAAGGCTATACTACCAATACACTCCTCATTATATCTCTCTCCCTACTTCACTCCACTCTAATCTAAATGAAGATATTTGTAACTTTAATTAAAAAAATTGAAAATTTCAAGGAAAAACTCACTTTATCCCATATATCCATTATATGGGGCGTTTTTTTGGAGACAACGAATAATACCCTCAGGATGACCTAATATAAAATTATAATTTATGTGTTAATGCTAATGGCAAAATAGAAAAAAAAACTACAGTAATATTAAAAAAAAGCAGTCGACAAAACAACAGGAGCTAAGAGCTCATATGGCACTTGTGGCGAGCCAAGAAGAGCTAAGAGCCAAGAGCTTATATGGTATGAGCTCTAACAAAATTCTAAGAATCAATAGATTGATTTAAAAGGAGAATCAGAGGCTTAATGCCCGTCAGGATTTAAAATAAGAGCTCTGAGTCACGATATTCTTCTAAATATCAAAATTCATTAAGATCCGATCACCCACTCGTAAGTAATAAATACCTAATTTTTTCTAATTTTTCCTCTCCCTTTAGCCCCCCAGAAGGTCGAATATGGAAAAACGACTTTATCGAGGAAATTTGTGCAGCTCCCTGTCACGCCTACCAATTTTCATCGTCCTAACACGTCCAGAAGCACCAAACTCGCCAAATCACTGAGCCCCTCCCACCAACTCCCCCAAAAAGAGCGAATCCAGAAGGGTTACGTCAATCACGTTTCAAGGAAATTTGCTTATTCTATCCACCAAGCTTCATCCAGATTCCTCCACTCAAGTGTTTTCCCAAATTTCCCCCTCCAGCTCCCCCCAATGTAAAAAGATCTGGTCGGGATTTAAAATAAGAGTTCTGAGACATGAATTCCTTCTAAAAATTAAATTTCATTAAGATCCGATCACCTATTCGTAAGATAAAAATACCCCAGTTTTCACGTTTTCCAAGAATTCCGGTTTCACCCTCCAACTCCCCCCAATGTCACAGGATCTTGTCAGAAATTAAAATTAAAGCTTTAAAGCACAAGATCCTTCTATATATCAAATTTCATTAAGATCTGATCACCCTTTCGTAAGTTACAAATACCTCATTTTTCCAAATTCCCCCCCCCCCAACTCCACCAGAGAGCAGATCCGGTCCGGTTATGTCAGTCACGTATCTTAGACAGGTTTTTATTCTTGCCATCCATTTTCGTTCTGATTCTGATTTTTCAGAGTTAACCCCCCCCCCAACTACCGCAAAGAGAGCTTGAAGTATTTCCTAAGATATCTGCCCCCCCCCTCCCCCCAACTGCCCGCCCCTCAATGACGCTGAATCAGACTGAGATTTAAAATAAGAGATCTGAGTTACGAGGTCCTTCTAAATATGAAATTTCATAAAAATCTGATCATATCTTCGTAAGTTAAAAATACCTAATTTTTTAATGTTTTACAAATAAACCTCCCCCCCCCCCAACTCCCCCTAAGCGAGTGGATCCGTTCCAATTACGTCAATCATGTATCTAGGACTTGTGCTTATTTTCCCACCAAGTTTCATCCCGATCCCTTCACTCTAAGCGTTTTCCAAAATTTTAGGTTACCCCCCCCCCCCAACTCCCGCCAATGTCATCGGGTCCGGTCAAGATTTAAAATAAGAGCTCTGAGACGCAATTTCCTTCCAAAATCAAATTTCATTACGATCTGATTACTCAGAATAGGTTAAAAATACTTCATTTTTTCAAATTTTTCAGAATCAACCCCCCCCCCCCACTCCCCCGAACAGAGCGGATCCGTTCCGGTTATGGCAATGACGTATCGAGAACTTGTATTTATTTTCCCACCAAGTTTCATCCCGATCCCTCGGCTCTTAGCGTTTCCCAAGATTTTAGCCCCCCCCCCCTCCGACTACCCCCAATGTCCCCCGATACGGTCTTAGTTTAAAATAAGAGCTCTGAGACACGATATGAGACCCCAAAGAGAGCGGATCCGTTCCGGTTATGTCAATCACGTTTCTGGAACTTGTATTTGTTTTCCTACCAAGTTTCATCCGGATCCCTCGGCTCTTAGCGTTTCCCAAGATTGTAGCCCCCCCCCCAACAACCCCCGATGTCACCGGATACGGTCAGGAGTTAGAATAAGAGCTGTGAGACACGATATGTTTCGAAACATCAAATTTCAATCAGATCCGATCGCTCCTTCGTAAGTTAAAAATACCTCATTTTTCTAATTTTTCAGAATTAACCCTCCCCCCAACTCCCCCAAAGAAAGTGGGGCCGTAAAATTGCTTACCTGGAAGTGCCTAAAGTAGCAAAACCAGGACAGACCAACAGACCGACAGATTTTGCGATTGCTATGTCACTTGGTTAATACCAAGCGCCATAAAAACTAAATAACAAAACGAACACCCTAAATCATAAGCTCTAAACAAACAAAAAAACCTGGTAGATGTCGACATTTAGTTTTCTGCCGTTTATTCGGATCAGTCGTCCAAGCTCTATAATTTAAGACAGGACAATTCCATCAATTCTCGAGTTTGGCCATACAAACTATAAGTTTTTATAAGCGACAAGATAGGCTGATTCTTTTGGTAAAATTAATCATATTTATAACCAGCATCTCAAAAACTTCATTAAAGCTTCCCATCTATGCCCAGTAGGCACGCCTCATATAATTAGTAAGGCAAACCATAAGGAAATACTACCCTAGTATTATTCATCTTCAAAACACACCTGGAAAATCGTGAATTACGGTGTTGGTGCGGGTAAACGGTCTAATAATTTTTGTAAGTCACTGCTAAATAAATGTCTAAATATATAGAGCTGATCTATGAAAGTGCATAAAGTCTGACAAACATCGAAGTTCACTACATGAGTTTGTAAACAGTCTGGTTAATCTTCTTGAAGCGTAAAGGGGTCTGGATAAACAAAAATTACCAGTTGTCACAGGGGAGACGATACTATTATCAAATGTAAAAATCTGATTTTTTAAGGTAGATTACCTGATTGTGCAAATCATTGCAAAATGCAAGCTAAATTACTTTTGTCTGGGCTAAAATGTGGGTCGGCATCGATTAGGTTAGTAATTGAAATGTTGGTGTTTGCTTAATAGCTTCAGAATTGATAAACTGATTTGTGGCTTTTCTTTATCTAACCATTTTATTTGTATTTTTCATGATTTTTTTCTGCTTGAGATACGATAAATATTATTTTTTTAAATGACTTTCAACTCCAATTATGTTCTTACCACTGGCAATGCATTCCATGCCTTTATCAATGAGCAAATGTTGGTTATATGGCCAAGGCAAAACAAGAACTCCAGATTGATCAGAATGTTCCAGTCGCCTACAGATCTGGTCTACACAGTATGTTGGATTGTTTTCTGCCACCTGAAAAATATACAAGAAGAGTTTACACCAAATTTCATTCCAGAAGTAAGGGTGGAAGGGAATCTTGTCAAGATCGGCATTAATAACAAGAGGGTTATTAGAACTTCTCAGGTGGAAGAACAAAAGATGAATTATGGTCAAACCGGCGACTAAAAAGAGGTTGAAAAAAAATTAAAGGGGAATAATCACGCTAAAATCGGGTGGGTTTATCTACAGCAAATCCGACTCACAGCCATTGTTCTACATCATTGTCATTGTAGGGCAGCACTGAAACCAGATTTGTAATTACTGTAGCTCCCCAAAAGGACATCTGGCCCCAAGAACTGACGTAGCCTAGATAAGCAGTGGCTATCACGAGAAACAACAGGGTGATCACTGTCATTCATGTCTCAAAGTAGTGGAAGAACCCATGATATATCCCTCCACCAATGTGAAAAAAAAAATTAAAAAAAGATGCCCCATCGCCATGGACAGTTTGAAGAAAACAGTCATAACTAATGTTTCGATAAATATGAGCAACTTTAAAAAAGGCTAAATCAACTCTCTCCGTGCAATACATCGCTTAAAAAAAGGCCAGTGACGATCTGAATCATCAGACAGAGACTTAGGAGGGATCCAAAGTTTCATCAAATAGAAATATTGGCTGGTAGAGGTAGGTAGAGAGAGCGGATTTGATAGTTTTGAGGGTAGATTATCTTGTGTAAAAATAGCGTTGCAATTCTTAAAAGTTGGTAAGTTACTAAACTATTGATCGGAAGGGCTTCTTATTTCTGTTCAAAAAATTAATAACCAGTAAGAGGGCCAGAAATAGATATACTAACACGCACGAACATGCTAAGAGGGTAAGAAAACTAACATTTAAATTGATCACTATGTAGTCGTTAAGGCCTCGATGCCCTGTTGGAGGGCCTACAGATACCTCAACCCTAGTTAAAATTCATAACGATATAACGATTCCAGGAAGGGCCCAGAGGAGGAAGGTTAATTCAATAGCAAACTTCTAATTATCTCTTGGTAAAAAACATAAATGAAGATCACTAGGATCCCTCCTTGAAAAATCTACAAAAGAAATCATTCTCAAGTGATATACAAACTAAGAGAGTATGATCGAAAAGCGACAAATTGAATGCTAGAGAGTAATTGGGTAGGAGCATGTGTACAGAGATGACAACGATAAATAGGATATCAAATGCTAGTTTAATATAAATATTATCTTTGGAAGTTAAATATGTTATTAGCTCAATTAAAGACTGAAAGATTCTTGTAAATTCGGCGTACAAGACCAATATTGTTTTTTGATTACACAGGTAATTATAATAACTTACCTTTACACTGCTCCTAGGATTTACTTATTCTCTCCTCGAGAAGTAATAAATAAGGATAAAGATCTTCCAGAGCCATAGCTGACGCATAGGGCGTCGAATCGACGTTTCAGTTGCTGGGTGTTTTTACAGGGACAAGTAGCAAGCTTGTCGCCCAACCTTGCTGCGGTGGGGATCGAACCCTGGGCCCCATATTCCCAAGGAAGAACATCAATCCACTGTGCTACAACAGGTCTTCAAGAAGTAAACATCTTTTATTGACTCCGCTATGATAAGAATTCCTTATTCTTTTAATATTTTGACTGCTGATGTACTCAAAGTATATAATAATAATTAACACATTTTTTTTCTTCGTTATCTTATTTGGTGAAGGAGCGTTAGATTATCAGTCTCAGTATGTTTAGTACGTTCATCAAGATCAGACCAAAAACAGTTTTTAAATGATTAAGTGTTTTTATCTTACAAAATGATTTCTGTCTAACTTTTCACAAGTCTCCAACAGCGCAAATTTTTAGAGCGCTTGACTCGGAAAAGAAAGGTCTTTGGTTCAATTTTGGAAGTCTGCATCATTTTTTTATGAATTTTAAGATAGCCATTTTGTTCACCATAGTCAAAAAATCTAACAACTATATCGTTAAGGACGACTTAATCCCTCAGAGTCCTCAGAGAAAATGCTGCAAAGTCGAAATTTGGACCATTGTTTACATATAGTATTGGTTATTCGGACGTATACAGTCGTTTTAGAAGGAATATTTCTGGTGATGGTAGTTTTGGGGGTCTTTTTTGGCGGTTACGAGGGAGGATCTATTCATTGAGGAATTTTTACAGGGGAAGAGAATTTCCATCACTTGAGCTCTGGATTTTCCAGCATTATTTAAAAAAATTGATGAGAAATTTGAACTTTAGTATAAAGAGCGAGGTATTGACGGGGGGGGGGGCACCTCGTATACGTAACAAAAATATATAAACATAGAAGTTTGCGATTTGATTCGCTGGCATATGCAAAAAAAAAACATAAACGATCTTCAAACGTGGAGGCGGATCTTCGATAAGCACTGAGGGAGTCAACAAGAGCATAACTGGGGATTTATTTCAAGTCCCTTCTCTAAAATCATTGCATGCAATAAGCCTTTTCTCTATTCATCAAAATTATTATTGAAGTATCTCTTGTTGCTTGAAACTGTATCTTTTAGAGATGTCACATTTTTTAACTCTCTTAGGTTATAATCTATCCAATCTTTTCCATGTTCAATTGTTCTATTTTTAAATAACTCAAGTAGAGGTTTCAGCATAGTCTTATACATGGAAGAAGCTTCATCTTTAATATATTTTATAGACGTATCACATTTTTGCATTATGTATCTTCTATTAATACTTCTATTAAACTGATATTTCTCTTATTCGTTTCAAAATTGTTTTCAGGAATCTTATTAACTTTTAAAATCCTGGTTAATTTGTCTTTTTTGTTCTTTTTTCTGATGTTCTAATGTCAACTTTTGTCTTTCTCTACTTTCTTGGTTTATACTCATTTCTATTATTATAACTACTACCAAGTTGTTTTTTTCTTTTTTTCTACTGTATGCTAGTGTTTATTCTTCCTCATCTTCATTTCATATTTATTGTTTGATTTAGGGTATTATTTATGGCTCTTTTAGCGCTCTATTATTGTGTTGTATGGTCCATAACAAACATATAATAGTGAACATATAATAGTAATAGTGAATAAATGAATTAATGAATAAGGTAAAAAAATAATAAAAATTAACTGAAAATGCTTACATTCCTGAAATAATCCACCTCATCTTCAGTCATCTTTATTTTTGGATTCACATCTGCCAGGCAACAAGCGCAGCACAAAATGCTCAGATAATAGCCCAAAGAAAGTGGAAATTGTTTGAATAATATCTAACAGGAAAAAAATCATGGCTTAGTGTTTAAAGATTATTTAAGGGTTTATATAATTAGCCATTGTAGCATCTAACTCATCCTTGGAAACATTGGATTTTACGTTAGACTTTGCTGAGCACCAAGTGCACATGACCAACCCCCTAATTTTGTTCAGCCCATAGCCAATATCAATTGGAAACGAACTGAACAAAATCTAATGAAAACAAAAAAAAATAATGACTAAGCATTTGAAGATTATTGACGAATTTATAAAATTAAGATTTGTTCAAAAATTTTTTAAGAGTAACGAAATTCAATGGTTCTCATTTGAAAGTGAATTGACCGCATAAATAACAAAAAAAAAATATTTTTTTTTAACTGAAAGTAAGGAGCGACATTACTTAAAACGAAAACGAACAGAAATTATATTTTCAATATCTAAAGGATAATTCTGTAATTCAAGTAAACTTTCCCCCAAAGAGTTAATACCACTCTGGCCACTAATAGAAATCGCCAAATTACTCATGGTGGATGGCAGTTCCCCTCCACGACTAAATCCACCAGACCACAGGTATAAAGAAAAAATGTAAGGAAAAAAAGTAAAAAATAATATAACCAAGGCAAGGACAAATAAAATTATATAATCAAGGTGAGGGTAAATAAGAAAAAGCAGGGAAAGAGAAGAAAAAAGAAACAAGAAAAAACTAAGAAATAAACAAATAATCAGCACTGGAAATATAGACCATTCATTCATAATCATGATAATAATATACGAAAATAATCAGTTTGCGAATCACTATAAACGCAAAAAAAAAGTTCTCCATAGGGGGGGGGGATTAGCCAACGAGACAATTCAGAAAAAAACAACGACAAAAGAAAATAAGCAAAATACGGCCTAGGAACTTTTTGAATGGGAGTTCTATTGTATTTTCTAAGGGTTAAAACTAAATGGAGGATTAACAGCCCTCCCAAAGCCCATAATTCCAAAATACATTCTATTAAAACTTTGAAAGAGCTTTCTTGTTTCGCACTGTTGAATTATTCAGTGCTTATTTGTTTGGGGATGTCAATCTCATCATAGTTATCAGGACAAGAGTAATACTTTCGGGAATTCATTCATTATTCACATATAGTATATATGTTGCTGATAAAGGTATGATTGTTTGAACTTCACTTTACAAAAACATGAAGGACATTCAGACAAGCCTTACAAAGAATGCTCAGGGAAGTGTTTAAATGAATATATGTGTATATATAGATTGTCAACAGGACGTAACTCAGCAATGACTGAATATATTAATTTAAAACTTTCAGAAAATGATAAGGGAGATGATTAAAAAGACAAAATTTGCGTGCAACCAATACAACTACAGCTACTGACACTACTACTGCTACAATTACTACACTACTTCATTTAAAATATTTAGGAGCAATTTGAACCAAATAAAAATACTATGTGCATTTACTTTGTAAAAGGACCGTATGTCAAGAATTCATTTGGGTATTAAGTTAAAACTTTCGGAGAATACTTAAGCGGGAAGATTATCTGGACAAAAGACAATATATGCACACTGATGATAAATAAAACTGCTACTGCTATATTTACTACTACTATTTCAACTTCTTCGACAACTAATCCTATTTCAACTACTAGTAAGGCTGAGAGTATTACGATAAGAAGTACAAGAATACTCAGGTTATAAATAGGACATATCAGCAATGTCAGAGCAATGGCTAATTTTATTAAGTCGACACTTTAAGGACTTGACGAGAGGGCTTTTAGACTGACCCAACAGAAATCCGTTCAAATACTTCTGCTACTAGCATTACCACTATTATAATTAATACTACTACTAGCAATACTAATAATAATGGGGTTAAAATGGGTAAAACCAATGTGCCCGGTGCTGACGACATGTAGTCAAGTGCAGGACGACAACCTGTATTCAGGTATAGGGTAACGACATGTAGTCAGCAATTGAACATTGACATATTTATCTTTGAATTTGAGTGAGGATTAAAACCTTGAAGAAGCGTTATTTAGTGTCGGAGTTCTAGATTCGACATTGATTGACTAGTAACCAATATTGAACCAAATAAATTATGTGGATTAGAAGGACTGTGGATATTACTTATAATACGTTTATGGTACAGGTTAGAAATCTAACATTATGTTTCTTTAATTATACAGGGTTACGGCCATTCTTATTATAAGAAAAAAAGGGCGACAATTTATAGTCAAGAACAAGGTAAAGAAATATATTCAGAAAAAAGGGGACGACATGCAGTCAGGAATATGTTGACAACATAAAACCAGGAAAAAGGCAATGATTCGCTGTCAGATACATGCCCTCAACTTCTAGTCAGTGACAATGTTACGACTAACAGTCAGGAACTGGGCGACGACTCAAAGTTAAGTGCAGTGAGACGCCATACAGTCAGAAACAAGGTTATGGCATGTTGTCAGGTACAGGGTGACGACATACTCCTCCTCTATGGGAGGAGGGTGACATTGCATATACTTTTGACGAAAAAGCGGTTATGATATTTTTGGAAAAAGAAATATAAGCGGTTTTCGTATGATGGATTTGCTTTGTTTGTTCTAGTTGAAGATGAACAGAATATTTTGTGTGTGGTAGTTTGTTTGTTATTAGCAGTGTGAGAGTCAGTCTAGAATAAATAAAATAAATAATAATACTTTTCTAACATCTTCTTCATTGACTGTTGCCTAAAGCATAATGTGCAGCTCCCAATCACTGACGTTAACTATACATTCAGTCACGAGTGAATGAGAGAATGTAAAAATAAAGATGACTCCGAGAAGCACCCATGACACATATTTTGGGTATATACGCCTGAAAGATGGAGCTCAGAATCAATTTACAGGGAAGTTAAATTCCCTTATTTTTCAAGATTACGTGAAAGATCTGTCGGTAGGGTTCATATTCAGAGTTAATGTGGATAGTATTGACTTTGACACTGGTAAAAAAAAAAGTAAGTTATGTTCCTTGAGCTAATGAGGGGTTGGGAAGAGAGTGTTTGGAATCACTATGCTAAAGAATTGTGATACTGTTAAATAGTTCGAGTACGTTTAAATATTACAGATAACCAATAAAGATGTTAAGGATTGCCTATTATGATTTATAGCTGCAGTATTATGTAACAATTAAAAAGTTTTTCCCGTCTATATGGATAAAAAATTTGAAGGCACAGGCTAAATGCACATTAATATTACTTTATAGTAAGTAAATAAAAATAATACGGTATTAGACTTTACAGTCCCTACCGGCGGTGCTGATCTCTGTTTCTTGGTCTTTCAGCCAGGAAGTGCCATGGTGGGTGTAGGGCAGAGGCACCATTTGGGCATAATCTTGGGGTTGGCATGAACTCCACCTGGCCCCCCCCCCCGATTCCTTAGTGTCACGTAAGAAAAATGAGGGTTTTAGCAGCACATAGATCAAACATTTTAAGTAAAAACGCATTTTCAGCACCTGTGTGTTGCTTGGAAATGTACTGTAACCGAAGGTGGAACTCAGCCACACTGACCTCTAAGATTAATTATAACAACGAAGAATACAATCAACGAGGTTAAGTGATTAAACTGAAAGTAGAAAATTCAACCAGACTACAGGCTGGCATTCTTCAGCGAGAAACTTTTTTATTTAAGTAAACAATACGTCGGTGAAAGTAATCTTCATTGCTATGCTAGGGATTGTAACCAAAATCTTGGTTTCCCTTCAGCATAAATCTTCCAGATCAAATATATTTACAAAAAGCAAAAACACAACAAGATAAAAAAATATTACAACACTCAAGGTAACAAGGGGAGCCACCGAGGTTTCATTTTGGCAAAATCATCAACAAGCTGGTCGTAGTCCAAATTTGACTGAGACGATCATCTCCTGTTGTAGACCGCAGGTAGTTTTTCACTATTTCTAGGCTAGAAAAAAACACTCATTGCTCGCTGTTGTCACAAAAAGTGTGGCAGCAATACGAAGTACTTTAATTGCTTCTGAGTAAGCCACTGGTAATGCCTGAAGTACGTCGACAATGTCTAGGAAGTTTTCCAGCTTTTTCTCCTCATCGATCAAGAAAGGCTTGGCAATACCAGCTTGAGATTCAAGAAGAATGTCGTTGATATCAAGCTCGCCATAAAGAGCAGAGAAACGCTTGAGCGGCTCTGTGTCCATAAACTTGGTTGAGCTTGGATCCATGGCTTCGAGTGTACTCAGCACTGGCAAGTTATATGTGAACCTTCTGTCAAATTCGGCTAGTAGACAGTCAAAAGTTTCGAAGTATTCTTGCTTCATTTCATCCGCCAAAGTAGTAGTCCGATTTCCAGATTCGATGAAATTCTTTCCTAGCGTCAAAGTTGTCACAAATTGTTTCAGATGCTTGGTTATCTTTTGAGTTCTTCGAGGTCGTCCTTTCTGACAAACAGAGGAGGGTCTAGTCGCGGGTTCATTTACAGCAGGTACTTCGATTTCGATTTCTGTTGCAAACTCTTTAGCCTTTTCGAAAAGCGATACGAATAAAGCATCTGAAAGCAGGTCGGTGAGTTCACTTCTTGTGGCCTGAATCAGGGTGCGCGATCGAGAAATAACCAAGTTGTCCTGGTTTTCTTCATTCCTAACTGGACGATCCATTGCAGTTGAAGCTTCTGACGAGCATATTCCAGTCGAATATGGAGTGCCACAAGGCTCAGTTCTTGGGCCATCCCTTTTCCTCATATATGTCAACGACCTCTATCGACTATTTAGCAACCCACGATCTGATTTCTGTTGTCATTTGTGCCAGAAAGGAGATGCTGTGGTTGAAGCCTTGGATACGCCTGGTCAACATGAAGAACTCTTTGCATTTGCCGACGACACCACCCTGGGGGCTGCAGCACCTGATGAATCATCTCTTATCCTCAAGCTACAATTGATGGCAGAAAATATATATCGTTGGTTTGATGCAAATTTGTTAGCTTTGAATTTAAAAAAATCGTTTCTTCTTATATTCTCCCGCATAGGCAAAAGCTGCCCTACAGTGACAGAGCTTAAAACATCTAAGGGATCCATATCCCGCCCAGCTGACCGGTTTATTCGATTCCTTGGGATACTTCTGGATGAAAATCTATCTTTCAAACGGCATACTGAGTCAATGAGATTAAAGGTTTCTCGAGGCCTTGGAATTATTCGAAAGCTGAAGCGAGTCTTTCCTTTCTCTATCCTTCGTCTATTATATTTCTCTCTTATTTACCCTTATTTATGCTACTGCTCGTCAGTGTGGATGTCAACATTTCCATCTGTACTTACACCTTTACATAATCTCCAACTGAAAGCAGCAAAAGTTCTTCAGTCTACCACCCATATTTCTGTTGAACTTATGAAGATTAAAGATATTCATACATTACACCTCTCTTTCATTGCGTTTCAGTATTTCCGTGGAGACCTTCCATCAAGTTTTTCCGGGCTTTTTGAAATTGTTCGAAATGTCAGTCCTTATGAAACTAGAAATAAGGATGATGTGCTAGTGCCATCCACCCCTGCAGTGCGCTCGGACTTTGGTCTGATAGTTGCTGTCGGACGTGCCTGGAATTCCATTCCTGTTGGGATTCGACGGTCCTGTACCATAGGATCCTTCAAGAAACGGTTGAAGAATTTTTTAATCAAAAAAAATACATTAAATTATAATATTGATCAGTTATTTATATTGTTTAGTTATCAAGATTTAATTTATTTATTTAATTATTTAGATTGAATTTATTTATTTAGATTTGGGTGGTGTGAGTGTTGGATCCTCGATGTATATATATTTTTTATTTTTATTTATTTTTTGTAAGTAGGTGGTGCGGAGACCGGTTGTACTTGGGTGAGGATTGGTGAGTAGACTCTAAATATATTTTAAGTGTGAATGTAATCAATAGTTATTTATGCTTTGTTTTGTTGTTTTTTTCCCAAATAACGGGCCATTGAGCCCTTTGGGATATTTTTTGTTTATAAATGGATGGATATTGGTAATAAAAGGAACTTGAACTTGAACTTGAACTTGACGGCCTGGAGATGCTGAGACAGCGAGTTCGTCACTCGCATAATTGCTTCTACATAGTGCAATTGGAAGATAACAAGAAAAGATTCAAGAAACGATCACGTATCAAGGACATTTGCTTATTCTATCCACCAAGCTTCATCCCGATTCCTCCACTTTTTTTTCAATTTTTTCTAATTACTTGCAGATGGTCGAATCTGGGAAAACGACATTATCAAGTCAATTTGAGCCGCTCCCTGACACGCCTACCAAATTTCATCGTCCAAGCAAGTCCAGAAGCACCAAACTTGCCAAATCACTGAACCCCCCCCATCCAACTCCCCCGGAGAGAGTGAATCCGGTACGGTTACGTCAATAACGTATCAAGGATATTTGCTTATTTTATCCACCAAGCTTCATCCCGATTCCTCCACTCCAAGTGTTTTCCAAGATTTCCCTCTCCAACTCCCCCCAATGTCAAAAGATCTGGTCGGGATTTGAAAGAGCTCTGAGACATGAATTCCTTCTTAATATCAAATTTCATTAAGATCCGATCACCTATTCGTGTTTTCCGAGATTTTAGGTTTCCCCCTCCCAACTCCCCCCCCCCCAATGTCACCAGATCCGGTCGGCATTTGAAATAAAAGCTCTGAGACACGATATCCTTCTAAATATCAAATTTTATTGAGATCCAATCACCCGTTCGTAAGTCAAAAATGCCTCTTTTTTTAATTTTTAAGAATTACCTGCTTACCTGTCCTAGCTTACCTGGAAGTGCCTAAAGTAGCAAAACCAGGAATGACAGACTGACAGAATTTGTGATTGCTATATGGCACTTGGTTAATACCAAGTGCCTTGAAAACTAACATCACTTTTTTTATATCCACCATTATAGGCTTTATAAAGAAAGAAGAAGGTCGATGAGTCTCATCACTGTTATTTTGAATCCTGTCCCACCTAGTAGAAACTGACCAGAAGACAGTACTTGCACCAACATGCAGCTACTATTCACAATCATTAATCTAGACAAAAATACACTATCCATCACATTTTTTCTTTGTCTATAAGAACAAGATATATGATTTTATTAATACTTTGGACCTTTTCTGTATACCTATACAAATTAATTAATCCTTTTTAATGCAAATATAGCAAATATTCTCATAATTGAAATACAACGAGCAAATTAAGCTTACATACCTCTGGAATACTCTATGCCAACTGCCCATCCAAAGGATATACATACGGCCAAAGGGTTCGCGTTGAACACAGGGTCGTAGGCGAAAACCAAAGTCTGAGCGATTTCTACACCAACATTTAGAAGAAAAACTAAAAATGTAAACAAAAAACTTGATTTCAATAGTTGATTTCAATAAAATATGATTTTATTAATACTTCGGACCTTTTCTATTATGCAATTTTCCTATGCAAATTAATTTAAACCCCTTGTTTGAAGCATATATACCAAACATTCTTGTAATTTAAATGGAATGAATAACTAAAGGTTGCATAACTGCAGAATGCAAAAAACAGGATCGTAAGTATTGGTAAAATATTGTTCATAACAATGATGAGGAAAATTAAGCAAAAACGTTTCACCTTCAATCCGAGGATTGTTTTGATTTTTGTCTAGTATTGATTTTCCTTTGTTGACTGTTCCAAAAAATCATATTTCCTTTTTTGTATTTTTGTCCATTCCAAAATTGTTCAATTCATAATATAATAGCAACCCTTATTTTCATTCTTAAGATATGTACCATGAACTCTGTTAACAATAGGTCTTATTCTGATATTATCTGAATCTAAGGTAAAATTAAAAAAAAAAAGGAAAAATTCCCTTCATAAAAATCCAGGAAAAGTAATTCAATACCATGCTTGACAACTATTCAATACTTCATGCTTTAATTGTATCTTATAATTGTACTAATAAAAGTGTGTCTTATCAATCTGGATAAAACTTGAGAATTATTGAGTTAGTTAAGAAAAAATGACTGGAAATATTTTCCTACATGAATAAAGCTAGACCTAAAAAATGTACAATTGTGAAAACTAAATGGTTTTTTTCTGCCAATTTTACCCTTCTGAAGCACATATTCAACATTCTTTCTTTACCATAAATATATCTAGCCATATTGTACAGCTTTTGTAAGCACATACTATTAGATTAATTTAAAAATACATCTGGTTGTCAAAGAACTACTGCTACCTTCTCAAGTAGAAGCTATACAAACAGGAAACACTCATTTAGACAATTTATTCAGAAAGGAACTTTAAGGTATAAATCAAAGGTTTCTTTAAGTGCAATGACTAATATAACAATTTTGACCCTAGGGTGCTTTAGGTGGTACAGATAAAGCAAAAACAGGTAAAAGAAAATATAGAAGTAGAAGTAAATATAAATATAGAAGTAAAATATAGAAAATAAATCTGACTGTCAGATTGCCTATAATATATTAAATAATACTTGATATATTCACCAGACTATGGTTTGATCATTTAATTTTGTAGGTCTGTTTTCTGGTATCCACACCCAAAAAAAAGAATGAGCAATTGTGATGAGACTGATGTTCAATATACCAAAATTTGTCAGAGCAGATGCCCACATGGGACAGAATTTGCCAAAGTTCTAATAGAAGGGGATATAGACTCTACCATCATAGAGGCTCAACCATTTTTGATTTAAAATTACTCAAGTTTATACTCTGCCTATTGATGAAACTATGATTACAACCCCAACTCTAGACCCCAAAGCCAGACCTAAATTTGTCAACAGAAGATCCAGTCAAGCTTGGCAGCTGTGCAGAACAGAAATTTTTCAGGTGTGTACAACAGAAAACTGATGGATTCCATGTCATCAATTGATCTGTTTTGTTCTATTTTAGAACCTTTGGCTTGTTTTTAAAAATTTTGAAAACTAAATTGATATCACTTCTTTTCAAAATACCTTCTAGGTAAGAGCTATTGAGGTCCCCATTTCTTTTTAAGATTAAATATAAAAAACAAGTATTTTTAACTGCAAGTAAGGAGCGGCATTAAAACTTAAAACGAACAAAAATTATTCCGTATATGAAAGGGTTTTCCCCTCCTCATCGCCTCGCTCTTTACGCTAAAGTTTGACTCTGTCACAACTCCACTTTTAAAAGCAATAAAAACACTTTAGCGTAAAAAGCGACCCGTTGAGGAGGGGACAACCCCTTTCATATACGGAATCATTTTTGTTCGTTTTAAGTTTTAATGTCGCTCCTTACTTGCAGTTAAAAATACTTGTTTTTTTTTATTTAATTTTGGAAAGTTTTTGAATGAATGCTTTGATTTTGGCTCAACGCACATGAATAAACAAAACGAAATTTAAATTTCGTCAATATCTCGCTCTTTACACTAAAGCTTGAATTTTGCCCCGAATCTTTAAGAATGACCCCCGAATCACAAAGGTCGTAGAATAAATAATTGAAATTACTAAAAATACTTTAGCGTAAAGAGCAAGGTATTGTGGAGGAAGCGAATCCCCTTCTATACGTAATATGTTATGTTCGTTTTAAGTTTTAATGCTGCTCATTCCAGTTGAAAAAAAAATGTATTTGTTTTCTCATTGTTTTTTTAAATAATACTAGTAAATTCTGCACCCCCTTCATGGATATTCTCTTCCCTCATGATAAATTCCTTCATGGAAAGGTCCTCCCACATAAACCCCTCCCCTCGACATACACATACCCCAACGCGTAAAAGCCCACCCTGAAAACGTCTGTACGCTTCATAATAACCATTACTATATGTGAACAATGGTCAAAGTTCATAACTTGCAGCCCCTCCCCCAGGGACTGTGGGGGATTAAGTCGTCCGCAAAGACATATTTTTTAGGTTTTCGACTAATTTGAACAGAATGGCTATCTCAAAATTTTGATCTGGTAACTTTGGGGAAAAATGTGCGTGAGAGGTGGCCTAGCTCCCCTCAAATTTTTTTTGATCACTTAAAAAAACAACAAAAAAACAAACAAATAAACACGCATCCTTGATCTGTCTTCTGGCAAAAAATACAAAATTCTATATTTTGTAGATGGGAGCTTGAAACTTCTACAGTAGGGTTCTTTGACACGTTGAATCTGGTGGTGTTATTTTGACTAAGATTCTATGACTTTTAGGGCGTGTTTCACCCTATTTTCTAAAATAAGGCAAATTTTCTCAGGCTCGTAATTTGTGATGAGTAAAACTAAACTTGATTAAACTTATATATTTAAAATAAGCATTAAAATGCGATTCTTTTGATGTAACTATTGGCATCAAAATTCCGTATTTTACAGCTTTGGTTACTATTCAGCCGGATCGCTCCTTACTACATTTCGTTACCACGAACTGTTCAACTTAGGATACTGAGTTTTCTTTCCCTTCAAGCTTGGTAGGGATCAAACAACCCCTTTGGTAGATGTATAAATAGCATCATCGTCACTAATTTACCTTTTCTTTTGCATTACTTACATTTTTTTAGACTCTTTCAAGACAAAAGAAAGGTAGTCGATTTTTTGTCTAGTCTATAATATTTATTTGTAACCCACATACATCAAAAAAATAAATAGTGGATTAAAGACTTGAAGAAAAACGGAAAAAAAAAAAAAAATGTGATACAAAAAAAACGAGAATCAACAATAGACATTAATCAAACAAACGGATCAGACCGTGGTGAGGCGACAAACGCCGATACGCCGTTTCTGAGAGCTTTTTGTGTAGATCAGTCAGCTTCTCAGTAATATTCGGAAGATGGAACTTTTTGATTATCTTTCGATTCCTATACCACAGTGGAAGATAGAGAAGAAATTTACAGAAACGGAAATAAGAGGATCGAATATCGCTAATATCTTTTTTCTTAAATATAGGGTAAAGCCCAGAAAGGTAAAGAACAGAATGATCGGAAAAAGTAGAATAAAGCTTACCGAGGGCAATACGATTGTATTTCCCTCGATTGGCAACAATTTTAGAGTAACCAATCTGGATTTTCACTCTAGCATCCCAGACAGCACGCTCCCGAAGAGTTTTAAGATTTTTTGTAAGTGTAATACCCAACCACCGGATCGAATCTACATGAGGGATAGAAAAATTTTGAAAAATTAGAGGCCTAGGAGCAGAGGGAACATTGAAAGAAAGATACTCACATTTATCAACATTAAGCGAAAGACCGATTTTAGTAAAAGAAGAGGAAACCTTATGAACCATCTGCGATAGACTGAGTTTAGACCGGCTAATTAGAAGAATGTCATCAGCATAAGCAAGGTAAGAAATATCACTCAAACCAACAAAACACATAGAAGAAATATCCTCAAGAATACCAGAGATACAAAATTTGAAAATACTAGGAGATAACACTCCACCCTGCCGTACGCCCCGACGGACAAGAACATTATAAAATGAAAGGGCACCATTAGTTTTAATTCGAAGATAAGAATTACTATACCAAAACTTTAGAAGAAAATTAACTGAAAGGTTAATACCGTGACTATAAAGAGAGTAAAGAGCCTGACTATGTACAACACTATCGAAAGCCTTAGAAAGATCAAGAGCACAAATATGAAGACCATACCCTTTAGCCGAAAAATCTTTAAGAAGGAAAGCAAGAGCACGGTGAGCTTGCTGGCACCCGATGCCAGACCGAAAACCAAGCTGATTCTCCCCAAAATTAGCATTCATACTTATGAAAGGAAGTAGGATGTATTCAAGGATTTTACTAAAATTACAAGCAACCGTGATAGGCCTGTAAGAAGAACAATCCAAAGGAGTCTTACCTCGTTTAAGTACAGAAGTGACAGTTCCACACAAAAAGCTGTCAGGAACGAGGGAACAACAAAGGCACATTTGGAAAAACAACTGTAAATGGAAAAACAAAGACGGGCAATTTATTTTTAGATGACAAGCACTGATACCGTCAATATCAAGAGAACTTGATTTCAATTTCTTAACAGATGCAATTACAGCGTCAACTGAAACGGGAATAGCTTGTGCCTGAGTCAGGGAAGGCGGGAGAGCCGAATCAAGCAGTTTCGAATAAAGCACGTGCACTGCATAATTCACTTTGGAAAATATAACTGAATAGTGGTCAGACCATGCGGAAGGCGTAATGGGGCAATTAGGATTTGCCAAGTTATTTAATTTAGTTGAATTAATCACTTTGTCCCATTATTTCTTATTGGTAAGACAGTCTAACCCTTTGTAACGGCTCGATCGCAGACATTTCTTAAACTCACGCTTAGTTTTTTGTTTTATTTCAAACACATTCCCAGCTAATGGTCGACCGTTAGCAACCCATATACGCAGCCACAATTTGGCTTTATTTTTCACACTTTTCAGCTCAGGGTCGCACGACCAGATTGGTTTCCTTGTACTTTTCCTCACTCGCTCCTGAGGGACAGCAACCTCCTCAGCGCGTTTTAAACACCACACGATTTGGTTGTAATAATGATTCAGATCGTAATTACTTTTAGTAGGACTAACACTCAGCTGGAGTAGATGAAAAGGTACATGTAAAAAACCAAGGAGAATGGCCAGGGTTGAAATATATAATGGCATATTAACATTTTTCCAATTACTCCGCACAACCCATTTAGAGGCAGGAGCACAAGCCTGGTCAGTACTATCTTTTCTAATCAAAAAGCATAGCGATAAAGGAAGGTGATCAATATCTTGCTCATCTTCGTGGACATGCACTGTTGGAGATGTAATGAACGGGGAACAAATCACGTGATCAATATCCGATAAGCTGCCGGAATTATGCACATACGAGAAAGGTACATCCTTCGCAATTATTCTGTAATCAGGGAGACAATCAAGTAGGTTCACAGTACGAGCAGAATCACGTTTTACATCAGTGTTCATATCTCCAATAATAATAAATTCGTACCCATTTTTGCTTATACTTTGAAGGAGAGTTTTCAAACTAGAGCATGCTTTGGAGAATTTATTAAGCGATGTCATATTCTTCCCATCGTGAGGCGGGTAAGTGTTTATCAATACGGTTTTACCAAGTCTTATAGCCAATAAATGTTCATCAGAGAAATAGCATGACGGAGACAGAAAGCTGAGCTTTTGTTATATAATACATGCTAAACCCCCTGAAGGCCTTCCAAAAGTAGATTTAGCATTTGTTGTGAAAACAAAGTGGGCGGAACTGCGGCGCAGGAATTTAACACTCGTTGCGGTCAAAAGATGTTCCTGAAAGCATACAATGTCAAACTTACCGTACAGTTCATCAATGGTCAGGTCCTTGTTTTTCGTCCCATTAATATTGAAGGACACGAGTGATACAGATTCAGACATTAGTTTGTTTTCGGTAACTTGCGACTGACAATTGCTTTCAATTTAGGGCAAGTGAGGCTAAACGAAACATGATCACCTCCACAGTTTGCGCACTTAGGTGACAAATTGCAAGGCGAGTCTCTATCTGAAACATGAGGACCGGCACATCGCGCACATTTTGGTTTAACACTGGGACAAGACGACTGGAGATGGTCAGGGGATCGGCAATTATTACAGCACCGTGGAATCGCTTTGAACTCATAAACACTTAGGATTTCGTATCCTACTTTGAGACCATATCTAAATGCTTCAACTCTTGATGTTGCATCGGAGAATTCAAGTTTTACTGCAAGCGATTTCCCTAGCCGAGAGGCACCAGAAACACCAGGGCACGATATCAGGTGGGACAGTTCAAAATCAGGCGGGATTCCCTTCAGGAGTCCGTAAAACTTCTTGGTTAGAACTTTCGCAGAAGAGCCAGTAAACACACCAGTCACCGATAAGCGAAAATCTTCAACAACTGACTTATCTATATTGATAAACAGTTTGTCACGAACGGGACGAATGCTAGTGATTGATTCGTGTCCATCAATCTGATCTATCAGATCTTTTCGTTTTATTGGGTCCGAAAGGGTAGATGGAAGGTTCGACACAACAATAGTAGCATGCGAGTCGGGAATTGCAGGTTTTGGCAGTTGCGGGTAATTCAGTTCATAAGCATCAAGCTTGGTGGCAACAACCTTGAGTAGTTGTTCCACACGATTCACCTTTGTTGACAGCCTAGAATACGCGACTGTGGGCAAAACCGGGAAATTTGTAAGTTTTGTTTATAGCACTTATGAAGAAATTTATTTAATTTCTGTAGGTTTCATTAACCGAATACTCTTGAAAGGAATAAGCAGGTAAATTTACCGACAAGCTAGCTATTTATTTACTATTTAGTCTTTTTTTTGCGGTAACAGATTTGCTGATATCATGCGTCAGGTAAATGGTATTTTAGGATGATTATCTTATTTGATTAATTTTTGAATTTTGCTTATGCTATTTAAATGTTTGAACACTCCGTCAGGGTAATGAAACCTCTTCGCTCTGATGTTTCACATACCTTTTTTCAAGACGGACGTCATGAGAGGGTAACTCTATCCAAGAGTGTCGTTTTGGGCTCTTTCTTTTATTTAATTATATATGCTGATAAAAGTAACCACATTTGTAACATTTAGATTGAAATATTTAAGAAAATTAAACAAAGTAACAAAGTAATAAAAGAGTCGGGTAGATTTTGTTAGGTTCAACCATGGTGTCAACAGCACTTATATTCCTATGGTGTCTTGAGAAAAAAAGAATGTAATTGATGTTCTTTATCATCTTTGTGTTTCTGCCAACTTTGCGTTTCAGCCCTCTGTATCTGCATTAATATACATATCGCCTCCACCATTAAACTTTGTTCAAAGCATCAATATTAACTTATCAGGGTCCCAACTACTTTAAACCTATTCTAATTACTTCTTCCAACCTCGATCGAAGACATTCATTTTTTTACTCGAAATCTTTATTATCATAAATTTCAAAATATGAAATTATTTTTTGATATTCTGATTTTGCAAACCTACACATATTCCTCCTCCAACTCTACTCTATTCAAATTCTCATAGTCTGAAGAAAGAAGAATGTAGTTGAAGGTTCTTTTTATTTTAAGTTTCATTTTTGTTTCTTTTTGTTTTTCTTGCTTTATTTTTCGGACACGGACACGGACACGGAGCTAGGAAAAACTGGTTACTTTTTCTTTTATCAATATTATTATTGTTTTTATCATTGATTCCAGAGAAATAAACTCACTCATGTAATTTTTGGTAATTTGAGCTGTTTTGTGGTAGTATTTTAGTCTTTAGAGCACAAAAAATTACACAAATATAAAAATTCAAAACCTATTGTCCATGGAGCCCTGGATGGTTGGCTGAAAAGGGGAATCTTTGACTATGCGCCATCTTTCATCGACGGCACGTGTCCTAGCTATCTAAACTTTTTTCTCATTATAACACTTCAACCTGTACTGAATTCGTATTTTTCCTACAGCTTATTGCTTGAAACACAGTTAGTCTCATTGGCTTTTTTTTATTTAAAAAAAATTAAAGGTACGTAAAATGACTTTTCTTGGCTAAGACCTGTTTTAGAAGTATTTCCCTCACTTAAATAGGTATTTATCTTTAAATGAGATCCACCGGTTGCGGCAAGGGAGGCTAACCCCTCCCACCCTCTTCTCTAGGAAACTCCGAACAAATATGAAAATGAAAATGGCTTTCCTGTTTTTAGGAATTTCTAGTTTTCCTTCTCTGACCTTGGCCATCCAAAATAAATATGACAAAATAAATCGGGGTTAATGGCGCTTCTCATGGCCTGTCAATTTTGCTGGTAGAATAGCCTTTTTTTCATTTTAGCAGCTCTTTTCCGAATTTTCGATTTATCGAAAAAAAGAAAAATAACAAAAGAAAAAAGGGGTTTTCAATTACCTGTCAATCCTTCGTAAGACCCCTTCCCAGGCCACTCGGGGACAACCTGCCCTTCATTTGGTTCTTTGGATGGATGGAATGAAAGCATGGTCTTTGGATAGAGGTTTGGATGTTAGGACGAAAAACTTTTGTAGCTGTAAAGAGAATTCAAATATTACAGAATGATAATAAACCATTAAGCTAAGTTCGTTTAAGGCTCAAGCACCAAGATTTCCCCCTCCACTACCAATACCCCCGACATTACCCATCCATAATACGTGCATCATTCAACATGGGAGAGACTGAACTGTCCATGTAAAAATTCACGAACAAGATACACCCAGGTACATTAAATTTAAAAAAAAAAAAAATCAAACTGAAAATACGGAGTAGCATAAAACCTTAAAACGAACAGAAACTATTCTGTATATTAATAGGGTTACCCCCTCCTCAATACCACGCTTTTTATGCTAAAGTTTGACTTTTTGTTCCAATTATTTAAGAATGACTTTTTTTTAGAATAATAACATTTTTAAAAGTTCTAAGAAATTTTTGCGTAAAGTGCATTGAGGATAAGACAACCCCCTTTATATATATAATAATGTCTGTTTGTCTAAGTATTAATATCGCTCCTTAATTTCAGTTGAAAAGACATGGTATTTTTATTTAATTTCTGATCGTTATTCAAATAATGCCAGGAAATAACACACCATCTCCATGGAACCTGACATCTCAAAATTTGGTCGGACGACATTGGGGAAAAAGAGGGCGTGGGAGGGGGGTTACTTATTTTTACTATTTAATAGACATGATAAAACTTTTTGTAATATCGCCTATAGAGGAATCAGTACTAAAAACCTGTTTGCATTTGTTTTTCGGGGATATTTTTTTAGTTGTCAGGTTAAATTCCAACTTATTTGTTAATTGCTATTCCACACATGTATGTCTAAAAAAATATTGGTGTCTATCAGGAGGAGGGGTTGGTGAAATTAGTTAGATACGAAAATTTTGCTCATGTTTGTCTTCAGAAAAATAGTTACTTCTAGAACACCAAGCAAATCGATGCATGGTAAAAATCTTAGAAATTATGTTTTGTGTGTAGTTCATTTTTTAATATAGAAGAGCGCATGTTATCTTGCCTGCTGCGCATGGCATTAAAATTATTTAAAACGTTAAACCCAAACCAATGTAAGTTCCAATATTGGAATGCTCAATTAGTTCTATACTACATTCCTGTCCTCAAGACCCAAACATATTCTGTTTTGTAAAGTATGGATAATAAAATTTTACCATAAATTTGACATTTTGCAGGAATACTCAACTAATACTCTACATAATATGAGATCTAGCTTTAAAACAAGCCATTGAGCATCTTTCTATGATGTCCCGGTAGCCCAATAGGCCTGTTGAAAAACGGGGGAGAGACAGATCAGTGCTACCGATGCAAAAAAAAATTGTTCAAGGAGGAGGACAGTAATTTCCTTATCTATGATTTTCGATCATGCTGATTCCAATATTTTCATTTTTCATTTTCATTTTTATTTGACGAGCGGAGAATTTCATTTTATTTGAATTTTCATTTTTATTTGACGCCATTTTTGAGGGGTCTGAGACTTTTTAATCACCAGGAATTTCTTGTTGCAATAAACTTTTGCTTTTAAGACAAACCGAAATAATAGTTACAATTTCTGAGTCTGTGTCAGATGGTAATTTTTTTCACTACGCAGTTTTTTTTCAAAACAGGTTTTTTAAGTTTTGGCTACTATGGGCTGTGGTTCGCTCTTTATTAAGTTGCAGCTACCGCTGCAACCATGATGAAGAACATATCAACCATAATATGAACTCTGGAAACCCAGTTATTCTCTCTATGTAATGAAAATATTCAAGTTATGATACAAATTCTAAAGTTAATAAGTAGTCGTAATACAATCAAGATGGATTCACTTTGAAATAGTCTACAAAATAATCATGAAATGTCCCTGAAATGCTTTATTTTTATACTGTGAAAAGTGCCTTAAATGATTTACTTTTACTGTACCAAAACTAGTTCTATTGGGAATGTAACAAGGAAAACAGAATGTTTTCTTGTTATAATGTAACAGATAGAAATGCCTAGAAAACATTTAAAACACTAAAAAATGCCTAGAAAAAAAAAGTGTTTCAATAAACAGAGTCAACTTTGACGAAATCTCAAAAATTTACTAATCAAAATTTTACTTTTCATAACAACATAGCGTATCTTTCCACGTTTTAAAGTTCGAAATATTTCGCTTAAATTATGGAATTCACACTTTTACAAGAAAAAGTCTATTTCTCAAACTCCACTCCCGCCATATCTATTCATTACACTGTCGATGTATACCACAATATTTGAGTGAATGTTTATAATGACTAGTCCTGTCAAGTCTAGAGTCATGTCAGTTTAGAGCTCTACTCATCCAAAAATATTTGAATAAAGACCAAAATCGTCAGAAAAATATCAACTCTAATAAATCTGCATGTATATATTTGCTTCAAACTAAGTATATGAGTCGAATTACTCCCTAGACAACAAATCATAATGTGTTTGTTATTTTTGAATTTGATAGGTATAGATTGGTGATTTAAATTCTCAGGGTTTCAAGCTGTGGTAGATTTTTAATTATTTTTTTTTCTTAATCTTGAAAATTTTCAAATATTCAATTCAAACGTTTAAATCTCGATACGTCTGTTAAGCAGAAATATAAAAATTTGAAATTTGACTCAGATTTAGCATTAAGTAAAAGAAATGTCCTGTACAAATTTTGATTTATAAACAACTAATCGTGGAAATATGATTGGATGGAATATATCAAAGTAAGTAAATGTTTGAAAACAAAAATCGATGCCATTCTTCTGATTCAAAATGAAAATTCAGACCCATCCATACCAGCTAGATAAAAAAAATATATATATAGTTATTTGCCTTCTTTTATAAACCGTTTTTCGTAAATTTATTCGACTCATATATTTGGTTTTAAGCATATACTTATACGAACTTTTATTGAAGCTTTGAAGACTTTGCCTTTATTTTAATGTTTTAGGATAAACAGAGGAAGTGATATTTCATATAAAGCAGAGCTTCGGTAAGATAAAAGTGGATAGTAAAGTGACCACCATTTCCTCACCAAAATTCAAAACTTAAATTACTAATTTTCGCACTTCTCATACATTTACTTTCTATAATACAAATCCCCTGGTTTGACAAAAAAGCAAACCCAAAAAACCGGAACAAATAGCAAAAAAAGTAATGATATCAATTTGTTCACCTCAGTGTCATAGCAAGACTCGAAAACAAATTTTTGATAGTAAAAAGAAGTGCATATTTTACTTTACAGCCCTGTTGAGACAGCGTAATCCTGAAATATCATTTCGATAGCCTAAACGTGTTAAGATTTTAAATTGCCCCTCCTTGTTATTACGAAATGAAGATTTCCGTCTCTCAGTTGGCTTTTGCGGCAATAAGGACAGATTCCTTTGATAAACCTAAATTTAATTAAATACTTTTTGGCGGTATGCGACATTAGTAAAATCTAACAGAGACCGCACAAAGTGATTAAAACCTTGTTTCAAACTTATTTGCAAAAAGAAACAGGCTTAATGATAAACAAGAGCTAGGAACTCAAATGGCACTTGTGATGAGGTCGGAAGAGCCGTTCGTAAGTTATAAATACCTCATTTGTTTCTAATTTTCCGAATTACTCCCTCCCCTCCCCTAACTCCACCAAAGAGGGCGGATCAGTCCGGTTATGTCAGTCACGTATCTTGGACATGTTTTTATTCCTCCCACCAAGTTTCATCCTAATCTCTCCGCTTTAAGTGTTTTCCAAGATTTCTGGTCCCCCCCCCCCCCAATGACCTGGATCCGATCGGGATTTAAAATGAGAGATCCGAGTTACGAGGTCCTTCTAAATATGAAATTTCCTTAAGATACGATCACTCCCTCGTAAGTTAAAAATGCCACATTTTTTGTAATTTTTCAAATTTAACTTCTCCCCCCCCAACTCTCCAAAATAGAACGGATCTGTTTCGGTTATGTCAATCACGTATCTAGGACTTCTGCTTATTTTTCCCACCAAGTTTCATCCCGATCCCTCCACTCTAAGCGTTTTTCCAAGATTGTAGGTCCCCCCCAACTCCCCCATATGTCACCGGATCCAGAGCGGATCCGTTCCAGTTATGTCAGTCACGTATCTTGGACTTGTTCTTATTCTTCCCACCAGGTTTCATCCTGATCTCTCCACTTTAAGTGTTTTCCAAGATTTCTGGTTCCCTTCCAACTCCCCCCCCTTTAATAAATCTGGATCCGGTCTGGATAGATCTGAGTTACGAGGTCCTTCTAAATATGGAATTTCATTAAAATCCGATCACTCCTTCGTCACTTAAAAATACCTCATTTTTTCTAATATTCAGAATTAACCCTCCCCCAACTCCCCCAAACAGAGCAGGTCCATTCCGGTTATGTCAATCACGTATCTAGGACTTCTGCTTATTTTTCCCACCAAGTTTCATTCCGATCCCTGCACTCTAAGTATTTCCAAGATTTTAGGTTCCCCTCCCCCCAATGTCACCGGATCTGGTCGGCATTTAAAATAAAGAGTTCTGAGAAACGATATCCTTCCAAATTTCAAATCAAACAGTTCGTGGTAACGAACTGTAGTAAGGAGTGACCCGGCTCAATAGTAAACGAAACTCTAAAAAACGGAATTTTGATGCTAAAGGATAAATCAAAAGAATCGAATTTTCATGCTGATTCTAGATATATAAGTTTAATCAAATTTAATCTTTGTCATCAAAAGTTACGAGCCTGAGAAAATTTGCCTTATTTTGGAAAATAGGGGGAAACACCCCCTAAAAGTCATAGAATCTTAACGAACATCACACCAACGTGTTCAGCGTATAAGATAACCCTATAGCAATAATTTCAAGCTCCTATCTACAGAAATGTGGAATTTCGTATTTTTTGCCAGAAGACAGATCACGGGTGCGTGTTTATTTGTTTGTTTTTTTTTTTTTTCCAGGGGTCATCGTATCGACAAAGTGGTCCTAGAATCTTGCAAGAGGGCTCATTTTAACGGAAATGAAAAGTTCTAATGCCCTTTTTAAGTGACCAAAAAAATTGGAGGGCACCTAGGTCCCCTCCCACGCTCATCTTTTTCCCAAAGTCAATGGATCCAAATTTTAAGATAGCCATTTTGTTCCGCGTAGTATAAAACCATATTATCTATGTCTTTGGAATGACTCACTCCCCCAAAGTCCCTGGGGAAGGGGCTGCAAGTTACAAACTTTGTCCAGTGTTTATATACAGTAATGGTTACTGGGAAGTGTACAGACGTTTTCAGGGGGATTTTTCGGGTTTGGGGTGGGGTTGAGGGGAGGAGGCTGTGTGAGGATCTTCTCTTGGAGGAAAATGTCATGGGGGAAGAGAAATTCAATGAAAAAGGCGCGGGATTTTCTAGCATTACTATAAAAAAAAAACAATGAAAATATAAACACGAAAAAGTTTTTCAACTGAAAGTAAAGAGTAGCACTAAAACTTAAGACTAACAGAGATTATTACGCATATGAGGGGTACTAAAAATACTTTAGCATAAAGAGCGAGGTATTTAGGAAGAGACAAATACCTTGCTCTTTATGCTAAGTGTTTTTAGTAATTTCAACTATTTATTCCACGGCCTTTCTGATTAGATTAGATTAATTTATTTCAAAACATGTATACAAAACATTTTGCTGCACCTGCTAAGATATGCCCGAGGGGCTTGTTGGCAGCAGGTGACAGTCATCTCTACTCTACATATTACTACATACAAAGATTCTACTTATGACACTCACGCATTATTACTATACTTTTGCATCATTATCATACTATTCTTTTGCAAGGAAGAATCTCTTAACAACAGCCTTGAAGGAAGCCAAATGACTCGAATTTCTTATTTCAATTGGAATAATATCCGATACAGAGGGGGCAAAATTTCTAAACACGAAAGAAGCTCTAGCCGTATTTCTAAATGGGTGTACCAGATTTGATGCCCCTCGTGTATCGTGGCTACGAAGATCACAATTAATGGAGAAAAAATTTTTGAAAGAAGAGGGAAGTATATTATTAATAAATTTATATGTGAAAACACTAACTTGGTAGTCTCTTGTTTTTGAAATATCAAAAAGTTGATTCTTCGTATAAAGTTCATTAATATTATGAGTAAATAAAGTTTTAGGTGATAAGAGTTTAACGGCTTTATTTTGGATTTTTTTGGATTCAGGGGTCATTCTTAAGGAATTGGGACAAAACTTAAGATTTAGTGTAAAAGGCGAGGTATTAACGAGGGGACAAACCCCCTCATATACATAATAAAAAATATAAAAGCATAAAAGTTTGTCACGTAAGTTAATTCTTAAGTTACGTATATTTTTTACTAATAAAAACTTTCGTTAAAAGTTAAAAGTTCTAGTTGCCTTTTAAGTAACCGAAAAATTGGAGGGCAACTAGGCCTCCTTCCCCACCCCTTATTTCTCAAAATCGTCTGATCAAAACTAAGAGAAAGCCGTTTAGCCAAAAAAAATCAATATGCAAATTTCATTTTACTAATTAATGTGCGGAGAGCCAAAATCAAAAATGCATAAATTCAAAAACGTTCAGAAATTAAATAAAAAAAACTAGTTTTTAAACTGAAAGTAAGGAGCTATATTAAAACTTAAAACGGACAGAAATTACTCCGTATATGAAATGGGTTGTCCCTTCCGCAATCCCTTGCTCTTTACGCTAAAGTTTGGTTCTTTGCCACAATTCTACTTTTTAAAACAATTAAAAACTTTAGCGTAAAGATCGAGGGATTGCGGAGGGGACAACCCATTTCATATACGGAGTAATTTCTGTCCGTTTTAAGTTTTAATATAGCTCCTTACTTTCAGTTTAAAAAGCTAGTTTTTTTTATTTAATTTCATTAAGATCCCATTACCCGTTCGTAAGTTAAAAATACTTTATTTTTCTATTTTTTCCAAATTAACCAGCCCCCCACTCCCCCCCCCCAGATAGTCAGATCAGGAAAACAACTATTTCTAATTTAATCTGGTCCGGTCCTAAATACGCCTGCCAAATTTCATCGTCCTAGCTTACCTGGAAGTGCCTAAAGTAGCAAAACTGGGACCGACAGACCGACAGAATTTATTATCGCTATATGTAACTTGCTTAATACCAAGTGCCATAAAAACAAACTACAAAAAAAAGCTTTCGTCCCAACCCAAACCAGAGAAAACGGTCCCAACTATAAATCCACCACCTCTATGGGGGGGCTTGCCCCCTCCCCCTGGATCCGCCAGTGGACCGTAAAGTAGTAATTTTTGTTCCTTTTAAATTCCAACTTCGCTCTTTACTTCCCTTAGAAAAGCTTTATTTTTTAAATAATAAAGTAATGCAACCTGAATAAATTAGCATTTTTTCTATTTGAATAGTTCTCTGTACTTGTCCATTATTCAGAAAACACCCAAGTTGATTCAATATACAGGTACAAGGGCTGAAACAACTGAGACGCTTGGGAAATACCAACCAAACGTTAAATATTTAATTGAATATAGCTACAATCTAATTTTCCACTGATCCAAAGCTAATTCCCTTCGTGAGTAGACAGCAATAGACCGGTCATTTTATTATATTGCACATCCAAATTCTTGGTGTTTTCTGAATTAAGTACGCTGTTGTTAATGTCACTTCTTACTTTTGGATGGAAAAAAATATATTTTTGATGAATTTTAAACAAATTAAATTGACCGTTTTAGAACAAATGGCATTGATTATTTTTTAATCTTAAAACTCCTAAAATCTTACTGATTAAATTTTAAGACAAAACAAGTGAACCGTTTTAGAAAAGATCAAGGTAATCGTGTATTATACGCCACTCACTCAAGTTAGCGCTGTGCAAAACTCGATAACAAACCGGTTTCTTTCTTTCAGCTTAGCGTGAGACAAGACAAAGACAAGTGACAGAATAAATGGAAAATATATAATTTGGGCTATATATTTCCATATTAGGGGGTGGGGTAAAGTATTTGGACAGTTTGAAGTTAGGAATAAATTCTTACTTCATATGCAAAATAATTGTACCTAACACGTTTTGCATGTAGAGCCACTATACCTTACCCCACCCCCTTAATGTGTAAATTTATACGCCAAATTTGTTTCTAGAGTAACGAAGAAACTAACGAAGAAAGCTGTTTGTTCTCGACTTTTACGCAGGGTAAACTTGAGAGAGTGGCGTATAAAACACAACTACTCAAACCAAATTGACCGTTTTAGACCACGCAATCGCTAGTAAAAGAGTGTTTGTCTAATCTAATTTCTGAATGATATCTTCCCTTGTTTTGACTTGGCTGTTGTTACAGTCCTTGGCACAAGTGTATTATCCAGAACACACTCAAAATGTTTGATCAGATCAGTCTTCGTAAAACTGAATTTGTCTGTCTGCATTCGCAAACAATAAGCTTAGGCACAGTAATGTAAATGTAAACTACTAGGTAGTTCTACTTTATTTACATATATTTAATATATAGAGTCGATATAATGGTTAGGCTAGGTTAGGTATTCAATTTAATGCGCTGTGGGAATTATACATAAAAGAATTATGCTTTAATTTTCTTAATTATGCTTTTTAATTTTTGGTACTCGGGTGTTATAGCGGCACCACCAAATAAGTAAATTTAGGTTAATCCTAATGGAATATACCGAAATATGATGAAAATATTATACTTCCGTTACAAAATTATAGAAATTACAACAGAGTATGGAAAGCAGGCCGCCCGGAATGTATTATATTAAATACCTAAGCTCTATATATTAAATATTTAATTAAAATATACCTGCATAGTAGTTTATCTCGTTTCCATTGCGACCGAACCACCTTGTAACTGAACCCAAAGGAACTGAGCGCCCGTGCAACTGAACTCCCCTTGCAACTAAGCTCCCCTTGTAACTAAACTCCCCTTGCAACTAAACTCCCGTTGCAACTAAACTTCCCTTGCAACTAAACTCCCCTTGCAACTAAACTCCCCTTGCAACTAAACTCCCTTTGCAACTAAACTCTTCTTGCAACTAAACTCCTGTTGCAACTAAACTTCCCTTGCAACTAAACTCCCATTGCAACGAAACTCCCCTTGCAACTAAACTCCCCTTGCAACAAAACTCTCCTTGCAGCTAAACTATCCTTGCAACTAAACTCTCCTTGCAAATAAACTTCCCTTGCAGCTAAACTCCCCTTGCAAATAAACTCCTCTTGCAACTAAACTCTCCTTGCAACTAAACTTCCCTTGCAAATAAACTTTTCTTGCAGCTAAACTCCCCTTGCAACTAAACACCTCTTGCGACTAAACTCCCCTTGCAACTAAACTCTCCTTGCAGCTAAACTCTCCTTGCAACTAAACTCTCCTTGCAACTAAACTCCCCTTGTAACTAAACTCTCCTTGCAACTAAACTCCCCTTGCAATTGAAATCCACTTGCAACTAAACCCCCCTTGCAACTGAACCCAACAGAACCCCTTGCAACTCGACCCCCTTGCAGCTGGACCCCCTTGAAACTGAACCCCCTTGCAACTGAGCCCCCTTGCAATTGAACCCCTTGCAACTGAACCCCCTTGCACCTGAACCCTTATAACTGAACCACCTTACAACTGAACCACCGTCCATCTGAACACCCGTGTAACTAAACCATCGTGCAATTGAGCCCTCTTTAACTTAACCCTTGTGCAACTGAGCCCTGTCTAACTGAACCCTCGTGCAACTCAACCCCCGGGTCAACTTAACCTTGTTTAACTGAACCCTCGTGTAACTGGACCCTCTATAACTCTACTACCGTGGAAATGAACCCTCGTGTAACTGAACAACCGTACTCAGTTTTTTCTGTATTCTACAAGTTTGAGGCAGTATCATTGGGTAAAACACAAGTTACAATCTTTAAACTTTCAACCTTATTAGAATTGTTTGTTTTTTAAAGTCATGATGATTCATGCCTGCCAAGATGATTCATAAGAAAAGCTGTTTTCTTGTCACAAAAACAAAGAAAATCCGACGCTACAAACCATTAAAGCCAGATAAATTTCTACCGAAAATAACCGCCCGTGCAAAATACGTTCCAAGAAAATACTCCCCCCCCCGGCGGATGGTTGGTTTCCAATCACTTTTGCTAAGAAAAAAAAACTACAACTATCAATTTCCGGTCAAACGAGCATCCTCCGAAGTTACTACGACCTTGAGGCAGAGGTGGGGATGGGGAAGGTCAGTTCCCCTCTTATACAGAATACATTCTGCTCATAGGTTTAATGTTACTGTTTACTTTCATTATAACAGCGTAGACTAGAAATATTCTCAGAAATCAAGGATTAACCATAAGTTCCACAATTTTGATGTGTTTTTTAAAGTTTTAACCCTTCCCCGGATAAAATAACCCCCCAAACAAAAGACCTCAATACAGTCCTCAAGATTCCACATCAATTTATAACTCCAGAGTCTTCTTGTTTCATTCTTAGAACTAAGCCTTTATTTATCTTAAGGCTCAATGAGAGTTTCGATGCATTGGTATTAAAATGCGCCCTTTGAGGTGCATTTTAATATATGTCTCCCTCCCAAACTAGCCAACATATTTTTAAGGTTAATACCAATTTCACTATTTTAGGTCAATTCCCTGTACTTTTACAATTCCAAACATTCGCATATAAGGGCTTTAAAACTCTACAATGGGGATCTATTATTGTTTTGAAGTTAGGTAGCGAGGGAGATGCCTCAAAGGGTGTATTTTAATGCCAAAACATCCCAACTGTGAACGAGCCTTTTATAAATTAGTTCTAAGGGAGATACAAGAGGAAGGTGAAGGTAAAAATTGATATAAATTTCCAGGGTCGTATCCAAGACTTTGGTATGGGAGGTTATTTTTTGGTGGGAGGAAAAAAAATTAGAAAAAAGAAAAAAAATGCGAAATTGATATTTAATCTTTCTTGATTTCTAGAAATATTTTTGGTCTACGCTGTTATTATGAGATTAAGAGTTCATTCAACCCCAAAATCAGCAGAATTCATTCTGTATAGGAGGGGGACTGCCCCTGTCTCGTCCCCATTTCTGCCTCGTGCTTTTAGAAACTTCGGAGGATGAATGTTTGACCAGAAATTAAGTTCTAGTCCTTTCCTGTGTCAAAAGTGACTGAAAACCAACCGGCCACAGGAGGGGTAATGGCGGGAATTTTCCATGGGGGGATTTTTGAGGGGAGGGGAGATTTTCAGACAGTGACAGGGCGGAGACATAAAGCATAAATAAACATAAAAAATGATAATTAAAACTGGCTATAATGGTTTGTGACGTCCAATTTTCTTTGGTCTTGTGACCAAAAACGATAAGCTTTTTTGTAAATCTTCTTGACAGGCTTTTATATCATGATTTTAAAAACCCAACAATTCCAACAAGGTTGAACATGTAAAGATCCTAACTTGCGTTTAGCCCAATTAGATTGCCTTATATTTGTAGAATACCGAAAAACTGAGTACGGTGGTTCAGTTGCATGAGGGTTCAGTTGCAAGGGGGTTCAGCTGCATGGGGTCGGAGGGTTCACTTGCACGGTGGTTCACTTGCACGGGGGTTCAGTTACACGGGGTTCAGTTACATGAGGCTCAGTTACACGGGGCTCAGTTACACGGAGGTTCAATTGTACGTGAGTTCAGTTGCAAGGGCGTTCAGTTACAAGGGTGTTCAGTTACATGGGGTTCAGTTGCACGGGGTTTCGGTGGCACGTGGGTTCAGTTACAGGGTTGTTCAGTTACACGCACACCGTTTATCTCACTATGTCTAAACTAATTATCTCCATTAGCAGACTGAGAACTTGAGTATGGTTGTTATGACACGTAATTAAGTGATTAAGCATGACGGAACAAGAGCCACAAGGTCCAAACTGGCAGTGCTGATCTCCGTTTCGTGGCCCTTCAGCCAAGAAGTGCAAAGGGGGTTGGGGCCAGTCATCCTGTTCTTTCGCAAACCCTTCCTGCTTACATTCCCCAGATGTCTCCAGGTACCCATTTAGAGATGGGTCGACTCTGGTTCAACTTACAGAGTCGCCACTGACCCCCATCCCGAACCCGTGTCCTTTGGGCAGAGAATTCTCAAACCAACGCACCACCCACTTATCCAGGACGGCTACCTTAAATAGACTTAATTAAAGTAGTTCAATCAAAATAATTACTAATACTTAAATAATTTTAATGACAAATTATCAAGAGTCAAAAATAAAATATTAATTAATAAATCCAAACAATTCCGTTAATAGGCTACATGAAATTGTTTTTAAATTTGGCCTGGGAATTTTGTGGGCAACGCGCTAATCAAGATTTTGCCCCGGACGAAAGAGATGCCAGAACCACTGCTGGGTGGCTTTGATTTGTTTCTTAGAGATTTTCAGTGTTTTTTTTTCGATAGTAGCATTGTATGCTGAAAAAAAATTGTGAATTCTTGATTATTCTGGTTTCCATAGTTTTTAATTTATCATATTAATCCGTAGCTCGAGAACTGTTCATAGAAAAATTCACTGCAAGTAAAGAAGCTTTGAAAGCACTACATAACCATACTCTAACAATTTATGTAAGAACCGAGTTAATTTGCTAATTGATCTTGAGAAAAATTTTAAATGCTTTTTGAAGACACTTTCTCTTTCTACGATAAATTTATAAAAATCAAAATGACCGGAAACATTTTCTACGAAACTAAAAAAAAAAATGAAGCAATCCAAAGAATGCACTGGCTTAATTCAACATATAGCGTTCCCACTTCTGATTTTCCATTTTTTACGATAATAACAGTATATGAGTATTTTCAATACAACTTGCCCTTACCTTTCTAGCCTTGCCCAAATATGCCGTAACCCAATAAATTTCTAGCCTTCCCAATGCATTTATTGATTCTCGATTTGGTCACCGTCGATTCATTTTACAGGTAAACCGGTTTTAACAAGGGTGACGCTAATAGAGGTATCTAAACCGTATCTAAAATAAAATGGAAAGGTATCAAACAGTTCGTGATAACAAACTGTAAGTAAGTATCAGCTCAGATAAATTGTAACCGAAACTGTAATAAACAGAATTTTGATACCAAAAGATATATCAAAAGAATTGGCTAATTATGCTGCTTCCAAATATATCAGTTTCGATGAATTTAGTTTTACTCATCAAAGGCTACAACCTGAGAAATTTGTAGGATTCTCGAAAAAAAAGGGGACACAACCTAGAAGTCGTAGAATACTAATTAAAACCACACCATCAGATTCAGCGCATGAGAGAACCCCCAAAGTCGAGGTTTCAAGCTCCTATCTGCAAAAAATGTGGAATTTTTTTGCCAGAAGATAGATGACGGGTGCGTGTTTATTTGTGTTTGTGTTTGTTTGATAGGCTACTTGTGTCTTTTAGCCACTACAACCAAGAAGTGAAGCTAGGTTAACCCTATTGAAACATTTCTTGCTTCATAATATGTAGAATAACTGTAGCTGACATTTTTCATATACCTCCGCTATAATCCCCCCCACACCCTTGGTGTGCAAATATAAAGCCAAAATTATTTACTACACGACGAGGTGTTAAGTGTAGTCATCCGAGGTAAATTTTTACCAGGATTAGATTGTCTAAAGGATATATCTGTGGGGAAAATTTTTCCTTGGACGTGGAGCCAGATTTCCTGGTTTTAGTTACAAATGATCCGAAATTTAAAAAAAAAACAAAAGAACATAAAAAATGCATCGAGTAGTATGATTACTTTATTCGTAGAACAGAAATGTGGACTGTTCAATATTCAACCAACATTCAATAAGGGTTTCCTCGTAAATAAAAAAAATGAAATACTTAAAATGTACTCTGTGAACACTTGCACGTGCCGGATCATAAAGCCGGATAATAATTTAGCCAAATAGAACAAGCCAGATTACAATGCACCATAGATTTATGGGTAAACGGGTTGAAATAGGAGTAAATCATTGCAAAATGCATGGCATACAGGCTATAATTTACGCTATGTATTTGCACATTAGGGAAAGGAGGGGGTGATTGGGGGTTAAGCTTTTTTTATGGTTGGTTGTGCTTGGAGAAAAATATTGGCAAGATTCTACTTTGCTACTTTTTGCTATCTTGAAGGGGGTTGGGATGGGAAAGTGAAATTTTCAGTAATGAATCCCTGGCGAAAAACATGTTCTGGGAAGGTATTACTAAGCCTCTATGTTAAACTGTTCTAATTTCTAAGTTTTAGAAAGTTGCCTAATTGACAAGTCTATTATTTATTGAAATTTTGGCAAAAAAACATTTTACCTTAATTTTCAGTTATCACTTTAGTCTTTTCTGGTCATATTTCTGAAAATCCAATTCCTGTTATATGGGTATAATTTTAAGCCATATCAATGAGCTTTTTCAAAAATTTAGGAAATGTTTTTGTAGATCTTTGAAACCTCGTAAATTGGGATTGGGCGAAGTTGTGAAGCTGAAAACAGTTTTGTTGTACACCATTTAAGCCGAAGATCTTGCAAGGTTTCATTTTAATAACACATATATTCTTAAAGGTCGTCAAAGGTCACTGCCCTCTTGAGGGCAAGGAGTGGAGTTAAGTAATACAAAAATTTTCCCAGGCCATAGGCTACTTTCGTCTGTAAACCCATCCCTGAAAATTTTACTTTCTTAACCTAACCCTTTCCAAGATAGCAAAAACTAGCACAACTAGAATTTATCAAAATATTTACAGAGCTCCCTCCCGACTCAAATTTAAGCAAAAGAAGCAGAATCGAAGTGAAAATTGGATCAAAATGGGCAGTTCCCCAGCTGCGGCGTACCCTAAGCCATGGCGCCCGGAGTACCAGCGACAGTTGCCCACCTCTTGCCCACCAGGGAACGGTTGTTGTTGGAGTTTCATTGACGGACCCAGGGGAATCCCCAGCCCCATCAAAGAAAAATTCTGGCACACCCTTATCCTGTTTTTTACTTTTCTTCTCTTTTTCAGAATAGATTTGTCAGTTTGGTCAATTATTGGCACTTTTATCACATTCCCCCCCCCCACATTTTGCTCATTGGTGCCCTTTTTACATTCGGTCTCCCCCGAGATTTTCTCCTAGATCCGCCACGGTGAGGTAGAGTATAGTTGAAGCGTCTTCAATTGTGTTAACTAGGCTAAGTTTTTTCCGCGTATTATGAAGTAGCCTATGAATTGTTCTTTCAAAAAGTTTCCTTCTTAATCTCAACAGCCCCATTTTAAGGTTAGCCTAATATCTTCATTTAAAATTCTAAACAATTTTCAAATAGCCTAGTATAATTTCTTCCATGTCATTTAGAGGGGAATAAATTATCACAAAAGCAAATTTAAATATAAAAGGACAAGCTAAAAATGCTGGATAGCGGCAAATTTTATCAGTATTTACACCATGAATTAAAACTGCGTTTCTTCCTGTTTCAATACACTGAAGAAGAAAACAAATACTAAAGAAACTCATATTTAAAAAAAAATTAAATGATTCCACATTGACTTACCTTCATACAAAATGATCGAATCAGATTGCCCATATCCACAGCTAGATACTAGAGGCCTTTTTTTTGCGTCAACCAGTTGGTTTAACCAATGACAGTTTTGGTTTAACCAGCTTGTATGTTTCACACAAAAATGGAAAACAAATACACATGGTTGAGCTCAAACAAAGCTGCTTCGCAAAAACACTCTTGTTACTTGTCGGATTGGGCAAAAAATTTCAAACATAAAAAATCCGTAAAGTGTTTGTGGGAAGAAAAGAAGAAATCAATTGATGAAAAATTTATATTGAGCGTGTCCGAAAGCTCAAGTATGTAGAATTAATTTCGCATCCGTCTGGAATTCTTCGAAGAATTCTCAGTCCGGACTAGAATTTCATCTGCGTTATGACGTCAAAAAAACCTACGAAAGATTCTACGAAATTGCAGCATTTATCTGAGATTTTTCAGAAGAAACTAAAGAAAGATAGTGGCGATCCATATCCAAAACATAAGGAAGACCAGAGCATAAGGAAGGAAGATCTGTTTCCAGAGAGATTTCAAATTCCAGAAATGTGTGATAAAAAAAACTTCCAATCTAAGTGGCTAAGAATATCTCAGTTAAAAAAATAATCATTTGTGATCAGCAGCTTTTAGATTATTATTATTAAGGATGTAGATCTTCACCTTGCTCATTGATCATAGAGCTTTAATTTTATGATAACTGCTAAATACAATGATCATTGACTTCATGTTTTGTTATTCTTGAAGCAAAAAATTAAGCTGTTTTAAACAAAGAGAAAACATACAATTTCTCATGCCCTGCTAAAGGTTATCTCTAAGCAGAGTGATAGCTTATCAGCAGTTGTTGATTATTGTTTAATAAAGTGATTGTTAATATTCTAGTTGAGTGACTTCATGTTATCTCACAGAGGGGTAAAGTTAGGAAAATGAAACTTTCAGGGGTGGGTCTACAGGCTAAAGTATATCCTGGGAAGGAATTCTAGAGTACCCACCTCCACTCCTCCCTCTAGAGAGCCCTGAAATTCGCCTACAAGACAGGTTTGACAGTTTTGTCAAAATTTAAATTTTGACAAAACAACATTTTATCTTAATTTTTAGTTACCAGTTGCTTTTTCCCTGCCTTTAGTTCAGAAAATGCAATTCCTGTTATGAGTAGAATTCTGAACCATATCAATGTTTTTTTTTTCAAAATATAGAAAATGTATTGGCATATCTTTAAAACCTTATAAATTTTGATTGAGCAAAGTTGTGAAGCTGAAAACAATTTTTTTGTACTTCATTCAAGCAGAAGATCTATTTTGCAGTATTTCACTTTTATAACACATATTTTGAAGGTCATCAAAGGTCAGGGCCCTCTAGAGAGAGAAGGAGTAGAGGTAGGAACTTCAAAATACCTTCCCAGGACATACTTTAGCCTGTAGATGCATCCCTGGAAGTTTCATTTTCCTAACATAACCCCTTTTTGAGATAGCAAGATGTCAATCAACTAGAATTTTACCAAGTGATTTTCTTTCAAGTAAAATTGATCTGCCCTAAATAGGGTGATAATCCTGTCTTCAAGCAATCATCACATTAAAGCTGCAAACCCATTGTTAACATCACAATGCAAATAAGCTGAAATAGCAGTATAATTCACTAAGTATCAATGCAGTATTAGCATTTTAACCATGGTCTAGCTCCTTTAGAATTATGTTTGAGTAACCTTTGAGCTACCTCTTCTAATCAGGATAGGGCTTTAAACTAATTTCCTAGGGATCAAAAATATGATAGCTTTTCCTTTAACTACATATCTTTAACTATATTGTGTATCAGACACAAATTTATTTTAAGCTTTTTGGTCTAAAGGATTTATTTTTAAACTTGGTCAAATATCAGAGACAGCACCTTACCTATGCTTGAAATTATACTAAACAAATCTGATAAATTCTAGTAGGATCCAATTTGGTGATATTTTGCTATGTACATTTATTCCATCTTTCAATTAAATTTGATACTCCTTTCACAAACTTCAGCAAATAAACAAAAAATTCTACTTTTTTTTATAGAACCCCCTCCTCTTCCCCTATTTGACCTAAGGTCAAAGAAAAAACTTTAAAAGCCTTAGCCTTTTTGACTTAGGGTCATAGTCTCAGAATCTCAATCAAACAGATGGATGGACAAATAGATATTGCAATGTCTGTGGTATCTATAGCTAACACATTTGATCCCAGAAAAGATTTAACAAATCTTATCATTGACACATCAAATTTAGCATGCTGATGAACCTGATATTTGCCTTGTAGTGTCCTTTTTCAAATAATATTTATCAAGAATAAAAAAAGTCTTTTATTTTTGCTGTTTAAGATGTTTATGATTTTACAGAATGTTATATTTGAGAGTGGGTGTGTGCTAGGATTAACAATGCTTAGGACAGCAAAGGTCCTTCCATTTGTGGCACCACAGAGTGTTGAATCCCTGACCCTGAACTCCTGAGTCAACTGTCATATTTGAAATATATGAAAAAATGTATTTAAGTTATTTTTTTTGGCTCCTAAAGGTGTGATTGAAAATAGTCAGAGCTTTGGGGTGTGAATCCCCTTATTTGTCCTGTTGGAAGGAGGCTAGTACTGTACTTGCAATTTTCATAGTTTCTTGTTAATCTTATAATCTCAATTTTTACAATTTTCTTGTTTCTTTACCACTTCAATGGTATTCTATGAACCTGTTCTTGTTCTTTGTAGTATGCCTTTACTGTATTTGGGATATACCTGTAGACTTCTCTTTGATACTCTACAATAGCATCCTTATTTAGATCAGGTTGCATGTAGCTTTTTCTAAATTTTGTCAAGTCTCTTAAGTCACTTATACCTGATGCTTTCCCCACTGTTTTAGTTGATAAAAAATCCAAAGAAAGTTCCCATTGAAAAGAGCCCAAAAGTAAGATTAAATTTGTCAAAGCTTGAAGGTTTGCCCCTTCAGTCTGTTTAAAAAAAAACAGATTCATAATTGAAGGTTTGTTAATTTCAATCTTAAGAGTGACCTACATTTGTGGCAATTCATTAAATTGTTATAAAGGGATACTTTTATTTATTTTTTGTCTTGTTTGAATTCTAAATGATTGTTTTTAATCTTTAAATTGATTTGTACTTATGTTTAATAAGCTTAAAAGAAAGCTTATATGGCCAAGTCAGTAGGCCAGTAAAGGACCAGGTGTTCCTTTAGCCAGGAAGTAAAATAGGAAGCTAGGGGCCAGCCATTCTATGTTTTTGCATGTCCATCCTGCTTACTGCTCCACATTTCTTTAGGTAACCTTTTAAGTTTGGCCAATTCTAGCCAAGCTGACAGTCACATCACTGATCCCTGTCCAAAATCAAATAAACTGGTAATGACAGGAATTAAACCTGTGCCCTTTGGACAAGGATTCTCAAGCTAGAGAGCCAGCCACTTAGGAAAGAACACAAATGTGACCACAGAACAACAATTGTTTGAAAAAAGAAAATATTGAAAAAAAACTCAAGTCATAGTTGCTGCCCATAAACAATATGCATTTTATTTAGACCAAGGAAATTTAAGACAGGTATCAACAAAAACTCCATCAGGAATTGTATTTACTTAAGATACAATAAGCAATATGAAAGCTTAGTTTTGTGATATTCTAGTCTTGAAATAATGCAAAATAAGAAAAATTACATTTCCTATTTGTTTTCCACAAGCTCATTTGAGACTGCAATATGCCCATGGTGCACTTATAAACTCTCTAAAATGCTTTTAACAGAAAGAATTGTAAAGACAATGGTTCTGATCAGCAAGAAAAATATTAACATAACTCTCCAAACTTGGCACTTTTTAGCAAAGCAAATGCAAAATATAAGAATTCAGCTAAAAGGTGGTGAAATATATGACATATCTTATTGGTCTAAATAATCAATGCTTATAAAAACAACAGCTTTCTGTTCTGAGTTCTTTGTGTTTCTGATTCTTAGCAGCAGCTTGGCAATGGACAATCTCAGTTCTATTAGCCTACTAGATATGGTCTAGATGGTTATGGAGACATTTACATTCTATTTTCTCTAGAGGTATATTTAGCACATAAGTGGATAAGCACTATGTTACAAATCTAATGATCACCCAATTTGCATGACCACTAGATTTTAAGGGCCAGAGAAAATTTGATCCTTGAACCTAGTGATGACCTTCGATCTAGATTGACATCATAAGAAAGTCTTGGGCCTTACTTATTGTTAGGCATAGGCTTACCAAAGACTATGTAAATGCTAGATATACCCAGTGTCTTACCTAAGCTATACAAAATCTTGACAATTGTGCATGTATTATCTGTAAGAGAAAAATTGCTCCTCCACCACACAGAGCAAAAGCATGTCCAGTACTTTAATTTGCAGTAGTAGCAAAGTGATTAGGAGCTACATAGAAGCTGTTTTCAATCTGATGCTTGATTTCTGTTTCTTCTCCGACTACTGAGTATCTGTTGAGTAGAGATTTGAGGTTCAAAGAACAAATGACGAAAACAGCTTTCGGACTGAGTATTCAGAATTAACCCGGCATCTGGATGCAGCCTTCTTTGTGAAATAAGCTTTCGGACACGGTCATTATTGATTTCATTTATTTTTTGAGTGAAAGGAACTAAAGCTCTTGCTACTCCTTTTTTTGAGAAGTATTATTTTGCCTTTTCATATAAATCTATTGAGTGGTTAGAGTTTCTGGAATTTCCCTTTCCTGAACCCAATGTTTCCTAACACTTCTAGCCCCCTCAGGGAAGGGGGCCAAGCATCTAATTGGTTATCAGAAGCTGATATTCCTATTATTGTATCTCCAATATCCAATGATGATAGCCTGAATGAAACCATGATTACTGTCTCTGAGCCACCAATCTCTGAAACTGACAACCTGCTAAATGAGGATTTTCAGACAGTAGGCAGAAAACAGAAACGAAAAAAACCTTCTATGAGTCCTCCTGAAATAATGGGACTCTCAAACCCAAATCCAGCTGTGAAGATAAAGGACAAATCCATTATCCTTTTTACTCCAACAGTAAACGATCAATCTTTCTCTATCAAAAATATTACTAACATTAGAATGAATCTTTTCAAAACTTTTAGATGCAGCTTCTCTGTGAATGTGAAGAGATGGTTCACTAATGGTTATGTTTCTAGACAGAAATGAAGCCTACAAAGCCCTTAGCCTAAATAAAATTGGCAATATCCCTGTTACACCTGAATGGTGGAAACCAACCCTGAAAAATTCTCAGAAAATAGTACTGTACAACATACCATTAGAACTGTCAAATGACGACTTGAAAGATGGCCTTATGAACAATAAGGGGGAAATGCTGGAGGTTCTGGATGTTCATCATATGGGCAAACTAGATTCTAAGGGAACAAGAAGCAGTAAGAGTGTCCTCTTTATCTTACCTGCTAGTTCCCAATTTGACTCGGTATTCCTTTTTGGTCAGCAAAAAGCTCATAAAATATACCAAGAAAAACCTCTTCAATGCTCAAAATGTTTTAAGCTTGGTCACTCATCTAAGTATTGTTCTTCTTCTGTGCCAGGGTGCCCTAACTGCCTTGGTAATCACTCCTTGTCTACAGAAAGTAGATGCACTGAAGTGCCTAAATGTACAAACTGTGATGGTAGACATCAATCAACAGATCATAATTCATGTCCTAAATATATTCAACGAGCTAAAGTTTTAAAGATTGCTCTTCAAGAAAATGTTCCTTTCCCAATAGCTGCAATGGAGCTGGCCAAGCGGTCCAAAGTACCATCAGGTCCAAGAGTTAATGAGGCCAAAGAATGGAATTTAGCCCTTCCTCAAAAACTCTGGCTACAGGTCCACAAGAACCACCCAAATCAGGCACTCATACCTCCAACTGAGACTTCTTACCCTCCATTGGCTAAGGAGCATCCCAAGGTGGCTGAAGCTAGTCCATCCCTCAACAATCCTAAGACTAATCCTAAATCTTGGTCTGAAAGAGTGGCAGCTTTTCCTAATATTTCTACTCAAGCCATAACTATGCAAGATAGAGTTGGACCTCATATTACTAATTTAATTAAATATGTTGCATCAGTGGACCTAATATTACAATCAAATATGGCTAAAGATAAAAAAGCCAGTATAACAAAAGAAATTGCAGAATACTACTTTTCCAATTCTATTTTCAATGAAATAGGAACAGAATTATCATCCATTCTCTCAAAATATCATGCATGTCACCTATTCAACCCTTCCTATGTTAACTAAGCTGCAGATCCTGCAATTGAATTGCGTCTCTTTAAATTCACATAAACTTGCTGATCTTATCCAATGTGCAAATGATAAGAGAATTGGAATTATTTGTCTACAAGAGACTAATCTTCATCAGTACAAGAAAATCAAAATGCCTGGGTACAAGTGCTACAGGAAGGATAGATCAACTAACAGAAAGGGAGGGGGTGTGGCAATTTTCGTTCATGTTTCAATCCAACACTCCCCTCAACCCTTAACTATCTACAGGGATGAAATAGATGTTGTAGGCATATTAATTACCTTAGCTAATGGTAACCATCTTGCCATAAAATCCTTTTATAATCCATGTGGGAGTAAGGACATCCAAAGTATCTTGGAAACAGAATTATCAGGTAATAATACCTTAATTTTTGGTGATTTTAATGCCCACAGTCCTCTCTGGGAACAATCAGCAGGTAGCAACAAAGCAGGAAGAGGAATTTAGTACATATTGTCCAATTTTCCTGACACCTTGATTTTCACTCCATTTGACTTTCAGCCCAGGTATAATATTTCTTCTAACTCTTTCTCAACTATAGATTTGCTTCTAGGTCCTTCTTCATATTATGATTTAGTTCAGATGGTAAAGGTGTCGTCTCTGCAATCTGATCATTGTGCAATCCTTACATCATTTCAAGATTTATGCTACACTCCCAAACCCTACGTCCCTACATTTATCAACTCCAAAGGTAATTGGTCCCTTTTTCGTGAGATATTAAATGAAGTAGATTTTTCCTTTGTTTCTCCTAATTATGATATTAATGCCATTGAGTCTAATTTGAGATCAATCCTGCTGGAGTCAGCAAAATTGGCAATTCCTATGACTAGGGTACGTTTTTACAATGGCTCCAAAAGACCCAAGAATTTGTGGAATGATGAGTGTAGGGTTGCGGTTCTGGCAAAAAGAAAGGCTCGTAAAATGTTTCAAAAGCACCCATCTCAGTCAACAGCAATCTTTTATAAGCAGTCATGTGCTAAGGTGAAACTAATATGTAGGAGAGCTAAACAGAGTACATGGCTGAATTTCAGCTCAAGTATTAGTTTTAGAACCCCAATTTCAAAGGTCCATAATTTCATTAGCATAGTGGAAAGCAGCCTAATGATGACCGTAGATATGATATCATTCAGGATTGATATCCAATTGTATCAGATAAAAAGAAGGCAGATCTGTTTACCAATGTTTTTAAAAACGATTGCTCAGATTTTCATCCCAGCCGACCTCCTTTTTGTAATCTCCTTCTTACCTGTTCTTATAAGGTTACTCTGATGAAACCTTTTTCCCAAGATGAATTTTGTGTAGCACTTAATTCTCTTAACATCAAGTCTTCCCCAGGTTATGATGGTGTTTATATGAAGTGGATTCTTGAGTCCCCAAAGGTGTTTCATACAGCCCTCTTAAGTCTTTATAATCTTATTTGGTCAAGTCAAAAGTTCCCAGATGCCTGGAAGATTGCTCAGGTATTCCCAGCTTTAAAACCTTCTTATTCATCTAATGATCTCAAGTCTTACCGTCCTATATCAGTATTACCTTCCTTTAGTAAAGTTCTGGAAAGGCTTGTCTTATCAAGAATTGATTGGATTTCTGAAGTCAACAATCTCTTTCCTAGTGAACAAACAGGTTTCAGAAAAGGACATAGCTCTTTAGATAACATTACCCGGCTAGAAATTGATGTTTGTAACTCTCTCAAAAAAAGACATGTCACAATGGCTGTTCTGTTTGACTGGTCGAATGCCTATGGAAATGTAGTCCACAATAAATTATTGGAAATCCTAATAAATCTTGACTTCCCGTATCCTTTTATAAGTTTTATAAAGTCTTTTCTAACTGATAGATATTTTTACGTTCAAGTAAATCAGTCTAGAAGTGAGCAATGCCCCATTACAAGAGGATTTCCTCAAGGTGCAATATTGAGTCCTCTTCTATTCAACTTGTATGTTTCTGAATTTCAAGTATCTCATGCATCATTTGGCCTTTATGCAGATGATTTGATCATTTGGAAGTCAGGAAGGGATATTAGCCTTCTTCAAAGCCTTATTCAACAGGATATAAGTCTAGTCCAGAGATTCTCTTTAGCATTTGGCTTCCCAATATCAATCAGTAAAACTAAAGCAATTATATTTACTAATGGTACTCTAGATCCTCCTAATCCACTGACTTTTTTCTCAAGGGAGATCCTATATTGCAATTCAGTGAAGTTACTTGGTTTATTAATGGATTTTAAAATGCAGCGGCATGAACATATTAATTCTTTGAAATCTCTGATTATTCAGAGACTTTGTATTCTAAAAAGACTTGCTGGAAGTAAGTGGGGATGTCACCCAAAAATTATTTTGGATTTTTACAAATTATATATTCGTTCAAATATAGAATATGGGATTCAAATATTTTCAGCTCGTCCCCCAACCTCATTCAAAATCCTTGAATCTTTACAAAATTCTGCTATTCGAATAGCTTTGGGTGTGCATAAGCATACTCCTCTGTCAAAGTTAAGAACACTGTCGGGATTGGTGTCCCTAAGTGAAAGAGCATCTAGTCTAAGGATAAAGTATTTCTCGCAAATCCAGGCTTATGGAGCCAAGCATGCTGTATATACACATACCTTTGCTGAGAAGTCAGCCTGTCCCAATGCCCATTCATCATGGAATCAGTTTCAACTGGAGGTCCCAAACTGGAATCAACATTCGCTTTATGCATATCCATTTACTGAGTCCCCCCCCCCATGGGAAATGAGTCCTCCAAGCTGTCAAGTAGAACATATCTCTATTAGTAAAGATTTTATTCCTAATTATGAGATCCAGACTATTTTGGCTGAACACATCTCAAAGGCTTATCCCAACTATAGAAAAATATATACTGATGGATCCGTCCAGAGGGAAAGAGCTTGAGCAGGAGCATGTATCCCATCCCTGAATTTGAATATTTATTCTCCTCTCCCACTGGGATCTTCTATCTTGTCTGCTGAATTATGTGCCATCCGCCTGGCCTTGGATGCTCTTATAAATTATAACATTGAATCTGAAAATATACCCTGTCTCTCCGACTCTAAATCAACATTACTACTGATCCAAAATATTAATAGAATTGCTAATGACAAAGATTTATATAATATTAGAAGACAGCTTCTTAATCTTAAGATCAAGGAAAATGAAGTTTATTTTCAACATGTTCCTAGTCATAAAGGTATAAAATATAATGATATGGCTGATCCTCTAGCAGCAAAGGCTTCCATGTTATCTCCTAGTCCTTCCTCTGACCTCAATTCACGAGATATTATCAGGCAAAGATCCAAAGTTAATCACAGTACATTAATGTTATCTCCATTTCATACAAGATTAAATACAGAGCTATATTACCGGCTGAAATCAGGTGCCCTACTTCTAAACAGCTTGTTAATTAATTGGAAGCTAGATCATTCCCCTTTATGCCGAATCTGCTTTTCAACAGAGGAAACAATCCAGCATATTCTATTTGATTGCCAGGCTCAGAGTGAGGAGACTGTTGCTCTTAAGCGTTTCTGCTCCTTGGCTAAGATTCCAAATACTTATACAGCTATCCTGGATTCTAACCTGCCATGGGAAATCGATCGTAAGATATTTAAGGCAGCAATTGATACCTTAAAGAAGAGAAATATTGTTTAATAGGGATTAAAGCTTGAAGAAGTCAATTTTTAAAGGGACGCGATAGAGCCGTATTGGTACCGGCCGGCCTAGTGCCTTAAACTGCTTGGGACAGGTAGCTCAGGTACTCGCAGTTCCCACAATCAATAACAGTGTATTATTGTTCATAATCGTATATATCCATTGTTCGCAGACTGGAGGAGAATAGCGCTTCCAGTAGCTAGTTTTTCTGAAGAAGAAGTCAAAGAGGTGAAAGGACTTGTTGTTAGTCCATATACCTCCCTACAGTTTTTGGAACTGGAACTGGTTTGTTTTTATTTTTTGTCCTGTGGTGGCGCAGTGGATTTGACCTTAGCTTGGTAATACGGGACCCAGAGATCGAATCACGCTGCAGGAATGCACTGCAGGGGCCTTATTAGTCAAGAAGCATCGTTAATTCTTAAATAATAATAATAATGTTAAGAGTGTCATTCTATTAAAATTAAATGATTTAGCACTGGCTTAGTTTCCTCCGGATTTGACATATTTCACATTAATTTGTGGTCAGAGTGAATTGAAAAACGATCTGGCAAACTCTCTGGTATATTTGAAGAGATAGGAAGGGTCTGAATTATTGGAATCTTTGGTTAAATTGTTCAGGTATTATCTTGGAAAATGCTGTATTCATAATGTAAAAGCAAAATCTTACTATAAAAAGTCCTAAATGATAAGACTTTGGATTTGTTGAGCTACCCTAAACAGAGGATAAAATTCTAGTTTGACTTCTTTTTGTTTTGATTTGGAATTCTACTAGCCTACCAGGCTATAGATTAAATTTCCAGTCAAATTCCAGTTTAGCTACTTTTTGCTATCTTTGAAAGGGGTTATGTTAGGAGAATGAAACTTTCAGTGATTAATCCATAGCTAAAAACATACTCTGAGAAGTTATTGCTAAGCTTATTTGATAACCCTCTTCGGTTTTTAAGTCTGGGAATTTTGCATACTTGACTGGTCTGTAACTATTAAAAATTTTTGTAAAACCAAACCATCTTACTGTAAATTTCAGCAAGCAGTTTCTGTTTCTCTGGTTTTAGCTCTGAAAATGCAATTCTTGTTATTTGAGTAGAATTTTAAGCCATATCAGTGTTTCATATTTAACTTTAGGAAATGTATTTCCTGAAAGTTTCCAAATCTTGGAAACTTCATAAATGGAAATTGAGCAAAGTTATGACATTAAAAACGCTTTTTTTCTTGTCATTTAAGTAGAAGGTTTATTTTACAAGGGTTTCACTTTTATAACACAAGCATTTTTAAGGGTGTGGACCAAATATTGAGATTTCCAACTGTCATCGTCACTAACCAGCAATTCTACAGGATTTAATCCTAGTTTCATTAGACAATGTGATTTAAGGCAAACATTTTTAAGAGAGAGAAAGAGTAGAGTTAGATGCTCCAAAACACTTTCCCATGATATAGTTTAGTCTCTAGACCCATCCCTAAAAGTTTCATTTTCCTAACCTAAACCTTTTTCAAGATACTACAAATCTATCTAAACTAGAATTTTACCAAACAGAAGTTTAACCTCATAATTTGTAATAACATATTGTTCAGGCTACCCTTTGCAATCCCTACAAATTTTGACTCTTCACAATAAAGCACTATTATAGGCTTAGCCTAACAAAAGAACAGAAGGCCTACCTAACTGATTTGAAAGCAAAATCTTATATATATAAAGGCCAAAAATTACATTTGATTATCAATATCTTACTCAAAACATAGGAACCCTGAATTCAGAGAGCAATAGTTATCTAGAATTTTATTTAGCTTAGAAACAGAGAAGTTGTTTTGAAGTCAAGTTATAATGTCATTCTCTGGTCCTAATACTTCATAACCAAAATGTCTGCAATATAACGATCTAATAGCTCTTTTATAACCTAAAGCACAGCTATTTGTTAGAATTAACTCAAATTTAATGAAATCATAAAAAATTAAGTGCAGTTCTATTATCAAAAGAAAACAGCAAACTGCTTAATCTTAATAAAAAAAAAAATCCAAAGGGCTTTATGTTTCTTCAATACAAAATATATATTAATTTTTTTTTCAGTAGAATACTAGTTAAGTATAAACCAGAAAATATGTAAGAATTTTTTGAGGGGGGGGGGGCAGCTGCCTAAAATTAACAAAATATTTCTGATAAGCACAAAAATATAACAGATTAAGCTAAACTAGGAAAATAGTTTTTTTCTCACTGAACAGTTACCATAACACACAATGTGTTGTAAGATTTTTGCAGTACTTGTGCATTTTAGCCACCACATTCAAGTTCTATTGAGAAGTTTAGTTTGGCTAATGTTAATGACATAAAATAAAATATGTTGAATATATAAAACTGTATCAACAAAATTATGAAAACTACAACAAAGAATCCTGGAATTTGTAAATCAGCATCATATCTAAATATACTGTATCTTACATTGTGATAGATTGTTTTAATGCCCTACTGTACAGGGGTAAATATTTAAATTATGTATGATAGGCAATTATCAGAAGAGTAATCTATTAAAAGTCTCTTGAGCTAACTAGGGAAGTTTTTTTCTCTTTTTTACTTGCTTTAGCCTGTATCCAGTTCCTGATTGCCATATAAATTCCATATTCATAGTTAAATAACATAAGCCTATGTATATAGACTATGGCTTGTTGCTAATATTTCTGGGCATAGAATGTTTGATTTGGTAAAGCCCTAGAGAAGGACCTGAAGAGAAAGAAACATAATAAAAAAAATAATTCATGCTTCATAATTTTTAAAATAATAGTTGGTAACACATTTTATATACAACTTTGCTCTGCTTTACCCCTCAATCCTCCCAATATAAAAATCTATTGCTGAAATTTCCTATTTTCCATTTGTTTTGTCAATCTGTCTCTCTAACTTCATCCCATGTAGCTGTAAATTAAACAAATGTGACAAACAATAACTAGAAAAACAGGTGACAGGAGGTTAAATGCATTGAAAATATGAAATTTAAGCCATATTTCTGCACATTGGGAGGGGGATTGAGATAAAGTATAGCATAACTTAATGATTTTCTCTTGCTATGTAGGGTAATTGGAAGGTCACTTGTATATCTTGCTGTCCTTTTCGGTTTTAGTTGGAAAGAAAAAATCCAAAGAAAGTCCCCTTTGAAAAGATAGGAGCCACAAAGTGAGATTGCATTTGTCAAAGCTTGGAGGTTTGTCCCTTCTGTCTGTTTAAACAAAACAGATTCTTAATTGAAGCTTTGTTCATTTCTATCTTAAGGGTGGACAACAATTATGGTGTAAGGTACTTTTCCTTATTCAATTGTTTTCTTTGTTTTCTAAATGACTTTTTTTTAATCTAGATGTTTCATAAATTGCTCATTTTTACCAGAAGTTCAGTTGACCTACTTTAAAATCCCTGGTCTTAAAATTACATTTGACTTTGTTAAAGCTAGGAGACATAGACCTTGTGTTTGTTTAAAGAAAATGAATAAACATTAGTAATTTGTATTGCACTAAAGCCCTAGGGCCATGACAATTCAAAACAAAAAAGAAACTTCACTTTAGAATATTCAACATTGTCTAACATAACAGAAACAAAGAAAAAAAATTTCAAAATTTTACTTCTGCACTCTACTGTCAACATGAGAAGTTGTCAAAAATTTTAAAATCTTGCAAAACATTCATCCCTCATCACAGTCGCCAGCCATCTCTCATCAAACCTACACTTCATTTTTCACCTCACTCAATTCTACAAATGCATCAAATGACCCACTCTCTCATTATTGCTTCCATAAATATGGTCGAAGTAAGAACCATCTTGCTTACATTTTATTATATCTAGAAGTTTTATGTAGCTAAGTCAGTACTTAAATATTTCGTACACCTTTGTAAACAACCTTAAGATGGTATAATAGGTTGGATTATCCAAATTTTTAGTGACCACAATATATTTCAGTCATTAGTGTAATATAGAGGGCAGCCAATAGTAAAGGACCTGAATAAATATTTTAAGGTAATTAAAAAGGTTTATTACTCAAAAACTTGATAAAACTAAAAGGGACTTCTTAATGATTGATTACTTTAAAATATCTACATTATACACAACAATAAACCTTTGCTATAAAGGGAAAGTCAGTGAGGCCAAAAACTATTCAATACTAATTGTGCTCTGAGACAGTTAGCTGATTGTCTAAATGATTTTAGATAGTAATGAAGATAAAATGTGGGCAAACTCAACACCAATATGCAAGTAAGTATGGCACCACTGACACATCAAGGTCTAAACTGACAGTGCTAATTTCCACTTTGTGACCCTTTGGCCAAGAATTACAATTAAGGGCTGGGGGCAGAAATCCTGTGCTTTTGTACACCCTCCCTGCTTACCTTTTGCATATTTCTCCATTTGCCTATTTAGAGCTGGTTTAAATCTGTCTAACATCACTGACCCCCATTTAAAACAAATAAACTGGCAATACCAGGAATCAAACCTGTACCCCATGGACAAAGAATTTCTTACTAAGAGTCCTTTCCACTTAGCCAAGAACATTATTATGACCAGAGTAAAACAAGTATTTAAAAAAAAAATATTGAAAAATAAACAAGATGGATTTACAGACATTTTCACTACTCTTCAATACACATTATATTTTACTTAGACAAGTTATTTTAAGGCAGGATTCAACAAAGCTCCAGCAGGGATTCCTTTACTTAAGATGCAAACTAGCATGGTGAATGCTTAGCTGGTAAAAACCAAATACACTAGCAATGCCAGGAATTAAACCTGTACCCCTCGGACAAAGGATTCCCAAACCAGAGTGCCAACAACTTAGCAAGGAACACAAATGTGACCAGAGAACTATTATTTGAAAAAGAAATATTGAAAAAAACTCAATTCATGGTTGTTGCCATTTTCTCTACTGTCTCATAAACAATACATTTTATTTGGACAAATCAATTTTGAGACAGGTATCAACAAAACTCCATCAGGGATTGTATTTACTTGAGATACAACAAGCAATGTGATTGCATAGCTTTGTGATATTCTAGTCTTAAATAATAAAAAAAAGCAAATTTACATTTGCTATTTGTTTTCCAAAACTCGTTTAAGCAAAACCATTTGCAACAGCAATATGCCCATGGTTAGATTAGTGTCTATCCAAAATGCTTTACAACAGAAGGGACACATTTCTTGCAAAGCAAATACTCAGCTTTAATGCTATTATGTGTCATCTCTAAAAAATTAAACTGTATCAGGTGTATTTTGATATAAGATACTTCTAAGACTTTTAGTCAATTCTGTTAAATAAGGGGGCAGGCATTTCTTCACAATTTATACAATGTGTAAAAGAGCACCAGGTTTTAAGATATGCAAATACATTTCCTAAATTTTGAAAAAAAAACATTGATATGGCTTAAAATGCTACTCAAATAAAAGGAATTGCATTTTAAGAGCTAAAGCCAGAGTAAAAGAAACTGATAATTGAATATTAAGGTAAACCTTTTTTGTCAAAATTTCAATAGTATAGGTATAGACCTTTTGAGTAAGCAATTTTCTAAGACTTAGAAATCAGAAAAGGGTTGACATAGAAGCCTGGCAGTACCTTCCCAGAGCATGTTTTTGACCCTGGATTAATTACTGAATTTCATTCTTGTAACCTATTCCCTTTCCAAGATAGTGAAAATTGGCTAGACCAGAATTTTACGTATTTTTTGCTTTGGATTCATTACTGGAAGTTCTATTTTCCTGACCTAACCCATTTCTAAGATAGCAAACAGTAGCCAAACTAGAGTTTGACCTGAAAATTTATCCATAGCCCTATAGGGTAAGGCTGAAATGTAAAGAGTTCTGACGAAGATGCAACACATCTTGAAGCATCTAGTAAGAATAGTAATTGGAATGTAATTGGACAATGCTTTATAACCACTAGGGCCTTACTTCATCAAGGTTTTATCTCTGACCCCAAATTACCAAGCTAAGGTCAAGCCTAGGGCATCAAAAGGATTAAACAAAGATTTCCAAGTATCTACATAAGTTTTCAAAAGCAAATTCAAACTCTTGACTTGCTGTCTAAAGGCCTATGTGAATCAAATTGCAGGATATAACCCAACACTCATCCAAATAGCCCTAATACGAAAAAACGAAATTAAACCTTACATTTGCGTGGCTAAAATTTTATTTGTCAGCTTATAATTCTTATTATATATACTTATTTATAGCCTACAAATTTTTCTTTTCGAAATCTACGCCTGAAAAGTTCAACCAACACTTATGGATGGTAGAACCCTACGGTTAAAAACAATGACAGTTCTGGTTAAATTAGAGTTCAACCAGTCAATTGTTTCACGCAAAAACGCTTTTCATGGCAACCTGGTTTGTCAATGTTTCACGCAAAAACAGCAGTTGAGCTCAACCACACCGAGTGGTTGAGCTCAAACAGTCTCTTTGGTTGACGGGAAAAAAGGCCTTAGATATTGCTGTTGCTAAATGCTAATAAAACACTAAGTATTGAATCCATGTTGGCGTCTAGACTCCAGATTCTTTAACGCAGATGTTTTCAAACACAAAACCTGTCTAACCTGTCAGTTTGAATGAGAAGTTCAATATGATTCAAAATTAGGGAATATCTTTTAAATAATGTTTTGGTTTGCTGCATCTTCTATGAGTGAACTGCAGTGGCGTAACTTTGACTAAATCCTGGAAGGAGGCAAGTATGGAGCCTATTTTCCCAAATTAATTGAAAATCACAGTGAAAACTAAAAAATGAGCCATATAGTACCATACAGGCAAAGACACTAATGAAAACTGACCTGTTTTTCTGGATACTTGAAATATACATGATTATTAGTTTTGACAAGTTTTTTGCACAAACTAAATTTCAATTAAGGAGGGTGCAAACTACAGTTTTCCCCTGGCCCATAGCTTATTACGCCCCTGGGGAACTGTTATACTTAAATTTATACAAACATTCTAGACTTTCTTAGGGATTTATTATTTCGAACTTGTTAAGATATTTTTCACTACTTTATAATGTAGTGGTGCCAATCAATGGAAACATGGCGGAAAAAAAAAACCAAAAAGGGTTTTTGATGAAAATGTACTAATTCTAATTAATGTACTGATTCTGTAATAATATCTAATTCTAGCTATAATTTCATTCATCCCTCTTCTAATTGGCAATACCAGGCTAACTTTAGAGAATACCATGTCCTCAATGATTTGATGCAGATAGTGACGATTTATTCAGTTTTATTGTAATACATTTAATTGCTAATTTATTTTTTGAGAAGAATCAAGCTTTGAACCCGTTTTAGAAAAGAATAAAAAAAAACTAAATCGCTAAAAAACCTACACGCAGGATTTTAGCCTGGAGGGGGCATGTATTTAGGAGTGAGAAACAACTTCATAAACGAGGGACAGAAGAGGGGGGATAAAACTGAACTTCTCTTCATTTTCGTCTGATTAACAAATATTTGCCAATTTTTTTTCTTATCGAGAATCTGGCCAACGACCTTTTAAAGTAATGCAGATAAATTGATTCTAACTGTGGTGTTGGGTCATGTGGTGTGGTGTCTGAGCCCAGCCCATATTACATCATACGTCCAAATTATGTCCAAATTACGTTCATGTCGGACTCTTTCGATTTATTTATATTTTAAAAAGTATGCAGGAAGCACGAAATTGGGTAATATAGAATTTATTTACTCAGGCAGGAAGGATGGGGCACATGGAGGGGGGTGGTGTCCGTGATGAATAAGATAGCTACTAAGTATTTTTTAGGTGGGAAAGGCATTAAAACTACTACTACTAACAAGTCAACGCAGTACCAAGCCGCCTGAGGCCAACACAGCTGCGCACGCTCCTCCTCCATCCCAATGCATGCGAGGGTGCTCCAGTTTCTATTATGGACCCCCAGGGACAAGGTCTCCTTTTGGTCCGTGCCTCCTATGGAGGTGCCCTACATATCTGTAGTATGTTCCCCTATCGCCACCTGGGGACACTCTGAGTGTCCCTGAGGAGGCCCCTAAAGAGTAGTAGACTCAGAAATTGTTTTGAGGGGAGGGACAAATATATATAATTATGAAATTATTAGGGGTTTTTACCCTCAGTGGCACCATTAACGAAAATACAGGGGACAGCGAGGATTTGTATTCTACTTTTTAAAATGCAAAGACAAAAAAAAAAGTTTTTTCAAAATCAATGGGGAGGGCACATTTGGTTTTCTTTCAATTTATTTTTTTGTTCAGGGTCTTTTATTTTTCAAGATACATGGTGAAAGCACCCAAATTAGTGCTACTGTTCACCCAAGGACGAATCTAGGGTACAAGAGGGACAGCCAACTTACGGTGCCTGCTCTTAAGATTTTTTAATCTGACCAAATGAAAAAACTTTACCAAATTAAAGTTAATTAAAACTATCTTATGAACAGGATGACGGAACAGTACTTGACAAACTTGAGTATAATCCACTTAGAACCAAATAGGCTACGATACAGCTTCGTAGATTTCATAGGAAGGCTTTATGAAGACATTTACTTCGAGAAAACTACTTTAAGTTACGTTTTAGTGTCGAGGATGAGACTCATTACATATAATTTAAATTATATGTGTATTTTGTCACCAATAAAATGTTATTATGTGGAATCTTGTGGTTTTTCTTGAACTTCGTTATACATGTTAGGGTTTACATAAGAAAAACAGCGCTAAGAGCTCATATGGCACTTGTGACGAGGCCAGAAGAGCCAAAAGCTCATATGGTATGAGTGCAACAAAATTCTAAGAATCAATAGATTGATATAAAAGGAAAATCAGAGGCTTAATGCCGGTCAGGATTTAAAATAAGAGCTCTGAGTCACGAGGTCCTTCTAAATATCAAAATTCATTAAAATCCGATCACCCACTCGTAAGTTATAAATACCTCATTTTTCTAATTTTTCCGAATTACTCCCCCCCCCAAACTCCACCAAAGAGAGCGGATCCGGTCGGGTCATATCAGTCACGTATCTTGGACATGTTTTAATTTTTCCTACCAGGTTTCATCCTGATCTCTCCGCTTTTAGTGTTTTCCAAGATTTCCGGTCCCTCCCCCAATGACGCTGGATCCAGTCGGGATTGAAAATAAGAGATCTGAGTTACGAGGTCCTTCTAAATATGAAATTTCATTAAGATCCGATCACTCCTTCGCAAGTTCAAAATACCTCATGTTTTCTAATTTTTCAGAATTAATCCTCCCCCCTCCCAACTTCTACAAATGAAGTGGATCCGTTCCAATTATGTCAATCACTTGTCTAGGACTTCTGCTTATTTTTCCCACCAAGTTTCATCCCGGTGCCTCCACTCTAAACGTTTTCCAAGATTTTAGGTACCCCCCCCCCCAACTCCCCCAAATGTCACCAGATCCGGAGTAGATCCGGTCCGGTTATGTCATTTATGTATCTTGGACATGCTACCCGTCACGTCTAAATAAATTTGACACCACTTGTAAATTTTTTGCTGATGTTAGGCTACTGCCAGACGTTGGCTTTCAGGGGGGTCACCAGGGGCATACAAAAGATTTATTTTCAGCTGTTAAAAGTGTCGAATATGTAACAAATTAAATATGTAAAATATAAGAAATTGTGATATAAAACGTAATGATCAGGGGATTCTGGTCTATCCTTTATATTTTGGAACTGAATTTCTTTTTCACGTCTCTCATGTCCCCAAGTCTTTGATCATCTCCGATGGTGTTAAAAACACAGCGAAAAATTGTCAACTTTGACTTTTGGTTTCTATCCTTTCATAACGGATGTAAATCTATTTTATGACATACACATACCGAAAATAGCAGCATTTGCATAAAGTTTTTAAATATCACTGAAGAGGAGTGCCGTACTGCTCTGACAATAAGAACCTAATATCGTTGTATCCAAAGTTATGGGCGGTATCTAACTTTTTGGGGCTTGTACACGTGAGAGTGAATAGAATTTGGTACTTTTGTGTTATTCAGAACACACTCTATAAGTGAAGTCGGGTTCTTTCCTGAAACAAACTACGATGCAGGGGAATTTTATGAGAAAATTCATTTTCATAGCCACAAACACAAACCTCAAAGACAAAAGGTTAGGTTAGGTTATCCCGAAATGTTAAGTGGTAATTTGGAAATTTTCCTAATAAAGTATTATATTTTCATCATATTTTGTTTTATTTTATTAGCTCTATCAAAAGTTTGGGCTATATATTTGCATATTAGGGGGGACGGGGTACATTATATCAAATACCTAACTTAACCTAACCACATCTATATATAACATATTTAGTTAAAATGTACCGGCATCGTAGTTTGTTTCACGAAAGAGCTTAACCTCACTTATTGAGTGTGTTCTGAATAATACACAAGTACCAAGAATGTCGGATCTTAGGAATGTAACCAGGAAATCGGCTTCGATGAACGCCCCTCCCCTGAACTCTTCATTTTTTCCAAATTTCTGGACGCTTTTTGTTAACACAGTCGAATAAAATTAGCTATTGTTTTTACAAGGACGCCTCCCAAAAAAAAAATAATCTGTCGCAGGCGCTTAGCTGGGACTCTTTAAAAGGAGTTTTTTTAAGCTTGCAGTTTTTATTGACATGCATTAGTGCATTCTTAGACAGCGGGCTTGTTAGATATTATGGAGACAGAACCTCCCACCAGCAGGAATGTTGGTAAATAACTGTCAATGTAAATAATTTTTCAATCGGGCAAAGTTTAGTTTATAGTTCATTTTGAATTAGTTCGTTTGGTTTAATTGACCCCCCCCCTAAACTGTCCCTAAAAGTTTCACCTTAATACCCTCAGTGTCATTAGTAACAGTAAGTGTAGTGGTAGCATTAACAGCATAGCCTACACATAGTGCCTTCTGGCTGGTTCAAAATCCATCACAACTTACTATCAAAGGTCTAACTTAATAATGTAAGCCGTTCGTGAGATATTGGTTTGTTGCCTTTTTGAAACTCTACATGCTCATAGTTCGTTTTGTTTTTTATTTATTAAGACACCTCCCGAAAAAAAAAATCCTGCGCAGGCGCTCAGCTCGAAAATTTTTGTTTGTTTGAGGGTTTGAATTAATCTGTGAACTTTAAACAGCACAACTTAATGCCACAACCAGTGTTGCCAGATGTAGCATAATTATGTGGAACGTAGCATAATTAGGAACCAAAAGCATCCAAGCATAATCCTCCTTAAGATAGCATAATTCTAGCATAATATAAGATGTTGTAGAACAACTCATAACGTCACATTAATAAAACGAACACCAAAGATGGTTTATCGAATTTTTCGACCAAACTAAAGTAAATTTTCGGCACAACGACATACTACGAACCATCTGGTATTTTTTGTTCTGATCCTGTGGTCTATGGTCAATGGCAAAGGAAAGCGCACGCAAGATATTTGAATTTAAAGACAAGTGGTGATTAATTGCATTGGATTGGTGAAGATGATTGTTTGATGAAATTTTGAGAATTAGAGGGGTTTCATGTTGTTGTTGGTGGTGGTGAACGGTGAGAGAATTTTGCTGTACAATTAGGCCTAGCCCTCTCAACCATAGGCAATGGTTCATGGTTCAAGAACTGGTTGATAGCTACTACACACCAGCTAGACACCAAACTATCGCCGAAACTCAAAAAGATTTTGTGAAAAGCTTATGCTGATCAGATATTGTTTTCTAGTCTACCAAAATCTATCACTGGTGGCTAGTTACAGTTAGGGATTCTAGTTCTTGTAGACAGTTCATGAATTACAAGTCTTTCCCCAAAGGCAAAGGCTAGCTTAAAGGATCCTCAGTGCCACTAGTGAAATATTCCTGTTTTGGCAATCTCTGGATGACTCTTTTCCAGTTCTTCAAACATATGCTACTCTGAGTAAATGGCTATCTTAAATTCTGCAATTTGTCCTCGGAGTGTGTGGTCAGCCTGCTGCTGACCATTAACTCGATGAGGTAAAGGTGGAGCCCCAGCACAACATCAACATCACAGGAGATAATAAAGATAAAATTGGATCCTCTTCATGAGCTGAACACAGTCTCTGGAAACAAACCTGTGGTGAGAGCTACATTGCCGATCGAGGTAGGCTCAGGGTTACTTCTGTGAGGATATTTGGGCGTTCCGTGTCAGTTCAACACTGCTCACAAGTGCATTGTGGACTTCTTGATCTTTGGAGTGCTCTTAAACAGTTTGTCGTGCTAGCATCAGCAGAAGACCGCCAAGTTGCTGCAGACTAAATCTTGTTAGAAATGAAAAACCCGTTCAAGAAAGCGTATTTGCTTTTTCTTAAGTATGCTCTCAACGATTTCAACTCCTTCAACGCCTTGTTCCAATCGGCAAAGATTCTAATCAGAGATTTGCAGTCTGAGTGTGAAAAACTCATCAAGACTCTATGTAGCAACTTCATCCAAGGAAGGTTTCTAAGAGACTCTACAAAGATCAATCCGCCAAACCCGAGTCATTTCCGATCATTAGAAGACGTCTTTTTAGGAGATGAGTATGCCCAATATCTTTTGACATCAGTTCAGAGTGGTAAAATAACCCCCAAGGACTTTCCGAAAAAGTTGTTTAGGTTTTTACATTACCGCAGTGACACGGACGCTCAAGCAATTCCCGCACGGTGACCCTTTATTGAAGTCCCTTCAGTTTGTAAATCCCAAGATGGCCCTGGGAACTGAAAGAACCAGTATTCCATCACTAGGTGTCGTAGTGAACCGATTTCTAAGTCTCATACCAAACCTCACAGATATTGACTCCCAGTGGTGCAAGCTACCATATGCTTTTAGTAACTCTCAAAAGATATATATGAGCAAAATTATTACAGACTTGATGTGAAGAAAAATACGCGAAATGAGAAACATTACCGACGAAAGAGTTTTTCTAGATCTGGCAGAACTCGCCGAGAGGGTGCTCTCCCTACCGCACTCGAACGCAGACTCAGAAAGAATTTTTTCTTGGATCAGTGATGTCAAGACAAAAAAGTGGAATAGGTTGAAGAAAGAAAGTATTGAAGCCGTGCTTGTCACAAAATCGCGACTAAGAACAAAAGATACAGTTTGCTACAAATGTGTCTCTACAGACAATCAGATCAAGCTCCACAATTCCATGAACCTCAACGAAGCCACCCCACGCTCTGGACAAGAAGTCGGATCCAAAAGCGAAGATGAAGAAGATCCTTGAATGTTAACCGCATTTTTTCCTTCTTTTTTTAATGTATCTGAAGTAGAATTTTGATGATGATGTAAGATACTAGGTTTTTCAAATGCCGCCAACCGCTTCGAGAAGAAAGACGACTTGCAAAAAAAGACGAAAAACATGAACCAAATTATGAACCAAGATTCTTCCGCTGGACATAAAAAAAGCCTTTTTATTTATTTTCTAAGCTATTTTACCTTTTTCTTTGCCTTCTTTGTTTATACCCCGCTTTTTTCCCTTAGCGGGTTAAAAATAAATTATTAGGCTATTATTATCAGATTATAATCTATTCAGAACCTTTATTAAGATAAAACAGAATTCGACTTGTCTTAACTGATCAACTTTTTCGTGAAACCTTGGAAAATATAGAAGCGTAGCATAAATCTGTCCAAAAAAGCATAATTTTGTGCTCAAGGAAGCATAATCCATTCCGTCCGATCTGGCAACACTGGCCACAACTACTATTGGACATGAGTAAAGTGACTACGTACTATGACCAAATTGGTTTTACTTTGGAATCGGAATATGGTATAGCTGTATTCCATACAATGGCTGAAACTTGATTCAAAAGGTAATGTATGTCAATCGATGCTTATTACGAGCATCGGTCTATCGATATTATACCACTGGGTATCGATATTTCGGGAGTAGTTTCTAGCAGAGGGCACACTAGCTACAGCCGGGAATAGTAAGAGTATTACTAAATTCGAGGTGTGCTCACTCTCCACCACCCGGTGTACATCTCAGAACGCCATGTATGCCGAACAGTTCCGCCATGTTTGGCAAAGTGTCCACCAGGCTTGGCACACTTCCACGACGTTTAGAACAAGGAATAAAGCTATGATATTGTTGATTTGCTCTTTTGATAACCTGTATATTCATATACTTCTTGAAATTTTCATCTTAATGGTCTTAACCTTACAAGTAGTAGCGATAGAAGTAGTAGTTGGAGCAATAGTATTAGTAGTAGTAGAACTAGTAAATGTTGCAGTAACAGTAGCAATAATACTGGTGTGTAGATATTGCCTCTTGGTCAGTTGATCTTCCCTTTTAGTATTCTCTTAAAGATCCAACTTAATGAATAAATCATTTCTGGAGAATGGCTGTTTTGACAATCTAAATGCACATAGTGCTTTTGATTAATTCAAATTTGCCATAAATATTCTCACAAATTTTACATTCATAGAGTTAGCCTAAATAGTAATTACATCAGAATAGTTTCGAAGCTAGCACAAGTAGTTGCAGTGTTTGCGTTGTATTAGAAGTAGTTGTAGCGGTAGTAGCAGCAGTATTAATAGCGATAGTAGTATGTGCATATTGCTTTTTGGTCGGTTGAATACCGCTTTCATGATGACCCGGAAGTTTCACTTTGACATATTAAATCGTTCTAAAAATATTATTGATGTGCGCTTTTGACACCCTTTTGACGCCCTTTTCATCTTATAGCTCCAAGTCTTACAAGTTGTTGCAATTGAAATAGTAGTTTAATTATGGTAGTAGTATAGGTAAAAGTAGCAGTGGTATCAGTTAGCAGTGACATGTATATATTATCTTTTTGTCAATTGATTTTATCTTTGGGTATTATTCGAAAGTTTCAACCTAATTCCTAAATCAATTCTTGAGATACACGCTTTTGACAATCTGCATGTGCTTAGTGTGTTTTCATGCAGTTCAAATTCCGCCTCAATATTCTGTTAACTTCTCACCTTCATACGTGTAGCCTTAATTGTACTAGTACCATAGTAGTAATAGTGGTAGTAGGAACAGTAGTAGCAGTAATAGTGTACAATTATGAATAGTAAAAGTAGTAGAAACAATTTTAATAGCAGTAGTAGCATGTACATGTTGGCTTTTGGTCAATTGAACATCCCACTCCTTACGCCCCCTGAAGCTTCCTCTTGATATGATAAGCCATACCAAAAATATTTTTGATCTGCCCGTATCAGCAATCTCTACACAAATAGTATGTTTTGATTTAGTTCCACTTTTCCCTAAACGTTTCATCATATATTTTTTCAGTGTCCGCAGTCTTAGTAATACTCGCTACAGAAGTGGTGGTTGCAGTGATAATAATTGTAGCAGTAATAGTATTGGGTAAAAGTAGAAGCAGCAGTAGTTGTTGTAGTAGTAGCGTGCAAATATTATCTTTTCGGTTAAATGATCATCTCCCTTATTATTTCCTGAATATTCCAAATTAATATACTCAGCCATTCCTGAAATACTCCCTTTTAACAACCCATGTACACATAACATACAGTCATTTAGTTCAACGCTTCCCTCAGCATTCACTGAAAGATTCATCTTAATAAACCTTCGTATTTTGGCTAAGTATAAGTTAAATATGCATACCTTCACATTCCATAAAAATCCCATTTGCCCCCAGAGAAAAACTTCAACCCCTTGCCCCAGGGCTCGGGGGGTTTGCCAAACCTAGAGGCATTGTTAGATGTTCTTTCGCGTAAAATTGCCGTCGCGTAATTTTAGTCAGATGTGTTTGGTAAAAAGAGGGGTAGCTGGGGAGACTAGTTGACCTCCACCTCCATCACTGTTGATTCCTAAAAGGAACTAGAATTTGAACCAAATGAGGCACCTCTAAAGTTTATGCAACCATTCCTTCCACAAGAACCGTAAATTCCCCATGGGTATAACTTACAATCCTCGCCCTCAGGCTCTGGCGGATGGTATCAATCCCAAAAGCCTTGTTATTTGATCTCTGGACTAATTCGAATTAAAGAACTCTCTCAAAATTTTTATTGAGTTTATCTTGAAAAAATGCGACGTGTTTGTTTGCGGAGTGGAGAGGGTGGGGTAACTGTATTCTGATAATTTTGGCTCTTAAAAAGGGCGCTAGAACTTCCAATTACCAATTTTTTTTAGTTTCCTCCAAAACATATGCGACCAGCTTTTCTATAAGAACCTAAAATACCCCCAGGGCATAACTTAAAACCCTTGCCCCGAGATCTATAGGGAGGGTGTCATCCATACAAACATGATTTCCTGACCCTTCAACTGTGATGAACAAAATTGTTGTCTCCAAATTTTGATTGGAGGTGTCAAGAGAAATGATGAGTGCGGAGAGGGGAAGCTGGTTCCACTCAAATCACTTTGACTCTTAAAAAGGGCATTATAACTTCCAATTTCATATCAATTGAAGTATCTGAAGTTTATACGACCACTTACATAAGAAACCTTACATGCCCCCAGGGCTTGACTTCTAATCATAACCCTAGGGTACTAGGAGGTTGTGTCAATCCTAGAGGCATTGCTATATGTTCTGTGGACTGTTTTGAACGGGCGTTAGTTTCAACCCCAGAAGCCTCGTTATATGATATTTGGACTTTTTTGAACAAAATGACTATCTCAAAATTTCTATTAGATGCATTTCGGGACAATACGACATGTGTGTGTGTCGGTAACTGTCCTCCAATCACGTTGATTCTTAAAAAGAGCACTAGCGCTCCTGATTACCAATCCAATGAGTCTCATCCGAAGTTTATACGACCATGCTTTCTATACAAACCTTATAGAACCTCATAGATATATTTTATAAGCCTTATAAAAAAATATATAGACCTTGCCCCACGGCATAATTTACAACTTTCGTTCCGAGGGCTGAGGAGAGGGAGGGGGTTGTCGTCATAAAATAAATAGTTTACAGACCTTCCAGCCACGTTGAACAAAATGGCTATCTCAAAGTGTTGACTGAAAGTGTTTTAGGAAACGCCGGGCGCGGGGGAAAATTTGCACTCGATCATTTTCGGCTGGTAAAAAGGGTACTAATCCTCTCAATTTCCAATCGAATGAGCTCTTTTTGAAATTTCTACGACAACATTTTCTAAAAAAAAAAAATTATTTGCCCCATAAGCATAACTTACAACCCTTGCCCTGAGGGCTGTCATCCTCGATGGCACAGTTTCTTGACCTTTAAACTACGTTGAACGTAATGGCTATATTAAAATTTTGATCGGGATTGTTTGAAGAAATGATGGCTGTATGGGGGGGGGGCATTTTTTCTCCAATCACTTTGTCTATTAAAAGGGCCCTAGCCCTCTAAATTTCCAATAAAAAAAACCCTTTTGAAGTTTCTACGACAACTTTTTCTGCAAAAACCTTGAATGCCCCTAGGGGATAACTTGCAACCATTGTCCTGAAGGCTGTGGGGGGGGGGTGTCATCCTAATGGACATAAATACCGAACCATTCAACTAAGCTGGGCAAAATGACTATATCAAAATTTTGATCGGAAGTGTTTGAGGAAATGCTCGGCGTTTTATTTGCACTCCCATTACTTTCCGACTATTAAAAAAGGCACTAGCCCTCCCAATTTTCTATTAATGTTTCATTCTCAACGTTCTCTATTAAAAGTTTACATGCCCCAAGGGCATAAATTACAATTCTTGCACTGAGGGCTGTGGGGGGGATTGTCATCCTCAAAGACATAGTTTCTAGACCTTTCAACTACGTTGAGCGAAATGGCTATATTACAATTCTGATCGGAAGTGTTTTCGTCTATTCCAAAAGGGCACTAGCCCTCTAAATTTTCAATCAAAAGAGCCCTTTTTAAATTTTCTACGACAACACTTTCTATAAAAAACCTTAAATGCCCCCAGGATATAACTTGCAACCCTTGTCCTCAAAGCTGTGGGGGTCAAGCATTGGGACCCCCCTCTCTCTTTTATACCTCCAATACCTCTGACGTCACCCAGCTCACAATGTATGCATAAATCTACAAAGGAATGGTCGTCCGTCCATATTCAACTTTATAAACAAAATTTGTCCAGGTAGATGAAAAAACAAGTTTTTGGAACTTATAGTAAGGAGCAGTATTAAAACTTTAAACGAACAGAAATTATTCCATGCAAGAAAGGGACTGCCTCCTTCTCTATACCACCCTCTTTATGCTAAAGTTAGATTTTTTGTTACGGTTATTTAAAAATGACTCCTGAATTCGAGGGCCGTTTTGTAAGAAAAATAAGCTGTATTAAAAGTTTTTTTTAAAAACTTCAGAGTAGAGACTGTGTCGAGGAGGGGACAACCCCCATCAAATACGAAATGATTCTGTTCGTTTTGCGTTTTTTGATGTTGCTTCTTACTCTCAGTGGAAAAACTCAGTAGAAATCAGTGATTTCTAAATCTTTTAGAATCAACTACTTTCGACTATTAAAAAAGACACTAGCCCTCTCAATTTCCAATCTAATGATGCCTTTTTGAAGTTTCTACGATAACACTTTTTGTATAAACCTCATATGACCCCAGGGCAATACTTACAACCCTTGCTCTGAGGGCTTGGGGGGAGGGTAGATTCTCATCTTCCACCCCATAATTTCCGCACCTTTCAACTACGATGAACAAAATGGCTGTGTCAAAATTTTGATTGGATATGTTCGGGAAAATGGTGTGTTTAGGAGGGGGCTAGTTACCCTCCAATGACTTTTGAGTATTAAAAAGAGCCATTTAGAATCAATACCCATTTTGGTACTGAAAATGAATCAAAATTAAAAACAAATTAAGCCTCATGGCTTTAAATCACATGACTTCCGAGCAAAAACAAAGACGTTTTAAGTTGTCCAAAGACTTAAATTTTGTCAAAAATTTTTTGAGGAATAACCTTCCATTTGAAATTTTTCAGAGAATTAAGGAAATGGCCGTTAGATCTTTTCACCATGATTTCCATTTGTCAAAGGTTCGTTTGGTCGACAAGTTCAATAGACTTTTGTTTGAAAAGTTCCAGAATTCAGAGACTTTTTATCCTCGTTTTTGTCTGGGTCCTGCCACTAAGAATTTGTCGTCTAAAACTCTTAGTAGTCAACAAGAGGCAGTTTTGTCGAAGGGTTTTAGATTCTGTTTTCCAACCCCAATGTCTTATTCAAAAATAATTTCTAAGATAGAGTTAGGAATTATGGCTTCTATTGATAAACTCGAAGCTCCTCAAGAACTTAGAGCTGAAATCGTAAGGAAACTTAAGACTTTTAACATGAAAAAAAAAATGAAAATGATATAACAAAAAATGACATTGAGATACTTTCTGATTTGAAAAAGGATAAGGCCCTTACTATCACTAGGGCAGATAAAGGCAATACTATTGTAATTATGGACACTGATGATTATGATCGTAAAATGAATTCAATCATTTCGGATACCACTATTTAGAAGAAATTGGATTTCGATCCTACGGATAAATATGTAAAGTCGATAAGAAAGGAATTGGAGTCACTGAAAAATAATTTACACATTACCCCAAAAATTTTTAATAAATTTTATCCAAGAGGTTGTTCCGCACCAAAGATCTATGGTCTACCCAAAATTCATAAGACGGGAGGCCCCCTCCGTCCCATTGTATCAACTTTCTAATCACCAGTGGCAAAATTAGGAAAGTGGTTGTCGGTGGCATTGCGTCCACTCTTAGGAACACAAAAATCATATATAAAAAAATTCAACTGATCTTACTAATAAGTTAAAAAATTTCACACTGGAGGAGAATTTAATTCTCTGTAGTTTTGATGTGGTGTCCATGTATTCAAATTGTAACGTGAAAAAGTACGAGGATATATTAAGGATTAAATTACAAAAGCACTTTGATTTAATACAAGATGTGACCATGGCGAGTTTTGAGATTGAAGTCATTATGAAATTGGTAATCCTTGCAAATGTAAATTCTCTTTATTTTGGTTTTAGAGGTGAATTTTACAAACAGGTGTTTGGTTTGGCTATAGGGGCATCTCTCTCCCCTTTGTTGGCAAATCTCTTCATGGAATCTATTGAAACCTCCGCCATAAACAGTTTTAGGCTCTCTCCTTGTTTCTGGGGCAGATTCATGGATGATGTGGTTTGCGTTTGGAAACACGGTTTAGAGTCTTTAGACCTTTTCCATAAACATTTAAATAGTTTTGACAAAAACGTAAAATTTACAATGGAGTTCGAAGAAAATGATAAACTACCTTTTCTGGATATCTTATTGATTAAAAGTGAGTTCCGTTTACTTTTTTCAGTATATAGAAAGCCTACACACAGTGATAGGTATCTGAACTTTCACTCGTGCCATCCTATTTCAGTGAAACGAGGGGCTGTGATTGCACTGGTGGATAGAGCTTTCAGAATTTGTTCCCGAGAGTTTTTAAATTCTGAATTGCTGTATTTGAGGGATGTTTTATTTTGTAATAGCTACCCGATTGAATTCATTGATAACATAACAAAAAATAGACGCATTAAACACAACAATAGGGTTATTGGGGTTTCACAGTGCACAAAATTAAACTTACCGAATAGTTTCATTTCTTTACCTTATGTACCTACTTTGGGGGAGACGCTAAAACGAATTTTGGGTAAACATAATATTGATACTTGTTTCCAATCAGTGAGACCATTAGGAAGTTTTCTTAATTCTGGGATGGATTTAACCAGGGAGATTTAGTCAGTAGGGTGTATAAAATTCCTTGTTCCTGTGGAAAGTTTTATATTGGTAGAACTCACCAACAATTTACTGAAAGATTTATTGAGCATCGCAACTCAATAGAAAAAACCCTACATTTAGGAAAGCCTCCAGAAACTTTGTTTCGGCTCTAGCTGAACATACATTCTTTTATCCCGAACATTTTATACGATTTGATGAGGCTACAGCTATTTCTAATGACAGAGGTTTTTCTCAGTGGGCGAGGGAGGCTATAGAAATTAAAAAACATATATTTGCTAATATTTCAATAAATAGAGACACAAGGAATTTAAATATTGACCCAATTTATGATATTCTTTTGAAAAATGAACCCATAATTAATAAGGGAATTACAATTTTACACAATCACTAAGTGACAAGATTACCCGCTAGACCAAAAAGAGTTGCTTCAATATTAGCTTACAAGAGGATTATTTCGCAACAGAATAATTAACTAACTTTCAATTTTCATAATTTTTCCTCAGTTGCTCTTTGATTCTCATTGAAGTAACTCAAATAGCTGCTTTTCCCTACGTGGATAAGTAGCGACAATTGTATTTATTATTATTGGCGGTGGTTTTATTTGTTTTTGGATTAGTTTTCTTTTAATTTTTTATCTTGTGCTGAGGACGCCTTGTTTGGATAGAGGCGAAATATCCGCGTTGCTTTAGTCTTTCCTCTCTACTGGCCGTCGTCTCGTTTTAAGTTTTCTTTTTGTAGAGTTTTATCTCTCTTTGTTGTTTATTGTCATGTCTGGCCAGTTTGGCTTAAGAACTTTTATTCAAAGCATTTATTTATTACAGTTTATTAATGGCAAAAACTGTCAAGAATTTTAAGTTTTAACTCTCTAAAAAAAAAAGTAGGGAACTTAATGCTTCTTAAAATTACTTAAAGCCAGAATTTGCCAAAATCATAGCTATTGAAAAAAGAAGAAAAAAGGACAAATTAGGATTCAGCAGATTTGGAGGTGTCCTGACTGTCTCCAGTAAAGATTCCTCCTTTAAAGATCACTTGACGGTAAACTTTTCCTAAGGGAGTTGGATTCTTGTTTTAAATCAAATGGATCCAAAGTTGTCTAGTACTAGATTCATTATTCCATTACCCTCTCTGTTCCTAGTAGAGTATCCCAAGGTACTCTCCGTTTTGTTCCCCTCCATATTTGTTATATATTTATGCCTCATATATTCGTTCGCATCTTCATTATGCTTCTTCGGTTTGGCATCACCAAAATTCGCGGGAAGCCTTTCGAATACTTTTCTAAGAAGAGGAAGATCTACTCTCGTAGAACCTCTCGTAGATATGGTAATCGACTAGCAATGAAAGAAAAAACGAGAGACAAATCTTTGCTACCATGCAAAAAGGGATTTTCCCTGCTGTTCAAGGACAGCGATTTCCCTGTACAAGGTGTTCAGCCATGCTGATTTTTATGGTTCACTTTTCATTTTGATATGACGTCAGTTTGGAGGGGTTTCAAACGCTTCAAAATTACCATAAATTTCTTTTCGCAAATTTTACGACGGACTGGAATTGCCACAAACCGACGAACTTTTACGACGAACCGAATTGTCACTAGGAGTTTTTTCTATATACTTTTTTTTAGTTTTCGATTACAATGTCCTGTGGTAAGCTTTTCACTAGGTTGCAGCTAGTGCTGCAGCCATAATGCTTGCATGGCAGGATTAAAACCTTTTTTTTAGCTATAGAGAATTCTAAGTTTGTAGAATGATAATAAACCAACACTGCATAAATCCACATTGGAAAGACCACCCGTCCATATTAAATTTCATAGGCAAATTTTATCCAGGTAGATGAAAAAAGAAAAGTTTTTGCAGCCTAAACTAAGGAGCAGCATTAAAACTTAAAACTAACCGAAATTATTCCAGGCAAGAAAGGGATTGACCCCTTCTCAATACCACCCTCATCATGCTAAAGTTAGATTTTTTGTTACAGTTATTTAAAAATGACTCTTGAATACGAGGGCCATTTTGTAAGAAAAATAAGCTGTATTAAAAGTTTATTTTTAAAAAAAACTAGCGTAGAGACTGTGTCGAGGAGAGGACAATCCCCATCATATACGAAATGATTTTGTTCGTTTTGCGGTTTGATGTTGCTTCTTACTCTCAGTGGAAAAACCCGTTTTTTTATTTTATTTCTGATAAAAACGGAGGAAGATATGCTAGACGTTTTCAGTAGGAATTGTCTATGGATTGTTTTGGATGCACAGTTGACTGACCATATTTAAAGCAGTAGCCTCTAAGAAAAGTGTGTTTCAATCCCACTTTCTTGGGCTATGATGAGAAAAAGGATAAAAAGGGTGGAGCACAATCTGCGGATGAGGGACGACTTATTGCCATAGATTGTTAGTAGTGACGGCCAAATTACTTCAAACGGCCAGATAGGAAATATACAATTGGAGTTACTTATCCCTAAAGACGTTATTTCGCGCACATGTGTCTTACATAATACTACAGTACACCTGTATGTTACGCAATAGGAACAGTTTGCTTACTTAAGCAATTTTTTCTTTAAGATGCTATTATGTACACCTGTTTGTTACGTAAAGGCACAGTACACCTGGAAACCATGCAATTGTTTATCTACTTTGACAATGACGTAATCTTGCTTGACTTGTCAGACCTTACGGTTCCCACAACTCAGCATTGAAAAAGAGTTAAGTGTGTCAACATCAAGGATATTAATCTTGGCATATTCCTTAGTAACGGATTCTTTTACTCAATTGAAACTTGAAGGCACTAACAATGGCGAAATGAGACCTATGTAACATAATTGACCAAATTCAAGTCTGATAGAACACTACCATCAGCAGTAATTTCACAATAGGTTTCAAATTGATTTAGCGAGATTAATGCTATACTCTCCACCAACGGTTAAGCAACAATACACTCTAAACGTCCAGTGCCTGTTCAGACAATGCTCAAATATTGAGTAGCAGACAAATTATATACACCGATTCGATGAGTTTTTTCAATACCATTTTCGAATACTTACGAATTTCGATCTAGGAATTGCATTTTCAATTCATATAGAGTTTATAGAGTTTATAGAGGATTTATCAAAGGATGAATTGTAGAGGGAATTCCGTTTACCTTATATACAAGAGGTGAAAGTGCAAACATTTCAAATTCATGCGGGAAATTAGTCCATGATCCAATTGCACTAGAACTTTTTACAAAAGCAAGGGCAAGTTTTGAAGGCATTTTGCTATTGATGAATGAAGAATCGGTGCAGGTACGTGAACCCGTAGCAATATGTGGTTAATTCGTGATTGAATGGGGTACGAACTTTTTCATATAATTTCACTTAGCACTTAATTTTCAATTACCAAAGCAGCAAAACTCATAAAATCTTGTTTTATAAAAAAAAAGTATTGCCAAGGTGAGAGGCACTGTTGTATCAGATGTAGTGACAACTACTTTAGGGAAAGTAAAATTTGACTGAGTAGGACGTTGCTTTATATCAATCTTGACATTATGAGACAATAAACCATCACTGGGCTATTTTTTAGGGTCAAGCATTGGAACCCCCCTCTCTCTTTCATAGCTCCAATAACTCTGACGTCACCCAGCTCACAATGTATGTATAAATCTACAAAGGAATGGTCGTCCGTCCATATTCAACTTTATAAACAAAATATGTCCAGGTAGATGAAAAAACAAGTTTTTGGAACTTATAGTAAGGAGCAGTCTTAAAACTTTAAACGAACAGAAATTATTCCATGCAAGAAAGGGTTATTTAAAAATGACTCCTGAATACGAGGGCCATTTTGTAAGTAAAATAAGCTGTATTAAAAGTTTTTTTTTAAACTTCAGTGTAGAGACTGTGTCGAGGAGGGGACGACCCCCATCAAATACGAACTTATGCTGTTCGTTTTGAGTTTTTTTATGTTGCTTCTTACTCTCAGTGGAAAACTTATTTTTGTTTTAGTTTTATTTCTTATAAAAATGGAGGAAGATTTGCTAGACGTTTTCAGTAGGAATTGTCTAACGATTTTTAGGATGCACAGTTGACTCACCATATTTAAAGCAGTAGCCTCTAGGAAAAGTGTGTTTCAATCCCACTTTCGTGGGCTATGATGAGAAAAAGGGTAGAGTAAGCTCTGCAGATGAGGGACGACTTATTGCCATAGATTGTTAGTAGTGACGGCCGAATTACTTCAAACGGCCAGATAGGAGGTATACAATTGGAGTTACTAATCCCTAAAGACGTTTTTCGCGCACATGTGTCTTACATAATACTACAGTACGCCTGTATATTACGTAATAGGAATAGTTTGCTTACTTAAGCAGTTTTTTCTTCAAGATGTTATTATGTACACCTGTTTGTTACGTAAGGGTATAGGACACCTGGAAACCATACAATTGTTTATCTACTTTGATGATGAAGTACTCTTGCTTGACTTATCAGACCTTACGGTTCCCTCAACTCAATATTGAAAAAGAGTTCAGTGTGTCAACATCTAGGATATAAATCTTGGTATATTCCTTAGTAATGGATTCTTTTACTCTATTGGAACTTGAATGCACTAACAATGGCGAAATGAGACCTATGTAACATCATTATCAAAATTCAAGTCTGATAGAACACTGCCGTCAGCAGTAATTTCCCAATAGGTTTCAAATTGATTTAGCGAGATTAATGCTATACTCACCACCAACGGTTAAGCAAAAATACACTCTAAACGTCCAGTGCCTGTTCAGACAATGCTCAAATCTTGAGTAGCAGACAAATTAAATAAACTGATTCCATGAGTTTTTCCAAACATTTCATCGGTTATACCATTTTCAAATGCTTTCGATTCTGGATCTAGGGATTGCATTTTCAGTTCATATAGGTTTATAGGAATTATCAAAGGATAAATTGTAGAGTGAATTCCATTTACCTTATATACAGGAGGTGAAAGTGCAAACATTTCATATTCATGTGGGGAATTAGTCCATGATCCAATTGTACTAGCACTTTTTACAAAAGCAAGAGCACGTTTTGAAGGTATTTTGCTATTGATAAATGAAGAATCGGTGCAGGTACGTGTTCCCGTAGCAATATGTGGTTAATTCGTGATTGTATGAGGAACGAACAGTTTCATATAATTTCACCTAGCCCTTAATTTTCAATTGCCAAAGCAACGAAACTCATAACCTTGTGTTTTGCACATAAAGTATTGCCAAGGCGAGAGACTGTTATATCAGGTGTAGTGGCAACTACTTTACGAAAAGTATATACGAAATCATATCATATACGAAATGATTCTAATTGTTTTGCGTTTTGATGTTGCTTCTTACTCTCAGTGGAAAAACCTGTTTTTGTTTTAGTTCTATTTCTGATAAAAACGGAGGACGATTTGCTAGATGTTTTCAGTAGTAATTGTCTAAGGATTCTTTTGAATACACAGTTGACTGACCATATTTAAAGCAGTAGCCTCTAGAAAAAGTGTGTTTCAATCGCATTTTCTTGGGCTATGATGAGAAAAGGGAAAGCAGGGCAGAGCATGCTCTGCGGAGGAGGGACAACTTATTGCCATAGATAGTTAATTGTGACTGCCGAATTACTTCAAACGGCTAGTTAGGGGGCATACTATTGGAGTTACTAATCCCTAAAGACGTTGTACGTAACCTGTATGCTACGTAATAGGAATACTTTGCTTACTTAACTCATAACCTTGTGTTTTGTACGTAAAGTATTGTCAAGGTGAGAGAGACTGTTGTATCAGGTGTAGTGGCAACTGCTTTACACAAAGCAAAATTTGACTGAGTAAGATGTTGCTTTATATCAATCTTGACATAATGAGGTAATAATTGGGTTATAGTAAAGTTTTCATGATTTATTTTCCAAACTAAGTGTAAAAGACTAGTTGTATCCTCTTTAAATATATAACTAGTGTCAGGGTCCGTTACATATTAAAATCGGATTCCTAAACCTTTCGATTTCCTATATAGGTTTTGAGTCATCAGTATTGATTGTATAAACTTGAATAGCTCAAAAGATTATTGCTTGTGCTCACCAACGTACAATTTACGTAGACACTTATTTGTCTAAAAAAATTGCGTTGTACACGATTTTCATAAGATAACCCCTCGGCAGCACTTGGTTTTTCATTGTTAGATTTTTTTTGCATAATAAAATATACAATTATCCGATGAAAATCACCTCTCCCCCAACCCAACCACCCCCACCCTCATAAAAAAAATTAAAAGTTGTGTTAATAGAACTGGATACGGCCCTAAAAGCAAATATTCTCAGCTCTGTAATTTTTAATACGAGAGCTTAAATATCGTAATTCTTATACATTTAAATCACCATCAAAATATTCTGAAAGCAAATATTCTCAGCCTTATGACTTTTGATACGAGAGCTTAAATATCTTAATTTTTAAATATCTAGATCACCATAAAAATAGATTTTTTTTTTATTTAAGTTGAGGTGGGTTAACATGTCCCGTCAGCAGATCATTTGCAAAATTGTAATAGAACAAAATTTATTTGTTTAAGCATCATTACCATACTTAAAAATGATTAGCACACTTAAAGGCAATAAATTAGCATAATACATGACATAAATAATTTGTATAGTTACATGAGCACATATTCAGGTCATGACAATTATATGCATTTTTTTTATTGGGGTAGAATGAACCTAGTCAAATGACACAGGCTTGAGTAAGGTAAATTGAAAGCATTTCATAATGCAGTCCAAATTTTAGTGACACAAAAAGCGAAAAATGTGATAAGTATCTTTCCTAATGACACGCACATGGGTAAAATAGACCGGCGAATTTATATTCCCCAATGAAACAATTGCTATTGCATTTTTTTAAGGGAACTTGATCATCCACAACCCACTTCCAAGAGTCTCCAATACTGCTTCTCCAGATTTCTGTCCCCTCCCTTTTTTTGACTTAGAATTTAGAACGATATTTAAGTTCTCGTATCAATAGTTATAAGATTGAGAATATTTGTTTTCAGAGTCGTATTATTTACGCAAATTTTAATTTTTTAAGGGGGTGAGGGAGGTCGGGCTGGAGGGGGATTGAAGTCTTTTGATAAGTGGGGAGGTAGGAGAAATACAACTTATAATTTTGGGTGAGACTTAGAATTTTAGGGGACTTGTGACTTAAATATTGTGACTTAAAATAGTGTGGGGTCTTAGAGTTTTTGGGACTTCTCTTTGAATGACATATAATCATTGGTGAACTGTTTTTTTTTCATGTGGCTGCCCCCGTGGTGCTCTATGGCTGGTCATCGATACTACCTAGTTTATTGTATATTTTGATCGGTAGTTTTAGTATATTGAAAGCATAAACGCTTACATCACACATTAAAAAGTGAAGATGAAATATTTTAAAAACTGTGTGGTCATGATTCCTGTCAAGTTATTGACATGCTAGTTATAAATATTATTACTTTTCTATTTTTTTCTATTTTGCCATTTGTATTAAATCATAAATTCTATTTTTTCATTAGGCCATTCCGTAGCTTTGGTCAAGCGAAAAAAAAGGGTAAAGGATACGGCATTAGACTTTACAGTCCTTACCGGCGGTGCTGATCTCCGTTTCTTGGCCCTTCAGCCCTGAAGTGCAATGGGGGGTTGGGGGCCAGCCATCCTGTGCTTTCGCACACCCTTCCTGTTTACCTTCCCCAGATTTCTCCAGGTACCCATTTAGAGCTGGGTCGACTCTGGCTAAGCTCACAGGGTCACACCACTGACCCCCGTCCCAAACCGAAGAATTGGGTACACTGGAATTCGAACCCGTGTCCTCTCAGACAAAGGATCCCGAATCCAGCGCACCAACCCACTCGGCCAGGACGGCTCCCACTCAGCCAAGCGAAGAAAGCAAAGTAATAACTATCTGAGATATATTATCCTTCACGACATTGCAAGACAACTGGTTCAGGAAGAGGAAGTTAAAATTACTGATAATTTGATTATAAAATCCATTTTGTCGATGAAGATGGATTAGAATTAATGAAGAAATTCAGAAGTGAGTTTTTACTTTAAATGTGCAATTCCTTTAACTAAGGTTACAAACAATTTCATTTTGATTAGAGCGGAGTGAAGTAGGGATAAACTGAGGAGCATATTGGTAGAATAGCCTCACTTTAGTTCAGGCCAAATTTGAACTAATAGTTGGTGTCAGAAAGAGTCACTTGACAATTGAATAACTTCGAAAGTTAATATTTTCGTTTAACTAACTTTTGATATTCTAAGGTTTACCGTTGTCATCTATACTCATGCTCTTACTCAATCAACCTCTAGGATTCACCTTGTCCCTCTTCGTTCAAACATTCTTAGTTTTTACATCATTTGAGAATGTCTTCCAAATGGATTTCTTTAATTCTTTTTTACATTTTTAAGCGGGGATCCTAGTGATGTTCATTCATGTTTCCTTACTAAGAGATAATGAGAAGTTTTCCATTGAATTAACCTCTCTCCTCTAGGCCCTTCCTGCAATAAAAATATATTTATCAATTTAACTAGGTCCGAGGTATCTCTAGGTCCTTAAGGACTACCTAGTGATCAGTTTAAATGTTAGTGGTCTTACTCTCATAGCCTATTCATTCGTGGTAGTATATCTGTTTCTGGTCCTCTTACTGGTTATAATTTTTTTTTTAACAGAAATAAGAAGCTCTTCCGAGCATCAATTTAGTAAAGAGCAGACTTTTAAGAATTGCAACGCTATTTTCACGCAAGACACAATCTACCATCAAAATTATCAACTCTGCTATTGTAGATCTACCTCTACCAGCAAATATTTCTATTTGATGAAACTTTGGATCCCTCCTAGGTCTTTGTCTAGTGATTCAGATCGTCACTGTTTTTTTAGTGATTTATTACATGGCAACAGTCGGTTTAGCATTTTCGAGAGTTGCTTATATTTGTCGACGCATTACTTATGGCTGGCTTCTTCAAACTGTCCATGCCGATGGGGCATCTTTTTATTTATTTGTATTTACTTTCACATTCGTCGAGGGAGATATCATGAAATTTGGTGTAAACTTCTTGTATATTTTTCAGTTGACAAAGTAGACCAGAATTGGAAATGTAACAAAGTTCATGAGATTGATTAAAAGGACTGAAGAAACTGATCACCAGCAGTGGCCACCATACCCAAACCTTGTTTATCCCGAGAGCATTTATTGAAAATTTTTGCCAGAGGTAAGAAGATAATAGGAGTTGAAAGTCATTCAAAAAATAATAATGTCTATTCTGTCTCTAACCAAAAACGAATATGAGAAAACAAAGAATAAAATGGTATGATAAATAAAAGCCCCAAAGCAGCTTATCAATTATGAAGTTATTGAACAAACACCAACTTTTCAATTTCTACCCGAATCGCTGTCGACCCATATTTTAGCCCATATAAAAGTAATTTAGTATACACTTCAAAATGATTTGTAAAATCAGCAAATTGACTTTAACAAATCAGGAAATATTACATTTTATAATAGTATTGTTTCCCCTGCGAAAAGTGCTAGCATTTTTTCACCCTAAACCTTTTACACCCCAAGAAGATTTATCTGACTATTTAGAATCTCTTCTAGTGAATTTCGATATTTTCACACTTAATACACTTTAATAGATCAGCCCTATATATTTAGACATTTATTTAGCAGTGACCCACAAAAACTATAAGACGTTTATCCCCCAGCATCACGTTACTTTACGATTTGCCAGGTGTGTTTTCAGGATGAATAATAATAATGTAGCATTTCCTTATGGTTTGCCATACTAATCATACGAGGCGTGTGTCTACTGCATATAGATGGAAAACTTTAATAAAGTTATTGACAGGCTGGTTATAAATATCATTACTTTAATATTTTTTTTCTATTTTGCCATTTGTATTAAATCATAAATTCTAATTATTTATTAGGCCATTCCGTAGCTTTGGTCAAGCGAAAAAAGCAAAGTAATAACTATCTGGGATATATTCTCCTTCACGACATTGCCAGACAACTGGTTCAGGAAGAGGAAGTTGAAATTACTGATAATTTGATAATAAAAGATGCCATAATCCATTATCTCGATGAAGATGGACTAGAATTAAAGAAAAAATTCAGAAGTGAGTTTTTACTTTAAATGTGCAATTCCTTTAACTAAGGTTAAAAAACATATTCGTTTTGATTAGAGCGGAGTGAAGTAGGGATATACTGAGGAGCATATTGGTAGAATAACCTCACTTTAGTCCAGGCCAAATTTGAACTAATAGTTGGTGTCAGAAAGAGTCACTTGACAATTTTCTCTGTAAGTGTGGCTAACAATGTGAAATTTTGATTCACTATTTCCTTTGTTTTTCTTCGTTTTCGATTAGATAGAGTATTCAAGTTCTTTTAAAAAAAATCAAGGTCAATATAATGAAATGTAGGGTCATTTGTATTAAATTATAAATTCTAGTTTTTTATTAGGCCATCCCTAAGTCATAGTCTCAGAAAAGCAACCAAAGAGCAATCAAAGGAACTATCAGGGATATGTTTTATTACAAGATATTTGAAGAAGTATCATATCAAAGAAAGAAGTTCTTATCAGTAGTGATATAATTAGAAGAGATCATATAATCCATTATACTGATGAACATGGATTGGAACTACTGAATAAATTCAGAAGTGAGTTTTTACTTTAAATGTGCAATTTCTTTAATTAAGGTTACAAACATATTTATTTTGATTAAAGTGGAGTGAAGTAAGGATATACTGAGGAGCATATTGGTAGAATAGCCTCACTTTAGTTCAGGCCAAATTTGAACTAATAGTTGGTGTCAGAGTCACTTGACAATTTTGTCTATAAGTGTGGCTAACAATGTGAAATTTTGATTCACTTTTTTTTTCTTCGTTTTTGATGACATAGCAACCAAAACAATTAAGTAATCTCTGGATTTCTTTAACGTTTATAATCTACAGTCAAAGTTATTCACGCTAAGGTATTCAAGTTCTTCAGAAAAAAATCAATGAAATTCTTTATCCCTTGTGGTGAAAGAGTCTTTCTGAAATAGTTATGTCTAAGAAATAACTAAATAAGGACAAAAGACCCTAAAATCGTCGAAAAAGGTTTTGTAGTTTCAAAATAGACCAGGCCGTCTTAAACTATGGGTCATGACCTCAAATTGGGTCGCAAAAGATTTTAAGTTAAATATTTAATTACACGATTTTATAACATCTAGGTGTGTATTTTTGTCAGGTCCACTTATACAGATTCATGGAAGAAGAATTATTATTTTGTCGTTAGAACAGATCAACTCTTTACTCGTGATGATTTAGATCAATATGAGCTCACCGATAAATTTAAACGTGAGTTTTTCCTTTAAATATGCAATACCTTTAATTAAGGTTATAACATATTGTCAAAAGTGCCATATTAGCTCTTAGCTCTTGTTTTTTTGTTGTTTTTTTTTACAAAAACTTCCAGAGCTAAAGTAGTTCAGTATTCCTTATTATATACTGTGTTACTTTTTGTTTTGCCAACTGCTTTTTGTTGAAATATTATTGTAGTTTTTTTTCTATTTTGCCATTTGCATTAATACATAAGTTATAATTTTAAATTAGGTCATTCTGAGGGTATTATTCGTTGTCCCCGAAAAAAACACCCCCCATAATGGATATATGGGATACATTTTAGTGGAAGATATAGCCAAGGAAATGTTAAAGGCCATTAAAAACAGCAAGATGTTTTGCATCATCTCTCACAAAATAAGAACGGATCTGGTCTACGTTGATAAGAGCACGAATTTACTAGAACTGCAATATTTTTTTCAAAGTGAGTTTTTCCTTTAAATATTCAATTTTTTTAATTAAGTTACAAACATTTTCATTTAGATTAGAGTGGAGTGAAGTAGGGAGAGAGATATAATGCGGAGTGTATTGGTAGTATAGCCTTGCTTTAGTTCAGGCTAAAGTTGAACTAGTAGATGGTGCTGGAAAAAGTCACGACAATTTTCTCTGATTGTTGCTAACAGTGTGAAATTTTTACTCACTATTTCTTAATTCTGAAATTCGTAATTCTGAAAAATTAAAAAAATGAAGTATTTTTAACTTACAAATGGGTGATTGGATCTCAATGAAATTTGATATTTAGAAGGATATGGTGTCTTGGAGCACTTATTTTAAATCCCGACCAGATCTGGTGACATTGGGGGGAGTTGGGAGGGGGAAACCTAAAACTTGGAAAAAACTTAGAGTGGAGGGATCAGGATGAAACTTGGTGAGAATATGAAGCACAAGTCCTAGATACATGATTGACTTACCGGAACGGATCCACTCATTTTGGGGAAGTTGGGGGGGGGGTAATTCTGAAAAATTAGAGAAAATGAGGTATTTTTAACTTACAAACAGGTGATTGGATCTCATTGAAATTTGGTATTTAGAAGGATATCATGTCTCAGAGCTCTTATTTTAAACCTTTTTTTAGTCTTGCTGATTCATGGACATCCCAGTATTATTTTGACTACTTGGTCTATGCATTAAATTCCCCTATAGTTAGTTGCAAAATTGTCAGAAGAGATGTTCCATAATTTTATCAAGTATGTTTTTTGATGTTCCCTTGTTACCAAATTACTTGTCATATCATAACAAAATTAATTTGTTTTTCATTTTGTTTGTTATGTTTCAATAAGAAAAATTTCATCCTACTCAAAGAATTGATTCTCTTTTAGCTTGGAAAAATGACTACCATAACTACCATGAAGCAGTCAGTCTATGTGAATTTGATTGTCTTGGTACAAAACCATCCTTGTTTATATGATACAAGTAATTCACTATATAAGAATACAAAATACAAAAATGACAGATGGTCTGAAATAGCCAACAGTCTTGGAGAGCAAGGTAAGCTGCACAAGGCTAGGCATATAACTATTTTTATTCATTTACACTATTGCAAACATATTGATAAAGAACTTCTTGTCATCTTGGAAATAAGGTGACTCAGAAAATAAAACTTTAGTTTAAACTCATGCCAACTTGAAGAGCTTCTAAATTTGATTCATTTTCCTGAGACTTTCGTCTATAATGCTTAAATCATAGGCATAATCAAAGCCTAGGGAAGTTTTACATCTCCATTGATTCTTAATTCTCCCATTGCTTTAGATATGCTCCTTAGAAAAAAAGTCCATCAAAATGGCCACAAATGAGAATAGAAAGCAAATTCTACTCGACTCCTAATTTGATAAAGAAACAAAAAAAGCTACTAACCTCATTTCTTAACTTAATGAGAAACTGTCATAGAAGACAGGTGTAAATCTGTCCTTGCCTCAGAAAGATTGTGTTTTTCCTTAATTTTTTATTAGGTTTTCTTTTCTTTGAAAAAAAAATGGTTTCAGTTGAGGTTAAAGCTATACAACATTTTTTTTCCAACTTAATATGACATGGGCATTTCACTACGATTGGTTTTATGATAGGAAATGTTTACAAAAGTAAAATTGGTATTGTCTAATACTTATTACAAAATGACACCTTATTTATAATGTAAACATACCCTGGAATGGGTAACTTAAGAAAATGGAAAAATAGCAGTGATTTTCTTTAATTTGTTTGTTAAGTCTCCTTTTCTTAGAAGAAAATAATTGTTGTAGCTTGAGTTTAAGGTTATACAGTTTTTTTCTTCAATTTAATATGACATGTGCATTTGGCTAAAATTGGTTTTATAATAGGATATGTTGACAAAAATAAAATTGGTATTATCTATAGTATTTATTACAAAATGACAATTTATTTATAAAGCAAACATACCCTCAAACAGGTAACTTAAGGAAATGAAAATATACCACTGATAAGCTGTCATACCTTTAGATCATTAAGAAGATTTAAACCCGATGTATTTTCGATTTTTAGGAAGTGCTAGAATCAAAAAAATTATATTATGTTTAGCTCTACAAACTAAGAATGTGCATCTACCATCCTATGTAAATAAGTCAAGGTTAGCATATTCATGGTTTTTTGGTAATCTTGTGTTGCTTCTTTTTGGATGCAAAGATTTCATCAAATTCCTGAATTTATGAAATATATTACATAGCATTTTGCTTTAAATGATGCTTGCATGATTTTCAGGGTAAGCAATGTCAAAGTCTGGCAGAACAGATCTTACAAATCCTGTAAAATTATGAAATTGAGCTTATGATTGAAACACACTTTTGTCAAATTATTTAGTCTCTAAGCCAAAAGGGGTCTTGAAGTGAGATCTTTTGTCTAAAATACAAGACTATTAAGACCCCTAGTTAGGGTTATTGAATTCACATTCTTCTCAATCCTTGTGAAACTTGGAATGTTATTTTTGAACCTACTGAAAACATGCTACCATTGTTGCATGATTTTATACAATAGAACTGCAATATCTCCTTTCATCTGTCCCCTTCATCTATGTTTAATAATTCCTTATTTATGCTACCTTTCTCATTGATTTTTTAGCGGAATGGTGTAAATCCACTTGGACCTACCTGCGGAATCAGTTTATGAAAAGACTGAATGCAAACAATTTCAAAAGAAGTGGAGATGGTGGGGACAGTCTTGATTTTCAGAAATGGCCTCATTTCAGAGCAATGCAGTTTCTAAGAAAGTATCATCATCCTCGAAAGTAAGTTTTCGAAAGTATTTTTGCAGCATATTTTAGTCTTATTTATAATTTAATGTAACATCTTTATTCTTATTTTTATTCTTTGCTATATGAAATTTATGGTGAAAATAATAGCTAAGTGTCTTTGCAGGAAAGCAGCTAAAAAAATGATGGAAGGGAATCTAGTTTCCCTCTGGTAATTTTGTTATACCCCCTCAGCATGTCCTGAAGGTTTCATCTTACCAATCTGAGTTGTTCTTACGATATATTGGATATGCCTTTTAGTCTCAAGTCTCTTTCAACTTGTTTTTTTTTGGGGGGGGGATGTCAACCCCACAGGTATAGTTATTTGATGTTTGGACTATTTTTAATAAAAAGGTTATCTAAAATTTGATACATGCTTAATAAAGAAAGGGAATAAAACGGGTACTGGTTGCCTTCCAATCATGTGTAAATCTTAAAAAGAGCACAACTATTTTTTTTTGTATTTCCAAGTGAATGCACCCCCTCAAAAGTTTGTGATCACCTCTTCTGTATGAATTGACTATGAAATAAAAAATGGCTTAGAATTGCTTCTTATAAATGCATCACCTATTTAGTGTATGTATGATTTGTTCAACCCCAGTAAAATATTACCAGAATTAGACAGAATTTTGGCTAATCCAATTCAAGAAGATCAAGAGGTAAAACTTAAGCTTAATGCTTCAAAGTTAGACATCATATTTTTCAACCAAGTTCTGGTTCTCAAAGTATTTTAGTTTAGTCTTGATGGCTTATAAGAAAAGAGCAATATGTAAAATTAGTGACGTTGAACAGCTAGAAAGCTCCTAGTATGTAAGTTTCAGTGTAATGTTTAATAGCTGTAGCAGTATAGTATCTAATAAACTTAATTTTCATCCCCAAATACTAGCTAAACTGTGCAATGCCAGGTCAATTCCAAGGTTTTCCTGCCAAATTCTGGCGTACTTTCTTGGTAAAAGGAAACAAGCAACTCCTAAAAATTGAATTCTAGATTACAAATTATCTTCTCAGCGAACAATTTTTGAGTCATAGCAGTCAGCTAATTATGAGTGCAAAAAAAAATTAATAATTCATTGCACTAGTAATACATTTCCTTGATAAAAAGTGTATTTCTATAATGATGCAGCATTCCTTAAACATATACTGTATGAACAAATTAAATGATCCTCATCCAGCTGTACATTCTTCACAAAGTTTTCACAAGTTTTACTTTGCAGGACATCAGGAAATTTTGACAATGAAGAAGATACTATTACCATTCAGCTATCTGATGGTGATTCTACTTCAAACCAGCCTGATGTGAAGTTTGATGAAACTAATTTTGGATCATCTTCTACCTCCTCCTCTCCTATAGCATCAACAGCATCAAATACCTACCTTTTTCAGAATAATTTAACTACTTCAAACACTTTCACAGTATTTGAAGGCGACTCCACTGCTAACTTCCCTCATAAGAAAAATCATATACTTACACCAGATTCTGAATCTTCCACTTCCAACTTTCCTAGTGCTCTTACTACATCAAAGTCCAATCCTATCATTATTCAACCAAAAAATCCTTTTGCCAACACAATCTATTTACAAAGTTCCTCACCAACCATGCAATACCCTGTTGCACCATTAACTTTTGTGCAACTTGAGTCACCTCCAAATCCCCTGTGTTCTACATCCAATATACAAAACAAACATGCTTCTGGTAAATCTTCAAAATTGTCCAGCTATAACCTTTCGCACCCTATCCGCTCCAGCCCCCCTTTCCACACACCAGTCACAAAACCAGAATACTCTTCAAAACTTGATATTTTTGAACCCTCAAATTCACCTTCAGTAGCTCCTACAACTCCTCTCTCTTCTGGTCACCAAAAAAAATAAGAAAAGAGTGCACCCAGTTCAATCAACAGAGACACCAGTAGAGGATACCATAAAAGTATTCTTGGAGGATAGAATGAAGAGAAAGATTAATTTGGAGAATTCATGTAATTATGGGTTTTGCTACACCTTAGCCCAAAATTTGGATCAATTACCTATTTTCAATCAAGTTCGTATTCAGAAAGAAATTTTAGAATTATTAGAAAGAGAATTTTCTTCTGTTGATACAACCCAGTGAATAGTTTCTTTGATTCAAATACATCAATATTGGATTTATTTTGATTCAATATTCATTATCAAACTTGTGCCTCATCTTTGATTTACAATTTTGTCTAATTTGTTTTTATTAAACATTTTATCTGATCTCTAGTCTCCAATTTTGTTTATTTTCATTACTTGAGGAGAATTGAAGGTGCAGATAATTTTCTTCCTGTGCTGTTTGGATTAAAAAGAATAGAAAATAGATTACCATATATATTAAACTGATACTGAATACAAATATGTTAATGCAAATTAATTGAAGTTCCAAGGCCACTAAAGCCAAATGTAATTTTTTAAACTTGCAGAAAGTTACAAAACCATACACTTCTTAAAATATTAGCAAAAACCAGCAATTAAATTTTTGAAATCATACAAAATCCTGGTTTTAAGGAATGAATACACCTAAAATTGAGTCAGGTTGCAAAAATGTTTTTGTTTTGACGTTTTTGGTGCTTCAACAGTTTTCAAATGTTAAGGTTAAGAAAATTGATAGTTAAATACACCGTAACTTAAATTTTCATAGAGATAATAAACATTGTAGGACCTCTTAGAATGAAGAATATTTAATCATCTTTATTAGATGGATAATGTGATGTTTGATGTAGTAGCACAATTATTAACTAGAAGAAGATTAAAAAGTGTGTTAATCAAATTGAATACAGGAATAATCTTATTGAAGTTTTTAATAGTTAATATAATTATAAAATAAAACAGTCCTTTCAAAAAGCAGCTGAAAACTGGAGGATATTTAAAAAATATTTTCTGAAATACTTATGTGTGAAAAAGACTATTTTAAATCAAGGAAATAAAACAATTTAAATAAATGTCGTTATTAACTTTACCATATAATTAAACTAAAGTTTAGGAACTGCTAAAAAATACACATCAAGTCAAAGTGTAAGCAGGTATGATTTAAGTAAACTTGGAGCCAATTATTCTATTCTAATTGAGTCTATATTTAAAAATAAACTCCAATTTTAGTTTAAGAAGAAGTTTTTAAGTATGCTGAAGGAAATTTAAAAATTCAAAGAAAAAGACTTGACAATATTAAATTCTCTTGCATCTAGTTTTGGTTCAGCTAATTCTAAATTAGACCAATTATCCCAAAAGTGATCAAGATTAGTTAAAAAAAAATTAAAAAAGAACAATTTTTATTTCATTTAACCTTTTTTATTTCATTACTAAAAAAGACCATTTTGTACTGAAAGATTTTGCCATGGAACTGCTCCTGGACCAGAAAAATATTCCATGAACATAATACGCACTTGGATGGCATTTGGGCTAGCAGCATTTCCTGATAAATTTCCTGATGGTTGTAAAAAAGAGCTGTTACGCCAAGTTCCAGGAATAATATTTCCATCTACTTCTCGGTCAACAACTATTGACAGAGAGTATCTGGATGAATTTGTAGTTATCAGAAAATTGCGCAGCACACAAGTAGCTTTAACAATATGGTCCATTGTATCAAGCTTACAATTAATACTACTTCTCAGTATCCTAAACTTTACAGACATAATTCCAAATGCGTTTTCTACCACCCTTCTAGCCCGTGACAAACGATAATTAAAAATTCTTTGCTGTGTGGTTAGGCTTGAATACCTTGGGTATGGTCGCATAAGATTTTTTAGAAGAGGAAAAGCCTCATCTCCAACAAAAATGAATGGAAAAAGATTCTCAGAGTTTAACAAAGATGAGGGATCTCGAATTGGGAGGGTGGCATTCCGCAAAGCAGCACCAAAACCAGATCTTGCAAAAATACTACTATCATTTTCTTTACCCTTTGCACCTACATCTACATAAATAAATTTGTAATGAGCATCTGCAACAGCCATTAAAACAATACTATGAAATTCGTGAAAATTATTAAAGTCAGATCCAGAGTTGGCTGGGCATTGGATTCGACAGTGCTTCCCATCTATTGCCCCAATACAATGAGGAAAGTTCCAAATTTCATAAAAATCCCTAGCAATTGCATAAAAGTCATCTTTTTCGGGTGGCTTCATGTATATCGGCTGCAAATTCTTCCAAATTGCTTGGTATGTTTGAGCAATAATACCAGAAATGGTGGATCGTCCCATCCTATAACACAATGACAGAGAAGCCATTGAATTTCCAGTTACAAGATATCTAAAAGTAAAAAGAAAATTGTTCAGTGGTTGACAAAACAAAATCTTCTTTCAAGTAGGTGCTTAGGTTTAATCACTCTAGTCAGTCCAGCGTTCGGACTCGCCTATAAACTCCAATAAATTCCTATATTTTAATGCACTCCTATAAAATGCCTATATTTTGGCTAAAATCCTATTATTCCTATATTTTCGGCTGAAGAGCACTAAGAACGTTATTCGTGATTTGGAATTTTCACTGCTCATTAAGTAAGCCAAGAAGTGCTTTTCTTTGCTTTTGACTCTGCTTGTAGACTGTGCTTTCTTTTGGTCTAGATTGATAGTTACAAAAGTTGAGCTGTCTGAACTTAACCAATGCTTTGTGTTGTGCTTAGTAAGCTGCTTCTGCCTGGGCTATGCTGTTGTGTTGACTTAACAGCCTATGTTTTTTTGTCATGTTGGGCTTGTCCAAAATGAGCGAAAGTCAGTATATAGGCTAGCAGTCTCTGCTTAATGAGACTGGAGTTCTTGTGACTTATGCATTTCCTGGCTGAACGCTATTTAAAAGGCTGATGCAAATACGGCCGAGTTCCGGATATATCCACATTTTTTCTTCTTATGGTCTTTAAATCTTGGGGTGCTATTTTGCAGGTGATGCTTGGTAATTAAGTATGGGGCCTACCAAGTTTAACAGTTCATGGCCTGCTAAGACGGATTGCAGCGGTAGAAAGATTGGCGAATGGTGTAAGACTGGGAATGACCAGTACTCGTTCTTTTGCAAACTACTTGGAAAGCCGTAGTTGCTGCTCAACTACATCCACTGCAGCTTCATCTGACCGGACAATTTCGATTTGATGAAACATCCAAGGATAAGCCATTAGTTGGTACAAACATGTTCTGTGAGCGTGATGCCGCTTATAAAGCTGAGTTAATATGGGCACTTCAGACGGTACAGAGTTCCATGTCTGCTGACTCTTCTGACCATATTGTCGGAACCTTCCATGCGATGTTCCCCAGTAAGATCCGGGACAGAATGTGCCTAAGTGCGAAGAAGCTCACGTATCTGATCACCGACGCGCTGCACCCTTACTTTAATCAAATGCTTGTGAAGGACATTTAGTCATATTCTGTACTAGAATATGATGAGACAACCAACAACGCTGGTATGAAAGAGTTACAGATACGTGCTCAATATTGGTCCTCATACGGAAACGAAATCCAGAGCAGACATTTATGCACAAGTTTTATGGGCCAAGCGACAAGTGATGACCCGTATAGGAAGATTATGTCAGCCATTGAGCAGAATCAGCTGCCACTTGAAACTGATCACGCTTGGAAGTGACGGATCAAACGTCAACAAAAGCGTTTGGAACAAGTTCGATGCCGACAAAAAGAAATTTATGGAAAAGGGAATGTTGAACATTGGTACTTGCAACATCCATATAATCCATAACGCTTTCTTGAAAGGTCTTCAGGTTTTCGGAGAAGAAAGTTTCGACTTTGTTATTCTTGTGCATTCATTTTTTGATGGCTTGCCTGCATGTTGTGAAGACTATCGAAAGTGCCAAATAAAGTGAGAGTACCAGAGAATGCTTTTTATAAAGCATGTCCCAAGCCACTGGCTGACGATTCGACGTGCCCTTACTAGGATCATGCAGCAGTGGCCGGCAATCTTTCCTGAACTTCGTGCCGAGAGAGAAAAAACTGAAGAAATATCTGCCCACTCCCAAATTTCTGAAGATTATGACTTACATCAAAAGTGCTATGATGAAGGCGCAACTTGATTTTGTTCTAGCCTCAGTAGAATTGTTCACGAGTTTCACTCAACCGTTCCAGAAAGAAGAGCCTCTCATTCATGTTCTGCACTCGCAGATCAAAAAACGGGTTGTGACACTTTTTGGACGGGTCTTTACTCCAGATTTCGTGACCGAGACAGAAAATTTCTCGCCAGAAATGTTGAATCTTGCTGTAAAAATTTTCAGAAAATCCCATAGTATCAGAAAATGTGGAGCGAGCTTCCCGTGAAAAAGCAACACTGAAAAACAAGGCCATTTTTTATGTCAGTGTGCGAAAACATTTTATTGCGGGTATTCGCCATATTTTCAACAAATGTCCTCTGTAAAAGGATGGTTTTCTAGAGGCTTTACGCTGCTTGAGTCCGACCAACATGAAAGATTCAAGAAGCATTGCAGACGTAGCGTTTGTGGTACGCGAGATTGCGATTTGAGTAAGCTCAGACATCGCCCAGGCTGAGTGGCTGCTTTTGTGAACGGAAACTGGACCCCGGGAGGACATTACTCGGATCAATCATTTTGGGAGCCATTATTTTTGACTGGTGAATTAGCGCAGGGACAGCAAGTACCCGGAACTTAACAAACTTATCAAAGTGGGCCGATTTTATCGCAAGGTAGCGCAGATATTGAGTGTGGGTTCTCGCGTTCTGGTAGGATTTTCGGTGAATACCAGGCGTTATTTGTCAGAACGCGTTCTTGATGCGAGACTCATGGTATATGGCACGTTGAGACTTTATGGAAGAAAACCAGAACGGTTTTTATTTCAAAAAAACTCTTGAATCTTGCACGTTCCGTACGGTCTCGGTATCAACAATATCTGGACGAAAAGAAAAAAGAAGAGCTATCCGAGAAGGGCAAAGCAGCTTTCGAAAAGGATAACCTGCGGAAGTTGCAGGAGGTCAATGATAAAAAGAAAGAAATAGAAGACCTGGAAAGCAAAAAAAACATCAAACATCAGATTAAAAAAAGAGAACAGTAGCAGATACTATACTTCAGGAAGCGACTGACAGAATGAAGAAGGCTGCCGAGTCCAAGAGTTCCATAGACATTGCCCTAGCTGTTTCTTTGCTCGAAGGAGCTGCGAAGTCCAGAACAGGTGAAAGAGAGCAGATGGTGTAATTTGTGAGAATGGAGCAGTCTCGTGCAAAGAAAAAAACTGACCTCATATCGAAATCGACGCCCAAGAAGCAGCAAGAGTGATTCCAAGTATTTTACCTGTAGCAGTCAATCGTTGGCACAGTATGTGTATCTGATTTTTTTTTTTTTTTACTTTTTTTATTATTTGTACGGTTTGTGTTTGAAGTAAATAAAAAAAAAAAAAAAACGGAAATCCGAGAAATAACGAATGTATGTGACCAAGCATCCCGCGCCATCTACTACAGATGTGGTCCCGAAGACTTCCAAATCCTATATTTGGGCTCGGGAAATCCTATAAAAATAGGACAGAGCCTATAATTTGAAACGAACCGACCTGTCCGAACCATGTCAGTCATTTATTTAAGCATATACATCATTTACCTAAATCATAGACAAAAATTTATTTAGGAATATAGCTTTTGTTTGTTCAGTAATTTAAGGATTAGTTAACTTAACACAATTTTTAATCCATGTTCAATCTACAGTGAAAGTTGTTTTTATGGAAAGTTGAAAGTTGTTTTGGGTACAATATGTTGTATCCAAAAAGTTCTGCAAATGACTTCTAATTTTCATTTAGATGCACCTATTAGCCTGGATAAATTCATTTTATTGCTTTTCTGGTTTCATCTGAATTATAAATTTAACATTTTAACACCGAATTACTTGATTGTATTTGCCAAATGTTATTTTTAAATACATCATATTAAGGACTAGTAAGTTCTTTTGTAACTTGAGACATGGAACCAAGGGTTCTATTCCATTGTTGTACAGCAGTTACTGATTTAATCCGTGGAAGATAGCAATAACTTGTTTTTATTTTATGAATAAATTGATGGTGCACCAACTATTATAAAATCGATGATAAGCAGGAAGATGGATTGAAAAGGGGCATAAGTGACAACCCAAACTATAATAGGCTTCCAACAACAAAAGATTTTATTGTGTTTATGATCACAGACAAAATTTGGTTTGTTACTAAATAATAGGAAAGATCTTCGGAAAATATTCCCATCTTGTGCTGCACCCCATTTTATGTGTTTGTTGAAAGCAGTCCTCCTCCTAAAGAGATGCTGCATCTTAGTAAAAAATACTTTGATTTTGTAAATATTTCCTATATCTTCCTTCTAAGCACATTTATTCAAAATGAGTCAGAATTTCCATGACTGGGATCCTTTTCATCATTTAGATGGTATTAACCTCCATGCTGAGCATAAATCAGCATTAGCAAAGCTGTGCCTTGTGCCTCTTTTTTGTGAATAGTGCTTTAAGTGATTTCAAATTTTAATTTTTTTTCTTGTTTCTTATGCTTATTCAAGTTTGATTTCTGTATAGAGTGTTATAACTGTGTTCTGATAAACTAAAAAAATAGTAATTGCAAAAGTTACAAATGTAAGCTACTCTAGACCCTTCTTCTTTATTTAAGACAAATTAATTTTATATTGAGCCAAAGTACAGGTCCAAAAACATGAAATACTAAACATATTCACCTAAGTGTAACAGCTAGACGGGCTTTGGCTAATATAGATGGCCTCATTACTGTATCCTGTTTTTGAATATCAGCTTTGATCAAAGTTACAATTGAATCCAATTGTTCTTTGTCCATCCTGTATGTTTGAAAAAAAACAGTTCAGAGTCCATCTGTTCCATTTCTTTAGTGAGGGCTCCATAAAACCCATGGATGTCTCTCAACTGTAAAGTAACAAATAATAACTCATATTATAGCTAAAAAGCCACATATAAAGTTTGTTTTACAAAATTACAGAACAAGACAAATTCCAAGAAATACAGACATTTTTTTGTTATATACAAATTTTATCATTTATTCTATAATAATCAGCTAATAAGAACTAACTTAAAATCTAGCAAAAAAATTTTGGAAGTGTTACCTTAACCTCAAAGAACATCTCTTTCAGATATCCTTTGTAATCTTACAACAAAGAACATAGTACAGATGGGTCTATGAGTCTGAAAAACCCTTTCCAGCATAAGATAAAGGCCTTAGATTAATTTTAAAGCTATATTTGTCTCAGAAATGGATTTTCTAAGATAGTGAGAATACCCTAATAGTCATTTTTCAGATTAAAGTAAAACAGCTGACAAAATTTGGCCTAAAGTTATTTGAGGTTATTTTTAAACAGAGGACAAGAGAAAATCCAAAAACTATAACAAAATCTATTCCACAAAATTTAATAAAAAATACCAATTGCTTTCAAAAAGGCAAAAAAAAGCTTAATTGCATCTCTCATGAAGAAAATTGGGTAGCATTTTATGCAGGTGGAACAACCTTATAGAAGATATTGTCCCTGCACTGTCTGTTAAGGTATTAAAGGCTACATTAGAAAAGAAACCATCCACAAAGCTGTAGAATTGTGACTAAGAGGCTTCTTGTTTAACCAATCAAATATGAAAGAACAGTTGGGTTAATTGTGTAAGAAGCTTCTACTTTGCATTTGGTCATTTTAATCAAGTGAGTCTATAGAATGGCAAAATATGAAATCACTCCAGGATGTGATTTAAGGGAAGTTAACTGTCTTATGCAACAATCCTTGGTAACACTCTTGCATTTAGCTTCATCTGAGCTAAATGCTACAAGGACAAATTGACCCTAGAATAATGGGGTTAGATATAGTGTTAGAATATATAAAAGTTTTTGTTTACTAATTTGGTGAGTATTTATTCTTTTTATGTCTACTTACTTCTGACCCAAAGTTGATTCTTATTACTGAATAATACCACATTAAAAAAGATCAAGTAAGTTCTTCAGTCTACACAGGCTAGGCTGAAACTTAGTCTAAAGTTTATTTAATCCTAATCAGAGTAATTCCAATGGTTGGCAAAGTCCAGGGCAAAATAGGTTCAAGATTTCTCTTGACTCAAATATAAGCACAAAAAAAGCTGTGACTTGATTTAATGACAAATTAAAAAACAATATATATACTATTTCCTGTAGGCTACTGCAAACAAACTAGAGTGAAGACTACCAAAACTTTTGTCAAACTTTCCTAATAATTGTTCACTTAAACTTACCCTCCCCCTCAAAAGTTATCTGCTGAATTTGTAAATGACAACATAACTTGGGTAGGATGAAAATATACATCAATACATCCCTTAATACTTTTTTTATTTTGTTTCATTTTTTTTAAATTGATTCTGTAGGAAATCACATTTTGATTTGTTATTTAGGAAAGTACAAAAAAAGGCATCATACTATGTAGGCTATTAAATTATATCCTAGCTAAATTATGTTATCAATTAAAAGACAAATTAGCTAGTTTTAACTCTAGTTCTCTTAACTCCTTCATTTGCAAATATATAGCCTAAATTGTATATGTTTCATACATTTTCATATTTCCTCATTTTATGTACCTTCTTAAATCTATTAAAGCTATTAAATCTATTTGAACAAAATAGGGACAATAGCAAAATGTATGAGACATATATAGATTAAGCTCATTAAGTGGAGAGATGTTGACAAAGTAAAGTAAAGTAGCCTACCTTTAGAAACCATTTAGTCTACACAAAGTAGTCTATGTACTTTATGATTTTTTACAGTTGTTTTAACAATATTATAGTATTTCCTTTGAATGGGCAAAGCAGTACATTAATATTATTTTGTGAATTAGGATGAGTTTCCTTCTATATTGTCACTGTACTCCCACATAAAAATGTTGATGACAGGCTGTGTGTTTTTAGCATCTTAAGAGCCTAAAATTATAAAAATAATGGAATTAACCCCTTACAGCATATACTGGACGCACCCACGACCTCTTTTTTTTCCTAATTCTTCTACTACGTTCAGAATTGCGTCGTCTTTCATCTAAAATAGCACCTACAATTGCCAAATCTTCCAAATCAGAATCCATGTTTGAACTTTTCAAATATTCCAAGATCAAAAATATTTTCGGCACTAACTTCGTGCTTACCCTATACATATAGACGCTTTTTGGCGTGTGAACACTTTTTCTTGGAACCTTTAACAATTTCGCTATAGGATTTTTATAAAATCTTATGCGTGTAAACTTGGCATAAACAGGTATGATCGATGTGAAAATTTTAAATGCATTTGTACCAAGTCGAAATCTGTCGCAAATCCTCCAAGAATTGGAATCTTTACAATCAAAATTATTCACGCTAAAGTATTCAAATTAAAAAAAAAAACTCGTTGAAATTCTTTATCCCTTGTGGTGAAAGTCCTTCTGAAACAACTATGCATAAGAAATAACTAAATAAGGACAAAAGACCCTAAAATCGTCGAAAAAGGTCTTGTTTAGGAGTGAAGACTTAACCAAATTAGACAAGAAATTGATGAAAGAAGGAGAATTTTGAACATATTCCATTGCATAGCTCAATTAGGATTATGTTGTGTTTATTTTGTATTCGTCGGGACAAGTACTAAACAGGTATGATCGATGTGAAAATTTTAAGTGCATTTGTACCAAGTCCAAATATGTCGCAAATACTCCAAGAATTGGAATCTGCCAAACGCATGGATTATAGAGGGGTGAGTGGTTATCTATCTTTACCACCAGAACTAAAGAGAGTTCTATCTAAAGCAGAAGATATTTATCACAGATATATTGGGAATATTGGGAAAACGCTCCATTGGCACCATCGAATGACGTCTGCAACTATCCATTTTACTAATGAATCTGGTGAGTAATACTTGGATGTAACTGCTTTTCAAATGGCATTGCCATTTGCTTGGAATGAAACGAAAGACAAAATATCATTTGAAACTCTGCTATCTATAACAGGATTGACTGATGCTGACTTGTGGAACACTTTATGGTCAATCGTAGGGCTTCCAAAACGAAAGCAGCAAGTGCTATTATATTCTCCAACGTGCCAAAGTCAGGAAGACTTCACCTATTCTAGTAATTTTCGGATCAATGAGAATTTTGCTCCTATCAGAAATGGGAAGGTTCAAAAGTTTGGCAAAGTGAATTTAATTGGGCGATCACGGTTAGTGACAGAAGAACAGAAAGATGAACTAGATAAGGCAATTATGAAGCAGAGAGCTACTATAGTACAGGTATTTGATCAAGAGTTGGATGCTCTGGAAGTTGAAACTGTTGAAAAAGAAACAATTCACCCCCAAAAGAGTTACAAGATGAATTAGTTCTGTGCTGATATTTTTGTATTTGCTGTTTATAAAGTGAACATTTCCCGACCTTATACTTTTCACTGATAGAAAAAGATATGCAATACAATACAAAAAAAACGCAAAAAAGTATTGTAATAAGCATAACTAAATGAATATAAACTATTATTGATTAAATGTTAAAAACCATTCCTTTCCAAAAATCTAATTAATAAATCTTTATCAAGTTTTAGCCGATTCGACGCGCGTCATTAAACCACAGAAAAATACCTGGCTGGAAAAATGTGGTTTTTTAGGAAAGTATAAAAAGTAAAGTTTTCTAGCTTTGGTGGTTTTGTTGTTCTTAAGTCATTTGTCGTCTAAAAAAGATATAGCATAAGTAAGTGTGATTTAGGTTTTGTTGAGCGTCTTTATAAATTTTAATGGTTGTATCGTACTTGTCCTGCATTTTCAGTTAATACAGTAGTTGAGAGATAACCTTGGATTTCCTTAGTTTGAACTCAGACAGGACCAACGCATACTTTTCTAGGAATTTGGGATCGACTGTGGTGTTGCAGTTATCTACGCCTGCGGCTGCTAGCACTGGGTGTTTCGAACCCGGAGGGCTCGCCTTAACAAGCGTTAAGGCCCCCGAAAAAGATTCACGCCAGGCAGTTGACCGTTGGGCTAGTACAGTCTTCAGGCGCAGCGAACCGAGTGACCTAAGAACATTACAGTGGTGGCAGCGGTACTGAGTTAAAAAAGGGACATCCAAGGGATAGGTCTCTTCCGTCATGTCTTTGACAGAAGAGCAGGAAAAGAAAATATCCTCTCTCACGACGGTATTAGGGATAGCAAAAAGTATTCCTGAATATGCGGGAACAAGCGACGTAGATGAGTTCATTGAAAGTCTCGAAATCTTCAATGAACTTGCACAGCCATATGACTTTAAGACTAAGAAGCAGTGTCTAGCGACTAGGCTAAGAGGAAGTGCCTTGCAATATTTTGATTCTGTTAGAGATATGGAAACTGTATATGACTGTATGAACAAATTAATTGAGACTTTTAAAGCTAGGTTTATTGAAACAAGTTCGACCGAAAAACTAAAAACAGAAGCAGTAACATTTGATAGCTCCATGAGCATTAGGGAGTATGCAGACAAAATTTGTAGAGCAGTATGTTTACAGCTAGGAAAAACTGGGGCAGATGAAACAATCCAAAAAGTACAATTACACGCATTTACGCAGGGATTGCCGAAAAAATTAATTAGACTTTTACTGTCTCGAAAACCAGATTCACTGGATAAAGCCACAAGGCTCATAGAGAGAGAAATACAAATAGATGAAACAATGAAAAAATTTGAACAAATGTCGATCAATATAACAGAAGGAGAGAATAACAGGGATCGGGGTAGAAAGCGAATAAGATTTTTTAAGGAAACTCAGAAGGACGGGTCTAGAAGCTTTTTTCGACCCAGATTTGAGGAGACAACTGGAGATTGGAAGCATTTCATAAGAAAGACAAAAGAGGAGACCAAAGGACGAATCTGAAAAGACAGGGGATCACCTGCTATTATTGCGGAAAGCCTAGTCATTGTGGTTCTGAATGTCGTACCAGAATTCGTAATGGAGACAGAGGTTACAGAGAATATGGATCCCAAAGGCAGGTAAATCAGACAAATTGTGGACCCAGAGGAGAAGAATCCAAAGGGTCTCCTCGAGGAAGGGTCAAAGGACGATTTTTCAGACCATTTAGCGCCAACAGGGACATCCCAGGACCAAGCAACAAATGCACACCTGGAAGAGATGGAGGAAATTTTGTTAGAGAATTCATCCCCAGAAACCAAAGAATGGTTCAGGCAAATGCAACAGAGGAGTCATGGGACGATCCTACACCAAGCTCATTTTGGCCAAACTACATATCAGGAAACGGTCATGGGGGAAATTTAAACGAAATACCCAGCCTTTGAGGGTCGTAAAGGCTGCGAGTCGCACTAGACCCTTATACAGTCTTCAATGTGGTGATTTTAATAATTCTACGAATTTACCCATAGTTCGATGTTTTAGTTTAAAGTGTTTTAAAAATGTACCTTGTCTAATTGATACGGGGGCTTCGACTTCAATGATCAGAGAGGAAATATTTAGGAGACTACCGTCAAATATACAAAATAAAATTCAAAAATGTACGAACAGCCTAACATCAATCACAGGTCATCAGTAGAGCATTTTGGGGGGATACCATTTAAAACTTCATACAGAAAAAGAAGGGATCATTGTGCGGATGATTATTTGCAGGAAACTGCCATTTCCATGCATACTAGGGGTGGATACACTTCGAAAATATGGTATAATTTGGAATCCGACCAGTAATGAAATCAAAATCACTAGCCCCACAATAAAAAGGGATTTTAATTGCACAACTTTGCAGGATACCGATCCTTGCCAAACATATGAATTACAGCTTAATAATAAGGTAACAATAGAGGCAGGGACTTGCATTCAGGTTTTAGCAACAACAAATACTGAACCCAATCAGCGAATAACTGCTTTAATAGAAGGCTATACGCTAGACAAATAGCCTTCTATTTTTGTTGAAAGTCAGCTTTTGACCATAGAAAGGGGGACAGCGTTCTTGAAAATGTCAAATATCAGCAATCAAAAGGTCAAGATTCCAAAAATTAAGCTAGGAGTAGCAGAACAGATTTCTCATGAAAATATCAGGTCACTTGAAAATTCCAAGTTATGGGCAAATAGCGTACAGGATACATCTTTCAATACACCACGATCAAAGCAGGAGGAATATGGCATGACAAAAACTGAATTCTTGGCACAGTTTGACCTTAAACATTTGTCGCAGAGCACCATACAGCAAGTTGGTGAGATTTTGTGGGAATACACAAATAATCATACTCAGACAATCAGACACAAGTCTGATTATGCTTAACACATTTATTTACACACAAAATACCCACAGAAGGCCCCCCGATTAGAAAGCAACCACACTAAACACCTTATCATTTACGATTGTGGCTAGATAAACAAATTAAAGACATGGAAACACAAGGGGTCATCAAAGAAGCTGTTAGCGAATGGTGTTTTCCATTGGTTATTGTGCGAAAGAAAGATAACACATGGCGATGTTGTGTGGATTTTAGAGCCTTGAACGCTGTTACAGTGAAAGATGTAATGAAATTTCCCCGCATAGATTCCATTTTGGACTCACTAGGAGGATCTAATTTCTACACTAGTTTCGATCTGATAGCTGGTTACTGGCAAATAGCACTAGATCCCGAATCCAAGCATAAGGCTACTGTCATATTAGACGATGGTAGGACATTCACATTTAAGCGGATGCCTTTCGGTTTATCTTTCAGTCCGAATTACTTCAGCAGACTCATGAATTTGGTTCTGAAAGAGAACGATCAGGAAAATGTTTCTCACACTAACACCAAAAAGAAAACAGACACACTGATCTATTTGGATGATGTCATTTTCTTCACTGAAACAAATGAAAGTCAGGAGCAAAAGTTAGAGTGAATAGTTAGGAATTTGTGGTAAAAATATTACCACAAAAATCGTCAATTTTCCTTTGAAATACATTTTAAGGGAAAATCGGTCAATTTTCGCAAAAGAGAAAAAAGTAAAAATCAAGTAAAGTCGTGGAAAAAAAGATTCAAGGAAGCTATCGAGTGGAAACAACTGTATAAGGACGTTGTGGAAGAAAATGAAATAGCTCTAACTCATGCGGATGTTCTTCTGAGAGTTATTAGGGAGAAAGTCTTCAATTAGCAGAGTTATTGTTAGTAGCATCCACAATAAGAATTTTGTGTATAATTTTACTTTCACTGACGGTAGGATGGTTCATATACAAGAAAATCAGGATTAAGAATGTTACTGAAGAGATAACCGAGCTCCAAGCATTATCGGTCACTCGTGAACAGCTCAGAGTTATAAAAGAATACGCAGATTTTGTGGGTGTAGGTCGTTAAGAAGTCGAACACATAAGAGCAAGTATAATTATTTTCGTATTTAATCTAACCTGAAACTTACTACTTCCAGATGGAGTTACCAGTTCTTATTTTCTTTTCGTTTTTGCTTCATAAAAGTTATACCGATCATAGGGTTGACAAAGGAGTCGTCTTTCGGAAGCTGAATAACGTACGACCAACCGAAGACGAATGGCAAGTAGTAATTCGTTTTGATGCATCACCTCTGTACTCGCTTCAGGGTCAAGTAAGTCTTTTGTCTAAGAACCTAGAATCCACAAAGCAAGACATGGTATCCCAGTTTCTGAAACATCCGTTCTTATATGAGTTGAACGAAACCGGAAACTAAGAACCAAATTATTTCAGCAACCAATTGCGTCCCTTTTCATGGTATTGAATAATAAAATTCATGAAATTTCTAAGGATGTCGATCATATGCTCCTTACGATGCAGAAGGACAAAAATGAAGAAAATGAAAAGGGTAATAATCAACAAGGAATTAAACGCAGTTGTTAGGGAGTTGTGGGAAATATTATCCGGATATCTTTTAGGGATGTATAGGAATCTACGTGGAAAAACAACGAGAGCCAAATCGGGAAAATCGCTAAAACTAATGAAAATTTAGTGCAAAAACGACCAAAATAATAATCACTTGCAAAAGATTGTTGATAAGTTAAACTCAATTGAAATACCAGACACCTTCAGGAGAGTATCGAATTTGATAGTACAATATTCCAACCAGAAAAAGAGAGAATATCTTTTTATAATAAAACGATGCTTCACGGATTTGTTTATTTTTTGCAATTATGCTGGTTCTTTATTTAGCTAATCTAGGAGTTAAATTTTTTGTGTGCAGTAAGTGTTCTAAGCAAAAGCTTCGAGAACAAGCGCACAAAGAACCGACTACCTGTCGGACACGTGATGCATAGATCTTTTGTGTGTGTTCATGAAAAAAAAAACGAAGCGAAAAGAAAACATTACAATGTATGAAACCAAAATTTTTTTTCTTATCTTTTCCTTCTAAAACAGTCGCACTAGTTTAAACATTATTGAGAAATATTTTTTTCAATTGTTGTAAATAATGAGTCTAAGTGTCTTATTACCAGCCTGTGAGCAATTAGTGGAAGATGTATATTTAGTGCGAGAATTTTATTAAATGGGAACAGGCAGCAACCACGATGGGGTTGGCACTTCGTTTTAGTGACGGAGCATTTCAGTTACTAAAGGGAGAATGTATAGCTTGTATAGAAAAAGGATATAGTGAAATTTTAGTTTTGGGTCCAAGTAAAAAGAATTTAATGTTTTGTTATATCCAATAATATTTAATGTATCGAATAATCTTTACCTCGTGGCTACCGCTTCATGTGTTGAGTTATATAAGATTATATAAGTATTAACTTCTGAAAGCTATATGTATAAACTTATTAATTTCTAGTTCTTTTGATCATATATAAACCGTGCTATTTTTCAGATCATACAGATGTAGGACACTTACTTATCAAAGCTATACAAATACATAGAAAGTATGCAGCATTGTTATAATCCGGCACGCTCCAAGCAAGGATAATTGAAAAAGGACAGCAATATTGACGAAAAAGGACACAAGGAATATTAGATCAAGCTAATAAGATACACTAGAGAAACTATATTCATCATAAGTAATGTCTTGTAAGGGCTATTTAACCAAACCAAACCCCATCGGTGGTGTCCCATAAAGACATTTTGAAGATCAAGCTATTAAGATACACTAGAGAAACTATATTCATCATAAGTAATACATTGCAGAAGAGAGCGTGGACGTATTCAGAAGAGCCGTATTGGTACCCGCGGTGGTTTCCTGTTCTCTTAAATTGCGGGGAAAAGGCAATACGGGTCGCGCACTTCCCATGTGATCTTCCTTAGTTCAGCATTTTCCACTAGTAAAGTCAGTGTCCAAAAACCTTCCACAACAAAAAAATCAACTCCTCAAAAGAAATACAAGTGCTCTCTCACCTATTTCAAAACAGAAAGCAACTAAAAACAAACGGAAACAATCCTTGGTATTCAAGACAGCTAACAGTTTAGAATGAAAATACTTCAATTTAACACAACAGGTCTAACCATTGATTGCCTGGTTAAGATAAAAGATTTTTGGACATAGAATCCCCAGATACTGTTTACATCCAAGAACTTCATTTGTCCCCTGGCTGTAAATTTGATATTAAAATTATACAATACATAGAAAAGATATGGTCCTTAATCTCTCTTCTCAAAAAGGTCCCAAACCAACTTATACTTGGCGATTTTAATCTTTACCATCCTATGTAGGACTCAAAACACGCTGGAGATCATCAATAATTGTTGCTATTGGATTCAATCTCTGTCACTCAGAATTCCGACACACTAATTATATCTAAGAATTTAAGAACTTATTTGCATTCCTCCAATGGTAGGAATTCAACCGCTGACCTTTGTTTTGTTGGTGGAAGATTATCTGTTAATAGTAAGGTGTCCAGGTTCTATGATAGTCTTGGCAGTCAGCATTAATCACTTATTACAGAACTGTCAAAAAGACCAGTTCTCCTTAAATCCAAACATTGCACCTAGATGAATTTTCAATGAGGATAATCGGAAATCTTGAGCAGTTAAATTGGGAAGTACGGTACCTGATCTAATTAATGATATTGATGATTTAAATGACAATTTTACTAAAAGCATCATTGATGGTTCAAATTTTTTTTACTCCAAAAACAATTAGTAAAAAGTAGAAAAAAATTATACATTTTTGGAATAAAAAATTAGAACCACTAAAAAAAGAAGTGTAATACTAGAAAAATCTGGCTTTCAGATAAAAAAAAACTTTATAAAAAAATTAAAATGAGAAAGGCTGAAGCTATTTTTAAGAAACTTGTCCTAACTGAAAGAAAAGCAGCTTGGGAAGATATTTGTAAAAATCCGTTTGATTAGTCAACCTCTTCTAAAACACTCTGGAAAAACTTCAGAAAATTTGCAGGATATTGGCATAGTGAGCAGTCTATTCAAGGGATTAAGTCTAATGATGGTTCACTTAAGTTCAAGTCATATGAAGTGGCAGAGACATTGAATAGTTATTTTGCAGGTCAATCTTCAAATAATTGTACACATAATAAATCTCTGTTTATGGAAGCTCAGTTTCGCCCAGGGTATGTCACAAATTTCGACAAAGATTTTGATATAGATGAGTTACCTTCAACAATACAGTCTCTAAATGACTCAGCAACTGATTAAGATTTGGTACACAACTTTCTTAGAGCTCTCAGAGGTTAGAGCTCTTCCATCAACTTTCTTGGTCCCTCTTCTTTACTTGTTTAATGGATGTTGGGAACGTGGTTATGCCCCAATAGCTTGGAAGTCTTCAACCGTAGTCCGAATAAATACAGGTAAAGGAGATAGTTCTAATCCAGCTTCATACCATCCCATTGGCTTAACCTCATGCATTGCTAAACACTTTGAAAAAATGATTAAGCTGAGATTTGTAGCCCCTTATTGATAATCTACTTATTGCTGAAAAAGCAGGCTTTGGAAATGTAGATCAACCTTGGTATCTTAATCACATCTTGACCATGATATTAAGAAAGCTTTTACAAGAAAGACAGTTGTATCTGCAGTCTTCTTTGACATTAAGAAAGCGTATGATACTTTGGACCCATTTGTAATCCTTCGGCAGGTTCACAAATTTAAAGATGAAAATTTTTCTGGAATTGGTACAGGGTAGTGCTTTCTAATAGGCCTATCAAAACCAGAGTTGGATCTACTAAAATAGTCTCATTAGGCGTTCCTCAAGGAGGGTTCTGAGTCTTATTCTTTTCAACATAGTGATTATTAATATTATTTTGACTGATATGCCCTCAATAAAATTTGCCTTATATGCAGATGACTAAGTCCTTTGGACTGAAGGTGCTTCTCCTGAAACTTGTCAACCCAAGCTCCAAGGAGCTATTGATAAACTGTCAATATGGCTTAATACAAAAAAGTGTGCTCTTTCTATCCCAAAAACTACTGGCATGTTTTTTCTTGGATATTTGATCATAGACAAGATCGTCCCTCAATTAATCTGACTCTATATAAATAGCACATTCATTTTGCCAGGAATTTGAAGTTTCTAGGTATTTGACTTGATAATAAGTTAAATTGGAATGTTCATATTTCTTAACTGACAGATGTACTCGAAAAACGGCTGAATTTTATGTATGCTGTTACTCGGCAAAAGTGGGGTGTTAGCCGAGATGGTCTTCGAAAACTATTCATGTCCATAATATATGGAAAGATTGAATATTGCCTCCCTGTGTATTACTCAGCTTCAAAAAAGTTAATTTTGTAAAAATGAATCAATAGTGCACCATGGCATGAGACTAATCATGAGACTAATTGCAGCTCTGTTCAATGAGGTTAATATCCCTTCTTTAGAAGAAATGTTCTTGAAACTTTCCTCTAATTATTTCATGAGAGTAAATACAAATCAAAACCACCATGTTCTCAAGAAGTGTCCTTAAATCACACATTTTTCCTGTGAAAATTGGAAGCCACATAGTAGTCCAGCCACTGTCAAGTTGACTTCCTTACTGAATTGTATAGGTGTTCCCAAGAACCTAATCTTTTCTTGCCAGACCCAGATATTCTCCAATGCTCCTAATACCACTGATAATGTTGTAGATATAAATATTCCTGGCATGGATTGCCCTAAGAATAAAACGAAAAGTCTAATCCTTTGTCAACTAAAATTATCTAAAATGGTAGAATTTTGTAATTGGAAAGATATTTACTGATGGATCAGTCTAAAAAAAGATGGAAAGGCATCCATAGGCATTATTTCTGCGTAGAATGGTTCATCAGTTGGAATTAGGGTTTCAGACAGAATTTTAATTTTTCATGCGGAATGCCTTGCTCTCCAAAAAGCTCTGGACACAGTGCCGGAAGCAGGATCAGGTGTATTTGTTACCTTTCCTGATTCTAAAATTGTTCGTTCTGATCTAGGCAAGGGAAAGTTATTCCAATCATTGTATATCTACAGAAAAAGATTCAGAAAAAAAATGTCTTCTCATACTGTTCAACTGAAAATGATTTGGGTTCCTTCTTACATAACGATTAGGGGAAAAAAATTGCTGACAGTATTGCAAAACAGGCTATTAACCATCCAATTATTTGGAAGATTGCTCCCACTGTAAATGAATCCACAAACTTAATAACCTCTACTGCAAATTCTCTTAGAATCAATAATTTCTGTATTGTAACAACGAATATATATGTTTGGTCTTTTGCAGGTTACTGTATCATATATCACCTTATCCACCCAAACAGGAAACTCTATTGTCAATCTGAGGACAGGACATGCAATGACCAGATCTTGTCAAGCACTACATCATCTTACAGATAGCAAGTCAGGCCCTTTTTATAGGTGTGTAAATATTGATGAAACAATTGACCACATTCTCTCAGAATGTCCTGTTTCACAATTGAGAGAAATATTCTAATCAGAAAAATTGAATCATTGGGCCTGAAGACTTCCATCCCTCTTTTTTTAGGTTTTAACCATGTTAGTAAAGATAAAGAGAGAAAAATAATAGAGGCAGTGGGAATTTTTGTGTCTTCAATGAGTATCATCAACAGGTTGTAGTTTCATTTGATATTATTAGGTTTGTTGCTTTTTTACCAGTCAAAAGAGTGTGATGAGAAGAGAAGATGATTTGTAGTATATATTTTCTTTCTTTGTATTTATTTAATTTTTATTTTCTTTCTATGATACTTGTTTAATGATGATGATCAAGAGGGCAAAAGCCAAGCATATTTTCTCTACAACAACAACAGGTACTATCCAATCTCCTTAAAAATACAAATAGTTTTGCCATCTAGTTGGATAATTTGATCAATCTCTTTTGCAATAATCAAATTTGTCAACTAGCTGACAAGTAAAATTACCCCAAAAAAACTATTCCTTTCTCAACTAGTTGACAAGAAATTTCTCCCTAACAACACTTTCTTTCCAACTAGCTAGAAAAAAAACATTACCTCAGAAACTCTTTGGTTAACCTTCTAGTTGGTAAGTAACTTTTCCCCAGAAAATTTTTTATTAACCAACTAACTGATGAAAACTTTGCCCCAGAAAACATTTCCTTTTCCAATTAGCTGGAAAAAGCAGTTGCCCCAGAAACAATTCTGTTAACCATCTAGTTGGCAAATAACATTGCCCCAGAAACTCTTCTGTTAACCATCTAGTTGGCAAGTAGCATTTCCCCAGAAAATGTTCATTACCCAACTAGCTTTAGCAAAAATCCAAAGTGAAGTTTTAGGTAGCCTATAAGCTATTTTAATAGGCTAGATTAGCAGTTTATCTTAATTTTAGACAAGACACAAACATAAGGCAGGATGGAGGTAACCTAGATCTGAGTAGGCCTATGATGGGACACCACCCTTTGAAAAATGGAAAAAAAATAGCATATAGGCTTATATTAACTAGTTGACAAGTAATTCTCCCCAGCAACACTTTCATTGCAACTAGCTAAAAACAAGCATTGCTCCAGAAACTCTTCTGTTAACCATCCAGTTGGCAAGTAAATTTTTCCCAGAAAAATTTTCATTAACCAACTAGGTGATGATAAACTTTGCTCCAGAAAGAATTTCCTTTTGCAACTAGCTTGAAAAAGAGGTTACCTCAGAAACTCTTCAGTAAACCAACTAATTAAAAACAACATTGCCCCAGATATGCTAACTTAATCAACTTAGCCGTGAAATCTGTTTGGACATGACTTTGGCCCTGGAAAAACAAGTTTCACTCATTAATTTCTATTGGGTGTAGTTTATTTTCTATAATATAAGTTTATGCTTGGTGGCGCTGGGGTAGTATTCGGTGCCATTAACCTTTCCTGTGGAAAAAAGCTGACGTTATTCTGGCATTACAAATTCTTTCAGAATTCTGCCATGAATACGAGATGAACAGGTATTCACAAGCTTCTTAAAAACATTATTTTTCTGCATTTTCATACATGGTGGCATAATATAAGATATTAAGATATGGTGGTATAAATGTTTTTTTTTGTTGGCTTTTTACCGTATTTTTTAAACAGCCTTATAACGCTTTTAGTTAGGATTGCATGAAACCAAAGAATGAAAACATGTGTTTTCGAAGTATCAATAAAGGCTACCAAACGAATATACCTATTTTATACGTGATCTTCTAGCTCTTTCACTGTAAGACGCAATTGTTTGGGTTTTCAACTATACTCAGCAGAACGGATATCTCCAAATTTTGATCAGATAATTTTGAGGGAAAATGGGTGTTGGAGTGGGCTCAGTTGCCCTCTAGTCCTTTTGATCACTTACAAAGGACACTAGAACCTTAATTTTCGTTCGAATGCGCCCTCTTTCGATCTTCTAGGTTCCATATGTCAATACGATCACCCCTGAACGAAAAAAATATCCCTCATAGGTCTTCTGGCAAAAATAGCGAGATTCTGCAATTTTGAATATCAGATCGTGAAACTTCTATAGCACGATTATCGGAAACGCTGAATCTGATGATGTGATTTTCATCAATGCTCATTGAATTTTGGGGGGCGTTCTCCCCAATATCAAAAATCATGTAAATTTTTTCAGGCTCCTAACTTTTGATGGGCAACTCAAACTTGATGAATCTTATGTTATTTGGAATCAGCATAATAAGATGATTCTTTTGATGTCAAAATTTTCAATATCAAAATCAAACTTGGTCAATTAAATTTACCAAGAAAATATTTTCAAAATTGAGGGGGGGGAGGCAAAACTATAAGACGGATGTCCCCTTTTTAACAGATTTCACTGAACGGGGAGCTTCATGGAGAAAAGTGACTGAGGCAAAAAAAATCTTACCTTTTTATTATATATCACTTTTGTCCCCTCATCAACTTTTTTCATCATTTTTTTTTTTGCTTTTTCTATTATTTATTTGCTGTATAAGATTATTTCAATTGGCTTACCCGACTCCAAGCTGTATTACATTACTGTAAAGATTAGGTGTGAGCACAAATAAGTTTGTTAGTCTTAACCCCAAAAATGATTCCGCTTTCCAGATATCGATATAGCCAAAATTTGAGCTCGATTAAACAACGTTAACCCGTGTCACTCGTCACTCGAAGTTTGAAAAAATCCAAATTTTTGGTCTAAAAGCCAACACGTCGAACCATAGCTCCAGAAAGGTAAATAACAAAACCCCGCTTAATATCTCAAAAGAAAGCCAATATTGTTCTTGAAAAAAATATTTTTAACATAATAAGCAGAACTGCAACTGCCTTTAGCTCCAGTGATGTGAATTGACACCACTAGGAAACAGTTTGGGAGTATACTAAGCATTTCTCGGGTTTTGACATTCTCCATCTCGGAACTAGCATTTTTTTTTATTATTATTAAAAATATTTATGAACTCAATTCTCAAACATAATGAGCCTTTTGTCAAACAGGGGAACTTTTTCTGCTATTTTTTGTTGAGATCCCTTTTCGAATTTGTTTAGATCGACTTATTATTTTGGCAATGAAAATCAGGAAGCTGTATGGTGTCAAGCGATGATACAGTGAGTCATAAGAGAAAAAATAACACATCGTGCTAATACTATGCGCTGTTTAAGCAAAAACGTAGACAATATCAGTGCCTACTAAGAGTAAAATTATAGTTATTTATTGGTTATATTATCAAAAAACAGTTCTCAATTAACTATTAAAAGAGGAAAGAAATATATCATTTTTCGATTGAATTGATTTCTTAGAGGATTATTACTGTAAGTCCTCCTTCGAGTTAATAAATCTATGAATGTTCATTACCTACTTGATTAGAAAAACAGTTTATTTTTGGTAGTTTTCTAATTGTATTATTTTATCCCGATACTCCGATAATTCTCTGCTACCCGTTCCTGGCATAAATTTCTCTATGAATTGCCCTTTATGCAACTGAAAGCCAATGTTTCTACCCAAAATCCGTTATTTTCAGTAAAAAATCGCAAAAGTCCTATTGTAACAGTAAATAATCCAAAATTTGTTCTGGAAAGCGTAGACTATTAAGAAACTATTTCCTGCTTACATATACTCGTTTTTTAATGTTGCAATATAAGCTCTTAATCCAAACCTGGCAATAAGACAGTTCAAAGAGCCTAGGCGCCTGATATGTTTGATATTTCAAAGCCAGAAAAGAAAAATAAATCATTTATTCTTTTGGGCACAAAAAGAACAAAAAACAGAATGAACTCAAGAAATGAAAATAGAATCTCATGGAAAAAATTAGTCCTCATATTCATCTTCTGTAGCTAGTGCTTTGGCTTCTTCAATTTTTTCAGAAGACTTTCCAATTTCTTAAGAAGAATTTTGTCAGGAAACAGCAACCAAGCTTTGCTCTCTTCGAGCTGACCCCGTCCTAAACTAAATAATTGGGTAGACAAGGATTTGAACCCTCGCCCTATCGGACAAAGGATCCTGAATACAGTGCATTCTTCGAGCCTTCTTGGACCTGTGGCATCGATCTCAAATTGACAGTTTTCAGGCTACTTCTTTTCACAGTCGTCACATATTTGACTAAGCTAAAAATGGGCTCGACAATCAAATTCAAAAAGGGAAAGCTTAAAAAGTAAAGTACAATTTGCAATACAACAAGAAAGACCAAAAGAAACCGTTGCTATTTTTGTATCAAAATTGTTTTTGAAACTTATTTCAACGTTTCGGATTAGTATTTTTCACAATAAAATCATTTTTATCAATGAGCAGTAATTCTCTCTTGTTTTCTCGATTTCAACCATTTCTGAGATCTGCTAGCTAGCGAGGATGCGACGTAAGAAAATCCGTAAGCAAAATATCTAACGAGCTCAATATAAAGCTTATTCTGTTTCTGAAAAAACAAATGTTTTAATATTGTCTTTTTCTTTCTTTCGTAAGCACCCATCAAAGCAACGTTTACAAATTTTGAAAAATTCGCCATCTTTTTCCAGGTTTGCAGATTTAATTTAAAAAAAATTGATTTTGGCTAAAATTTTGGTACGCAAGTGGGGAATTTGGAAGATAAAGAAAGTTATAATATTTAACAAGGTCTATGTTTTGGAGAAAAGTGCTTGACATTTTTATTCTTTGATGATTTTTTTCTTCGCCGAAGAAAGACACACATTCTCCTTCGGCATTTTTCTTGAGTGTACTATTTTTTCGCGCTGAAGAAGAGGGGTGGTTATCTTCTCGAAGTATTCACTTTGTGTGTGTGTTTTTTTTTCCAGTTTTCTCTTTTGGCCTTAAAAACACCTATTTTTGATCGTTTTCTTTCTTTATAGTGTGGCAAGACAATGGGGTTTCAGAAATTATCAATATCACTTAAGATTAGTGGCAAATATTTGTCTACAAAGATTGCAGTAATCATGGTTAGTGTGATTTTAACTTGATTGATATTGACTCCGTGTCGTTCTAGCCGTGTGGCTGGTGCGCTGTATTTGGCATCCTTTATCCGAATGGCAGTGTTTTGATTTCTGGCATGGTTGATTATTTGGTTTGGAACGGGGGTCAGTGGCATGACTATAAGATCAGTTAAGAGTCGAACTAGCTTTAAGTCAGAATCTGAAGAAATCTGAGGAAGATAGACTGGATGGGTGCTCTAAAGCACAGGATGGTTGGTCCCCAGCCCCTAATTGTCTTTCCTGGCTTAAGGGCCTTGAAACGGATATCAGCACAGCTGGTTTTTACTTTAAGGCTCTACTGCCGTATTTTCTCTTTACCTATTGATACCACAGACTCGAAACAGTGAAAAACTGGCTTGCTTTAATGAATATTGGCTTTTGACATCAGTTTTGTGATGGCCAGAACCCACATACTTTCTCAACTCCAATCTTCTACCGACTAAAGATTTTTCGCAGTAGCTTAGAAATAGAACAGACTACTCAAATAGTGCAGGTCTTACTTTATAACATACAATATCTTTTTTATAGTTCATTTTATCATGTTTCCTTCCATTGTCACCACTATTTATAAATCATTCTTAAATTACTTTGGAATCGGATAGGGCAAATGCTTTCGATGAGCCAAGGATGTGGGGTTCATTGTCAGAAAAATTATTATAATAATAAAGAACGTTTATCGGGAATTAAAATGGTACTACTTTCTTTATTAGTGTTTCCATCAGATGAGCCGCTTTCCTAAGCTATTCCCAATATTTTTTTCCCTCTAAGAAAAATTTAACTTCACCTTTGTTTTTATCAACGGCACACTATATTCTTTCTGCTAAAAATTGTTCATATTGGGCTAATGGCCAGGAAAATAAACCGAAAGAGGGGTACTGATTGAGGGTATATGCCCCCAATACTTTGAAAAACAACTTTTTTCGCCTTTTCATCTTAAAATCGAGAATAATCCTTACCCTTCCTCTGTCATTTTCATGAATTAGTGCCCCTATAGAAGAAGGGGCTTCAAATCAAGTCCTCTGTGAAAAGTTAGAGATGTTTACAATTATCTTAACAATTCGGTGATTTTTATTTTTTTTTTGGTTATTTTTCTCGAAAAAAAATGGCTATTAGACTTTTTGACTATGTTGAACAAAATGGCTATCTCAAAGTTTTGATCCGGTGACTTTGGAGGAAATGAGCGTGGGAGGGTGCCTAGTTACCCTCCAATTTTTTGGTCTCTGAAAAGGGGTACTAGAACTTTTTATTACCGTTCGAATGAGTCCTCTTGCGATGTTCTAGGACCACTGGGTCAATACAATCACCCCTGAAAAAAAAACTTTACATGTCTTGATTGCTCTTTCAAAACATATCCAACAAGTCGCTTCCTTCACAAACTCCATCGTAAGCTCTTAGAGAACGCTTAAATGAAGCATCCTATTTCTTGTTATTTGCTTTAAGAAACTGGTATCCAAAATAGCAAAAAACAAAACTTAAAAACTATAGAATTTACCCAGGCTGGTATGTTCTGGTCAAACCTCAGGCCCGGTGGTGCCAGAATGGCATTTAAACCTGCTAAATTACCCTTTTTAATTTTTACTGATTTTTTCTGTATTTTCATAGAAAACATTAAAAGAATGCCTGGTAAATTCGTAGTAGCTGCCCTCATCCAAAGGGAACTTGCTAATAGAAGTAGTACTATTAGATTCCTTACTGTATACAAATATCCTTATCAATTTCCTTACAGTGCAACCCCGCGCTTACGATTCAAATATAGGTTAAGGAGATAGGCATGGGAAAGATATATTTGAAAAGAGCATAAAATAGAGAATCTAACGATAATATCTGTATTATATTAGTATGCTCCCTTTTGATGTTGTAAAATCGCAATACTTTTACCGTTTGCCCCCCCCCCCCCCAAAGCAAAAAAACAATAAAATAACAAATATTTTAACCTCTCCACACTTCCATGAATTGATGTAACTGTTTAACCCATTTTCTATCTGAAAAATCAAGATATTTTCATAATGAGATATTCTCATATTGTATATAGACACTTTACAGGCCTATAGATGGTTTTCTTAAATTCTCACCTGAACTTACCTACAAACAAATTTTCCTCCACTCTTCAATTTTTCATGCTCCATTGCTCGACTCTCTACCTGTTGTGCCGAATGCCTGATATGAGATGGCGCATCAAGGGAAACGAAAATAAACAATCGGCGTATTTTGCTTTTTCGGGTGTTGTGGCTTAGAAATCCCGGAAAAATTAGATAGTGCAGACATGAGTGCGAAAAACCAAGGGAAGAACAATGAAGTCAGAGAAAATGTTACAAGATGGGGCCCAAATAGTATGAAATTTACCTTTCAGAAAGTTAGAACTCAAAGTAAAAAGTAGAACTCAACTAAAATTCAGTCTTTATTGAAAGGTTTCGGCACTAGATTCCGAAATCTGGACAGTGAAGAATTTTTGACATATAAGTCGAAAGTCCCCGAAGACCAACAAGTCGCGAGTATTTTCCAGAAAACACATTGTCCGAGAAAGGGGAGTAAGTGCCTATCCCAGTTTTAGCTATAGTTCTATTCTATTTTCTGTTTTTCGTTTCTTTTTGAAGCTCTGTGGAAAAGTCTATTGACACTGTTGAAGCATCTTCATTTTCCCTTTGCTATTACCCATATGTTTCAATCAGTTGTAAAATGTTATTGCAGAGGGAGCTGGTGTTTGCCCCTCCCCTATAAAATATCCTGTGGAAATTAGGCCTCCCCCCACCCCACAAACAAACAGTGAAAATATCCCTTTTTCACTTTAACTTTTATTACAGCTCATAATGTTTAACCAGTTCTAATGAATTACTGCAGTGGGAGCTGGTGTTTACCCCCTCCCTTAAAATATTCTTCCAGAAAACACCGACCTGCAGACATTAGATCAACGTTTTGACTGGATACCTCTTGGGAAAAGAGGAGAGGAAAGGAGGACTGGTTATTTCAAAATTTTAATAGGAAGCATTTAGAGAAAAAAAAGGTGAAGGATGGTCTTCCTTTATCAATTTTGACTCTTAGAAAGGGCTCGAGAACTTTTGAATTCCAATTGAATGAGCCTCCTTAAAAGTCTATACGACCACACCTTCCATAAGAGCTTTATATGCTAATGATGGGTAACTAGCAGAGCTTATAGCGCTTTTACTGATGGCTGGGGGGGCCCAACTCCAAAGCCATGTTTATTCAACTTTTCAACTATTATAAGCAAAATAGACAAATTAAATTTTTATCCAAAGTGTAGGGAAAAGGGTGTCTGATGGGGTGACTTGTTGCCGTTCGGTTAGTTTTGACTTTTCAAATAGAGTTAGAACTTTTAATTTCTAAATAAATGAACCTCCTTCAAGATTAAGATGATCAACCCTACTATCAAACCTTATATGCCCCCAAGATATAACTTAAAACCAGTAGGCCTACTTCCAGGCTCCGTAGGGTTGTTTTAATCCCAGGGGCATTGCCATATAATCATTGAATGATTTTGGACAAAATGACTATCTCAAAATTGCTATCGGATTCATTTGAGGAAGAGATGACATCGCGGGGAAGGGGGCAACTTTTCCTCCGATCACTTTAGTCTCCTTAAAAGGGAAACAGAACCTTCAATTTCCAATAAGAGTTTATACGGACGTCTTTTTTATATAGACCAGACATAACTTGAAACCCTTTCCTTTGGGCTCTGAAGAATGTATCCACTCCAAAGGTACTGTGTAATCTTTGGACTATCTTGAACAGACTGGTTATTTTCCAATTTTGATAGAATATATTTGGGAAAAAAGAGTGTGAAGGAGGGGTGACGGGTTACCCTCTAATCCCTATCGACTCTGGACACTTGCTTAAGAAACTTCAAAAGAAGGGACTAGGAACTTTTACTCTGTTTGAGATAGTGACTCAAAGTTTAATATTCAGGAAATTAACAAAAATCATAAGCTGCCAAGACAGCTTTAGCGAATTATATCATACGTCCAGGCTTTTAAGACCAAATTAGAGTAGTAAATGGCAATAAACGGAAAATGATCCATCGTATGCCAAATATGAATTTTTGGTGGAATATAGTATTATCTTGCAAATTGACAGATTAACTACAAAAGGGTAATATATTACAATTTTATTTAATTACTTTTGTACTTTCAAAGCCATAATTACACAAATTTTTAAATGTTTGCCAGGAGTCTTGAGTTGACTTAGACACAAACAGTGGATCCAAGGCTAAGACAAACCTCACCTAAAATCCATAAAAAGAATTATAAAATGACATTTAGTATACGGAAAAAAAAAACAAAAAAAGAAAAAACAGAAAAACACAGAAATTCAAAATAAACTATTTCAGTTAGTAATTTTTTTTTTTCAACAATGCTAAAAATCTCCGTACAAACACCTGCCATCTAATATTATAATTGAATTATTCAATAGACGAGTCAACAAAATGAAAATAGTATTTAAGCTCACCTAAGGCAGATATTTCCCCGACTTTAGATGATCTTCTTAGGCAATGCTGCCACTGTAGCATTGCTTGTTTAGGCACTTGTAACTTATAGAATTTCATAAAGAGACCATCACAAAAGAAGTAACTTTGTTTAAAGCTAGGCAGGGTTGGGAAGAGTGTGGCGGCTATCATATTGGTATATTCACTTAAAAAAAAGCCAAAAGAATGAAAATCCATTATTATGAGGATACCCTCCACTGCCCTTATCTACTGCCTTAAACTTTTCACAATGCCCTTAAAATGGGTACCATAACACCATAACCGGTTTTAGATGAAATTTTTCAAACAAAAAGCTGAAAATTATTTTTAGTATGTTTTACTTTATCACGCTTTCATCTATTTTATTTTATTTTTTTTTTTTTTTATTTCGCACTAAAGGTCAAGCAGAGATTTTGACTGAAATATTTAAATAGTTCTCTTTGATTTTTTAATGGCTGGTATTATCCTCGCTATCTCTTCTTTACGGCTGTTTGTTTTGTCATGATTAGCCAGTGTGGTCTCACGAATTATTTTGTGCAGCTATAAAACATTCAATACAACAGAAAAGCAATCAGAAATCAAATGAAAATAAATAGTACCATAAAACATAGACACAATTGGTATATGAGGAAATATGAACCCTAAAGGGAATAAAAATTAAAATACATAACCTAGTCAAGTACACACCAACAGAAGTTACAACGGACAGGGGTTTGGCTATTTGCACCTCGCTACCTGTAAACCCAAAACCCTTCCAAGGGCTGGTAGTACCCGTGAAATTACAGAATCCCCATCTTAACACAAATATAAAAAAGGAAGCAAAATAAAATTCAATCAAATTGGTTAACCCCTAGGTGCGACTTCCTCCATTTTCCTCAATCAGGATACCAAGTCAATTGTGCAACTCCCCCTGCCCCCTCCAAGTAGCTTTGCAATAAATTTTTCAAGCCCATTTAGTTGTTTTTGGATATCGAAAATTGTGTGGATTTTGGACCATTTGCTTAGTTCCTCAAAATTTCAACAGAAACTAAACTAATATTTCTCTGACTGTTAAGGCTTTTAAAAGGAGCAATAAAAACAAATTAAAAAAAAATCTTACTAAATAATGATTTTAATTCCTTAAGAGTTATGCAGTTCAAGACTCCATATTTTATTAAACATATTTTTTGTTTTATAATTTAAAGAAGAATCATACAAGGCTTTGCTTCTCTCTTCTTCTGTTTCAATTTTGAAACAAAAATGACCATGAATTGTCAGTTTAACATAAATATAGGGCCTGCAGGTATTTGCCTATGAAAGTTTGAAATTTTTTTTTATATTAAAATAAAAAAAGTGAAAATATTCGAAATTTATTTTGTATCTAGTAGCAGCAGCAGTAGTAGTAGCAGAATTAATAGTAGTAGCTTGTGGTAGAGTATAACCAATAGTTTTGGCAGCTGCAAAAAAAAAGAAGTGACATAAATGTATTAAAAACTATGACTGAAATTAGTCGCATTTCACGCAACATCAGCGCCACTTGTGGGACATTTATTTTTGCATCAGCATCTGTACAAAATGTCCTCCAAGAATAGAAGAGAGAGAATTTAAACAAAGTATATATATTTTTCTTACAATTTAGAAATTTTGTGAGCCCACAATCTGTAAAAAAAATAATGGTGAAAATCCTGTATTATTACTTAGTTTTTACTCGAGTTTATTATTACTCGAGTCAAAATCCATTCAAGGTTGCTGAGTTAAAACTGAATAGTATGGTATCCGGGCTATAAAATAGCGCTAGTTTCAACTATGAGATTGAACATCCCGTTTTGGGCCTCATGGAAACGAAGGGGGACAGGAACTGCTGCATTAATGATGAGTGTGGCTAAAAAAAAAAGGCGAGTGTATACATTCACCTTCACCCACCTAAGAGGTCGTTTACACTATACTACTGTCGTCTGCAACAGCTCATTGCTAACAATCGTGGTTGCAGTAGATGCAAGCTAGTAAAGAATGAACCATAGACCATAGTAACCAAATTTTGAAAAATGCGTTTTCAAAAAACTGCCAAGTGAGAAAAATTGCCAACTAACACTGATTTAGGAATGGGCACCATTGTTTCAGTTAGTCTTAAAAGTAAAAAATTTGCTCAAAATTGCTGAGTTAAAACCAAACTTTATGGTACCCGGGCTATAAAATACCGCTAGTTTGAACTATGAGACCTAACCTCATGGAAACGAAGGGGGATAGGAACTGCAGCATTGATGATGAATGTGGCTAAGAAAAAAGCCGAGTGTATACATTCACCTTCACCCACCCAAAGGGTTGTTTACACTATACTAATGTCGTCTGCAACAGCTCATTGCTTACAATCGTGGTTGCAGCAATAGATGCAAGCTAGTAAAGAGCGATCCATAGCCCATAGTAACCAAAATTTGAAAAATACGTTTTCAAAATATCTGCCAAGTGAGAAAAATTGTCAACTAACACTGATTTAGGAATGGTAACCATTGTTTCAGTTAGTCTTAAAAGTAAACGTCTACTGTGAAAACAAATTTATAGTGAATTCACGAAGTCTGAAACCCCTTGGAATTAGTGCTGGATCGAAATAGAAAGTGGACCATTGGCATCATCATGGTCAAAAACCTTGATAATTAATCATCCGTCTCAATCGGGTGATAATATATATATATATATATATATATATATATATTTTTTTTTTAATGTGTTTGTCCAGTTGCATTGGTGATTTCTCTTTTCAATATATATATATATATATATATATATATATATATATATATATATATATATATATATATATATATATATATATATATATATATATATATATATATATATATATATATCTGATTATGTGATTTTGCACTCGTGTCCCAATATCCTTACTTCATTTTCTTATTTTTAACTTCTTTATACTCACTATGAGACATCTGTGTTGTTTATCTTTGATAGATTTATTTACTCAAAAAGCTATACCACGGGGATAAAGATCTTCTTTTCACGATCATGTTATCTACTTTATCTATGTCTAGATCATATTAGGTGAGGATGACACATGAGCTCCCTCCCCCTATTCCCCAAACACGTAAAATTACATTGAAACTCATCCATTAGCCATTCATCACCAAACAAAATATTTTTTATTATTTTTACCTCTTGCAAAATGTCTTGAACAACCCAAACCCCTCATGTCAAACTTAAACCAATAAATATAATTTCTTAATAACATAAAAATTAATTTTAAGAAGAGCAAGATTATACAAAACAATTTTCGTAAATACAGAATGTAAAATCACTAACGTAAATGCAAATAAACCCACCTTCCCCACCAAAAAAAAGATTCATTAAAAAAATTTTAAACCTGAGCAATTATCCTTTCTGCAGCCGTCTTAAGGATTTTCGGGAACTCAGGAATATTGCACCCCAGAAATTAATTATCAATAAAATATTAAAAAAAAAAACAATGGTACAAAGAAAAAGTGTCTTTTTATGAGTATGTTTATAGCATTATTATTATAATATCTACATTTTTGTAAATATAAAAGTACCTTCAATAGGTTCCTCAACCTCATCATTTGAGCCTTTTGGTCTGCCAAAGTTTCTAGAACAGGCTCATTTGAAAGTTTCACATGTTTACGATTAAAGGAGTGACAAGGCCATCCAAATTTCTGTGCTGAACGAGGAACATTCGCAACGATAACTATGATCCTAAATACGTTTCCCTTTAATCGTAAAATTGATTTTATTTTTCTAATATCTCCTTCTTTGTCTGTTGCCTGAAGCATGATGTGTAGCTCCCAATCACTGACGTTTACAATACATTCAGTCACGAGTGAATGATAAAATGAAAAAATTATGATGACTCCGAGAAGGACCCATGATACATATTTTGGGTATATACGCCTGAAAGGTGGAGCTCAGAATCTATTTACAGGTAAGTTAAATTCCCTTATTTTAAGTTAAAATTCCAAAGATTACTTGAAAGATCTGTCGGTAGGGTTCATATTCAGAGTTAATGTGGATAGTATTGAATTTGGCACTGGTAAAAAAAAAAGTCAGTTTTGTTCCTTGTGCTAATGAGGGGTTGGGAAGAGACTGTTTGGAATCTTTATGCTAAAGAATTGTGATACTGTTAAACAGACTGTTAAATAGTTAGATACTGTTAAATAAAACTATGAGAAAGCCATTTACCCAAAAAGAAAATTAATATGCAAATTTTGTTTTAATTATTTATGTGCGGAGAGCCAAGATCAAAACATGAATGAATTAAAAAACGTTCAGAAATTAAATAAAAAAAAACAATTTTTTTTAAATGAAAACAAGGAGCGACATTAAAACTTAAAACGAACAGAAATTACTCCATATATGAAAGGGGCTTTTATTCCTCAACGCCCCGCTCTTTACGCTAAAGTTTTTTCCTTTTTTAAAAAGTAGAGCTAAGAGAAAGAGTCAAACTTTAGCGTACAGAGAGAGGCGTTGAGGAAGAAAAGCCCCTTTCATATACGGAGTAATAATCAAACTGAGAAGAGCATGTCTTGGCCAATTTGGCTGAGAGGGCATTTATAACAAAGTTATATATTCAGATTTGTCTCTTTTAAATCATCATTGTCCAGTCCAATAAAACTTTAAGTGTCACCAGACCTGACGACCAATTAGCTTCTATAAAATACATTAAAAAATTAACCTAATTTATTTTTTGAATTGCTATTAAATAATAAAATTTTTATTCATTTATCATTTCACTATTCCAGGGAAATTTTTCGCTTATTTTAGTGGTTTCAGTTTGTTTTGTCTTTTATTATTCTTCCATTTTTGCAATGAACAGCTCAGCGAAGGTCTCAAAAGGAGGGAAGGAAAAATTTGCATTTCATTATCTCTTTTGCACTGGCAGAAAATATCTTCGTTTTTTCTTCTTCAGTCTTTGCACATCTTGTAAAACGTTTTTTCGTCTCGACATAGATTATGAGACGTTAAAAATACGTCAGATAGCACTAAATGGCGACTCAGAACACTTAATTACATAGGAAAGGTCCTATCATCTTGGAATAATCTAGAAGACACTAGAGGTATATCTGATATAAATAAATCAGAGCGAAAAACACTAAAAATATTAGAAAAGCTCTATCTTTTTGAAATACACTAGTAGATGCTAGAAGTACATCAAAAAGGCATAAATAAGAACCGAATATACTGAAAACATCTGAAAAGATCTAATCCTTTTGAAATAAGCTAGGAGATCCCAGAAAAAAATAGGATAGAACTATATCTGGGTGTTAGAAACTAAAAAACAGAAAAGCTTCTTAGGACAGCAAACAGAACTCCCACGGGTTGAATTAGGAGAAGATTAGAGTAAGTAGCTTGAAAAAGACTAACACGACTCGTGATCCAGAAAAAATCAACATAAAAGCCATTTAAAAAGACTGGAACAGCTCGTATGCTAAGGAAAGAATTCAAAAGAAGGTCAGGTGGGCTGAAAACAGAAACAGGATGATTGAGAAATAGGAGAAATGGGAAAGAATGAGATGAAACTGATGAATTATCAAAGTGAAAGAAACTAAAAGATACCCAGGTGAGCCAAGAAGCTTTTCATAAAGACTGGAATAAGACTTAAGCTAAGGAATTGAAGTCAGACAGGTGAAAGGATGGTAAAAATTTCCCACAGACAAGACAAACTTTAGAACACAATGTTAAATACATCAAAGCATTTTCCTCAAACACTTAAAAACATGAAACTCAGCAAATCCAAATTTCAAACAAAGCCAGACTGAACATATCAGGTAACAAATTTCGATCAAGAAAGCTTCAAAATAAACAGAAAGCAGCCACTAGTTGAAGCATGAAAGAAAACAAACAATAATTTCAAACTTAAGTTGCCCAACGAATTTTCAAACGAATATTTCGAACAAAGCCACATTCTGAAAACTAACAACACAATAACCAGTCAAGGAATGAAACATAAGGCTTTCTCCAAAATTGAAAAGTCAAAGCATGGAATATACCAAATCATAATTTCAAAGCCATTTTCAGAATTCTAAGAAATCTATTACAGTAGTTGCAAAAAGGCAAAAGGAAATATTCGAAACTATATTCTTCAAACAAGTCAAATTCAAAATTATAAGAAATCTACCACAGAAGCCAATGAACAGCCAACTTAGCATAACAAACCCTAAGTTTTTTATTTATAGTTTCTAAAAATTAAAAGAAAGCACGGACAAGTCAAAGTATGGAGCCAAGAAAAAAAAAACAATTGTACACAAAGTCATCATAAGAGTCCCCCAAAAATTCAAAGCCCTAAACATGGCCCATAATAAATACAAATTAAGAAACATACTGCAACTGCAATTCTAAGAAACATACTGCAGAAACGATCTAACCCGTAAAGTATATAAACCAGAGCGTATCTGAAATAAATTCACTTCCAGTATGCTAAAAAATAACACGGAAAACAAGGAATTGCATAATAAATATTCAAGACCATGAGATTCAAAAACCAACACACGGAACACAAAAAATCTGGAAAAAAACAACAAAAAATAGCAAACTATATGTCCCCCGTTATAAGGTTCAAGCTACACATCTACAAAATACTATAAAGCCCAGTACAGGTAACTCCAACGAGGAGACAACATTCTTTCACGCTCACCCCTCAATCTATGGAAATATAACCCTTCAGTGTCTGAATATTTTTCAACTTTACGTTTTATTTTGGGTAGCATGGACTAGTTCTTTTGAATATCAAACAAACCTACAAGGAATACTGACTCCTTCTTTGACTATTTCACAAAAAGATTGTGTGAGGAAATTTGTAGTAAATTAGGCGGTATTCCATGAATAAAATTTGTGACTATGTCAGTCAATAGTAACCAAAATGAGATTCTACTGTTAGAGGAAGAGAACGAAATTTCTAAAACTTCTAATAGTACCATTAGTACTATCACCTTACAAAGTGTATTATGTTGGCCAAAGAAGCTTCATTTAACATACTTCATAATAAGAGAAAGAAAGCAGTGCATACAAACCTGGAAATGATTTTTTTAATGCAAATCTACAACATCAAACATGTACTCTCTTTTGTACTTTTGTCTTTCCGCTATATTCAATTTCTTTTTTCGTCTCATATGTTTGATTCAGCCAGTATAGATTAGTTGGTTTTCACAAACTGAGAAAGCCTTCCAAGGAAATACAAGACTGAAAAGTTTAACAGAAACTTGACAACTCAAAAACACAGAGAAACAATAAAAACATCCCAAATCAAAGATCTCTAACAAAATATAACTATGAAAAGCAACGCATCATAGCAAAGAACAAGAGCTAAGAGCTCATACGGCACTTGTGACGAGGCAAGAAGAGCTAAGAGCCAAGAGCTCATATGGTATGAGCTCTAACAAAATCCTAAGAATCAATAGATTGATTTAAAAGGAAAATCAGAGGCTTAACGTCGGTCAGGAGTTAAAAAAAGAGCTGTGAATCACGATGTCCTTCTAAATATCAAATTTCATAAAGATCCAATAACCCACTCGGAAGATATAAATACCTAATTTTTTTCAAAATTCTCCTCTCCCTTTAGCCCCCCAGATGGTCGAATCTGGAAAAAAACTTTATCAAGTCAATTTGTGCAGCTCCCTGACACACCTACCAATTTTCATTGTCCTAGCACGTCAAAAAGCACCAAACTCGCCAAATCACTGAACCCGTACCCCAACTCCCCCAAAGAGAGCGAGCCCAATACGGTTCCGTCAATCACATATCAAGGACATTTGTTTATTCTATCCACCGAGCTTCATCCCGATTCCTCCACTCCAAGTATTTTCCAAGATTTCCCCCTCCAACTCCCCCCAATGTCAAAAGATCAGGTCAGGATTTGAAATAAGATCTCTGAGACATGAATTCCTTCTAAATGTCAAATTTCATTAAGATCCGATCAGCTATTCGTTAGATAAAAAATACCCTAATTTTCAATTTTTCCAAAATTTCCGGTTTCCCCCTCCAGCTCCCCCCAATGTCACATAATCTGGGTGGAATTCAAAATTAGAGCTTTAAAGCACAAGATCCTTCTAAATATCAAATTTCATTAAGATCTGGTCACCCTTTCGCAAGTTACAAATATCTAAATTTTCGGTATATCCCCCCCCCCAAACTCCACCAAAGAGAGCAGATCCAGTCCGATTATGTCAAACACGTATCTTAGACGGGTTTTTATTCTTCCCATCCAGTTTCATCCTGATCTCTCCGCTTTAAGTATTTTCTAAGATTTCCGGTCCCCCCAATGACGCTGGATCCGGTAGAGATTTAAAATAAGAGATCTGAGTTACGAGGTCCTTCTAAATATGAAGTTTCATGAAGATCTGATCACTCCTTCGTAACGTATTTTGTCTAATTTTTCAAAATTAACCCCCCCCCCCCATCAATAGAGTGGATCCGTTCCAAATATGTAAATCACGTATCTAAGTAACCCCCCATCAATAGAGCGGATTCGTTCCAAATATGTAAATCACGTATCTAAGTTATTTTTCCCAACAAGTTTTATCCCGATCCCTCCAATCTAAGCGTTTTCCATGATTTTAGGTTCCTCCACCCGAAAATCCCCTCAATGTCACCAGATCCGGTTGGGATTTAAAATAAGAGCTTTGAGACACGATATCCTTCTAAATATCAAAGTTCGTTGAGATCCGATCACCCATTCGTAATTTAATAATACCTCATTTTTCTAATTTTTCAGAACTAAACCCCCCCCCCGACTACCCCAAAGAGAGCGGATCCGTTCCAGTTATGTCAATCATGTATCTAGAACTTGTGCTAATTTTTCCCACCAAGTTTCATCCTGATCCCTCCACTCTTAGCGTTCTCCAAGATTTCAGGTCTCCTCCTTCCAACTCCCCCCAATGTCACCAGATCCGGTCGGGATTTAGAATAGCAGCTCGGAGACACGGTATCTTTCCAAACATCATATTTCATTAAGATCTGATCAACCATTCGTAAGTTAAAAATATTTCAATTTTCCTATTTTTTCCGAATTAACGGCCCCCCCTTCCCCCCCCCAGATTGTCAAATCAGGAAAACGACTATTTCTAATTTAATCTGGTCCGGTCCCTGATACGCCTATCAAATTTCATCATCCTAGCTTACCTGGAAGTCCCTAAAGTAGCAAAACCTGGACAGACCAACAGACCGACAGATTTTGCGATTGCTATGTCACTTGGTTAATACCAAGCGCCATAAAAACCATATAACAAAACGAACACCCTAAATCATAAGCTCCAAACAAACAAAAGAACCTAGTAGATGTCGACATTTAGCTTTCTGCCGTTTATTCGGATCAGTCGTCCAAGCTCTATAATTTAAGACAGGACAATTCCATCAATTCTCGAGTTTGGCCTGATCTATAATAATTTTTGCAATAGAAGTATGAAAATGGTGTTTCTGGTTTATAAATTGTTGACACTGGAAAATATTTCGAAGGATTTTTTTCAACCATAATTTTCCAAATGTCGATCCTTTTGTTATGTAAAACTTTCAATTTCATTATTTGAAGTAAATATATTGCTCAGACAAGTTGAATACTTTGTGTAATTTTACAAAGATATCTGACATATGACACAAGTTGGATAGCCATGTCGTTTTGAAGAAAACTAGCAGTTTCACATTATCCTTGTTAAAATATATTTCAATTTCGTCCTTTAATAACAATAATCATCTTAACCTTAGACCTCTTGACAACAACTTTACTTTCGCATGTAACAATAGATTTGTGTAGTTGGAAGCCGTATCCCTACAGAGATTTGAAAATTAATGATTGTCAAGAACGTGGCTCTTAATAAAATTTATAACCTTAATGCTTCTGAATGATTAGGCAAAACACTATAAATTTCATATAGGTTTATGGTTTAATATGAAAATGGATAAAGGTTGAGCATAGAACCTCTTGAAAATTTATATTATCTTGATAAAATTTATAACCTTAACCGCATCCTGAAGCAAATCATTCGATTCTGGAGCTAATTGTTTTTGCTTATCATTATGAGCGGCTATTATGATTAGCTGTAACCAATATTTTTGACTGTTATTGCAATTACATCATGATTAGCTGTACATCATCTAGATCAACTTTACAATTTATATCCTTCCCTCTAGTAAGGTCTTTTATAGGAAGACAGAATAACAATTCCTCTTCCATGAATCTTTATAAGTTCAGCTGACAAAAATAAACATCTGGATGTTATAAAATCGCGTATTTAAATATTTAACTTTAAAATCTTTTGCGACCAAAAAATTTTGCCACGCGACCCGACTTGAGGTCGCAACCAATAGTTTAAGACGCCCTAGTCTATCTTAAAACTATAATACCTTTTTCGGTGATTTTAGGGTCTTTCGTCCTTATTTAGTTATTTCTTATGCATAATTATTTCAGAAAGACTCTTTCACCTCAAAGGATAAAGAATTTCAATGAGTTTTTTTTTTTTTTTTAAGAACTTGAATACTTTAGCGTGAATAATTTTGGTTGTACATAATAAACATTTAAGAATTCCAGAAACTACTTAATTGTTTTAGTTGCTATGTAATCAAAAACGAAGAAAACAAAAGAAATAGTGAGTAAAAATTTCACACTGTTAGCAACAATCAGAGAAAATTGTCGTGACTTTTTCCAGCACCATCTACTAGTTCAACTTTAGCCTGAACTAAAGCAAGGCTATACTACCAATACACTCCTCATTAGATCTCTCTCCCTACTTCACTCCACTCTAATCTAAATGAAAATGTTTGTCAATTTACTTAAAAAAATTGAATATTTAAAGGAAAAACTCACTTTGAAAAAAATATTGCAGTTCTAGTACATTCGTGCTCTTATCAACGTAGACTGTTCGTCGTTGATTAAACGTTTTCCAATGTCCTGAAAGTGGACATATTCAAGGGAATCGACTATATCCCTTCAGCACAGCGATGGAATGGCCTAATAAAAAATTAGAATTTCTGGTTTAATACAAATGGCAAAAAAGAACAAGAGCTAAGAGCTCATATGGCACTTGTGACGAGGCAAGAAGAGCTAAGAGCCATAAGCTCATATGGTATGAGCACTAACAAAATTCTAAGAACCAATAGATTGATTTAAAAGGAAAATCAGAGGCTTAACGCCGGTCGGGATTTAAAATAAGAGCTCTGAGTCACGATGTCCTTCTAAATATCAAAATTCATAGATCCGATCACCCACTCGTAAGTTATAAATACCTAATTTTTTCTAATTTTTCCTCTCCCTTTAGCCCCCCCAGATGGTCGAATCTAGGAAAACGACTTTATCAAGTCAATTTACGCAGCTCCCTGACACGCCTACCAATTTTCATCTTCTTAACACGTTCAGAAGCACCAAACTCGCCAAAGCACTGAACCCCTCCCCCCCAACTCCCCCAAAGAGAGCGAATACAGTACGATTACGGCAATCACATATCTACGACATCTGCTTATTCTATCCACCAAGCTTCATCCCGATTCCTCCTATCTAAGCGTTTTCCAACATTTCCGATTTCCCCCTCCAACTCCCCTCAATGTCAACAGATCTGGTCGGGATTTGAAATAAGAGCTCTGAGACATGAATTCCTTCTAATATCAAATTTCATTAAGATCTGGTCTTCCGTTCGTAAGCTAAAAATATCTCATTTTCCAAATTACCGCCCCCCAAACTCCACCAAAGAGAGCGGATCCGGTCCGGTTACGTCAGTCACGTATCTTAGACCTTTTTTATTCTTCCCATTCAGTTTCATCCTGATCTCTCCGCTTTAAGTATTTTCAAAGATTTCCGTCCCCCCCCCCAACTTCGACGCTGAATCAGGTTGAGATTTAAAATAAGACATCTGAGTTACGATATCCTTCTAAATATGAAGTTTCATGAAGATCTGATCACTCCGTCGTAAGTTAAAAAAACGTCATTTTTTCTAATTTTTCAGTCACCCCCCCCCCCCAGTAGATCGGATCCGTTCCAATTATGTCAATCACGTATCTAAGACTTCTGCTTATTTTTTCCACCAAGTTTCATCCCGATCCCTCCGCTATAAGCGTTTTCCATGATTTTAGGTTCCTCCAAACTCCCCCCAATGTCACCAGATCCAGTCGGGATTTAAAATAAGAGCTCTGAGACACGATATCCTTCTAAACATAAAATTTCATTAAGATCTGATCAATCGTTCGTAAGTTAAAAATACTTCATTTTTTTCTATTTTTTCCGAATTAATCGGCCCCCCGCTCCCACTCCCAGATGGTCAAATCGGGAAAATGACTATTTCTATTTTAATCCAGTCCGGTCCCATGGGGTCCGGTCCCAGATACGACTGCTAAATTTCAGCGTCCAAGCCTACCTGGAAGTGCCTAAAGTAACAAAACCGGGACCGACAGACAGACCGACAGAATTTGCCATTGCAATATGTCACTTGGTTAATACCAAGGGCCATAAAAATAAACGATCATAGAAAACATTGAGATTAATAATTTCTAATTAATATCAATAAAAGAAGACTTCGATTCCACCTACTGAAAAAAAAACTAAGGCCTTGGGATTTTGTCAACCAAAGAATGCAGCAGATATTAATAGAAAAAAAACACAATAAATACTATAAAGCGCTATAACATAAAAGCACTAATAAAAAAAAAACACATAAATACTTAAAGGGTATTAAAATACTAAATATTTGCCAGGCTATTTTCTAACAGGAAATACAATTGCACAATTTGAAAAGATAAGGAAATGAGTAATTCAACAAGTGACAATTTTCAGAAATAGCCCAAATAACCTAACCCAAACTCACCATTGGGAGGATCGCATAGGTTTTTTTAAGGGACAAGGAAGAAAGGACAAGGAACAAAAGAGCATAACACGCAAATTGAATTAGATTATATACAAGAAGGTCATGGAAAATGCAAAACCATGAAAAGTAGTAAGATGGAAGAATGGCTAGGACACGTCCATCTTATACATTCGAAAAGTTTAGCCTTTAAAAAATGATACCTGCGTTATTTTCTGTTTTATCCATTCAATGTCGTTTCTTTTCAAGTTTCCATTCTCTCCTCTCTTAACACTGAGAACTCTTTCGGGAAAATCGGCAGTCATCTAGATTTCGAATGTACTCAATGAGCATCGCACCAGGCTTGATTTCAATGTGATTCATTGGAATGACGATGACTGTTGCTCTCTATGAAGTGACCTTTCTAAATTTTCGTAATATTCCCTTAATCGAACTTCTTCTTTGAATTTGTTATCGATTGCAACGGAAAGGTCAGAGATATCTGCAAAAACTTGATTCAAATGCTTTTTCCGCTCGAGACGACGTTTTTCTATCTTCTCACACTAAAAAAACGAAAAAGAAAAAGGCTTGTTATGCGGCCAAGAAATTTTCAAAAGAAACGTTTGAAATTTCATTTCAAAAGAAGCAATAATAAACACATGTCCTGTAATCGCTTATTGGATTTGACCTTAGCTTGGTCTTGGTAATACGGGACCCAGAGATCGAATCACGCTGCAACAGGAAGATGATAGCATTGTAAGTAATACGCAAATCCAAGATTAAAATTAATCTCAAAACGGAATTAATTATAAAAAGTATAATAAAAATAAATCTTAAAGTTAATGGAAATAAAAAGTGAAGTTGAAACTCAAAACAAAACTCATTATTATGCCTTCGAAGCCTTCTAAACATACATCAATTAAACTAGAACAAATAAAACTACCGGTGGTATTCCCATATGCTTGGAGGATACTGAGAGACTAGCGCTTTACTGAAAACTCAAAACTCCCGCATAACAAATAAGAATGTTTCACCTTTAGGTCTACTGTGAAATTTCTTTAAAATACTTTATATTTCCGCTAGAAACAAAATCCCTATTTAGTTTTGCAAAATTTAGTTTCAAGTTTCCAGTTTTTGAAAACATTACATAACACCTAAGGTGCAACATAGGTTCTACATGCTACGTTTTGTATTCATGTTAAATATAAATAAATCTAATCTAAATATTTTTACTAGTATAGGTAACGGTTCGATCTTTACTAAGTCTCTGCTGCTAATGTAATCATGATACAAAAAAATCTGTTCAAGATGGGAGGGGGATAATTCCCTAGTTAAGGGTTTTCAACGATGATGATTTCAAAAGAATAATTTTTTGATTAGATCTAACATTACGTTCGAAGGGTTTCAGGGTCTCAAACTTTCAGTTACTATGAGCCGTGGTTCGCTCTTTACTAGGTTGCATATACTGCTTCAACCATGATATTTATGTAATTTTAAGAAGACTCAAGCTTGGAACGTATCGACAAGACGCTACGACGATTTATGACGGCAATATTTAGTGAGACTACGGGCGTTCCATGGGATAATGCCGGATGCACACTGCCGTAAGTAGCCAAAGTTAAGTGGCACAAGTTACAAGCTTTTACTTGAGTTTCTTCACATTGAACATTTTCCATTCACATTGAAACATTATTATTAAAAAAATAGTGTTTAGGATTAGGCAAAGATTTTGAACTTTTATTTGAGAAAATCAATGAAAAAAAAATGTCGCTCCAAGATTTTGAAAAATATACTTTGTCTACCCCCCTTCCCCACATTTTTATCAATTGATGCCCCTGTTTACAACAAGTCTGTGATATTGCCTGATATGACACACCTTTCACCTTCAACAATTCGAAAAAACCAAATTACAAGTTAATGTTACAATTTAACAATGTACAGATCACTAGCACCTATAAATACCGTTTTGCCATTAAATAAAGGTAGGCTAGTTTCGCCTAAAGTCTATTAAAATTCAAGGAGACATTAAAGGTCAATTTCTTCTTAGTTTTGCTACTTATTTTATCCTGAAACTTGACAACACCTTACCACAAATTGTTACAAAATGTTGCCTTTACTGTTTTTATACAGCCTCTACTAGCAGCCGCTAACAACTTTTAGTATCTTGCTTTTAGCACATACTTTGGACTTGCTAAAGAAAATTTTGAAATTTAACTATTCTATAGACCTATTCCTAAAATAGGATCCACTAAACTACAACAAGAGCTAAGAGCTCATATGGCACTTGTGACGAGGCGAGAAGAGCTAAGAGCCAAGAGATCATATGGTATGAGCTCTAACAAAATTCTATGAATCAATAGATTGATTTAAAAGGAAAATAAGAGGCTTAATACCGGTCAAGATTTAAAATAAGAGCTCTGAGTCACAAAGTCCTTCTAAATATCAAAATTCATTAAGATCCTATCACCCACTCGTAAGTTATAAATACCTAATTTTTTCTAATTTTTCCTCTCCCTTTTGCCCCCCAGATGGTCGAATCTGGGAAAACGACTTTATCAAGTCAAATTGTGCAGCTCCCTGACACGCCTTTCAATTTTCATCTCCCTATCACGTCCAGAAGCACCGAACTCGCCAAATCACTGAACCCCTCCCCCCAACTCCCCCAAAGAGAGCAAATCCAGTACGATTCTGTCAATCACGTATCAAGGACATATGTTTATTCTATCCACCAAGCTTCATCCCGATTCCTACACTCCAAGTGTTTTTCCAAGATTTCCCTCTCCAAATCCCCACAATGTAAAAAGATCTGGTCGGGATTTGAAATAAGAGCTCTGAGACATGAATTCCTTCTAAAAATCAAATTTCATTACGATCCGATCATTTATTCGTAAAATATAAATACTCCAATTTTCATGTTTTCCAAGAATTCCGGTTCCCCCCTCCAACTCCCCCAAATGTCACAGGATCTGGTCGGAATTTGAAATTAGAACTTTAAAGCACAAGATCCTTATAAATATCAAATTTCATTAAGATCTGGTCACCCTTTCGTAAGTTACAAATACCTCAATTTTCAAAATTACCCCCCCCCCCAATTTCACCAAAGAGAGCAGATCCGGTCCAGTTATGTCAGTCACGTATCTTAGACAGGCTTCCGATCCAGTTTCATCCTGATCTCACCGCTTTAAGTATTTTCTAAGATTTCCGGTCCCCCCCCCAACTGCCCCCCCCCAATTACGCTTGATCCGGTTGAGATTTAAAATAAGATATCGGAGTTACGAGGTCCTTCTAAATATGAAGTTTCATGAAGATCCGATCACTCCTTCGTAAGTTAAAAAGACGTCATTCTTCTTATTTTTCAGAATTACCCCCCCCCCGCAATTGAGCAGATCCGTTCTAATTACGTAAATCACGTATGCAAGACTTCTGCTTATTTTTTCAACCAAGTTTCATCCCAATCCCTCCAATCTAAGCGTTTCCCATCATTTTAGGTCTCCCCACCCCAAACTTCCCCCAATGTCACCAGATCCGGTCAGGATTTAAAATAAGAGCTTTGAGACACGATATCCTTCTAAAAATCAAATTTCATGGAGATCCAATCACCCGTTCGTAAGTTAAAAATACCTCATTTTTTCTAATATTTCAGAATTAACCCCCCCCCCCCAACTACCCCAAAGAGAGCGGATCCGTTGTGGTTATGTCAATCATGTATCTAGGACTCATGTTTTTTTTCCAACAAGTTTCATCCCGATCCCTCCACTCTAAGTGTTTTCCAATTTTTAGGTTTCTCCCTCCCAACTCTCCCCCCCAATGTCACCAGATCCGGTCGGGTTTAAAATAAGAGCTCTGAGCCACGATATCCTTCTAAATATCAAATTTCATTGAGATCCGATCACCCGTTCGTAAGTTAAAAATACCTCATTTTTTTATTTTTTCAGAAATACCCCCCCCCCCCCAACTACCCAAAAGAGAGCGGATCCGTTCCGTTTATGTCAATCATCTATCTAGGATTTGTGTTTATTTTTCCCACCATGTTTCATCCCGATCCCTCCACTCTAAGTGTTTTCCAAGTTTTAGGTTCCCCTCCCAACTCCCCGCCCCCATCACCAGATCCGGTCGGGATTTAAAATAAGAGCTCTAAGACACGATATCCTTCTAAACATCAAATTTCATTGAGATCCGATCACCCGTTCGTAAATTGAACATACCTCATTTTTCTAATTTTTAAGAATTACTCCCCCCCCCAACTACTCCAAAGAGAGCAAATCAGTTCCGATTATGTCAATCATGTATCTGGGACTTGCGCTTATTTTTCCCATCAAGTTTCATCCCGATCCCTCTACTCTAAGTGTTTTCCAAGATTTTAGGTTTCCCCCCTCCAACTTCCCCCAATGTCATCAGACCCAGTCGGGATTTAAAATAAGAGCTCTGAGACACAATATCATTCAAAACATCAAATTTCATTAACATCCAATCACCCGCTCATAAGTTAAAAATACTTCATTTTTTCCATTTTTGCCGAATTAACCAGCCCCTACTCCCCCCCCCAGATGGTCAAATCGGGAAAACGGCTATTTCTAATTTAATCTGGTCCGGTCCCTGATACGCTTGCCAAATTTCATCGTCCTAGCTTACCTGGAAGTGCCTAAAGTAGCAAAACCGGGACTTTAGGTTTTCCCCCTCCAACTCCCCCCAATGTCATCAGATCCGTTCGGGATTTAAAATAAGAGCTCTGAGACACAATATCATTTCAAACATCAAATTTCATTAACATCCAATCACCCGCTGATAAATTAAAAAATACTTCATTTTCTCTATTTTTTGCGAATTAACCGGGCCCCCACTCCCCCCCCCCCAGATGGTCAAATCGGAAAAACGACTATTTCTAATTTAATCTGGTCAAGGCCCTGATACGCTTGCCAAATTTCATCGTCCTAGCTTACCTGGAAGTGCCTAAAGTAGCAAAACCAGGACCAACAGACCAACAGACAGACCGACAGAATTGGCGACTGCTATATGTCACTTGGTTAATACCAAGTGCCATCAAAAATATAAAAGTAATGATATTTATACCCAGCCTGTCAATAACTTTATTAATGTTTTCCATCTATATCCAGTAGACACATACCTCGTATGATTAGTACGGCAAGCCATAAGGAAATGCTACATTATTATTATATTAATATTCCTGAAAACACACCTGGCAAATTGTAAATTACTGTGATGATGGGGGTAACGGTGGGGGTAAAATTTCTAATAATTTTTGTAAGTCACTGTTAAATAAATGTCTAAATATATAGGGCTGATCAATGAATTAAGTCTGATAAATATCGAAGTTCACTAGAAGAAATAGTTAATAGTCTTGTAAATCTTCTTGGGGTGTAAAGGGTTTATGGTGACAATTTTTGATAAGCTGCGTTGGGGCTTTTATTCATATAACCATTTTATTTGTTGTTTTTTATATTCATTTCTGTGTAAGACAGAATAGATATTATTATTTTTTGAATGACTTTCAACTCCAATTATCTTCTTACCTTTAGCAACCATTTCCAACAAACTGCTTCTTGAAATTTATTCCTGAGCACCAATAACTTTTATTTCCCTCATAAAATTTTGACAATCAAACATTTTTGAATATTTGGCAAACTGAAAAATATAAAAGAAGTTTACACCAAATTTCCTAATATCTTCCTCGACGACTGTGAAAGTGAATAAAAATAAAATAAAAGACGCCCCATCGGCAGGGTCATTGAAGAGGCCAGCGATAAGTAATGTTTCGACAAATATATGCAACTCTCGAAAATGCTAAACCAACTCTTGCCATGTAATAAATCACAAAAAAAAAACAGTGACGATCTGAATCACCAGACAAAGACCAAAGAGGGATCCAAAGTTTCATCAAATAGAAATATTTGCTGGTAGAGGTAGATCTACCACAACAGAGTTGATAATTTTGATGGTAGATTGTGTCTTGTGTAAAAATAGCGTTTTAATTCTTAAAAGTCGCCAGGTTACTAAACTATTGATCAGAAGGGCTTCCTATTAATAACCAGTAAAAGGGCCAGAAATAGAGATACTACCACAAATTAATATAATGTAATTTTATGAGAGTAAGACCACTAACATTTAAACTGATCACTATGTAGTCATTAAGGACCTACAGATACCTCAGCCCTAGTTAAAATTGATAACTACATTATTATTGGAGGAAGGGCCCAGAGAGCGGTTAATTCAATAGGAAACTTCTCATTAGCTCTTAGTAAGGAAACATAAATGAAGATCACTAGGATCCCCGCTTAAAAATCTAAAAAGAATTAAAGAAATCCATTTGGCAGACATACTCAAGTGATGTACAAACTAAGAGTGTTTGAGCAAAGAGGGACAAGGTGAATGCTAGAGGTTGATTGAGTAAGAGCATGAGTATAGATGACAACATCAAACCTTAGAATATCATAAGTTAGTTTAATGAAAATATTAACTTTCAAAATTTAAATATTGCTATGGTAAATCTAGGAGTCTTCAGCGCTAAACATACAAAAAACTATTAAAAGAGAAAAGAGAAAAACTAAAATAACCTGTAAAACCTAAAATAAATCTAAATCTAGAACAACAAAAAGACTAAAAAAAAGGGATTTAATGAAAAAACATTATATAATATAGCAATATAATATAATAAATAAACAACTTATAATTAATATAGAATTAAAATAATAAAAATAATATTTTCCTATTGAGCCTTAAAAAGTACCAATGGAGACTGGACTGCCTGAAAAAGTAAAAAAAAAACAAGGGCAACTACACCTGAAAATATCATAATGAAGACACAGCCTAAATAAATTGGATGCATCAAAACTGCGACAGCTATTTGAACAACGCCATTGAACTGAATTTCTTGCTATGAGCAATTTTACAGAAGGTGCACTTTCAACTTGCCTGGGCTTGCTTCTTCAAACCTAAAAAATACGAAAAAGCAATTTAAATAATAAAAACTAGTTCTTCTTCAAGAGGCATAATTACTGTTAAGAGAAATCGGGTAGAGGACGTATTAATCTCATAATCATTGTCCACCTGAAACATTTCTGACAGATGATACAAACAGATTCAAAACAAAACTAGAAGAAACACCTTTTCACAGCAAATCATTTATAGTATTATGTGTCAGTGTTTGTTGTAGTTGCTATTTTTCATATATTTGTATATGTCTATTATGTTGTCACCATTGTCATAACTTCTTTTTATTACGTTTAGTGCGACAAGCTTGAAAACTTACCGTATTTGGTATTAATAAATAAATAAATAAAAATAATATTTGGAGTTTGAAAAGAGAAAGAGAGTATTTTATAAAAGAACTAGACAATTTTTAATGAAGGCAAAACAATTAGTACAAATATGCCAAAAATTAAATACTTCAATTAAACATGCCTCAATATTTTCATTTTATTTACGTGGAAAGACAATTTAATGTATCAAATATCTAGATATATAGGAAAAATAATCAAGGTTTTTGACCTTCGAGAAACAGTCTATTTGTAAAAAAAAAATATTCAGGCTAAAATACTTCACGCTCTTTTTTCTTTCTAAAAACTGTAGGCTAGAGACTGACTGTAGACTAAAAAACTGAGTAAACACTTTTTTTCTAATTTATTCCTCTTTGAGGATCCTGAAATAATTGAAGATCTTTAAGTCTCTCCATCGTGTCTCTCAGGTCGACACACGTGTCGATCTGAGGTAAGTATGATCAACAAAACTAGAAGAATACACTACATCTGGGGCATACAAGGTTTTCATGAAACGGATGGTCTTACGAACTTTTAATGGGGATCTTTTGAATGGGAGTTCTATTGTATTTTCTAAGGGTTAAAACTAAATGGAGGATTAACAGCCCTCCCAAAGCCCAAAATTCCAAAAAACATTCTATTAAAACTTTGAAAGAGCTTTCTTGTTTCGCACTGTTGAATTATTCAGTGCTTATTTGTTTGGGGATGTCAATCTCATCATAGTCATCAGGACAAGAGTAGTACTTTCGAGAATTCGTTCATTATTCACATATAGTATATATGTTGCTGATAAAGGTATGATTGTTTGAACTTCACTTTACAAAAACATGAAGGGCATTCAGACACGCCTTACAAAGAATGCTCAGGGAAGTGTTTAAATGAATATATGTGTATATATAGATTGTCGACAGGACGTAACTCAGCAATGACTGAATATATTAATTTAAAACTTTCAGAAAATGATAAGGGAGATGATAAAAAGACAAAATTTGCGTGCAACCAATACAACTACAGCTACTGACACTACTACTGTTACAATTACTACACTACTTCATTTTAAAAAATTTAGGAGCAATTTCAACCAAATAAAAATACTATGTGTATTTACTTTGTAAAAGGACCGTATGTCAAGAATTCATTTGGGTATTAAGTTAAAACTTTCGGAGAATACTTAAACGGGAAGATTATCACAGTTCGTGGTAACGAACTGTAGTAAGCAGCGACCCGGCTCAATAGTAATCAAAACTCAAAAAAATTGAATTTTGATACCAATAGCTCCATCAAAAGAATGGCATTTTAATGCTGATTTTAAATATATAAGTTTCATCAAGTTTAGTCTTACCCATAAAAAGTTAAGAGCCTGAGAAAATTTGCGTTATTTTAGAAAATAGGGGTAAACAACCCCTAAAAGTCATACAATCTTAACGAAAATCACATCATCAGATTCAACGTATCAGAGAAACCTACTGTAGAAGTTTCAAGCTCCTATCTACAAAAATGTGATGCTTGTTTATTTGTTTGTTTTTTGTTGTTTTTCTCCAGGGGTGATCGTATCGACCCAGTTGTCCTAGAATGTTGCGAGAGGGCTCATTCTAACGGAAATGAAAAGTTCTAGTGCCCTTTTTAAGTAACCAAAAAAATTGGAGGGCACCTAGGCCCCCTAGGTTATCAGCAGTGTGAGAGTCAGTTTAGAATAAAGGAAACACTAAAAAATCTTATTAGTTCTGTCTACTTTGGAAAAATGGGTGCATGTATACAACCAATTTCAAAGATTGTGGGTGCATACGAGAATCTTCAGTAGAAGTATGATTGATAACATAATGAAAAAACAAACATCACTTTTATATATTCAATTATAGGCTATGCAAAGAAAGAAGAAGGTGGATGAGTCTCATCACTGTTGTTTTGAATCCTGTCCCACCTAGTCGAAACTGACCTTAAGTTAGTACTTGCGTTAACATGCAGCTTTCTTTTCTTGTTCTGTTAGAACAAGAAATATGATTTTATTAATACTTTGTCCTTTTCTGTTATATCTATACAAATTATTTAATCCTTTTTAATGCAAATATACCAAATATTCCCATATTTGAAATACAACGAGCAAATAAAGCTTACATACCTCTGGAATTTGGATTTCTATGCCAAATGCTAATCCCAAGGATAAATATACCGCCAATGGGTTTCCATTAAACTCATCATCATAGACAAACATCAATATCTGACATACTTTTACAAACAAATTCAGAGCATAAACGAAAATTCTGGATCCTTTGTTGAATTTGACTTTTAATATGTCCTTGATTTTTCGTTCTTCATGTGCATCATTATTTTGTATTGCAATGGCACATTTCATGTATGATTTCATGTCGTCGGTAGAGATGATCCATCCATTTAATATTGTATTTAATAGCGTTAATATGAACAATAAAATAAGAAAAAACCATGATACCCATCTGGGGTAAAGATGTTTTACTTCAGCTTCTTTCCTGAAAGATAGACCTCAGAATCAATTTACAGGAAAGTCAAATTCGCTTATTTTCCAAGATTACTTGAAAGATCTGTCGGTAGGGTTCATATTCAGAGTTATTTGTCGGGATTTGAAATAAGAGCTCTGAGACATGAATTCCTTCTAAATATCAAATTTCATTACGATCCGATCACCTGTTCGTAAAATAAAAATACCCCAATTTTCACGTTTTCCAAGAATTTCAGTTTCCCCCTCCAACTCCCCCGAATGTCACAGGATCTGATCAGTATTTAAAATTAGAGCTTTAAAGCGCAAGATCCTTCTAAATATCAAATTTGATTAAGATCTGGTTACCCTTTCGTAAGTTACAAATGCCTCAATTTTCTAAATTACCCCCCCCAACTCCACCAAAGAGAGCAGATCCGGTCCAGTTATGTCAGTCACGTATCTTAGACAGGTTTTGATTCTTCCCATCCAGTTTCATCCTGATCTCACCTCTTAAGTATTTCTAAGATTCCTGGTTCCCCTCATCTGCCCCCCTCCAAATACGCTGGATCCGGTTGAGATTTAAAATAAGAGATCTGAGTTACGAGATCCTTCTAAATATGAAGTTTCATGAAGATCCGATCACTCCTTTGTAAGTTAAAAATACGTCATTTTTTCTTATTTTTCAGAATTACCCCCCTCCCCTCCCCGCAATTGAGCGGATCCGTTCCAATTATGTGAATCAAGCAGCCAAGACTTCTGCTTATTTTTCCAACCAACTTTCATCCCAATCCCTCCAATCTAAGCATTTTCCATCATTTTAGGTTTCCCCACCCCAAACTTTCCCCAATGTCACCAGATCCGGTTAGGATTTAAAATACGAGCTTGGAGACACAATATCCTTCTAAAATCAAATTTCATGGAGATCCAATCACTTGTTCGTAAGTTAAAAATACCTCCTTTTTTCTAATTTTTCAGAATTAACCCCCCCCCCCCAACTACCCCAAAGAGAGTAGATCCGTTCTGGTTATTTCAATCAAGTATCTAGGACTCGTGTTTTTTTCCCATCAAGTTTCATCCCGATCCCTCCACTCTAAGTGTTTTCCAAGTTTTTGGTTTCCCCCTCCCAACTCCCCCCCCAATGTCACCAGATCTGGTCGGGTATAAAATAAGAGCTCTGAGCCACGATAACCTTCTAAATATCAAATTTCATTGAGATCCGATCACCCATTCGTTAGTTAAAAATACCTCATTTTTTGAATTTTTCAGAAATACCCCCCCCCCCCCAACTACCCCAAAGAGAGCGGATCCGTTCCGTTTATGTCAATCATCTATCTAGGACTTGTGTTTATTTTTCCCACCATGTTTCATCCCGATCCCTCCACTCTAAGCGTTTTCCAAGTTTTAGGTTTCCCCCTCCCAACTCCCCGCCCCCATCACCAGATCCGGTCAGGATTTAAAATAAGAGCTCTGAGACACGATATCCTTCTAAACATCAAATTTCATTGAGATCCGATCACCAGTTCGTAAGTTGAAAATACCTCATTTTTCTAATTTTTAAGAATTACTCCCCCCCCCAACTACCCCAAAGAGAACGAATCAATTCCAATTATGTCAATCATGTATCTGGGACTTGTGCTTATTTTTCCCATCAAGTTTCATCCCGATCCCTCCACTCTAAGTGTTTTCCAAGATTTTAGGTTTTCCCCCTCCAACTCCCCCCAATGTCATCAGATCCTGTCGGGATTTAAAATAAAAGCTCTGAGACACAATATCATTCTAAACATCAAATTTCATTAAGATCAAATCACCCGCTCATAAGTTAAAAATACTTCATTTTTTCTATTTTTTGCAAATTAACCGCCCCCCCCCCCAGATGGTCAAATCGGGAAAACAACTATTTCTAATTTAATCTGGTCCGGTCGCTGATACGCTTGCCAAATTTCATCGTCCTAGCTTACCTGTAAGTGCCTAAAGTAGCAAAACCGGGACCCACAGACAGACCGACAAACAGACAGACAGACAAACCGACTGAATTGGCGATTGCTATATGTCACTTGGTTAATACCAAGTGCCATAAAAAATATAAAAGTAATGATATTTATACCCAGCCTGTCAATAACTTTATTAAAGTTTTCCATCTATATCCAGTAGACACACACCTCGTATGATTAGTACGGCAAGCCATAAGGAAATGCTACATTATTATTATATTAATATTCCTGAAAACACACCTGGCAAATCGTAAATTACTGTGATGATGGGGGTAACGGTGGGGGTAAAATTTCTAATAATTTTTGTAAGTCACTGTTAAATAAATGTCTAAATATATAGGGCTGATCAATGTATTAAGTCTGATAAATATCGAAGTTCACTAGAAGAAATTGTTAATAGTCTTGTAAATCTTCTTGGGGTGTAAAGGTTTTAGGGTGAAAATTTTTTTACCACTTGTCGCAGGGATAACCTTACTGCTATAAAATGTAATATTCTCTGATTTTTTTCCTAATTAACCGCCCCCCCCCCAGATGGTCAAATCGGGAAAACGACTATTTCCAATTTAATCAGGTCCGGTCCCTGATACGCTTGCCAAATTTCATGGTCCTAGCTTACCTGGAAGTGCCTAAAGTGGCAAAACCGGGACTTTCAACTCCAATTATCTTCTTACCTTTAGCAACCATTTCCAACAAACTGCTTCTTGAAATATATTCCTGAGCATCAATAACTTTTATTTCCCTCATAAAATTTTGACAATCAAACATTTTTGAATATTTGGCAAACTGAAAAATATAAAAGAAGTTTACACCAAATTTCCTAATATCTTCCTCGACGACTGTGAAAGTGAATAAAAATAAAATAAAAGACACCCCATCGGCATGGACATTGAAGAGGCCAGCGATAAGTAATGTTTCGACAAATATAAGCAACTCTCGAAAATGCTAAACCAACTCTTGCCATTTAATAAATCACAAAAAAAACCGTGACGATCTGAATCACCAGACAAAGACCAAGGAGGGATCCAAAGTTTCATCAAATAGAAATATTTGCTGGTAGAGGTAGATCTACCACAACAGAGTTGATAATTTTGATGGTAGATTGTGTCTTGTGCAAAAATAGCATTGTAATTCTTAAAAGTCGCCAGGTTACTAAACTATTGATCAGAAGGGCTTCTTATTTCTGTTTAAAAAATTAATAACCAGTAAAAGGGCCAGAAATAGAGATACTACCACAAATTAATATAATGTAATTCTATGAGAGTAAGACCACTAACATTTAAACTGATCACTATGTAGTCGTTAAGGACCTACAGATACCTCAGCCCAAGTTAAAATTGATAACTACATTATTATTGGAGGAAGGGCCCAGAGAGCGGTTAATTCAATAGGAAACTTCTCATTAGCTCTTAGTAAGGAAACATAAATGAAGATCACTAGGATTCCTGCTTAAAAATCTAAAAAGAATTATAGAAATCCATTTGGCATACATACTCAAGTGATGTACAAACTAAGAGTGTTTGAGCAAAGAGGGACAAGGTGAATGCTAGAGGTTGATTGAGTAAGGGCATGAGTATAGATGACAACATCAAACCTTAGAATATCAGAAGTTAGTTTAATGAAAATATTAACTTTCAAAATTAAAGATTCTTGTAATGACTGGAAGGTTTCTCTGTATTCGGTTTATAGGGCCAATATTATTCTTTAATTGTACAGTCAATTATAATAACTTATCTTTTACTGCTCCTAGGATTACTAAACCTCTCGTCAAGAAGAAAACATCTTTTACTGACTCCGCTAAGATTAAAATTCCTTATTCTCTTAATATTTAGACTGCTGATGGGCTCAAAGTATATAATAATTAACGGATTTTTCTCTCGGTATCACATTTCGTGAAGGAGCTTTAGCATATCAGTCTCAGTATCTTTAGTGCTTTCATCAAGATCAGACCAACTACAGTTTTTAAATGATTAAGTAGTTTTTTCCCCAAGCATAGCATACTTAGTATTCACTTACAGATTAATCCTGGAATTTCATCTAGGATGGGGAGCTACTCTTCCAACTTAGACTGCAAGAGTCTTCCTTTTGATGGTCATTAGACTCAATCCAACCTGACCTCTAATTTACAGAGTTGTTCTATCAATTCTTTTTGTTCTTTTATGATTAACTTTTACTACAAAATCATTCATTGAATCTTATTTGTTCTTTGAATTTTTTTTTGTTCAGGATCATTTTGTTCCTGGTAAAATTCCCTGTTTACAAACGTATTTGAAATCATAGATTAATGCTAAGCCGCAGATCATATTCACTTCTTTGGTAACAATGGTTTTGATGACTTGGTTTTAGTTTTCTCAATATAGGACTCTCACCATAACTTAAATTTTTTTCCAAAATATATTTCTTCATTTGTTCAGGCAATGGAACATTGATCAAACATTCCCTAAGCTTTAAAAAAAAAAACACTGATATGGCTCAGAATTCAACTCAAATAACAGGAATTGCATTTTGAGAACTAAAGCCAAAGAAAAAGCAACTTGTAACTGAAAATTAAGGTGATATGTTGCTTTGTCAAAATTCCAATAGGTATAGGCTAGACCTGTCATATAGGCAAATTTCAGGGCCCTCTTGAGGGACAGAGTGTTAAAATACCTTACCAAGATATACTTTAGCCTGTAGACCCATCCCTAACAGTTTCATTTTCCTAACCTAACCTGTTTCTAAGATAGCCTAGTCACTAAACTAGAATTTTGCCAAAACTATTCTGTGGCCTACTTTACAACTTGCAGAATATCCTAACAGCAAGCTACCTAAGAAATTATGAATACAGCTCTACTAGCCTACATTATCCCTAGCCCCTAAATGCTCAAATATATGGTCCATTTTATATATTTCCCATGCATCTCTGTTGATTTAATCTGCAAATTGAATCAACTGTGACAAAACAAGAACCAGAAAAGCAAGACTGAAAATAGAGGGACAGCAACTGAAATAAGGAGCCTATAGTATATTAATTATTTACATATAAAGAATGTAGATCAGGAAACGCATTTTTAAAATAAAATCTCACATGGGAAAGGATTTAGCCAACGCAATATAGGCTAAAAGTTTAAACTTATGGGGGATTGCATGTTAATCAAAAGAATATCTTGATTTTTTCAAAATTTTATAGCCTAGTGTTTCCTTTTACATAGTTCATTGATGCCACAGATTTTTATTATAGAAAAAATAACATTCTATTATTTTTTTGCTTTTCATCAAAGCATAGGTTTAATGTTTACTTTATTTCTTTAAGAATAGCCAACAAAGAAATGTTAAATATAACCTAACAAAGCAATAATCTGGGTAAAATTCTTGTTAATTGACTTCTTGCTATCTCAGACAGGGTTTAGGTTAGGAAAATGAAACTTACATGGATGGGTCTACAGGCTAGAGTATGTCCCGGGAAGGTATTTTAAAGTACCCACCTCTACTCCTTCTCCCTCTAGAGGGCCCTGAAATTTGCCTACATGACAGGTCTATACCTATTGAAATTTTGACAAAACAACATTTAACCTTAATTTTCAGTTACTAGTTGCTTTTTCTCTGCCTTTTGTTGTGAAAATGCAATTCCTGTTATTTGAGTAGAATTTTGAGCCATATCAATGTTTTTTTTAAAATTTAGGAAATGTGTATGCATATGCATATCTTTAAAACCTTATAAAATGGAATTGAGCAAAGTTATGAAGCTGAAAACAATTTTGTTGTACTTCAATTAAGCAGAAGATCTATTTTGCAAGGTTTCATTTTTATAACACATATTTTTAAAGGTCATCAAAGGTCAGGGCCCTCTAAAGGGAGAAGGAGTGGAAGTAGTTGCTTCAAAATACCTTCCTGGGTCATACTTTAGTCTGTAGATTTATTCCTGAAAGTTTCATTTTTCTAACCTAAACCCTTTCTGGTATAGCAAAAAGTCAATTAACTAGAATTTTACCATAATCTGTAAGAATTTCAAGTCTTACCCTTAATCTAGAGCACCAAGCCTAAAAATTAGCCCTACTGCCTTAAAACTTGGACTAGGCTATGTCAAATTGTCAATCATCTTGGGTGTGTTCCAGCTGACGGTTTTTCAGTAACTGCAGTTACTGCTCAGTAACTGCCCATTTCTAACTGCAGTAGAGCCAGTGGGAACGGCATAGTAAGCTGACTAGCAGTAGCGTCATTTTCGAATTAAATGCACGTGTTTAAATTTAAGGGACAGTTTAATCCTGATTAGTATAATTTTTTTTATTCCTTCTGTTTCAGAGCATTTAGAGAGGTTCTAAGCCAACCATGGGCATTTGGCTGTCACAAATGATTTTGCTCAAATGAGCTGGTGAAAAATAAATAGCTCGTATACTTTTTCTCTTTTTTTATTATTTCAAGACTAGAATATCACAAAACTAAGCATTTAAATAGCTTGATTGTATCTTAAGCATATACAATCCCTGATGGAGTTTTGTTGATACCTGTCTTAAATTGATTTGTCTAAATAAAATGGACCTATAGCATTTACAGGATAGTAGTGGGACAACTATAGCAAGTTTTTTTTTAAATAATTATTGTTCTCTGGTCAAATTTGTGTTCCTTGCTAAGTAATAGGCGCTCTGGGCTGGAATGCTTTGTCCAAGGGGTACAGGTTTAATTCCTGGCATTGTCAGTTTATTTTGTTTTGGATAGGGGTTGGTGATATGACTAACCTCAGCTAGAATTGGCCTAACTTTGAATGAGTACAGATGGAAATCTAGGGACCGTAAGAAGGAAGGGCATGCAAGAGCATAGGCTGGCTGGTCCCTAGCTTCCTATTGCACTACCTGGCTAAAGGACCACCAGGTCCTTTACAGGCCTACTGACTTAGCCATAGAAACTTTCTTTCAAACCCATTAAATATAAGTAAAAATGAAGAATACCAGTATGATTTTCTTTCTATTTCCCTGAAATATGGATGTATGGACAAGAGTGTGGGTCATGAGAGATAGCTTGTGAATGTAATTGGGGTGAATGTTCTGCAAGATTAAAAAAATTTATGACTGTTGCTCAGGTTGGCAACTGAACACAGAAGTATAATTTTGTTATTTGTTTTTCTTTGTGACTATCATGCTTATTTAATGTCCAGTATTTTAAAGTTAATCTTCTTTAATTTGTCTTTAATTGCCATGGTCCTAGGGCTTAAATACAATAAAACCTACTTATATCCATTGATTTTCTTTAAATAGATAGTAGCTCTATGTTTCCTAGCTTCAGTAAATTTAAATGTAATTGTGAGACCAGGGATTACAAAGTAGGCGAAAACTTGCAAATGAACCTCTGGTATCAATAAAAATTTATAAGAAATGGATATCAATTTAAAGATTAAAAAAAACTGTTAGAAAACAAAGAAGACAAATGAATAAACAAAAGTACCCCTTTACAACCATTTAATGAATTGTCACAAATATAGGTCACCCTTAAGATTGAAATGAACAAAGCTTCAATTATGAATCCATTCTCCTTTAAACAGACTGAAGGGGCAAGCCTCCAAGCTTTGACAAATTCAATCTCACTTTTGGGCATTCTCACCTTTCCTTTTCAAAGAAAACTTTCTTTGGAGGTTCCCCATCCAACTAAAACAACAGGGACAGCATCAGGTACAAGTGACCTTCTACTTAGCCTACATACCAAAGGGAAAAGCATACATCTTTATACTATAATTTACCTCCAACATGCCTAATGTGCAAATATATAGCTAAAATTATGTAGTTCCAATGTATTCTGTCACCTGTTACCTTTTTCCCCATTCTTACTTTGTTACAGTTGCTTCAATTAACAGGGAGTTAAAGGTTGAGGGATAGATTGGCAGAATCAATGGGAAACATGTAACTTCAGCTATATATATTTTTGAAGGTCATCAAAGATCAGGGCCCTCTAGAGCAAGAATGAGTAGAGATGTGTACTTTGAAATACCTTCCCAGGACATACTTTAGCCTGTAGACCCATCCCTGAAAGTTTCATTTTCCTAACCTAACCCCTTTCAGTGATAGCAAGAAGTCAATCAACTAGAATTTTACTGGATAAAATTACCATCCTTTGGGATAGACTCTGAATAGTCTACCCTAGCCTACTTCTTCAATAGGATTAAAGAGTCTCAGAATAATGATTTGGCAGCCCATAAATCCCCAACTTATCTGTAATACTTCACCTAGGCCTGTTTACAGAGCCTAAAAGGAGTTAATGCTTAAAATTCTACCATGTGGCAGTTTAATGGAGCCTCAATGTTACCTGGAAGAAGTCAATACTTAAAATGATTCCAAATGGCAATTTAAGGTAATGAATATGCCTGGATATTCCAGAAAACATGGAAATCTTCAAATTAAATAATAAGTTTTTCATTGATTTAACCTACTTGCTAATAGATAGCCTACTACTCAGGGTGTCCTTTAATGTTGATCCCAAAATATGGTGATTTACTAACCTGGCTCAGATCCCTCTTTCTTTTGCAAAATCACTGTCCCACCTTCTTCCAAGCAAATAACTTGATATTCCATTACTTCATTCTTGTCCATATTTATTTTTTGTTGAAGAAGGTGAATTATGTACTTACTGCGCTAACCATTCTTTTGAGCACGGTAAGAAAATCACTTACTGCGGTTACTGCCGGCAGTAACTATTCTCGTTCCCAGCGGGTTGGGCAGTAACCATTTTCCCGCTAGGAACGGAAATAGTAACCATTTGGTTACTACAGTAAGTCCCTGGAACACACCCCTTAACATACACGGAATTAAAATGGCCGCCCTGTTTCTTCAATCAATTTTAACGTAAAAAAAGAATGGTGAATCTCTGAAATTTTATATAATTTTTTATATTAAAAAAATTGTCAGATTTCTCAACCAAGTTAAACATTAGATAAAAAAATTAATATATAAATTTTATGTATTTATAATTATTTTAGAAATATTTATAGATGGCACATATTTATCAGCTTCCTCTGGCTTTCTCTTTAGCTCAAACGTAGCTTATTCACTTCCAGCTGTTCTAGGGATCAGACCTTTTTATCAAGATATTTGGGCTTCACACCGAATTCGTTTTTGAAAGCGATATGAAATTGTCGGGGGATAATTATGATATATAGGGATAACTGAAAAGTCTGTACTTGTAATTTGGGACTAAAAAAAAACTATTCTAACATCTATTTGTTTTTTTAACTATCAACATTCTCTTTTTTTCAAAAACGTGGGTTCTATTCATTCAGTCTATCTGTGACGGTCTTAAGTAAAACAAGTTGATTAATTTGTATTGGACTATCCTTTAAGTGAACCTGTTAAGTGCTGTTTTCCCCCTTGAAAAAAGTGTGGCTCGCCTTATGCCTCAGTTGTCCGTAATAAGACATGTCTCAACCAATTAAACCTTGCTAAACTGAATGATTCAACAGTACTTCGACATTTTCTGTCCGAAATGTATAAATATAGTCGATCTTTATCTCCCGAGTGGACTTAATCTGCATACAGAAATACATAAGTTTACGTTACAATAAGGAAAAGTTAAAATAATAGCAACCAAATATGATTTTTGAAAAGCAACTAATAAAATTTGAAAACTAATTGATAAAGTTTTCTAGGAAAAATAGAATCAAGATCTTTATTCCAGTTATAGATATGGTCTAGAAATAGTAAGATTGGCGTATGACAAAAATACATAATTATACATACTTATTTATACAAAAAATTAATTATTATACTATACATATACTTAATTAATTAATTATACTTAATTATACATACGTGCATACTGAATAGTACATCAGCGTCTGCGTATACAATTTAAGCATCTTTTACTTCCCAAAAAATTAAAAAGGAAGTAACGTGTTTTGTTCTCTTTGACATCGTTGCCATGTTCCAAAATTAAGAGAGAGCAGCACGTTCTCGCGATTCAAACCCTTACTCTTTGGTTTTCTACAAAGTAAGAGCTTGTTTTATTTCGCTTGTGTTTTTCATCTTTATATCCTCTCTAATCTTGCAGAACAGTCGATTGTCTTCTAACCATTACTTGGGAATTGCTAGCGGAAGTTACTTCAAAATTGCACCATTAATATGTTAAAATATTGCAAGTATAAAACAAATGAAGATCCTTCTGTTTTTGATACCATTAGAATATCAATTATTCAAGCTCTTACGCAGTCAGTTGAAAGGCGCCATCTTATGATAATGATTTTTTACTGCCTGTTCAGAAGGTTTGGGTTATTTTGTCCCTAACAAGACCCTACATTTTCGCCAACAAACCTTTGGTTTCATTTAAGAATAAAAGTATTAATTTCATCGACACTCCGTAAAAAATCTCTCAGATACTAAAACAATAGTAGCCTAAATATAGTGCCAAAAATTATTTGAGAGCCATGAAACAAGACAGTTACATCAGGTTATTTAGTGTTCCATTTCCTCATGCTTCTAATTAGTTCTGTAGGATTTTTTTATATTTCAAGACTAGGAAATAGGCCTTTCTAATAATAATATCAAGCTTTTTTTTCTAACTCAAGTGGTGTCCGAAATTAACTTTAATGTCGCAAACAAACAGCCGGCCAAAGAGTGCTATGAGATAAAAACATAATTAGCGTGGGTATAGCAGTAAAAATAGGAACCCAAACAGCCTGCTGAGGGGAGGATACTAAGTTTTAGAACTGCCATTACACAAGCACCCAGTTCTTTGTTCAACAGCAGTAACCACTTTCCCTATTTTTTTATGACCTTAACGTTCATTTTACTTAAAAAGTCCTGTGTTCACTAAAATAAAGAATACTGGAATTAAAGAAGAAACAGAATTATAGAAGAGACAAAATCAGGGAAAGCGCATTGCAGTGGTGGGTGGTGACGCAACCGAAGGACATGGAGCTCAATATGAACTATTCACTTTGTTTCAGGCACAACTTGATATAAGTGCAGGCAGTGTTCCTTTGTCGTTGTCAGCTGCCTTTCCTGAAGTTTCCAGCTTTCTTTCTGATATATTAGAAAGAGTTGAAACTTGGTTTCTAAATATATTTTCGGTTGTATTGCTGTTACTCGGGTTTGCGATATATAGTTCAAAGACTGAACTGATGGCCAAAAAATTGTATTTGATATAGTTCCTCGCCACTTTGGCAGGAATGTCCCTAATACTTCTACCAAATTTCATTAAGACCTCATATAGTACTAACTTACGAATGAGCTACAGCTCATGAGTGGGATTTTATTTACATTTTCTCAACTAAAGTCCGTTTTGTAGTTGATAGTCATTCTATATGAATTGTATACGATTCTTACATGACAGAGCAGATTCTTACCTTCGTGAGGCATCTGCTCTAGGGTTGGTGAAATATTGTTTCGAGAAGACGATATTCACCTTCCCAACCTTGCTAGTTTCTCTGCTTCAAGATTTCTATTTGAACAGACAGAATTGAACCATGGTAGATGAACTATTTGAGTCTCTCAGTATTCTTTCCATACACTTTTAAATGTGTTAGGAGGTTTATTTTGCTCTATATACATTAATTTGGTCTTAGACCAGTTGAAGGTCAAGTTTTACCTTGCTCCTAAATTAAAGCCCCATTGGTAACAAAGAGTAGATCCAACAGACCTCTTTCACCAAAATGGGTACCAAATGGCTTCACCGGTAGCAGTATTATGCTTAGAACATGGTCTGTGACGAAGTTGAAGAGTTTGGTTTCAGCAGTGCAGCCTTGCCAAACAACATTTCTAATTTGAAGAGGTGAGGAAGGCTGATCATTTACAATCATCACAATTTTGTCGTTGCTGTAGAGCTAATTCAACAAATTAGTAATTTTCATGAGCACACATTTAGATTGTTTAATAAGCCACCGTGAATCTGTTGGAATATCGAAAATCAACGAAGGCTAAGTACAACATCATTTTATATATAAGGATTTTCTCAAATTGTATGCATTTACTTGGTAGTAAACAAACAACGGGCCGATAGCCAGTTGAAAGAAAGCAAAAAACGAAAGAAGCTACGGAAATATTGCTATGGTAAATCTAGGAGTCTTCAGCGCTAAACATACAAGAAACTATTAAAAGAGAAAAGAGAAAAACTAAAATAACCTGTAAAACCTAAAATAAATCTAAATCTAGAACAACAAAAAGACTAAAAAAAAAAGGGATTTAATGAAAAAACATTATATAATATAGCAATATAATATAATAAATAAACAACTTATAATTAATATAGAATTAAAATAATAAAAATAATATTTTCCTATTGAGGCTTAAAAAGTACCAATGGAGACTGGACTGCCTGAAAAAGTAAAAAAAAACAAGGGCAACTACACCGGAAAAGATCATAATGAAGACACAGCCTAAATAAATTGGATGCATCAAAACTGCGACAGCTATTTGAACAACGCCATTGAACTGAATTTCTTGCTATGAGCAATTTTACAGAAGGTGCACTTTCAACTTGCCTGGGCTTGCTTCTTCAAACCTAAAAAATACGAAAAAGCAATTTAAATAATAAAAACTAGTTCTTCTTCAAGAGGCATAATTACTGTTAAGAGAAATCGGGTAGAGGACGTATTAATCTCATAATCATTGTCCACCTGAAACATTTCTGACAGATGATACAAACAGATTCAAAACAAAACTAGAAGAAACACCTTTTCACAGCAAATCATTTATAGTATTATGTGTCAGTGTTTGTTGTAGTTGCTATTTTTCATATATTTGTATATGTCTATTATGTTGTCACCATTGTCATAACTTCTTTTTATTACGTTTAGTGCGACAAGCTTGAAAACTTACCGTATTTGGTATTAATAAATAAATAAATAAAAATAATATTTGGAGTTTGAAAAGAGAAAGAGAGTATTTTATAAAAGAACTAGATAATTTTTAATGAAGGCAAAACAATTAGTACAAATATGCCAAAAATTAAATACTTCAATTAAACATGCCTCAATATTTTCATTTTATTTACGTGGAAAGACAATTTAATGTATCAAATATCTAGATATATAGGAAAATAATCAAGGTTTTTAACCTTCGAGAAACAGTCTATTTGTAAAAAAAAAATATTCAGGCTAAAATACTTCACGTTCTTTTTTCTTTCTAAAAACTGTAGGCTAGAGACTGACTGTAGACTAAAAAAACTGAGTAAACTCTTTTTTTCTAATTTATTCCTCTTTGAGGATCCTGAAATAATTGAAGATCTTTAAGTCTCTCCATCGTGTCTCTCAGGTCGACACACGTGTCGATCTGAGGTAAGTATGATCAACAAAACTAGAAGAATACACTACATCTGGGGCATACAAGGTTTTCATGAAACGGATGGTCGTACGAACTTTTAATGGGGATCTTTTGAATGGGAGTTCTATTGTATTTTCTAAGGGTTAAAACTAAATGGAGGATTAACAGCCCTCCCAAAGCCCAAAATTCCAAAAAACATTCTATTAAAACTTTGAAAGAGCTTTCTTGTTTCGCACTGTTGAATTATGCAGTGCTTATTTGTTTGGGGATGTCAATCTCATCATAGTCATCAGGACAAGAGTAGTACTTTCGAGAATTCGTTCATTATTCACATATAGTATATATGTTGCTGATAAAGGTATGATTGTTTGAACTTCACTTTACAAAAACATGAAGGGCATACAGACAAGCCTTACAAAAAATGCTCAGGGAAGTGTCTAAATGAATATATGTGTATATATAGATTGTCGACAGGACGTAACTCAGCAATGACTGAATATATTAATTTAAAACTTTCAGAAAATGATAAGGGAGATGATAAAAAGACAAAATTTGCGTGCAACCAATACAACTACAGCTACTGACACTACTACTGCTACAATTACTACACTACTTCATTTTAAAAAATTTAGGAGCAATTTGAACCAAATAAAAATACTATGTGCATTTACTTTGTAAAAGGACCGTATGTCAAGAATTCAGTTGGGTATTAATTTAAAACTTTCGGAGAATACTTCAACGGGAAGATTATCACAGTTCGTGGTAACGAACTGTAGTAAGCAGCAACCCGGCTCAATAGTAATCAAAACTCTAAAAAATGGAATTTTGATACCAATAGCTCATTCAAAAGAATGGCATTTTAATGCTGATTTTAAATATATAAGTTTCATCAAGTTTAGTCTTACCCATAAAAAGTTAAGAGCCTGAGAAAATTTGCGTTATTTTAGAAAATAAGGGTAAACAACCCCTAAAAGTCATACAATCTTAACGAAAATCACATCATCAGATTCAACGTATCAGAGAACCCTACTGTAGAAGTTTCAAGCTCCTATCTACAAAAATGTGATGCGTGTTTATTTGTTTGTTTTTTTGTTGTTTTTTTTTCCAGGGGTTATCGTATCGACCCAGTTGTCCTAGAATGTTGCGAGAGGGCTCATTCTAACGGAAATGAAAAGTTCTAGTGCCCTTTTTAAATAACCAAAAAATTGGAGGGCACCTAGGCCCCCTAGGTTATCAGCAGTGTGAGAGTCAGTTTAGAATAAAGGAAACACAAAAAAATCTGATTAGTTCTGTCTACTTTGGAAAAATGGGTGCATGTAAAAAACCAATTTCAAAGATTGTGGGTGCATACGAGAATCTTCAGTAGAAGTATGATTGATAATATAATGAAAAAACAAACATCACTTTTATACATTCAACTATAGGCTATGCAAAGAAAGAAGAAGGTGGACGGTGGTGGCAAAGAAAGAAGAAGAAGGAGTCTCATCACTGTTGTTTTGAATCCTGTCCCACCTAGTCGAAACTGACCTTAAGTTAGTACTTGCGTTATCATGCAGCTTTCTTTTCTTGTTCTGTTAGAACAAGAAATATGATTTTATTAATACTTTGTCCTTTTCTGTTATATCTATACAAATTAATTAATCCTTTTTAATGCAAATATACCAAATATTCCCATATTTGAAATACAACGAGCAAATAAAGCTTACATACCTCTGGAATTAGGATTTCTATGCCAAATGCTAATCCCAAGGATAAATATACCGCCAATGGGTTTCCATTAAACTCATCATCATAGACAAACATCAATATCTGACATACTTTTGCAAACAAATTCAGAACATAAACGAAAATTCTGAATCCTTTGTTGAATTTGACTTTTAATATGTCCTAGATTTTTCGTTCTTCATCTGCATCATTATTTTGTATTGCAATGGCACATTTCATGTATGATTTCATTTCGTTGGTAGAGATGATCCATCCATTTAATATTGTATTTAATAGCGTTAATATGAACAATAAAATAAGAAAAAACCATGATACCCATCTGGGGTAAAGATGTTTTACTTCAGCTTCTTTCCTGAAAGATAGACCTCAGAATCAATTTACAGGAAAGTCAAATTCTCTTATTTTCCAAGATTACTTGAAAGATCTGTCGGTAGGGTTCATATTCAGAGTTATTTGTCGGGATTTGAAATAAGAGCTCTGAGACATGAATTCCTTCTAAATATCAAATTTCATTACGATCCGATCACCTGTTCGTAAAATAAAAATACCCCAATTTTCACGTTTTCCAAGAATTCCAGTTTCCCCCTCCAACTCCCCCGAATGTCACAGGATCTGATCAGTATTTAAAATTAGAGCTTTAAAGCGCAAGATCCTTCTAAGTATCAAATTTAATTAAGATCTGATCACCCTTTCGTACGTTACAAATGCCTCAATTTTCTAAATTACCCCCCCCCCCCAACTCCACCAAAGAGAGCAGATCCGGTCCAGTTATGTCAGTCACGTATCTTAGACAGGTTTTGATTCTTCCCATCCAGTTTCATCCTGATCTCACCTCTTAAGTATTTTCTAAGATTCCTGGTTCCCCTCATCTGCCCCCCTCCAAATACGCTGGATCCGGTTGAGATTTAAAATAAGAGATCTGAGTTACGAGATCCTTCTAAATATGAAGTTTCATGAAGATCCGATCACTCCTTTGTAAGTTAAAAATACGTCATTTTTTCTTATTTTTCAGAATTACCCCCCCCCCCCCGCAATTGAGCGGATCCGTTCCAATTATGTGAATCACGCAGCCAAGACTTCTGCTTATTTTTCCAACCAACTTTCATCCCAATCCCTCCAATCTAAGCATTTTCCATCATTTTAGGTTTCCCCACCCCAAACTTTCCCCAATGTCACCAGATCCGGTCAGGATTTAAAATACGAGCTTTGAGACACAATATCCTTCTAAAATCAAATTTCATGGAGATCCAATCACCCGTTCGTAAGTTAAAAATACCTCCTTTTTTCTAATTTTTCAGAATTAACCCCCCCCCCCCCCAACTACCCCAAAGAGAGCAGATCCGTTCTGGTTATGTCAATCAAGTATCTAGGACTCGTGTTTTTTCCCCACCAAGTTTCATCCCAATCCCTCCACTAAGTGTTTTCAAAGTTTTAGGTTTCCCCTCCCGACTCCCCCCCCAATGTCACCAGATCCGGTCGGGTATAAAATAAGAGCTCTGAGCCACGATATCCTTCTAAATATCAAATTTCATTGAGATCCGATCACCCATTCGTTAGTTAAAAATACCTCATTTTTTTCAGAAATACCCCCACCCCCCAAGTACCCCAAAGAGAGCGGATCCGTTCCGTTTATGTCAATCATCTATCTAGGACTTGTGTTTGTTTTTCCCACCATGTTTCATCCCGATCCCTCCACTCTAAGTGTTTTCCAAGTTTTAGGTTTCCCCCTCCCAACTCCCTGCCCCCATCACCAGATCCGGTCGGGATTTAAAATAAGAGCTCTGAGACACGATATCCTTCTAAACATCAAATTTCATTGAGATCCGATCACCCGTTCGTAAGTTGAAAATACCTCATTTTTTCTAATTTTTAAGAATTACTCCCCTCCCCCCAACTACCCCAAAGAGAACGAATCAGTTCCGATTATGTCAATCATGTATCTGGGACTTGCGCTTATTTTTCCCATCAAGTTTCATCCCAATCCCTCCACTCTAAGTGTTTTCCAAGATTTTAGGTTTTCCCCCTCCAACTCCCCCCAATGTCATCAGATCCTGTCGGGATTTAAAATAATAGCTCTGAGACACAATATCATTTTAAACATCAAATTTCATTAAGATCAAATCACCCGCTCATAAGTTAAAAATACTTCATTTTTTCTATTTTTTTGCAAATTAACCGCCCCCCCCCCAGATGGTCAAATCGGGAAAACGACTATTTCTAATTTAATCTGGTCCGGTCGCTGATACGCTTGCCAAATTTCATCGTCCTAGCTTACCTGTAAGTGCCTAAAGTAGCAAAACCGGGACCCACAGACAGACCGACAGAATTGGCGATGCTATATGTCACTTGGTTAATACCAAGTGCCATAAAAAATATAAAAGTAATGATATTTATACCCAGCCTGTCAATAACTTTATTAAAGTTTTCCATCTATATCCAGTAGACACACACCTCGTATGATTAGTACGGCAAGCCATAAGGAAATGCTACATTATTATTATATTAATATTCCTGAAAACACACCTGGCAAATCGTAAATTACTGTGATGATGGGGGTAACGGTGGGGGTAAAATTTCTGATAATTTTGTAAGTCACTGTTAAATAAATGTCTAAATATATAGGGCTGATCAATGTATTAAGTCTGATAAATATCGAAGTTCACTAGAAGAAATTATTAATAGTCTTGTAAATCTTCTTGGGGCGTAAAGGTTTTAGGGTGAAAATTTTTTTTACCACTTGTCCCAGGGATAACCTTACTGCTATAAAATGTAATATTCTCTGATTTTTTTCCTAATTAGCTGCCCCCCCCCCCCCAGATGGTCAAATCGGGAAAACGACTATTTCCAATTTAATCAGGTCCGGTCCCTGATACGCTTGCCAAATTTCATCGTCCTAGCTTACCTGGAAGTGCCTAAAGTGGCAAAACCGGGACTTTCAACTCCAATTATCTTCTTACCTTTAGCAACCATTTCCAACAAACTGCTTCTTGAAATATATTCCTGAGCATCAGTAACTTTTATTTCCCTCATAAAATTTTGACAATCAAATATTTTTGAATATTTGGCAAACTGAAAAATATAAAAGAAGTTAACACCAAATTTCCTAATATCTTCCTCGACGACTGTGCAAGTGAATAAAAATAAAATAAAAGACGCCCCATCAGCATGGACATTGAAGAGGCCAGCGATAAGTAATGTTTCGACAAATATAAGCAACTCTCGAAAATGCTAAACCAACTCTTGCCATGTAATAAATCACAAAAAAAAACAGTGACGATCTGAATCACCAGACAAAGACCAAGGAGGGATCCAAAGTTTCATCAAATAGAAATATTTGCAGGTAGAGCAAAGTTAAAACCTAGTTAAAATTGATAACTACATTATTATTGGAGGAAAGGCCCAGAGAGCGGTTAATTCAATAGGAAACTTCTCATTAGCTCTTAGTAAGGAAACATAAATGAAGATCACTGGGATCCCTGCTTAAAAATCTAAAAAGAATTAAAGAAATCCATTTGGCAGACATACTCAAGTGATGTACAAACTAAGAGTGTTTGAGCAAAGAGGGACAAGGTGAATGCTAGAGGTTGATTGAGTAAGAGCATGAGTATAGATGACAACATCAAACCTTAGAATATCATAAGTTAGTTTAATGAAAATATTAACTTTCAAAATTAAAGATTCTTGTAATGACTGAAAGGTTTCTCTGTATTCGGTTTATAGGGCCAATATTATTCTTTAATTGTACAGTCAATTATAATAACTTATCTTTTACTGCTCCTAGGATTACTAATCCTCTCGTCAAGAAGAAAACATCTTTTACTGACTCTGCTAAGATTAAAATTCCTTATTCTCTTAATATTTAGACTGCTGATGGGCTCAAAGTATATAATAATAATTCACGGATTTTTCTCTCGGTATCACATTTCGTGAAGGAGCTTTAGCATATCAGTCTCAGTATCTTTAGTGCTTTCATCAAGATCAGACCAACTACAGTTTTTAAATGATTAAGTAGTTGTTTCCTCAAGCGTAGCATGCTTAGTATTCACTTACAGATTAATCCTGGAATTTCATCTAGGATGGGGAGCTACTCTTCCAACTTAGACTGCAAGTCTTCCTTTTGATGGTCATTAGACTCAATCCAAACTGACCTCTAATTTACAGAGTTGTTCTATCAATTCTTTTTGTTCTTTTATGATTAACTTTTACTACAAAATCATTCATTGAATTTTATGTGTTCTTTGAATCCTACCTGATTCCCAAAATCATTCTAGTCCTTGAAAGGGGCTACCAGCCAGAACAGCTTCCCTCCTCCTAATACTTGTTGTTTCATACACTGCTCTCCTCTTTACCCCTTCTTTCCATCATTATTTTTCACAAACACATTTATCCATCATCCGTTTTATAATTATGGGGCAATTTTAGAGATAGTTTTTTTTTTTTTTTGTTCAGGATCATTTTGTTCCTGGTAAAATTCCCTGTTTACAAACGTATTTGAAATCATAGATTCATGCTAAGCTGCAGATCATATTCACTTCTTTGGTAACAATGGTTTTGATGACTTGGTTTTAGTTTTCTTAATATAGGACTCTCACCATAACTTAAATTCTTTTCCAAAATATATTTCTTCATTTGTTCAGGTAATGGAACATAGACCAAACATTTCCTAAGCTTTAAAAAACCACACTGATATGGCTCAGAATTCTACTCAAATAACAGGAATTGCACTTTGAGGACTAAAGCCAGAGAAAAAGCAACTTGTAACTGAAAATTAAGGTGATAAGTTGCTTTGTCAAAATTCCAATAGGTATAGGCTAGACCTGTCATATAGGCAAACTTCAGGGCCCTCTAGAGGGACAAAGAGTGTTAAAATACCTTACCAAGATATACTTTAGCCTGCAGACCCATCCCTAACAGTTTCATTTTCCTATCCTAACCTGTTTCAAAGATAGCCTAGTCACTAAACTAGAATTTTGCCAAAACTATTCTGTGGCCTACTTTACAACTTGCAGAATACCCTAACAGCAGGCTAGCTAAGAAATTATGAATACAGCCCTACTAGCCTACATTATCCCTAGCCCCTAAATGCTCAAATATATGGTCCATTTTATATATTTCCCATGCACCTCTCTTGATTTAACCTGCAAATTGAATCAACTGTGACAAAACAAGAACCAGAAAAGTAAGACTGAAAATAGGGGGACAGCAACTGAAATAAGGAGCCTATAATATATTAATTATTTACATATAAAGAATGTAGATCAGGAAACGCATTTTTAAAATAAAATCTCACATGGGAAAGGATTTAGCCAACGCAATATAGGCTAAAAGATTAAACTTATGGGGGATTGCACGTTAATCAAAAGAATATCTTGATTTTTTCAAAATTTTATAGCCTAGAGTTTCCTTTTAAATAGGTCACTAATGCCACAGATTTTTATTATAGAAAAATAACATTCTATTATTTTTTTGCTTTTCATCAAAGCATAGGTTTAATGTTTACTTTATTCCTTTGAGAATAACCAACAAAGAATTGTCAAATATAACCCAACAAAGCAAAAATCTGTAAGAATTTCAAGTCTTACCCTTAATCTAGAGCACAAAGCCTAAAAATTAGCCATACTGCCTTAAAACTTGGACTAGGTTATGTCAATCATCTTTACCTCACGGAATTAAAATGGCCCCCATATTTCTTCAATCAATGTTTAACGTAAAAAAAGAATGGTGAATCTCTGAAATTTTATATAATTTTTTATATTGAAAAAATTGTCAGGTTTTCTCGGCCAAGTTAAACATTAGATATAAAAGTTAATATATATATTTTATGTATTTATAATTATTTTAAAAGTATTTATAGATGGCACATATTTATCAGCTTCCTCTTTAGCTCAAACGTAGCTTATTCACTTCCAGCCGTTCTAGGGATCAGACCTTTTTATCAAGATATTTGGGCTTCACACCGAATTCGTTTTTGAAAGCGATATGAAATTGTCGGGGGATAATTATGATATATAGGGATAACTGAAAAGTCTGTACTAGTAATTTGGGACTCCAAAAAACTATTCTAACATCTATTTGTTTTTTAACTATCAACATTCTGTTTTTTTTTTCAATAACGTGGGTTCTATTCATTCAGTCTATCTATGACGGTCTTAAGTAAAACAAGTTGATTAATTTGTATTGAACTATCCTTTAAGTGAACCTGTTTAGTGCTGTTTTCCCCCCTTGAAAAAAGTGTGGCTCACCTTATGCCTCAGTGTAATAAGACATGTCTCAACCAATTAAACCTTGCTAAACTGTATAATTCAACAGTACTTCGACATTTTCTGTCCAAAATGTATAAATATACTCGATCTTTATCTCCCGAGTGGACTTAATCTGCATACAGAAATACATAAGTTTACGTTACAATAAGGAAAAGTTAAAATAATAGCAACCAAATTTGATTTTTGAAAAGCAACTAATAAAATTTGAAAACTAATTGATAAAGTTTTATAGGAAAAATAGAATCAAGGTCTTTATTCCAGTTATAGATAGGGTCTAGAAATAGTAAGATTGGCGTATGACAAAATACATAATTATACATATACTTAATTATTATACTATACATATACTTAATTAATTATACATAGGTGCATACTGAATAGTATATCAGCGTCTGCGTATACAGTTTAAGTATCTTTTACTTCCCCAAAAATTAAAAAGGAAGTAACATGTTTTGTTCTCTTTGACATCGTTGCCATGTTCCGAAATCAAGAGAGAGCAGCACGTTCTCGCGATTCAAACCCTTACTCTTTAGTTTTCTAGAAAGTAAGAGCTTTTTTTTATTTCACCTGTGTTTTTCATCTTTATCTCCTCTCTAATCTTGCAGAACAGTCGATTGCCTTCTAACCATTGCTTGGGAATTGCTAGCGGAAGTTACTTCAAAATTGCACCATTAATATGTTAAAATATTGTAAGTTTAAAACAAATGAAGATCATTCTGTTTTTGATACCATTAGAATATCAATTACTCAAGGTCTTACGCAGTCAGTTGAAAGGCGCCACCTTATGAAAATGATTTTTTACTGCCTGTTCAGAAGGTTTGGGCAATTTTGTCCCTAACAAGACCCTACATTTTCGCCAACAAACCTTTGGTTTCATTTTAAGAATAAAAGTATTAATTTCATCGACACTCCGTAAAAAATCTCTCAGATACTAAAACAATAGTAAATATAGTGCCAAAAACTATTTGAGAGCCATGAAACAAGACAGTTACATCAGGTTATTTAGTGTTCCATTTCCTCATGCTTCTAATTAGTTCTGTAGGAATTTTCTACATTTCAAGACTAGGAAATAGGCCTTTCTAATCAGAATATCAAGCTTTTTTTCTAACTCAAGTGGTGTCCGAAATTAACTTTAATGTCCTAAACAAACAGCCGGCCAAAGAGTGCTATGAGATAAAAACATAATTAGCGTGGGTATAGCAGTAAAAATAGGAACCCAAACAGCCTGCTGAGGGGAGGATACTAAATTTTAGAACTGCCATTACACAAGCACCCAGTTCTTTGTTCAACAGCAGTAGCCACTTTCCCTATTTTTTTATGACCTTAACGTTCATTTTACTTAAAAAGTCCTGTGTTCACTAAAATAAAGAATACTGGAATAAAAGAAGAAACAGAATTATAGAAGAAACAAACACAGGGAAAGCACATTACAGTGGTGGGTGACCGAACCGAACCGAACATGTCCTTCGCAACCGAAGGACATGGAGCTCAATATGAACTATTCGCTTTGTTTCAGGCACAACTTGATATAAGCGCAGGCAGTGTTCCTTTGTCGTTGTTAGCTGCCTTTCCTGAAGTTTCCAGCTTTCTTCCTGATATATTAGAAAGAGTTGAAACTTGGTTTCTAAATATATTTTCGGTTGTATTGCTGTTACTCGGGTTTGCGATATTTAGTTCAAAGACTGAACTGATGGCCAAAAAATTGTATTTGATATAATTCCTCGCCACTTCGGCAGGAATGTCCCTAATACTTCTACCAAGTTTCATTAAGACCTCATATAGTACTAACTTACGAATGAGCTACAGCTCATGAGTAGGATTTTATTTACATTTTCTCAACCAAAGTCCGTTTTGTAGTTGATAGTCATTCTATATGAATTGTAATTAAGGCACGCTTCTTTTAAAATATTTACCTAGTTGGCCACATCACACTTGGATATTTATTAGAAATTCCTGATGGGTCTTTATTAGATTATACGATTCTTACATGACAGAGCAGATTCTTACCTTCGTGAGGCATCTGCTCTGGGGTTGGTGAAATATTGTTTCGAGAAGACGATATTCACCTTCCCAACCTTGCTAGTATCTCTGCTTCAAGATTTCTATTTGAAGAGACAGTTGAACCATGGTAGATGACCTATTTGAGTCTCTCAGTATTCTTTCCATACACTTCTAAATGTGTCAGGAGGTTTATTTTGCTCTATATACATTAATTTGGTCTTAGACCAGTTGAGGGTCAAGTTTTACCTTGCTCCTATATTAAAGCCCTATTGGTAACAAAGAGTAGATCCAACAGACCTCTTTCACCAAAATGGGTACCAAATGGCTTCACCAGCAGCAGTATTAGGCTTAGAACATGGTCTGTGACGAAGTTGAAGAGTTTGGTTTCAGCAGTGCAGCCTTACCAAACAACATTTCTAATTTGAAGAGGCGATGAAGGCTGATCATTTACAATCATCACAATTTTGGCGTTGCTGTAGAGCTCATTCAACAAATTAGTAATTTTCATAAGCACACAGGTAGATTGTTTAATAAGCCACCGTGAATCTGTTGGCATATCGAAAATCAACGAAGGCTAAGTACAACATCATTTTATATATAAGGATTTTCTCAAATTGTATGCATTTGCTTGGTAGTAAACAAACAACGGGCCGATAGCCAGTTGAAAGAAAGCAAAAAACGAAAGAAGCTACGGAAATATTGTTATGGTAAATCTAGGAGTCTTCAGCGCTAAACATACAAAAAACTATTAAAAGAGAAAAACTAAAATAACCTGTAAAACCTAAAATAAATCTAAATCTAGAACAATAAAAAGAATAAAAAAAAGGGATTTAATGAAAAAACATGATATAATATAGCAGTATAATATGATAAATAAACAACTTATAATTAATATAGAATTAAAATAATAAAAACAATATTTTCCTATTGAGTCTTAAAAGTACCAATGGAGACTGGACTGCCTGAAAAAGTAAAAAAAAAAAAACAACAAAAAAACACGGGCAACTACACCTGAAAATATCATAATGAAGACACAGCCTAAATAAATTGGATGCATCAAAACTGCGACAGCTATTTGAACAACGCCATTGAACTGAATTTCTTGCTATGAGCAATTTTACAGAAGGTGCACTTTCAACTTGCCTGGGCTTGCTTCTTCAAACCTAAAAAATACGAAAAAGCAATGTAAATAATAAAAACTAGTTCTTCTTCAAGAGGCATAATTACTATTATGAGAAATCGGGTAGAGTACGTATTAATCTCATAATCATTGTCCACCTGAAACATTTCTGACAGATGATACAAACAGATTCAAAACAAAACTAGAAGAAACACCTTTTCACAGCAAATCATTTATAGTATTATGTGTCAGTGTTTGTTGTAGTTGCTATTTTTCATATATTTGTATATGTCTATTATGTTGTCACCATTGTCATAACTTCTTTTTATTATGTTTAGTGCGACAAGCTTGAAAACTTACCGTATTTGGTATTAATAAATAAATAAATAAAAATAATATTTGGAGTTTGGAAAGTGAAAGAGAGTATTTTATAAAAGAACTAGACAATTTTTAATGAAGGCAAAACAATTAGTACAAATATGCCAAAAATTAAATACTTCAATTAAACATGCCTCAATATTTTCATTTTATTTGCGTGGAAAGACAGTTTAATGTATCAAATATCTAGATATATAGGAAAAATAATCAAGGTTTTTATCCTTAGAGAAACAGTCTATTTGTAAAAAAAAATATTCAGGCTAAAATACTTCACGTTCTTTTTTCTTTCTAAAAACTGTAGAGACTGACTGTAGACTGAAAAACTGAGTAAACTCTCTTTTTTTCTAGTTTATTCCTTTTTGAGGATCCTGAAATAATTGAAGATCTTTAAGTTCTCAGGTCGACACACGTGTCGATCTGAGGTATGATCAACAAAACTAGAAGACTACATTACTTCTGGGGCATACAAGATTTTCATGAAACGGATGTTCGTACGAACTTTTAATGGGGATCTTTTGAATGGAAGTTCTAGTGTCTTTTTTTAGGGTCAAAAGTAAATGGAGTGTAAACAGCCCTCCCCAAGCCTATCATTCCCGACAAAACATCTGATCAAAACTTTAAAAGAGCTTTCTTGCTTTGCATTGTTGAAAGATTCAGTGCTTATTTGTTTGTGGATGTCAACCTCATCATAATCATCAAAGCAAGAGTAGTACTTTCGTGAATTTGTCAATTGTTCACATATATTATAGATGTTGCTGATAAAGGTACGTATGTTTTAACTTCATTTTACAAAAAGATGAAGGGCATTCAAATAAGCCTTCCAAAGAATACTCAGGGAAGTGTTTAAATGAACAAAAGAACGTCATGTATATATATATATATATATATATATATATATATATATATATATATATATATATATATATATATATATATATATATATATTTATAGATTGTCAAAAGGACGTAACTAAGCAATTACTAAATATATTAATTTAAAACTTCAAGGAAATGATAAGGGCAATGATTAAAAAGAAAAAAATTACATGCAACCACTACAGCTACCACTACTACTACTACTACACTACTCAATTTATAATATTTAGAAGAAATTTGAACTAAATAGAAAAAATACTAAGTGCATTTACTTTGTAAAAAAACCGTATCTCAAGAATCCATTTAGGTATTAAGTTGAAACTTTCAGTGAATACTTGAAGGGGAAGATCATCTGAAGAAAAGGCGATATGTTTACACTTATAATAATACAACTACTACTGATAAATTTATTACTACTATTTCTAATTCTTCAACTACTAATTCCATTGCAACTACTGGTAAGGCTGACAGTATTACGACAAAAAGATTCAAGAAGTATATGAATACTCAGGTTATCTAAAGGAAATATAAGCAATGTCAGTGTAATGGCTAATTGTATTAAATTGAAACTTCCAGGACTTGATGAGAGGGTTTTTAGACTGAACCAACAAAAATCCGTTCAAATACTGCTGCTACTAGCATTACCATTATTAGCCTACTACTAGGAATGCTAATACTAATGGAGTTATAATGGGGTAAAACCTGTCAGGTGCTGATGAAATATAGTCAGGTACAGGTCGACAACATGTATTCATGTATTCAAGATAACGAAATGCAGTCAGGAACAGAGCATTGGCATATTTACGTTTGACTTTGAGTGATGATATAAAAGCTTGATGAAGCGCTATTTAGTGTCAGAGTTCTAAATTGGACATTGCTTGACTAGTAACCAATAGTGAACCAAATAAATTATGTGTACTAGAAGGACTGTGGATTTGACTTATGATACACTCATGGGACAGATTAGCAATCTAATATTCTTTTTCTTATGCTTACATGGGGCTATGACCATTCTTATAATACAAAAAGAGGGGTGACAATATATAGTTAGGAACAAGGCAACAACATTTAGTCAGGAACAAGTTGACGACATACAGCCAGGAACAAGGCAATGGCATACAGTCAGGAACGGAGTGACAACTCTAAGTCAGGTGCAGTGAAACACAGTTCAGTCTGAATCAATGTGATGGCAGGTTGTCAGGTACAGGGCGATGATATACAGGACATCCTCTATAGGAAGAGGTTAACACTGCATATATCTATGACAAAAAAAACAGTTATGATATTTTTGGAATAAGAAATAAAAATAGTATTAGTATGCTGGATGTGACTAAGTTTCATCCCGATCCCTCCACTCTAAGTGTTTTCCAAGATTTTAGGTTTCCCCCTCCCAATGGCACCAGATCCGGTCGGGATTTAAAATAACAGCTCTGCGACACGATATCCTTCCGAACATCAAATTTTACTAAGATCTGATCAATAGTTCGTAAGTTAAAAATACTTCATTTTTTCTTTTTTCCCAAATTAATGGGTCCCCCACCCCCCCCCCAGATGTTCAAATCGGGGAAACGACTATTTATGATTTAATCTGGTCTTGTCCCTGATACGCCTGCCGAATTTCATCGTCCTAGCTTACCTGGAAGTGCCTAAAGTAGCAAAACCAGGACTGACAGACCGACTGACAGAATTTGTGATTGCTATATGTCACTTGGTTAATACCAAGTGCCATGAAAACTAACATCACTTTTTTATATCTGCCATTATAGGCTTTATAAAGAAAGAAAAAGGTCGATGAGTCACATCACTGTTATTTTGAAATCCTGTCCCACCTAGTAGAAACTGACCAGAAGACAGTACTTGCACCAACATGCAGCTGCTATTCACAATCATTAATCCAGACAAAAATACACTATCCATCACATTTTTTTTTTTAAAAATTTTTAAACCTAAGCATTTATCCTTTCTGCAGCCGTCTTAAGGATCTTCGGGAACTCAGGAATATCGCACCCCAGAAATTAATTATCAATAAAATATTAGAAAAAAACAATGGTACAAAGGAAAAATGTCTTTTTATGAGTATGTCTATAGAATTATTATTATAATATCTACATTTTTGTAAATATAAAAGTACCTTCAATAGGTTCCCCGACCTCATTATTTGAGCCTTTTGGTCTGCCAAAGTTTCTAGAACAGGCTCATTTGAAAGTTTCACATGTTTACGATTGGCTAAAGGAGTAACAAGGCCATCCAAATTTCTGTGCTGAACGAGGAACATTCGCAACGATAACTATGATCCTAAATACGTTTCCGTTTAATCATAAAATTGATTTTTTTTTCTAATATCTTCTTCTTTGTCTGTTGCCTGAAGCATAATGTGTAGCTCCCAATCACTGACGTTTACAATACATTCAGTCACGAGTGAATGATAAAATAAAAAAATTATGATGACTCCGAGAAGGACCCATGATACATGTTTTGGGTATATACGCCTGAAAGATGGAGCTCAGAATCTATTTACAGGTAAGTTAAATTCCCTTATTTTTCAAGATTACTTGAAAGATCTGTCGGTAGGGTTCATATTCAGAGTTAATGTGGATAGTATTGAATTTGACACTGGTAAAAAAAAAGTCAGTTATGTTCCTTGTAATAATGAGGGATTGGGAAGAGACTGTTTGGAATCATTATGCTGAAGAATTGTGCTACTGTTAAACAGACTGTTAAATAGTTAGATACTGTTAAATAAAACTATGAGAAAGCCATTTAGCCAAAAAGAAAATTAATATGCAAATTTCATTTTAATTATTTATGTGCGGAGAGCCCAGATCAAAACATGAATGAATTAAAAAACGTCCAGAAATTAAATAAAAAAACAAGTTTTTTTAAATGAAAGTAAGGAGCGACATTAAAACTTAAAACGAACAGAAATTACTCCATATATGAAAGGGGCTTTTCTTCCTCAACGCCCCGCTCTTTACGCTAAAGTATTTTCCTTTTTTAAAAAGTAGAGCTAAGAGAGAGTCGAACTTTAGCGTACAGAGGGAGGCGTTGAGGAAGAAAAGCCCCTTTCATATACGGAGTAATAATCAAACTGAGAAAAGCATGTCTTGGCCAATTTCGCCGAGAGGGCATTTATAACAAAGTTATATATTCAGATTTGTCCCTTTTAAATCATCATTGTTCAGTCCAATAAAACTTTAAGTGTCACCAGACCTGACGACCAATTAGCTTCTAAAAAATACATTAAAAAATTAACCTAATTTTTTTTTGAATTGCTATTAAATAATAAAATTTTTATTAATTTAACATTTCACCATTCCAGGGAAATGTTTCGCTTATTTTAGTGGTTTCAGTTTGTTTTGTCTTTTATTATTCTTCCATTTTTGCAATGAACGGCTGAGCGAAGGTCTCAAAAGGAGGGAAGGAAAAGTTTGCATTTCATTATCTCTTTTGCACCGGCAGGAAATATCTTCGTTTTTTCTTCTTCAGTCTTTGCACATCTTGTAAAACGTTTTTTCGTCTCGACATAGATTATGAGATGTTAAAAATACGTCAGATAGCACTAAATGGTGACTCAGAACACTTAATTACATAGGAAAGGTCCTATCATCTTGGAATAATCTAGAAGACACTAGAGGTATATCTGATATAAATAAATCAGAGCGAAAAACACTAAAAATATTAGAAAAGCTCTATCTTTTTGAAATACACTAGTAGATGCTAGAAGTACATCAAAAAGGCATAAATAAGAACCGAATACACTGAAAACATCTGAAAAGATCTAATCCTTTTGAAATAAGCCAGGAGATCCCAGAAAAAAATAGGATAGAACTATATCTGGGTGTTAGAAACTAAAAAACAGACCAGCTCGAAAAAATTTACAATACTTCTTAGGACAACAAACAGAACTCCCACGGGTTGAATTAGGAGAAGATTAGAGTAAGTAGCTTGAAAAAGACTAACACGACTCGTAATCCAGAAAAAATCAACATAAAAGCCATTTGAAAAGACTGGAACAGCTCGTATGCTAAAGAAAGAATGCAAAAGGAGGTCAGGTGGGCTGAAAACAGAAACAGGATGATTGAGAAATAGGAGAAATGGGAAAGAATGAGATGAAACAGATGGGATATCACAGTGAAAGAAACTAAAAGATGCCCAGGTGAGCCAAGAAGCTTTGCATAAAGACTGGAATAAGACTTGAGCTAAGGAATTGAAGTCAGACAGGTGAAAGGATGGTAAAAATTTCCCACAGTCAAGACAAACTTTGAAACACAATGTTAAAAACATCAAAGCATTTTTTTCAAACACTTAAAAACATGAAACTCAGCAAATCCAAAATTTCAAACAAAGCTTTAAAATAACAAATTTTAATCAAGAAGGCTTCAAAATAAACAGAAAGCAGCCACTAGTTGAAGCATGAAAGAAAACAAACAATAATTTCACACTTAAGTTGCCCAACGAATTTCCAAACGAATATTTCGAACGAAGCCACATTCTGAAAACTAAGAACACAATAACCAGTCAAGGAATGAAACATTAGGCTTTCTCCAAAATTGAAAAGTCAAAGCATGGAATATACCAAATCATAATTTCAAAGCCAGTTTCAAAATTCTAAGAAATCTATTACAGTAGTTGCAAAAAGGCAAAAGGAAATATTCGAAACTATATTCTTCAAACAAGTCAAATTCAAAATTATAAGAAATCTACCACAGAAGCCAATGAAAAGCCAACTTAACATAACAAACCCTAAGTTTTTTATTTATAGTTTCTAAAAATTAAAAGAAAGCACGGACAAGTCAAAGTATGGAACCAAGAAAAAAAAACAATTGTACACAAAGTCATCATAAGAGTCCCCCAAAAATTCAAAGCCCTAAACATGGCCCATAATAAATACAAATTAACCCACTTCGGGAATTCTAAGAAACATACTGCAGAAACGATCTAACCCGCAAAGTATATAAACCAGAGCGTATCTGAAATAAATTCACTTCCAGTATGCTAAAAAATAACACGGAAGACAAGGAATTGCTTAATTAATATTCAAGACCATGAGATTCAAAAACCAACCCACGGAACATAAAAAATCTGGTAAAAAAAAAACAAAAAATAGCAAACTATATGTCCCCCGTTATAAGGTTCAGGCTACACATCTACAAAATACTATAAAGCCCAGTACAAGTAACTCCAACGAGGAGACAACATTCTTTCACGCTCACCCCTCAATCTATGGAAATATAACCCTTCAGTGTCTGAAGATTTTTTAACTTTACGTTTTATTTTGGGTAGCATGGACTAGTTCTTTTGAATATCAAACAAACCTACAAGGAATACTGACTCCTTCTTTGACTATTTCACAAAAAGATTGTGTGAGGAAATTTGTAGTAAATTAGGTGGTACTCCATGAATAAAATTTGTGATTATGTCAGTCAATAGTAACCGAAATGAGACTCTACTGTTAGAGGAAGAGAACGAAATTTCTAAGACTTATAATAGTACCATTAGTACTATCACCTTACAAAGTGTATTATCTTGGCCAAAGAAGCTTCATTTAACATACTTCATAATAAGAGAAAGAAAGCAGTGCATACCACCCTAGAAATGATTTTTTCAATGCAAATCTACAACATCAAACATGTACTCTCTTTTGTACTTTTGTCTTTCCGCTATATTCAATTTCTTTTTTCCTCTCATATGTTTAATTCAGCTAGTATAGACTAGTTGGTTTTCACAAACTGAGAAAGCCTTCCAAGAAAATACAAGACTGAAAAGTTTAGCAGAAATTTGACAAGTCAAAAACACAGAGAAACAATAAAAACATTCCAAATCAAAGATCTCTAACAAAATATATCTATGAAAAGCGACGCATCATAGGAAAGAACAAGAGCTAAGAGCTCATATGGCACTTGTGACGAGGCAAGAAGAGCTAAGAGCCAAGAGCTCATATGGTATGTGCTCTAACAAAATCTTAAGAATCAATAGATTGATTTAAAAGGAAAATCAGAGGCTTAACGCCGGTCAGGATTTAAAATAAGAGCTCTGAGTCACGATGTCCTTCTAAATATCAAAATTCATAAAGATCCGATAACCCACTCGTAAAATATAAATACCTCATTTTTTTGAAAATTTTCCTCTCCCTTTAGCCCCCCAGATGGTCGAATCTGGAAAAAAAACTTTATCAAGTCAATTTGTGCAGCTCCCTGACACGCCTACCAATTTTCATCGTCCTAGCACGTCCAAAAGCACCAAACTCGCCAAATCACTGAACCCCTCCCCCAACTCCCCCAAAGAGAGCAAGCCCAGTACGGTTACGTCAATCACATATCAAGGACATTTGCTTATTTTATCCACCGAGCTTCATCCCGATTCCTCCACTCCAAGAATTTTCCAAGATTTCCCCCTTCAACTCCCCCCAATGTCAGATGATCTGGTTAGGATTTGAAATAAGAGCTCTGAGACATGAATTCCTTCTAAATATCAAATTTCATTAAGATCCAATCACCTATTCATGAGACTGGACTATTCATGAGATAATCGGACTGGAGCAGATCCAGTCCGATTATGTCAGACACGTATCTTAGACAGGTTTTTATTCTTCCCATCCTATTTCATCCTGATCTCTCCGCTTTAAGTATTTTCTAAGATTTCCGGTCCCCCCCCCAATGGCCCCCCCCCCTAATGACACTGGATCCGGTAGAAATTTAAAATAAGAAATCTGAGTTACGAGGTCCTTCTAAATATGAAGTTTCATGAAGATCCAATCACTCCTTCGTAACGTATTTTTTTCTAATTTTTCAAAATTAACCCCCCCCATCAATAGAGCGGATCCGTTCCAAATATGTAAATAACGTGTCTAAGTTATTTTTCCCACCAAGTTTTATCCCGATCCCTCCAATCTAAGCGTTTTCCATGACTTTAGGTTCCCCCACCCGAAAATCCCCTCAATGTCACCAGATCCGGTTGGGATTTAAAATAAAAGCTTTGAGACACGATATCCTTCTAAAGTTCGTTGAGATTCGATCACCTGTTCGTAATTCAAAAATACCTCATTTTTTTCTAATTTTTCAGAACTACCCCCCCCCCCCCAACTACCCCAAAGAGAGCGGATCCGTTCCAGTTATGTCAATCATGTATCTAGAACTTGTGCTAATTTAAATAACCAAAATTAAATAATTAAATTTTGTTGGTTAATTTTGTGGGTTCTTGGTTATTTAATTATAAATTAAATAACCAAGTTTCAGCCTGATCCCTCCACTCTTAGCGTTTTCCAAGATTTTAGGTCTCCTCCTTCCAACTCCCCCCAATGTCACCAGATCCGGTAGGGATTTAGAATAAGAGCTCTGAGACACGATATCTTTCCAAACATCATATTTCATTAAGATCTGATCAACTATTCGTAAGTTAAAAATATTTCAATTTTTCTATTTTTTCCGAATTAACGAGCCCCCTCCCCCCCCCCCGATTGTCAAATCAGAAAAAAGACTATTTCTAATTTAATCTGGTCCGGTCCCTGATACGCCTACCTAATTTCATCATCCTAGCTTACCTGGAAGTGCCTAAAGTAGCAAAACCAGGACAGACCAACAGACCGACAGATTTTGCGATTGCTATGTCACTTGGTTAATACCAAGCGCCATAAAAACCAAATAACAAAACGAACACCCTAAATCATAAGCTCCAGACAAACAAAAAAACCTGGTTGATGTCGACATTTAGTTTTCTGCCGTTTATTCAGATCAGTCGTCCAAGCTCTATAATTTAAGACTGGACAATTCCACCAATTCTCGAGTTTGGCCACACAAACTATAAGTTTTGATAATGGAACAGATAGGCCGATTCTTTTGCTATCCCCATAACTGATCTATAATAATTTTTGAAATAGAAGTATAAAAATGGTGTTTCTGGTTTATAAAATTGTTGACACTGGAAAATAATTCGAAGGATTTTTTTCAACCATAATTTTCCAATTGTCGATCCTTTTGTTATGTAACACTTTCAATTTCATTATTTGAAGTAAATATATTGCACAGACAAGTTGATCACTTTGTGTAATTTTACAAAGATATCTGACATATGACACAACTTGGATAGCCATGTCGTTTTGAAGAAAACTAGCAGTTTCACATTATCCTTTGTTAAAATATATTTCAATTTCGTCCTTTAATAACAATAATCATCTTAACCTTAGACCTCTTGACAACAACTTTACTTTCGCATGTAACAATAGAGTTGTGTAGTTGGAAGCCGTATCCCTACAGAGATTTGAAAATTAATGATTGTCAAGAACGTGGCTCTTAATAAAATTTATAACCTTAACAGCATCCTGAAGCAAATCATTCGATTCTGGAGCTAATTCTTTTTGCTTATCATTATGAGCGGCTATTATGATTAGGTGTAACCAAAATTTTTGACTGTTATTGCAATTACATCATCTGAGTATAATCAACAGTAATTTTTCCTTATTAAACCTTCAGTAATAAAAATTTGCAAACTTTACAATATATGTCCTTCCCTCTAGTAAGGTCTTATATAGGAACACAAAATAACAATTCCTCTTCCAAGAATCTTTATAAGTTCAGCTGACAAAAATAAACATCTAGATGTTATAAAATCGCGTATTTAAATATTTAACTTTAAAATCTTTTGCGAACAAAAATTTTGCCACACGACCCAACTTGAGCTCGCAACCAATAGTTAAAGACGCCCTGGTCTATCTTACAACTATAACACCTTTTTCACCGATTTTAGGGTCTTTCGTCCTTATTTAGTTATTTCTTATGCATAATTGTTTCAGAAAGACTCTTTCACCTCAAAGGATAAAGAATTTCAATGTTTTTTTTTCTTTTTTTTAAGAGCTTGAATACTTTAGCGTGAATAATTTTGGTTGTACATAATAAACATTTAAGAATTCCGGAAACTACTTAATTGTTTTAGTTGCTATGTAATCAAAAACGAAGAAAACAGAAGAAATAGTGAGTAAAAATTTCACACTGTTAGCAACAATCAAAGAAAATTGTCGTGACTTTCTCCAGCACCATCTACTAGTTCAACTTTAGCCTGAACTAAAGAAAGGCTATACTACCAATACACTCCTCATTATGTCTCTCTCCCTACTTCACTCCACTCTAATCTAAATGAAAATGTTTGTAACTTTAATTAAAAAAATTGAATATTTAAAGGAAAAACTCACTTTGAAAAAAATATTGCAGTTCTAGTAAATTCGTGCTCTTATCAACGTAGACCAGATCCGTTCTTATTTTGTGAGCGATGATGCAAAACATCTTGCTGTTTTTAATGGCCTTTAACATTTCCTTGGCTATATCTTCCACTAAAACGTATCCCATATATCCATTATGGGGGGCGTTTTTTTGGGGACAACGAATAATACCATCAGGATGACCTAATATAAAATTATAATTTATGTATTAACACAAATGGCAAAATAGAAAAAAAAACTACAGTGATATTAAAAAAAAAGCAGTCGACAAAACAACAGGAGCTAAGAGCTCATATGGCACTTGTGGCGAGCCAAGAAGAGCTAAGAGCCAAGAGCTTATATGGTATGAGCTCTAACAAAATTCTAAGAATCAATAGATTGATTTAAAAGGAAAATCAGAGGCTTAATGCCCGACAGGATTTAAAATAAGAGCTCTGAGTCACGATATTCTTCTAAATATCAAAATTCATTAAGATCCGATCACCCACTCGTAAGTAATAAATACCTTATTTTTTCTAATTTTTCATCTCCATTTAGCCCCCCAGATGGCCGAATATGGGAAAACGACTTTATCAAGGCAATTTCTGCAGCTCCCTGTCACACCTACCAATTTTCACCGTCCAAGCACGTCCAGAAGCACCAAACACGCCAAATCACTGAACCCCTCCCACCAACTCCCCCGAAAAGAGCGAATCCAGAACGGTTACGTCAATCACGTATCAATGAAATTTGCTTATTCTATCCACCAAGCTTCATCCAGATTCCTCCACTCAAGTGTTTTCCCAAATTTCCCCCTCCAGCTCCCCCCAATGTAAAAAGATCTGATCGGGATTTGAAATAAGAGTTCTGAGACATGAATTCCTTCTAAAAATTAAATTTCATTAAGATCCGATCACCTATTCGTAAGATAAAAATACCCCAATTTTCACGTTTTCCAAGAATTCCGGTTTTACCCTCCAACTCCCCCAAATGTCACAGGATCTTGTCAGAATTTAAAATTAAAGCTTTGAAGCACAAGATCCTTCTATATATCAAATTTCATTAAGATCTGATCACCGTTTCGTAAGTTACAAATACCTCATTTTTCCAAATTCCCCCCCCCACTCCACCAGAGAGCAGATCCGGTCCGGTTATGTCTGTCACGTATCTTAGACAGATTTTTATTCTTGCCATCCATTTTCGTTCTGATCATGATTTTTCAGAGTTAACCCCCCCCCCCCAACTACCCCAAAGAGAGCTTGAAGTATTTCCTAAGATTTCTGCCCCTCCAACTGCCCCTCAATGACGCTGAATCAGGCTGAGATTTAAAATAAGAGATCAGAGTTACGAGGTCCTTCTAAATATGAAATTTCATAAAAATCTGATCATATCTTCGTAAGTTAAAAATACCTAATTTTTTAATGTTTTAGAAATAAACCTCCCCCCCCCAACTCCGCCAAAGCGAGCGGATCCGTTCCAATTATGTCAATCATGTATCTAGGACTTGTACTTATTTTCCCTCCAAGTTTCATCCTGATCCCTTCACTCTAAGCGTTTTACAAAATTTTGGGTACCCCCCCCCAACTCCCGCCAATGTTATCGGGTCCGGTCAAGATTTAAAATAAGAGCTCTGAGACGCAATTTCCTTCCAAAATCAAATTTTATTACGATCTGATTACTCCTTAAGTTAAAAATACCTCATTTTTAAAAAATTTTCAGAATCAACCCCCCCCCCCACTGCCCCAAACAGAGCGGATCCGTTCCGGTTATGGTAATGACGTATCAAGAACTTGTATTTCTTTTCCCACCAAGTTTCATCCCGATCCCTCGACTCTTAGCGTTTCCCAAGATTTTAGCCCCCCCCCCCCCCGACTACCCCCAATGTCCCCCGATACGGTCTTAATTTAAAATAAGAGCTCTAAGACACGATATGAGACCCCAAAGAGAGCGGATCCGTTCCGGTTATGTAAATCACGTTTCTGGAACTTATATTTGTTTTCCTACCAAGTTTCATCCCGATCCCTCGGCTCTTAGCGTTTCCCAAGATTTTAGCCCCCCCCCCTACAACAACAACCCCCGATGTCACCGGATACGGTCGGGAGTTAGAATAAGAGCTGTGAGACACGATATGTTTTGAAACATCAAATTTCAATCAGATCCGATCGCTCCTTCGCAAGTTAAAAATACCTCATTTTTCTAATTTTTCAGAATTAACCCTCCCCCCCAACTCCCCCAAAAAACGTGGGTCCGTTCCAGTTATGTCAATCCCATATCTAGGGCTTGTGCTTATTGTTCCCACCAAGTTTCATCCTGATTCTCCACTCTAAGCGTTTTCCAAGATTTTAGGTTTCATCATTCCAACTTCCCCCAATGTCACCTGATCTGGTCCAGAATTAAAATAAGAGCTTTGAGACATGATATCTTTCCCAACATCAAATTTCATCAAGATCCGATCACCCGTTTCAGCTTAATGCTCTAAGCTGTCCTTAGAATGTAGCTGTTACGGACTTGACAGCACGCATCCACATCGCGTGGTTAAATTCAGCAAACCACTCTCTTCAATGTTCTCTGAAAATTTAATTACAATACCTTTCCCGTCAGTAGCACTAGTAGTGTGTTAATCTGACCAATTAAGTAACATTTGTGGTCCATAAAATCGTGGTTGGACGTAGCCTGTATAGGTTACACTTTGCTGTAAATTGTTACTTTTTTTTATCTCAATATGCGGTTGACCTCAAGTCTATGTTAGACTCTTCTTAGGCGGGCTTTGGATTACTGCAATTGTTCCAAATTTCTTATAGTTTATAAGTATTTCTTTGTTGTTCATTATATTTGGTGGGACAAAGAGTCCCAGTGGCATATATGTTGTTGTTTTCTATAAAATTAATCATATTTATAACCAGCATCTCAAAAACTTCATTAAAGCTTGCCATCTATGCCCAGTAGGCACGCCTCATATAATTAGTAAGGCAAACCCTAAGGAAATCCTACCCTAGTATTATTCATCTTCAAAACACACCTGGAAAATCGTGAATTACGGTGTTGGTGGAGGTAAACGGTCTAATAATTGTTGTAAGTCACTGCTAAATAAATGTCTAAATATATAGAGCTGATCTATGAAAGTGCATAAAGTCTGACAAACATCGAAGTTCACTACATGAGTTTGTAAACAGTCTGGTTTTTTCGTCCTACCATCCAAACCTCTATCCAAAGACCATGCTTTCATTCCATCCACCCAAAGGACCAAATGAAGGGCAGGTTGTCCCCGAATGGCCTGGGAAGGGGTCTTACGAAGGATTGACAGGTAATTGAAAACCCCTTTTTTCTTTTGTTATTTTTCTTTTTTTTCGATAAATCGAAAATTCGGAAAAGAGCTGCTAAAATGAAAAAAAAGCTATTCTACCAGAAAAATTGACAGGCCATGAGAAGCGCCATTAACCCCGATTTATTTTGTCATATTCATTTTGGATGGTCAAGGTCAGAGAAGGAAAACTAGAAATTCCTAAAAACAGGAAAGCCATTTTCATTTTCATATTTGTTCGGAGTTTCCTAGAGAAGAGGGTGGGAGGGGTTAGCATCCCTTGCCGCAACCGGTGGATCTCATTTAAAGATAAATACCTACTTAAGTGAGGGAAATACCTCTAAAACAGATCTTAGCCAAGAAAAGTCATTTTACGTACCTTGAATTTTTTTTAAATAAAAAAAGCCAATGAGACTAACTGTGTTTCAAGCAATAAGCTGTAGGAAAAATACGAATTCAGTACAGGTTGAAGTGTTATAATGAGAAAAAAGTTTAGATAGCTAGGACACGTGCCGTCGATGAAAGATGGCGCATAGTCAAAGATTCCCCTTTTCAGCCAACCATCCAGGGCGCAACTGCTCCTACTATGATTATTTTTCTTGTCAAATTACTGTCAAATTAGTTGACAAATACTTTCAACTTAAACAAGGTAGTCGTGTTGCACCATAAAAAAAAACAAATAAAAACTTGAGAGAGTGGCGTATAAAACACAACTACTCAAACCAAATTGACCGTTTTAGACCACGCAATCGCTAGTAAAAGAGTGTTTGTCTAATCTAATTTCTGAATGATATCTTCCCTTGTTTTGACTTGGCTGTTGTTACAGTCATTGGCACAAGTGTATTATCCAGAACCCCCTTAAAAAGTTTGATCTGATCAGTCTTCGTAAAACTGAATTTGTCTGTCTGCATTCGCAAACAATAAGCTTAGGCACATTAATGTAAACTACTAGGTAGGTCTATTTTATTTACATATATTTAATATATAGAGTTGATATATTGGTTAGGCTAGGTTAGGTATTCAATTTAATGCGCTGTGGGAATTATACATAAAAGAATTATGCTTTAATTTTCTTAATTATGCTTTTTAATTTTCGGTACTCGGGTGTTATAGCGGCACCACCAAATAAGTAAATTTAGGTTAATCCTAATGGAATATACCGAAATATGATGAAAATATTATACTTTCGTTACAAAATTATAGAAATTACAACAGAGAATGGAAAGCAGGCCACCCGGAACGTATCATATTAAATACCTAAGCTCTATATATTAAACATTTAATTAAAATATACCTGCATAGTAGTTTATCTCGTTTCCATTGCAACCGAACCACCTTGTAACTGAACCCAAAGGAACTGAGCGCCCGTGCAACTGAACTCCCCTTGCAACTAAACTCCCCTTGTAACTAAACTCCCCTTGCAACTAAACTCCCGTTGCAACTAAACTTCCCTTGCAACTAAACTCCCCTTGCAACTAAACTCCCCTTGCAACTAAACTCCCCTTGCAACTAAACTCTCCTTGCAACTAAACTTCCCTTGCAAATAAACTTCTCTTGCAGCTAAACTCCCCTTGCAAATAAACTCCTCTTGCAACTAAACTCTCCTTGCAACTAAACTCCCCTTGCAACTAAACTCCCCTTGCAACTAAACTCCCCTTGCAACTAAACTCTCCTTGAAACTAAACTCCCATTGCAACTAAACTCCCGTTGCAACTAAACTCCCCTTGCAACTAAACTCCCCTTGCAACTAAATTCTCCTTGCAACTAAACTTCCCTTGCAAATAAACTTCCCTTGCAGCTAAACTCCCCTTGCAAATAAACTCCTCTTGCAACTAAACTCTCCTTGCAACAAAACTTCCCTTGTAAATAAACTTCTCTTGCAGCTAAACTCTCCTTGCAGCTAAACTCTCCTTGCAACGAAACTCTCCTTGCAACTAAACTCCCCTTAAAACTAAACTCTCCTTGCAACTAAACTCCCCTTGCAACTGAACTCCCCTTGCAACTGAACCCCCTTGCAACTGAACCCAACTGAACCCCTTGCAACTGGACCCCCTTGCAGCTGGACCCCCTTGAAACTGACCCCCCTTACAATTGAACCCCTTGCAACTGAACCCCCTTGCACCTGAACCCTTATAACTGAACCACCTTACAACTGAACCACCATCCATCTGAACACCCGTGTAACTGAACCATCGTGCAATTGAGCCCTCTTTAACTTAACCCTTGTGCAACTGAGCCCTGTCTAACTGAACCCTCGTGCAATTCAACCCCCGGTCAACTTAACCCTGTTTAACAGAACCCTCGTGTAACTGAACCCTCTATAACTCTACTACCGTGGAAATGAACCCTCGTGTAACTGAACAACCGTACTCAGTTTTTTCTGTATTCTACAAGTTTGAGGCAGTATCGTTGGGTAAAACACAAGTTACAATCTTTACACTTTCAACCTTATTAGAATTGTTTTTTTTTAAGTCATGATGATTCATGCCTGCCAAGATGATTCATAAGAAAAGCTGTTTTCTTGTCACAAAAACAAAGAAAATCCGCCGCTACAAACCATTAAAGCCAGATAAATTTCTCCTTTTTTATATCCTTTAATGGGGTTCCTTTCAACCTTTCAGTCTCTACGGGTCTAGGACTTTACGGACCCCCGGACAATGTCCTCCGCGGAAAATACTCCCCCTCTCCCGATAAATACTCTCCTACCGAAAATAACCGCCCGTGAAAAATACGTTCCAAGAAAATACTCCTCCCCCCCCCCGGCGGATGGTTGGTTTCCAATCACTTTTGCTAAGAAAAAAAAAAACTAAAACTATCAATTTCCGGTCAAACGAGCATCCTCCGAAGTTAATACGACCTTGAGGCAGAGGTGGGGATGGGGAAGGGCAGTTCCCCTCTTATACAGAATACATTCTGCTCATAGGTTTAATGTTACTGTTTACTTTCATTATAACAGCGTAGACTAGAAATATTCTCAGAAATCAAGGATTAACCATAAGTTCCACATTTTTGATGTGTTTTTTAAAGTTTTAACCCTTCCCCGGATAAAATAACCCCCCAAACAAAAGTCCTGAATACAGTCCTCAAGATTCCACATCAATTTATACCTCCACAGTCTTCTTGTTTCATTCTTAGAACTAAACCTGTATTTATCTTAAGGCTCAATGAGAGTTTTGATGCATTGGTATTAAAATGCGCCCTTTGAAAAACTTTCGTAGCTGTAAAGAGAATTCAAATATTACAGAATGATAATAAACCATTAAGCTAAGTTCGCTTAAGGCTCAAGCACCAAGATTTCCCCCTCCACTACCAATACCCCCGACATTACCCATCCATAATACGTACATCATTCAACATGGGAGAGACTGCACTGTCCATGTAAAAATTCACGAACAAGATACACCCAGGTACATTAAATTAAAAAAAAAAAAAAAAATCAAACTGAAAATACGGAGTAGCATAAAACCTTAAAACGAACAGAAGCTATTCTGTATATTAATAGGGTTGCCCCCTCCTCAATGCCACGCTTTTTATGCTAAAGTTTGACTTTTTGTTCCAATTATCTAAGAATGACTTTTTTTTTTACAATAATAACATTTTTAAAAGTTCTAAGAAATTTTAGCGTAAAGTGCATTAAAATAAGACAACCCCCTTTATATATATAATAATGTCTGTTTGTCTAAGTATAAATATCGCTCCTTAATTTCAGTTGAAAAGACATGGTATTTTTATTTAATTTCTGATCGTTATTCAAATAATGCCAGGAAACAACACACCATCTCCATGGAACCTGATATCTCAAAATTTGGTCGGACAACATTGGGGAAAAAGAGGGCGTGGGAGGGGGGTTACTTATTTTTACTATTCAATAGACATGATAAAACTTTTTGTAATATCGCCTATAGAGGAATCAGTACTAAAAACCTGTTTGCATTTGTTTTTCGGGGATATTTTTTTAGTTGTCAGGTTAAATTCCAACTTATTTGTTAATTGCTATTCCACACATGTATGTCTAAAAAAATAAGTGCATATTTTGCTTTACAGCCCTGTTGAGACAGCGTAATCCTGAAATATCATTTCGATAGCCTAAACAAGTTAAGATTTTAAATTGCCCCTCCTTGTTATTACGAAATGAAGATTTCCGTCTCTCAGTTGGCTTTTGTGGCAATACGGACAGATTCCTTTGATAAACTTAAATTTAATTAAATACTTTTTGGCGGTATGCGACATTAGTAAAATCTAACAGAGACCGCACAAAGTGACTAAAACCTTGTTTCAAACTTATTTGCAAAAAGAAACAGTCTTAAAAATAATAATAATAAAAAAGAAACACAAATACAAGAAAAACGTTTTCTTATTTTAGACAAGTGAAATTGCTAAACCAGAACTGCGAGGAGCTGTTTCAGGCCTTCATTCTGTTGCTCTTGCGCTCGGAGTCCTTGTCTGCTACGTCATTGGGGAATTTGTGGACTGGAGGGTTCTAACCCTTTGTCAGCTTGTATATCCAATTGCATATTTGTCAATGTAGTTTCATCCTGAATTTCCTGTTTGGCTATTGAAGAAAGGGAGGGTGGATGATGCCCAAAAAGCCCTGAAAAGGCTCCGTGGACAGTAGGTTTTGAATTTTGATATTTGTGTAATTTTTTGTGCTCTAAAGACTAAAATACTACCACAAAACAGCTCAAATTACCAAAAATTACATGAGTGAGTTTATTTCTCTGGAATCAATGATAAAAACAATAATAATATTGATAAAAGAAAAAGTAACCAGTTTTTCCTAGCTCCATGTCCTTAGGCTCAATTTTGAGGAATTAAAAAGATTAATTATAATACAATTAAAGGTAATTCGGCATAAGAAATTAAAAAGATTAACCCTCTTTTTCTAGCACTGTGTTTTTCTATAATGATTTTTTTGCTGTTAAACTTTTCAGTCTTGAGAAAAACATTGAAAAATAAAGCAAGAAAAACAAAAGGAAACAAAAATGAAACTTAAAATAAAAAGAACCTTCAACTACATTCTTCTTTCATCAGACTATGAGAATTTGAATAAAGTAGAGGTGGAGGAAGAGTATGTGCAGGTTTGCAAAATCAGATTATCAAAAAAATAATTTCATATTTTGAAATTTATGATAATAAAGATTTCGAGCAAAAAATATGAAGGTCTTCGATCGAGGTTGGAAGAAGTGATTAGAAAAGGTTTAAAGTAGTTGGGACCCTGATAAGTTAATACTGATGCTTTGAATAAAGTTTAATGGTTGAGGAGATATGTATATTAATGCAGATACAGAAGGCTGAAACGCAAAGTTGGCAGAAACACAAAGATGATAAAGAACATCAATTACATTCTTTTTTTCTCAAGACACCATAGGAATATAAGTGCAGTTGACACCATGGTTGAACCTAACAAAATATACCCGACTCTTTTATTACTTTGTTACTTTGTTTAATTTTCTTAAATATTTCAATCTAAATGTTACAAATGTGGTTACTTTTATTAGCATATATAATTAAATAAAATAAAGATCCCAAGCCGACACTCTTGGATGGAGTTACCCTCTCATGACGTCCGTCTTGAAAAAAAAGGTATGTGAAACATCAGAGCAAAGAGGTTTCATTACCCTGACGGAGTGTTCAAACATTTAAATAGCATAAGCAAAATTCAAAAATTAATCAAATAAGATAATCATCACCTTATCAGGTAATGATAAGATAATCATTACCTGACGCATGATATCAGCAAATTTGTTACCGCAAAAAAACACTAAATAGTAAATAAATAGCTAGCTTGTCGGTAAATTTACCTGCTTATCCCTTTCAAAAGTATTCGGTTAATGAAACCTACAGAAATTAATTAAATTTCTTCATAAGTGCTATAAACAAAACTTACAAATTTGGGTCGAATAGACTAGACAAAAATCGACTACCTTTCTTTTGTCTTGAAAGAGTCTAAAAAAAATGTAAGTAATGCAAAAGAAAAGGTAAATTAGTGACGATGATGCTATTTATACATCTACCAAAGGGGTTGTTTAATCCCTACCAAGCTTGAAGGGAAACAAAACTGAGTATCTTAAGTCGAACAGTTCGTGGTAACGAACTGTAGTAAGGAGCGATCCGGCTGAATAGTAACCAAAGCTCTAAAATACGGAATTTTGATGCCAATAGTTACATCAAAAGAATCGTATTTTAATGCTTATTTTAAATATATAAGTTTCATCAAGTTTAGTTTTACTCATCAAAAATTACGAGCCTGAGAAAATTTGCCTTATTTTAGAAAAAAGGGTGAAACACGCCCTAAAAGTCATAGAATCTTAGTCAAAATAACACCACCAGATTCAACGTGTCAAAGAACCTTGCTGTAGAAGTTTCAAGCTCCCATCTACAAAATATAGAATTTTGTATTTTTTGCCAGAAGACAGATCAAGGATGCGTGTTTATTTGTTTTTTTGTTGTTGTTTTTTTAAGTGACCAAAAAAATTTGAGGGAACCTAAGCCACCTCTCACGCACATTTTTACCCAAAGTTACCAGATCAAAATTTTGAGATAGCCATTCTGTTCAAATTAGTCGAAAACCTAAAAACTATGTCTTGGCGGATGACTTAATCCCCCAGAGTCCCTGGGGGAGGGGCTGCAAGTTACGAACTTTGACCATTGTTCACATATAGTAATGGTTATTATGAAGCGTACAGACGTTTTCAGGGTGGGCTTTTACGCGTTGGGGTATGTGTATGTTGAGGGGAGGGGTTTATGTGGGAGGACCTTTCCATGAAGGAATTTATCATGAGGGAAGAGAATATCCATGAAGGTGGTGCAGAATTTTCTAGTATTATTTAAAAAAAAACAATGAGAAAACAAATACATTTTTTTTCAACTAGAATGAGCAGCATTAAAACTTAAAACGAACATAAAATATTACGTATAGAAGGGGATTCGGTTCCTCCACAATACCTTTCTCTTTACACTAAAGTATTTTTAGTAGTTTCAATTATTTATTCTACGACCTTTGTGATTCGGGGGTCATTCTTAAAGATTCGGGGCAAAATTCAAGCTTTAGTGTAAAGAGCTATATATTGACGAAATTTAAATTTTGTTTTGTTTATTCATGTGCGTTGAGCCAAAATCAAAGAATTAATTCAAAACCTTTCCAAAATTAAATAAAAAAACAAGTATTTTTAACTGCAAGTAAGGAGCGACATTAAAACTTAAAACGAACAAAAATTATTCCGTATATGAAAGGGGTTGTCCCCTCCTCAACGGGTCGCTCTTTACGCTAAAGTATTTTTATTGCCTTTAAAAGTGGAGTTGTGACAGAGTCAAACTTTAGCGTAAATGATCAAACCATAGTCGGGTGAATATATCAAGTATTATTTAATATATTATAGGCACTCTGACAGTCAGATTTATTTTCTATATTTTACTTCTATATTTATATTTACTTCTACTTCTATATTTTCTTTTGCTGTTTTTGCTTTATCTGTACCACCTAAAGCACCCTACGGTCAAAATTGTTATATTAGTCATTGCACTTAAAGAAACGTTTGATTTATACCTTAAAGTTCCTTTCTGAATAAATTGTCTAAATGAGTGTTTCCTGTTTGTATAGCTTGAGAAGGTAGTAGTAGTTCTTTGACAACCAGATGTATTTTTAGAATAATCTAATAGTATGTGCTTACAAAAGCTGTACAGTATTGCTAGATATATTTATGGTAAAGAAAGAATGTTGAATATGTGCTTCAGAAGGGTAAAATTGGCGGAAAATAACCATTTAGTTTTCACAATTGTACATTTTTTAGGTCTAGCTTTATTCATATAGGAAAATATTTCCAGTCATTTTTTCTTAACTAGCTCAATAATTCTCAAGTTTTATCCAGATTGATAGGACACACTTTTATTAGTTTAATTATAAGATACAATTAAAGCATGAAATATTGAATAGTTGTCAAGCATGGTATTGAATTACTTTTCCTGGATTTTTATGAAGGGAATTTTTCCTTCTTTTTTTTTAATTTTGAAAAATTAGAAAAAATAAGGCATTTTTGACTTACGAACGGGTGATTGGATCTCAATGAAATTTGATATTTAGAAGGATATCGTGTCTCAGAGCTTTTATTTCAAATGCCAACCGGATCTGGTGACATTTGGGGGGGAGTTGGGAGGGGGAAACCTAAAATCTTGGAAAACACGAATAGGTGATTGGATCTTAATGAAATTTGATATTTAGAAGGAGTTCATGTCTCAGAGCTCTTTCAAATCCCGACTAGATCTTTTGATATTGGGGGGAGTTGGAGAGGGAAATCTTGGAAAACACTTGGAGTGGAGGAATCGGGATGAAGCTTGGTGGATAGAATAATCAAATGTCCTTGATACGTTATTGACGTAACCGTACCGGATTCGCTCTCTTCGGGGGAGTTGGGGGGAGGGGTTTAGTGATTTGGCGAGTTTGGTGCTTCTGGACGTGCTTGGACGATGAAAATTGGTAGGCGTGTCAGGGAGCTGCTCAAATTGACTTGATAATGTCGTTTTCCCAGATTCGACCATCTGCGAGTAATTAAAAAAAATTGAAAAAAAAGTGGAGGAATCGGGATGAAGCCTGGTGGATAGAATAAGCAAATGTCCTTAATACGTGATCGTTTCTTGAATCGTTTCTTGTTATATTCCAATTGCACGATGAAGAAGCAATTATGCGAGTGACGAACTCGCTGTTTCAGCATCTCCAGGCCGTCGACTTGGTTATTTCTCGATCGCGCACCCTGATTCAGGCCACAAGAAGCGAACTCACAGACCTGCGTTCAGATGCTCCATTCGTATCGCTTTTCGAAAAGGCTAAAGAGTTTGCAACAGAACTCGAAATCGAAGTACCTGCTGTGAATGAACCCGCGACTAGACCCTCCTCTGTTGGTCAGAAAGGACGACCTCAAAGAACTCAAAAGATAACCAAGCATCTGAAACAATTTGTGACAACTTTGACGCTAGGAAAGAATTTCATCGAATCTGGAAATCGGACTACTACTTTGGCAGATATAATGAAGCGAGAATACTTCGAAACTTTTGACTGTCTACTAGCCGAATTTGACAGAAGGTTTACAGATAACTTGCCAGTGCTGAGTATACTCGAAGCCTTGGATCCAAGCTCAACCAAGTTTATGGACACAGAGCCGCTCAAGCGTTTCTCTGCTCTTTACGGCGAGCTGGATATCAACGACATTCTTCTTGAATCTCAAGCTGGTATTGCCAAGCGTTTCTTGCTCGATGAGGAGAAAAAGCTGGAAAACTTCCTAGACATTGTCGACCATCTTCAGGCATTACGAGTGGCTTACTCAGAAGTAATTAAAGTACTTCGTATTGCTGCCACACTTCCTGTGACAACAGCGAGCAATGAGCGTTTTTTTTCTAGCCTAGAGATAGTGAAAAACTACCTGCGGTCTACAACAGGAGATGATCGTCTCAGTCACCTTCTTTTGATATTTGCAGAGAAGGACTTAGTAAAAAATTTGGACTACGACCAGCTTGTTGATGATTTTGCAAAAATGAAACCTCGGCGGTTCCCCTTGTTACTTTGAGTGTTGTAATATTTTTTTTATCTTGTTATGTTGTTGCTTTATGTTAATATATTTGATCTGGAAGATTTCTGCTGAAGGAAAATCGAGATTTTGGTTACAATCCCCAGCATAGCAATGAAGATTACTTTCACCGACCTATTGTTTACTAAAATAAGAAAGTTTCTCGCTGAGGAATGCCAGCCTGTTGTCTGGTTGAATTTTCCACTTTCAGTTTAATCACTTAACCTCGTTGATTGTATTCTTCGTTGTTATAATCAATCTTAGAGGTCAGTGTGGCTGAGTTCCACCTTCGGTTACAGTACATTTCCAAGCAACACACGGGTGCTGAAAATGCGTTTTTACTTAGAATATTTGATTCATGTGCTGCTAAAACCCGCATTTTTCTCACGTGACACTAAGTGAATCGGGGGGGGGGGCAGATGGAGTTCATGCCCATCCCAAGATTATGCCCAAATGGCGCCTCTGCCCCCAACCCACCATGGCACTTCCTGGATGAAAGACCAAGAACCAGAGATCAGCACCACCGGTAGGGACTGTAAAGTCTAATACCATATTGTGCATTTAGCCTGTGCCTTCAAATTTTTCATCCATATAGACGGGAAAAACTTTTTAATTGTTACATAATACTGCAGCTATAAATCATAATAGGCAATCCTTAACATCTTTATTGGTTATCTGTAATATTTAAGCGTACTCGAACTATTTAACAGTATCACGATTCTTTAGCATAGTGATTCCAAACACTCTCTTCCCAACCCCTCATTAGCTCAAGCACCATAACTTACTTTTTTTCACCAGTGTTAAAGTCATTACTATCCACATTAACTCTGAATATGAACCCTACCGACAGATCTTACACGTAATCTTGAAAAATAAGGGAATTTAACTTCCCTGTAAATTGATTCTGAGCTCCATCTTTCAGGCGTATATACCCAAAATATGTGTCATGGGTCCTTCTCGGAGTCATCTTTATTTTTTCATTCTCTCATTCACTCGTGACTGAATGTATAGTTAACGTCAGGGATTGGGAGCTGCACATTATGCTTCAGGCAACAGTCAATGAAGAAGATGTTAGAAAAGTAAAATCAATTCTACGGTTAAAAGGAAATGTATATAGGATCATAGTGGTCATTGCGAATGTTCTTCTGACAACCTTAAAGACATGGTTTTTCGCATATGATTCTATTTTTAAGGAACACCCTGTTTCAGTTCTTTCATCTTCTGTACTGACATTTGCGATCGAAATGATTATTCCAAAGGTATGTAAACTTTATTTGCTCATTGTATTTAAACTATGAGAATGTTTTGTATATTTGCTTTAAAAAAGTGTTAATTAATTTGTATCGATACAACAGAAAAGGACAAAGCATTAATAAAATCATATTTCTTGTTCTAACAGAACAAGAAAAGAAAGCTGCATGTTAACGCAAGTACTAACTTCTGGTCAGTTTCGACTAGGTGCGACAGGATTCAAAACAACAGTGATGAGACTCGTCCACCTTCTTCTTTCTTTGCATAGCCTATAATTGAATATATAAAAGTGATGTTTGTTTTTCAAACAGTCCGTGGTAACGAACTGTAGTAAGGAGCGATCCGGCTCAATAGTAACCAAAACTCAAAAAAATTGAATTTTGATATCAATAGCTACATCAAAAGAATCGCATTTTAATGCTGATTTTAAATATATAAGTTTCATCAACTGTAGTCTTAGCCATCAAAAGTTACGAGCCTGAGAAAATTTGCCTTATTTAGAAAAATAGGGGGAAACACCCCCTAAAAGTCGTAAGATCTTAACGAAAATGACACCATCAGATTCAGCGTATCAGAGAACCCTACTGTAGAAGTTTCAAGCTCCTATTTACAAAAATGTGGAATTTTGCATGTTTTGCCACAAGACAAATCACGGGTGCGTGTTTGTTTGTTTTTTTTTTTGTTTTTTTTCCCAGGGGTCATCGTATCGACCAAGTGGTCCTAGAATGTCACAAGAGGGCTCGTTCTAACGGAAATTAAAAGTTCTAGTGCCCTTTTTAAGTGACCCAAAAAATTGGAGGGCATCTAGGCCCCCTCCCACGCTCATTTTTTTCCCAAAGTCAACAGATCAAAATTTTGAGATAGCCATTTTGTTTAGCATAGTCGAAAATCATAATGACTATGTTTTTGGGGATGACTTACTCCCCCACAGTCCCTGGGGGAGGGGTTTCAAGTTACAAACTTCAACCAGTGTTTACATATAATAATGGTTATTGGGAAGTGTAAAGACGTTTTCAGGGGGATTTTTTTGGTTTTGGGGGTAGGGTTAAGGGAGGGGGCTATGTGGGAGGATCTTTCCTTGGAGAAATATGCCATGGGGGAAAAAAATTCAATGAAAAGGGCGCAGGACGAATCTGGTCACGTTGGAAAAAAACGTCAAATTAAGAGCTTAATATACAATGCTGGGTGTTCGGAGCCTCTCTATTATGGAATATAATTTGAAAATAACACAACTATACGAGCGATAAACATATATACCACAACCATAACTCAACTAACGAAAGAACTGCTAAGAGATAACACAACTATAAAGCGAAAACAGGTGAAAACTAACGGGAAAATAAACGAACTAAGAGGTGGAAGGGGCCCAGAGAAAGAATATAATCCTTTTTCAATTTTGAGCCTAACTTCCGCAAAGGAGTAATAATGTCAGAAGCCCCGAAATACCAAATTATTTTCTTTTCAAACAGTTCGTGGTAAGGAACTGTAGTAAGGGGCGACCCGGCTCAATAGTAAACGAAACTCTAAAAAACGGCATTTTGATGCTAAAAGATGCATCAAAAGAATCGAATTTTTACGCTGATATTAAATATATAAGTTTCAATTAATTTTGTCTTTGTCATCAAAAGTTACGAGCCTGAGAAAATTTGCCCTATTTTGGAAAAAAAAGGGGGAAACATCCCCTAAAAGTCATAGAATCTTAACGAAAATCACACTATCGCATTCGGTATATCAGAGAACTTTATAGCAAAAATTTCAAGCTCCTATCTAAAAAATGTGGAATTTTGTATTTTTTGCCAGAAGACAAATCACGGGTGCGTGTTTATTTGTTTGTTTGTTTTTTTTTTTTTTTTTTTTTTCCCAGGGGTCATCTTATCGACCAAGTGGTCCTAGAATGTCGCGAGAGGGCTCATTCGAACGGAAATGAAAAGTTCTAGTGCCCTTTTTAAGTGACCAAAAAAATTGGAGGGCAAATAGGCCCCTCCCATGCTCATTTTTTCCAAAAGTCAACAGATTAAAATTTGAAGATAGCCATTTTGTTCAGCATAGTCGAAAACCATAATAACTATGTCTTTGGGAATGACTTACTCCCCCACAATCCCTGAGGGGGGGGCTGCAAGTTACAAACTTTTTCCAGTGTTTACATATAGTAATGGTTATTGGGAAGTGTACAGACGTATTCATGGGAATTTTTTGCTCTGGGGGTTGGGGTTGATGGGAGAGGGCTTTGTGGGAGGATCTTTCTTTTTGAGGAATATGTCATGGGGGAAGAAAAATTCAATGAAAAGGGCGCAGGATTTTCTAGCATTACTATAAAAAAAAACAATGAAAAAATAAACATGAAAACGTTTTTTCAAATGAAAGTAAGGAATAGCATTGAAATTTAAAACGAACAGAGATTATTACGCATATGAGGGGTTCTAAAAACACTTTAGCATAAAGAGCGGGGTATTTAGGAGGAGATAAATACCTCGCTCTTTATGCTAAAATATTTTTAGTGATTTCAACTATTTATTCTACGGCCTTTTTGATTCAGGGGTCATTCTTAAAGAATTCGGACAAAACTTACGATCTAGTGTAAAGAGCGAGGTATTAACGAGGATACAAACCCCCTCGTACACACAATAAAAATTTAAGAATATAAAAGTTTGTTACGTAAGTTAATTCTTAAGTTACGTATATTTTTTTACTAATAAAAACGTTCGTTGAATATTAAAAGTTCTAGTAGCATTTTTAAGTAACCGAAAAATTGGAGGGCAGCTAGGCCTCCTTCCCCACCCCTTATTTCTAAAAATTGTCTGATCAAAACTAAGAGAAAGCCATTTAGCCAAAAAAAATTAATATACTAATTTCATTTCAATAATTTATGTGCGGAGAGCCAAAATCAAACATGCATTAATTCAAAAACGTTATGAACTTAAATAAAAAAAACTAGTTTTTTTAACTGAAAGTAAGGAGCGACATTAAAACTTAAAACGAACAGAAATTACTCCGTATATGAAATGGGTTGTCCCCTCCGCAGTCCCACGCTCTTTACGCTAAAGTTTTTAATTGTTTTAAAAAGTAGAATTGTGGCAAAGAGTCAAACTTTAGCGTCAAGAGCGAGGGACTGCTGAGGGGACAACCCATTTCATAGACGGAGTAATTTCTGTTCGTTTTAAGTTTTAATGTCGCTCCTTACTTTCAGTTAAAAAAAACTAGTTTTTTTTATTTAATTCATTATATTATAGATCATACTTCTACTGAAGATTCTCGTATGCACCCACAATCTTTGAAATTGGTTGTTTACATGCACCCATTTTTCCAAAGTAGACAGAACTAATAAGATTTTTTTGTGTTTCCTTTATTCTAGACTGACTCTCACACTGCTGATAACAAACAAACTACCAAACACAAAATATTCTGTTCATCTTCAACTAGAACAAACAAAGCAAATCCATTATACGAAAACCGTTTTTATTTCTTATTCCAAAAATAGCATAACCGCTTTTTTGTCAAAAGTATATGCAATGTCACTCTCCTCCCATAGAGGGTGTCCTGTATGTCGTCGCCGTGAACCTAGCTGCTTGGCTTAGCCTGATTTTAGACTGTAAGTCGTCACACTGTACCTGACAACATGCCATAACCTTGTTTCTGACTGAATGGCGTCTCACTGCACTGAACTTTGAGTCGTCACCCAGTTCCTGACTGTTTGTCTTCACATTGTCACTGACAATGTTGAAGTTGAGGTCATGTATCTGACAGCGAATCATTGCCTTTTTCCTGGTTTTATGTTGTCAACTTATTCCTGACTGCATGTCGTCCCCTTTTTTCTGAATATATTTCTTTACCTTGTTCTTGACTATAAATTGTCGCCCTTTTTTTCTTATAATAAGAATGGCCGTAGCCCTGTATAAGCATAAGAAAAATAATGTTAGATTGCTAACCTGTACCATAAACGTATTATAAGTAATATCCACAGTCCTTCAAATCCACATAATTTATTTGGTTCAATATTGGTTACTAGACCGGTCATTTTCTTATATTGCACATCCAAATTCTTGGTGTTTTCTGAATTAAGTACGCTGTTGTTAATGTCACTTCTTACTTTCGGATGGAAAAAAAATATATTTTTGATGAATTTTAAACAAAACAAATTGACCGTTTTAGAACAAATGGCATTGATTATTTTTTAATCTTAAAACTCCTAAAATCTTACTGATTAAATTTTAAGACAAAACAAGTGAACCGTTTTAGAAAAGATCAAGGTAATCGTGTATTATACGCCACTAACTCAAGTTAGCGCTGTGCAAAACTCGAGAACAAACCGGTTTCTTCGTTAGTTTCTTTCAGCTTAGCCTGAGACAAGACAAAGACAAGTGACAGAATAAACTGAAAATATATAATTTGGGCTATATATTTCCATATTAGGGGGTGGGGTAAAGTATTTGGACAGTTTGAAGTTAGGAATCAATTTTTACTTCATATGCAAAATAATTGTACCTAACACATTTTGCATGTAGAGCCACTATACCTTACCCCACCCCCTTAATGTGTAAATTTATACCCCAAATTTGTTTCTAGAGTAACGAAGAAACTAACGAAGAAAGCTGTTTGTTCTCGACTTTTACGCCGGGATCTGAAAGGAGCTTTTGATGAAGTTATAAGGTAATTTAGCATTCTTATTTTAATATATTTGTGGAAAATTTATAATGACGGAAATGTCGTTAAAGACTGCTTACAAATCCGTAATAAGTCTTCTTTGTGTTTGTTGAGTTGAGAGATCCCATCTAAGACAGTGTCAAATAACACAATTTAGGAGGTGTAAAATACGTCTTGAAAATATGGTGGGGGGAGGGGGGATCTGTCGTTCTTTTTCAAAGAAAACACAAATAAAGGCATTTTCAATGAAATTATAAAAAAAAATCTAGAGGGGGATTATGAGGCGGTTCCAAGAATATGCGGGGCAAGTTTAAACTGCTGGAAAGAATAAATCATTATTCAAAGTTTAATTTATTCAAAAGTTTCATTTATCCAAACAACACTAGCAATATAAATAGTTGATTTATCGAAATATAATCCTTGACGAGCCTCCCGTCTTGATTTTTCATTTCATCAAAATATCCTTCTCTTTTATTTCTGCTATCAACTTGAATCAACTTCTTTCAATGGTAAATCAATTAACTGTTTAAAACCTCAAACATGTCACTCCTCTGTTACTCACATAAACTTCCTCAAATTTATCATCCAAATATGCGGGGCAAGTTTAAACTTCTGGGAAGAATAAATCATTATTCAAAGTTTCATTTATTCAAAAAAAATGTATTTTTTCCACTTTTTGTTGAAATTATACCCGTTTTCTCTCTCTAGTATTTATAAGCTTATGCTATATTTCAATGTCTGGACTCCAGTTATATTTTAGCCTGATGAAGGGTTATAAAGCTCCGATATGAAATTCATGAAATAATGCATTCTCAATCTGACGGAATATTTTTTTTTGAAATAATACTCTGCAAGATATCCTTCCATATGTTCTTCTTTTCTACCATAAGTGGGGATGTTATTTCTCACTTTTCTCCATGTCCGTTCTATATTTTGGGTATGGGCTCCTGTTGTAGGGTCAACAAAATTTAGGTCATGATTGACACGCAAATGCTGAAAGCCATGGTTGGCAGAAATTAGAACCTGCTATCTTTATGTTTCTCTGACTCTTAAAGCTCATGGGACGTAGGGAAATACATTTTGCTACTTCCCTAATTTCCACGAATTGGGTAATTTTTTTCAATGAAAAGCGGTTTTATTTTACATTTATCGGATAAACATCAAATCTGGTATGTAAGAGCAATACATTTTTTCAGTCTATAAACAACTTTGCTTGAAAATGAGCTGTAATAATTGGAAAATCGATTTATTTAATGGAATACTTTAATTTGCCACAGACGATGCAATTTTAGAACTGTATTATAACCATGGCATGTTATTGAGGAGCAAAGATTGCTCAATTTGTGGCCGGACTTGCGTTAAATCTGGAATTTATTTCTGTTGCCAGAAAACCAGGCGTATATCCATTCGTGATGGCCGTGAGATTGAAAGAAGAAAGCGTAATTTTAGAAAATCTATCTATCATAAAACGTGGCTGGAACGCTCACGCCTCACTCTACAACAGAATTTTCGGTTTTTGATGCTGTGGCTTCAGACTAATGCTTCAAGGGAGGAATTGATATTCAATAACAGCCCACTGTGATTGACACGCAAATGCTGAAAGCCATAGTGGGCTAGGCAGTCATAGGCCCTCCAAAAGTCACTGATTATTGTTGTACCTGGCAGGATTCTGTCACGTATTATTCCCAACAGTGTAGCACTACTTCTATCTGGCACGGCAACCATGAATGAATTTCCTGTAGATCGCTCTATACCACCAAATACCCAAACACCATCGACAATTCGACCACGATTGTACTTACGCTTGCCAAATCTAATGAGAACAAAAAAAAATAATGACTAAGCATTTAAAGATTATTGAAGAATTTATAAAATTAAGATTTCTTCAAAAAAAAATTAAGAGTAACGAAATTCATTGGTTCTCATTTGAAAGTGAATTGACCGCATAAATAACAAAAAACTAGTTTTTTTTAACTGAAAGTAAGGAGCGACATTACTTAAAACGAAAACGAACAGAAATTATGTTTTCAATATCTAAAGGATAATTCTGTAACTCAAGTAAACTTTCCCCCAAAGTGGCCAGAGGGCCACTAATAGAAATCGTCAAATTCCTCATGGTGGATGGCAGTTCCCCTCCACGACTAAATCCACCAGACCACAGGTATAAAGAAAAAATGTAAGGAAAAAAAGTAAAAAATGATATAACCAAGGTAAGGATAAATAAAGTTATATAATCAAGGCGAGGATAAATAAGAAAAAGCAGGGAAAGAGAAGAAAAAAGAAACAAGGAAAAACTAAGAAATAAACAAATAATCAGCACTGGAAATATAGACCATTCATTCATAATCATGATAATAATATACGAAAATAATCAGTTTGCGAATCACTAAAAACACAATAAAAAATGTTCTCCATAGGGGGGGGGATTAGCCAACGAGACAAATCTGTAAAAAACTACGACAAAAGAAAATAAGCAAAATAGAGCCTAGGAACTTTTTGAATGGGAGTTCTATTGTATTTTCTAAGGGTTAAAACTAAATGGAGGATTAACAGCCCTCCCAAAGCCCATAATTCAAAAAAAAATTCTATTAAAACTTTGAAAGAGCTTTCTTGTTTCGCACTGTTGAGTTATTCAGTGCTTATTTGTTTGGGGATGTCAATCTCATCATAGTCATCAGGACAAGAGTAGTACTTTTGGGAATTCGTTCATTATTCACATATAGTATATATGTTGCTGATAAAGGTATGATTGTTTGAACTTCACTTTACAAAAACATGAAGGACATTCAGACAAGCCTTACAAAGAATGCTCAGGGAAGTGTTTAAATGAATATATGTGTATATATAGATTGTCAACAGGACTCAGCAATGACTGAATATATTAATTTAAAACTTTCAGAAAATGATAAGGGAGATGATTAAAAAGACAAAATTTGCGTGCAACCAATACAACTACAGCTACTGACACTACTACTGCTACAATTACTACACTACTTCATTTAAAATATTTAGGAGCAATTTGAACCAAATAAAAATACTATGTGCATTTACTTTGTAAAAGGACCGTATGTCAAGAATTCATTTGGGTATTAAGTTAAAACTTTCGGAGAATATTTAAACGGGATGATTATCTGGACAAAAGACAATATATGCACTGATGATAAATAAAACTGCTACTGCTATATTTACTACTACTATTTCAACTTCTTCGACAACTAATCCTATTTCAACTACTAGTAAGGCTGAAAGTATTACGATAAGAAGTACAAGAATACTCAGGTTATAAATAGGACATATCAGCAATGTCAGAACAATGGCTAATTGTATTAAGTTGACACTTTAAGGACTTGACGAGAGGGCTTTTAGACTGACCCAAAAGAAATCCGTTCAAAAACTGCTGCTACTAGCATTACCACTATTGTTATTAATACTACTACTAGCAATACTAATAATAATGGGGTTAAAATGGGTGAAACCAATGTGCCCGGTGCTGACGACATGCAGTCAAGTGCAGGACGACAACCTGTATTCAGGTATAGGGTAACGACATGTAGTCAGCAATTGAACGTTGACATATTTATCTTTGAATTTGAGTGAGGATATAAAACCTTGATGAAGCGTTATTTAGTGTCGGAGTTCTGGATTGGACATTGATTGACTAGAATCTTCTTGAGGCGTAAAGGGGTCTGGATAAACAAAAATTACCAGTTGTCACAGGGGAGACGATACTACTATCAAATGTAAAAATCTGATTTTTTAAGGTAGATTAGCTGATTGTGCAGATCATTGCAAAATGCATGCTAAATTACTTTTATCTGGGCTAAAATATGGGTCGGCAGCGATTAGGGTAGTCATTGAAATGTTGGTGTTTGCTTAATAGCTTCAGAATTGATAAACTGATTTGTGGCTTTTCTTTATCTAACCATTTTATTCGTATTTTTCATGATTTTTTTCTGCTTGAGATACGATAAATATTATTTTTTTAAATGACTTTCAACTTCAATTATGTTCTTACCACTGGCAATGCATTCCATGCCCTTATCAATGAGCAAATCTTGCTTATATGGCCAAGGCAAAACAAGAACTCCAGATTGATCAGAATGTTCCAGTCGCCTACAGATCTGGTCTACACAGTATGTTGGATTGTTTTCTGCCACCTGAAAAATATACAAGAAGAGTTTACACCGAATTTAATTCCAGAAGTAAGGTTGGAAGGGAAGCTTGTCAAGATCGGCATTAATAACAAGAGGGTTATTAGAACTTCTCAGGTGGAGGAACAAAGGATGAATTATGGTCAAACCGGCGACTAAAAAGAGGTTGAAAAAATTGAAGGGGAATAGTCACGTTAAAATCGGGTGGGTTTTTCAACAGCAAATCCACCTCACAGCCATTGTTCTACATCATTTTCATTGTAGGACAGCACTGAAACCAGATTTGTAATTACTGTAGCTCCCCAAAAGGACATCTGGCCCCATGGACTGACGTAGCCTAGATAAGCAGTGGCTATCACGAGAAACAACAGAATGATCACTGTCATTCATGTCTCAAAGTAGTGGAAGAACCCATGATATATCCCTCCACCAATGTGAAAAAAAAAATTAAAAAAAGATGCCCCATCGCCATGGACAGTTTAAAGAAAACAGTCATAACTAATGTTTCGATAAATATGAGCAACTCTCAAAAATGCTAAATCAACTCTCTCCGTGCAATACATCGCTTAAAAAAAGGCCAGTGACGATCTGAATCATCAGACAGGGGCTTAGGAGGGATACAAAGTTTCATCAAATAGAAATATTGGCTGGTAGAGGTAGGTAGAGAGAGCGGATTTGATAGTTTGGAGGGTAGATTATCTTGTGTAAAAATAGCGTTGCAATTCTTTAAAGTTGGTAAGTTACTAAACTATTGATCGGAAGGGCTTCTTATTTCTGTTCAAAAAATTAATAGCCAGTAATAGGGCCAGAAATAGATATACTAACACGCACGAATAGGCTAAGAGGGTAAGAAAACTAACATTTAAATTGATCACTATTTAGTCGTTAATGCCTCGATGCCCTGTTGGAGGGTCTACAGATACATCAACCCTAGTTAAAATTGATAACGATATAACGATTGCAGGAAGGGCCCAGAGGAGGAAGGTTAATTTAATAGCAAACTTCTAATTATCTCTTGGTAAAAAACATAAATGAAGATCACTAGGATCCCTCCTTGAAAAATCTTCAAAAGAAATCATTCTCAAGTGATATACAAACTAAGAGAGTATGATCGAAAAGCGACAAGGTGAATGCAAATGCTAGAGAGTAATTGGGTAGGAGCATGTGTACAGAGATGACAACGATGAATAGGATATCAAATGCTAGTTTAATAAAAATATTATCTTTGGAAGTTAAAAATGTTATTAGCTCAATTAAAGACTGAAAGATTCTTATAAATTCGGCGTACAAGACCCAATATTGTTTTTTAATTACACAGGTAATTATAATAACTTACCTTTACACTGCTCCTAGGATTTACTTATTCTCTCCTCAAGAAGTAATAAATAAGGATAAAGATCTTCCAGAGCCATTGCTGACGCATAGGGCGTCGAATCGACGTTTCAGTTGCTGGGTGTTTTTTACGGGGACAAGTAGCAAGCTTGTCGCCCAACCTTGCTGCGGCGGGGATCGAACCCTGGGCCCCATATTCCCAAGGAAGAACATCAATCCACTGTACTACAACAGGTCCTCAAGAAGTAAACATCTTTTATTGACCCCGCAATGATTAGAATTCCTTATTCTTTTAATATTTAGACTGCTGATGTACTCAAAGTATATAATAATAATTAACACATTTTTTTTCTTCGGTATCTTATTTGGTGAAGGAGCGTTAGATTATCAGTCTCAGTATGTTTAGTACGTTCATCAAGATAAAACCAAAAACAGTTTTTAAATGATTAAGTGTTTTTTTCTTACAAAATGATTTCTGTCTAACTTTTCACAAGTCTCCGACAGCGCAAATTTTTAGAGCGCTTGACTCGGAAAAGAAAGGTCTTTGGTTCAATTTTGGAAGTCTGCAACATTTTTTATGAATTTTAAGATAGCCATTTTGTTCAGCATAGTAAAAAAATCTAACAACTATATCGTTGAGGACGACTTAATCCCTCAGAGTCCTCGGGGAAAGTGCTGCAAGGTCGAAATTTGGACCATTGTTTACATATAGTATTGGTTATTCGAATGTATACAGTCGTTTTAGAAGGAATATTTCTAATGTTGGTGGTTTTGGGGGTTTTTTTTGGCGGTTACGAGGGAGGATCTATTCATTGAGGAATTTTTACAGGGGAAGAGAATTTCCATCACTTGAGCTCTGGATTTTCCAGCATTATTTAAAAAAATTAATGAAAAATTTGAACTTTAGTATAAAGAGCGAGGTATTGACGGGGGGGGACCCACCTCGTATAAGTAAGAAAAATATACAAACATAGAAGTTTGCAATTTGATTCACTCGCATATGCAAAAAAAAACATAAACGATTTTCAAACGCGCAGGCGGATCTTTGATAAGCACTGAGGGAGTCAACAAGAGCATAACTGGGGATTTATTTTAAGTCCCTTCTCTAAAATCATTGCATGCAATAAGCCTTTTCTCTGTTCATCAAAATTATTATTGAAGTATCTCTTGTTGCTTGAAACTGTATCTTTTAGAGATGTCACATTTTTTAACTCTCTTTGGTTATAATCAATCCAATCTTTTCCATGTTCAATTGTTCTATTTTTAAATAACTCTAGTAGAGGTTTCAGCATAGTCTTATACATGGAAGAAGCTTCATCTTTATTGTATTTTATAGACGTATCACATTTTTGCATTATGTATCTTCTATTAATACTTCTATTAAACTGATATTTCTCTTATTCGTTTCAAAATTGTTTTCAGGAATCTTATTAACTTTAAAAATCCATGTTAATTTGTCTTTTTTGTTCTTTTTTTCTGATGTTCTAATGTCAACTTTTGTCTTTCTCTACTTTCTTGGTTTCTACTTATTTCTATTATTATAACTACTACCAAGTTGTTTTTTTCTTTTTCTTTTTTACTGTATGTTAGTGTTTATTCTTCCTCATCTTCATTTCATATTTATTGTTTGATTTAGGGTATTATTTATGGTTCTTTTAGCGCTCTATTACTGTGTTGTATGGCCCATAACAAACATATAATAGTGACATATAATAGTAATAGTGAATAAATGAATTAATGAATAAGGTAAAAAAATAATAGAAATTAACTGAAAATACTTACATTCCTGAAATAATCCACCTCATCTTCAGTCATCTTTATTTTTGGATTCACATCTGCCAGGCAACAAGCGCAGCACAAAGTGCTCAGATAATAGCCCAAAGAAATGGGAAATTGTTTGAATAATATCTATCAGGAAAAAAATCATGGCTTAGTGTTTAAAGATTATTTAAGGGTTTATATAATTAGCCATTGTAGCATCTAACTCATCCTTGGAAACATTGGATTTTACGTTAGACTTTGCTGAGCACCAAGTGCACTTGACCAACCCCCTAATTTTGTTCAGCCCATAGGCAATATCAATTGGAAACGAACTGAACAAAATCTAATGAGAACAAAAAAATAATGACTAAGCATTTAAAGATTATTGACGAATTTATAAAATTAAGATTTCTTCAAAAAAAAATTATGAGTAACGAAATTCATTGGTTCTCTTTTGAAAGTGAATTGACCGCATAAATAACAAAAAAACTAGTTTTTTTTTTAACTGAAAGTAAGGAGCGACATTACTTAAAACGAAAACGAACAGAAATTATATTTTCAATATCTAAAGGATAATTTTGTAATTCAAGTAAACTTTCCCCCAAAGTGGCCGGAGGGCCACTAATAGAAATCGCCAAATTACTCATGGTGGATGGCAGTTCCCCTCCACGACTAAATCCACCAGACCACAGGTATAAAGAAAAAATGTGAGGAAAAAAAAGTAAAAAATAATATAACCAAGGTAAGGATAAATAAAATTATATAATCAAGGTGAGGATAAATAAGAAAAAGCAGGGAAAGAGAAGAAAAAAGAAACAAGGAAAAACTAAGAAATAAACAAATAATCAGCACTGGAAATATAGACCATTCATTCATAATCATGATAATAATATACGAAAATAATCAGTTTGCGAATCACTAAAAACACAATAAAAAATGTTCTCCATAGGGGGGGGGGGAGTAGCCAACGAGACAAATCAGAAAAAACCAACGACAAAAGAAAATAAGCAAAATACGGCCTAGGAGCTTTTTGAATGGGAGTTATATTGTATTTTCTAAGGGTTAAAACTAAATGGCAGATTAACAGCCCTCCCAAAGCCCATAATTCCAAAAAAACATTCTATTAAAACTTTGAAAGAACTTTCTTGTTTCGCACTGTTGAATTATTCAGTGCTTATTACCAATCAAACTGAACTTATGAACTAACCAAAAAAATCTCAAGAGAAGAGAAGTTGAAATCTGTATCGTGTATATAATACCCAGTGAGAAGTGAGCCAAGCAGCTTCTCTTGAGTATGTGTTAAATCAATGCCCTAAGAGGAATTCTCTAGTTTTGTTTTGTGTCCATACAAAGTGAAGAGAAGCATTCTAGCACCTTCTCTTGGAGAAGTTAGTAACAGTGCTAGCAGTTGGGTCTCCACTGCCAGTAAGTGATAAGAATCTTCTTCTAAGGAAGAAGGATGGTGTAATATCATGCATGTTAAGTGATGATATGCCTGCTTGCTGTTGCTATATAATGCCTTTTGTTCCAGATATCTGGGTTTAAATAAATCATAGCATTGGTAACACACTACACATGGCATACCAGAAAACTGAGAAAAATATGATTTTGTCAAATTAAAAACTCAGAACATAAAATTTTTACCAAAAAAGTCCATGTAAACTGTTTATAATTGCTTCACTTTGGATTTTGAAATCTGGTGTGGGAATCTTTCAGTGAAGATTAAATTTTACCAATTTTCAATTTTTGGCTTTCTAGAAAGTAAAATACACACAGTTTGTGCGTATCTGGTAACATTGTCTCTGAAATCCTTGTTTTTATTTAATTTTTGGTAAATATATCACAGTTCATATAATTGACTTACCAATAAAGTGAACACACTACTCAATCCCTTTGTTATGTTCTTTACAACTATAATAATTACTTCTATCATTTACCTTTTGAGAAAGAACTATTGACAAGAAACATTAAAAAAAAAAATGGTAAAATACTAGTTTAGTAACTTTTGGCTATCTTGGAAAGGGGTTAGGTTAGGGAAATGAAACTTTAAGGGATGGGTCTAAAGGCTAAAGTATGTCCTGGGAAGATATTTGAAGATATTTTGAAAGATATCTCCCTCTAGAGGGTTCTCACCTTTGATGACCTTTTCACCTTTGATTGCAATTCTATATGTGTAAATACAAGAATATTTGGGCTGGAATAACTCCATAATGGTGAGTTTGCGGCAGTTTTGCAAGGGATAAAAGATGCTCAAAAAGTCAAAAAGTATCTATTAACAATAGTTTCATGACCCTAAACAATTGTTCAGGTAATGGAACATTGACCAAACAATTCCTAAGCTTTAAAAAAAAAACACTAATATGGCTTAGAATTCTACTCAAATAACAGGAATTGCATTTTGAGAACTAAAGCCAGAGAAAAAGCAACTTGTAACTGAAAATTAAGGTGATAAGTTGCTTTGTCAAAATTTCAATAGGTATAGGCTAGACCTGTCATATAGGTAAATTTCAGGACCCTCTAGAGGGAGAAAGAGTGGAGATGGGTACTTTAAAATACCTTACCAAGATATACTTTAGCCTGTAGACCCATCCCTAACAGTTTCAGTTTCCTAACCTAACCTGTTTCCAAGATAGCCTAGTCACTAAACTAGAATTTTGCCAAAACTATTCTGTGGCTTACTTTACAACTTGCATGATATCCTAACAGCAGGCTATCTAAGCAATTATGAATACAGCTCTACTAGCCTACATTATCCCTAGCCCCTAGATGCTCAAATATATGGTTCATTTTATATATTTCCCATGCACCTCTCTTGATTTAACCTGCAAATTGAATCAACTGTGACAAAACAAGAACCAGAAAACCAAGACTGAAAATAGGGGGACAGCAACTGAAATAAGGAGCCTATAATATATTAATTATTTACATATAAAGAATTTAGATCAGGAAACGCATTTTTAAAATAAAATCTCACATGGGAAAGGATTTAGCCAACGCAATATAGGCTAAAAGTTTAAACGGTAAAATTCTAGTCCATTGACTTCTTGCTATCTTGGAAAGTTGTAGGGCTAGAGAATTGAAACTTTCAGGGATGTGTCTACAGGCTAAAGTATATCCCGGGAAGTTATTTTGAGATCCCTAACTATACCCCTTCCCCCTCCTCTATATAACGCAGTTTTTCGTGCATTACAGCTTATATTTTGGTCAAATTTGATCCTATATTACTATTAAAAGTGTAAATCCTTGCTTACCTTAGGAAAATTCAACTTTTCACTGTTTTTTAAGCTACTATATTCCATAATTAGTTCACCTGCATTGAAAAACAATTATTACCTTTTATGGTATAGTTTAAAATTGAATGCAGGCATTTAAACGCATCCCCTGTTTGAAACTCTTATCTTTAAAAGGCTTTTGACAGGGGTAATACATATAAGACTTTGAACTTTTAAGGGGCTTCTCACACAAAATTATGATTTGTTGCTACAATTGCGTAAGGTTTATGTTATATGTGTCAATAAAATTTATTTTATAAATCATAACAGCATAGAGAAAGTCAATTTCTTCAAGAAGGCCCAATAATGATTCTTAGAAACCTGAAGAGAGGCGAAACAGAAATTTAGTGGGAAAAATAGCAAAAGTCCTAAATACATGATTGACGTAACTGTAACGGATACGCTCTCTTTGGGTGAGTTTTTTTTTTGGGGGGGGGGGTTAATTTGAAAAAAATATAAAGATGTATTTGTAACTTACGAATGGGTGATCAGATCTTAATGAAGTTTGATATTTAGAAGGATCTTGTGCTTCAGAGCTCTTATTTTAAATCCCAACCAGATCCAGTGACATTGAGGGGAGTTGGATGAGGAAACCAGAAATCTTGGAAGACGTGAAAATTGAGGTATCTTTATCTTCGAAATGGGTGGTCGGATCTTAATGAAACTTGATATAATCATATCTGTATGTGAATATATCTGTAAATATATCTGTATTGATCATATGTCTGAGATGCTTAATATAGATGCTTATACAGAAATTACTCTGTATATGAAAGGGGTTTTTCCTCCTCATCGCCCCGCTTTTTACGCTAAAGTTTGACACTTTCTGTTAACTTTACTTTTTAAAATGGTAAAAAACTTTAGCGTAAAGAGCGGGGTGTTAGGAGGAAAAGGCCCTTTCATATACGGAGTAACTTCTGTTCATTTTAAGTGTTAATGTTGCTCCTTACTTTCAGTTAAAAACACTTGTTTTTTTTAATTTATACCATAGTTTTATAAATATATATTTAAAATTATCAAAATAAGCCCTTAATAAACATTAATTACAACACAGCTATCCAGAAAAGAAGTTTTACAAAGGAAAGTAAAGGACCATATTAAACTTAAGACAAGCTTCAACACATTCCTATAATATTTAAAGCTCAATGTTTTGTGAGAAACCAGGAAAGGAAAATATATAATTAATGAAAAAAATCAAATAGTTGAGAAAATGAGAATTTTGTCAGCCAGTAGCAAAATATGAAGACGAAAATCAAGCAAATATTTCGACAAGGACCTCTGAATAATGGAAGTGTTTTCAAACAAAATGAAGTGGTGACTGTTATTGTGCACGTGTTGGGCCAAGGCAGAATCAAAATTCTCGGGCCTTGGGTGCAAACTATGACTTCGTTGATTGAAAATTTGTGTTTCAACAATCCCTTCTCCCAATTGTTGGCGTTTTACCAATATAGAAGATTTAGAAATGTTACACACCCCTTAAATTTTGAAAACTGGTATTTTTCACATTTCTAAATCTCTTTCATAGGGTGGTATCCAGGAAATTTTCAAGGGGGAAGGGGTATTAATCATTTTTTTGAGGAATCTTTATAAAACAAAAACTATGAAACGCATGAAAGACTTGTTTATATTCGTTTCGCTACGTTTTTACGAGTCAGAGAAAGGGTACATACCCTTTAGCCCTCCTGGATACGGCTTGCATTTTAATATCTGTCTCCCTCCCAAACTAGCCAACATATTTTTAAGGTTAATACCAATTTCACTATTTTAGGTCAAATCCCTGTACTTTTACAATTCCAAACATTCGCATATAAGGGCTTTAAAACTCTACAGTGGGGTTCTATTATTGTTTTGAAGTTAGGTAGCGAGGGAGATGCCTCAACGGGTGTATTTTAATGCCAAAACATCCCAACTGTATACGAGCCTTTTATAAATTAGTTCTAAGGGAGATACAAGAGGAAGGTGAAGGTAAAAATTGATATGAATTTCCAGGGTCGCGTCCAAGACTTTGGTATGGGAGGTTATTTTTTGGTGGGAGGAAAAAAAACTTAGAAAAAAGAAAAAATGCGAAATTGATATTTAATCTTTCTTGCTTTCTAGAAATATTTTTGGTCTACGCTGTTATTATGAGAGTAAGAGTTCATTAAACCCCAAAATCAGCAGAATTCATTCTGTATAGGAGGGGGACTGCCCCTGTCTCGACCTCACTTCTGCCTCGTGCTTTTAGAAACTTCGGAGGCTGAATTTTTGACCAGAAATTAAGTTCTAGTCCTTTCCTGTGTCAAAAGTGACTGAAAACCAACCGGCCGCAGGAGGGGTAATGGCGGGTATTTTCCATGGGGGGATTTTTCAGGGGAGGGGAGATTTTCAGATAGTGACAGGGCGGAGACATAAAGCATAAATAAACATAAAAAATTATAATTAAAACTGGCTTTAATGGTTTGTGATGTCCGATTTTCTTTGGTCTTGTGACCAAAAAAGATAAGCTTTTTTGTAAATCTTCTTGACAGGCTTTTATATCATGGTTTTAAAAAAAAACAATTCCAACAAGGTTGAACATGTAAAGGTCCTAACTTGCATTTAGCCCAATTAGATTGCCTTATATTTGTAGAATACCGAAAAACTGAGTACGGTGGTTCAGTTGCATGAGGGTTCAGTTGCAAGGGGGTTCAGCTGCATGGGGGCCAGAGGGTTCACTTGCACAATAGTTCAGTTGCACGGGGGTTCAGTTACACGGGGTTCAGTTGCACGAGGTTCAGTTACACGGGGCTCAGTTACACGGAGGTTCAATTGTACGTGAGTTCAGTTGCAAGGGCATTCAGTTACAAGGGTATTCAGTTACATGGGGTTCAGTTGCACGGGGTTTCGGTTGCACGTGGGTTCAGTTGCAAGGGCGTTCAGTTACAGGGTTGTTCAGTTACACGCACACCGTTTATCTCACTATGTCTAAACTAATTATCTCCATTAGCAGACTGAGAACTTGAGTATGGTCGTTATGACACGTAATTAAGTGATTAAGCATGACGGAACAAGAGCCACAAGGTCCAAACCGGCAGTGCTGATCTCCGTTTCGTGGCCCTTCAGCCAAGAAGTGCAAAGGGGGTTGGGGCCAGCCATCCTGTTCTTTCGCAAACCCTTCCTGCTTACATTCCCCAGATGTCTCCAGGGACCCATTTAGAGATGGGTCGACTCTGGTTCAGCTTACAGAGTCGCCACTGACCCTTATCCCGAACCCGTGTCCTTTGGGCAGAGAATTCTCAAACCAACGCATCACCCACTTATCCAGGACAGCTACCTTGAATAGACTTAATTAAAGTAGTTAAATCAAAATAATTACTGATACTTAAATAATTTTAATGACAAATTATTAAGAGTCAAAAATAAAATATTAATTAATAATCCAAAGAATTCCGTTAATAGGCTACATGAAATTGTTTTTAAATTTGGCCTGGGAATTTTGTGGGCAACGCACTAATCAAGATTTTGCCCCGGACGAAAGAGATGCCAGAACCACCGCTGGGTGGCTTTGATTTGTTTCTTAGAGATTTTCAGTGTTTTTTTTTTTTATTTCGATAGTAGCATTGTACGTTGAAAAAAAATTGTGAATTCTTGATTATTCTGGTTTCCATAGTTTTGAATTTATCCTATTTATCCGTAGCGCGAGAACTGTTCATAAAAAAATTCACTGCAAGTAAAGAAGCTTTGAAAGCACTACATAACCATACTCTAACGATTTAAGTAAGAACCGAGTTAATTTGCTAATTGATCTTGAGAAAAAATTTAAATACTTTTTGAAGACACTTTCTCTTCCTACGATAAATTTATGAAAATCATAATGCCCGGAAACATTTTCTACGAAACTAAAAAAAAAAAAATGAAGCAATCCAAAGAATGCACTGGCTTAATTCAACATATAGCGTTCCCACTTCTGATTTTCCATTTTTTACGGTAATAACAGTATATGAGTATTCCCAATACAACTTGCCCTTACCTTTCTAGCCTTGCCCAAATATGCCGTAACCCAATAAATTTCTAGCCTTGCCCATGCATTTATTGATTCTCGATTTTGTCACCGTCGATTCATTTTACAGGTAAACCGGTTTTAACAAGGGTGACGCTATTAGAGGTATCTAAACCGTATCTAAAATAAAATGGAAAGGTATCAAACAGTTCGTGATAACAGACTGTAAGTAAGTAGCAACCCGGCTAAATTGTAATCGAAACTATAATAAACAGAATTTTGATACCAATAGATATATCAAAAGAATTGGCTTATTATGCTGCTTCCAAATATATCAGTTTCGACGAATTTAGTTTTACTCATCAAAGGCTACAACCCTGAGAAATTTGTATGATTCTCGATAAAAAAGGGGACACAACCTAGAAGTCGTAGAATACTAATTAAAACCACACCATCAGCTTCAGCGCATCAGAGAACCCCCAAAGTCGAGGTTTCAAGCTCCTATCTGCACAAAATGTGGAATTTTTTTGCCAAAAGATAGATGACGGATGCGTGTTTATTTGTGTTTGCTGTTTGTTTGATAGGCTACTTGTGTCTCTTAGCCACAACACCCAAGAAGTGAAGCTAGGTTAACCATAATGAAACAATTCTTGCTTCATAATATGTAGAATAACTGTAGCTGACATTTTTCATATACCTCCGCTATAATTCCCCCCCCCGCCCTTGCTGTGCAAATATATAGCCAAAATTATATACTACACGGCGAGGTGTTAAGGGTAGTCATCCGGGGTAAATTTTCACCAGGATTAGATTGTCTAAAGGATATATCTGTGGGGAGAATTTTTCCTTGGACGTGGAGCCAGATTTCCTGGTTTTAATTACAAATGATCCGAAATTTAAACAAAAAACAAAAGAACAAAAAAAATGCATCGAGTGGCATGATTACTTTATTCGTAGGACATAAATGTTGACTGTTCAATATTCAACCAACATTCAATAAGGGTTTTCTCATAAATAAAAAAAAAATGAAATACTTAAAATGTACTCTGTGAACATTTGCACGTGCCGGATCATAAAGCCGGATAATAATTTAGCCAAATAGAACAAGCAGATTAGAATGCACCATAGATTTATGGGTAAACGGGTTGAAATAGGAGTAAATCATGGCAAAATGTATGGCATACAGGCTATAATTTACGCTATGTATTTGCACATTAGGGAAAGGAGGGGGTGATTGGGGGTTAAGCTTTTTCTATGGTTGGTTGTGCTTGGGAAAATATATTGGCAAGATTCTACTTTGCTACTTTTTGCTATCTTGAAGGGGGTTGGGTTGGGAAAGTGAAATTTTCAGTAATGAATCCCTGGCGAAAAACATGTTCTGGGAAGGTATTACTAAGCCTCTATGTTAAACTGTTGCAATTTCTAAGTTTTAGAAAGTTGCCCACTTGACAAGTCTATTGTTTATTGAAATTTTGGCAAAACAACATTTTAACTTACTTTTCAGTTATCACTTTAATCTTTTCTGGTCATATTTCTGAAAATCCAATTCCTGTTATATGGGTATAATTTTAAGCCATATCAATGAGCTTTTTCAAAAATTTAGGAAATGTTTTTGTAGATCTTTGAAACCTCGTAAATTGTGATTGGGCGAAGTTGTGAAGCTGACAACAGTTTTGTTGTGACATCAAAACTTAAAACGCACAGAAATTACTTCGTATATGAAAGAGGCTGCTTCCTCATCAACGCCCCGCTCTTTACGCTAAAGTTTGACTCTTTCTCTCAATTCTTCTTTCTAAAACAGTAAAAAACTTTAGCGTAAAGAGCGGGGCGTTGATGAGGAAGCAGCCTCTTTCATATACGAAGTAATTTCTGTGCGTTTTAAGTTTTGATGTCACTCCTTACTTTCAGTTGAAAAAACTTGTTTTTTTTTATTTAATTTCTGAACGTTTTTGAATCAATGCATGTTTTGATTTTGGCTCTCCGCAGAGGAATAATCAAAACGAAATTTGCATTTTTTTTTTTTGGCTCAATGGCTTTCTCATAATTTTGATCGAATGATTTTGAGAAAAAAAGAGCGGGGGACGAAGCCTAGTTGCCCCCCGATTTTTTGGTTAATTAAAAAGGCAACTAGAACTTTTAATTTTTTACGAATCTTTTTATTGGTAAAAGATTTACGTAACTTATAAATTAGCTTACGTAAAGAACTTTTGTATTCTCATGTTTTTATTACATATATGAGGGGATTCGCCCCATCGTCAGTACCTCGCTCTTTACACTAAAGCTTAAATTTTATCCCAATTCATTAAGAATGACCCCCTGAATCACAAAAGCCGTAGAATAAGTATTATTTCGGTAATTGAAATTACCGAAAATACTTTAGCGTAAAGAGCGAGGTATTAGAAGGAGGTGAGCCCCTCATATGGGTAATAATTTCTGTTTGTTTTAAGTTTTATTGCTGTTCCTTACTTCCAGCTGAAAAAGCTTTTTCACTTTTATTTTTTAATTGTTTTTTTTAAATATTTCTAGTAAATCCTGCTCTCCCTTCATGGAAATTTTCTTCTCCCATTACAAATTCTCGAAGGAAAGTTCCCCCACCATATCCCCCTCTTCTCAACCCCTCCCCCAAACCAAAAATATCCTCCTGAAAACGCCTGTATACTTCCCAATAACCATTACTATATGTAAGCACAGGTCAAAGTTTGTAACGTGTTGCCCCTCCCAAGGGGACTGTAGGGGAGTAAGTCGTCCCCAAAGACATAGTTATAAGGTTTTTCAACTACGCTGAATAAAATGGCTATCTCAGAATTTTGATCCGTTGACTTTGGGAAAATAATTAGCGTGGGAGGGGGCCTAGGTGCCCTCCAATTTTTTTGGTCACTTAAAAAGGGCACTAGAACTTTTCATTTCCGTTAGAATGAACCCTCTTGCAACATTCTAGGACAACTGAGTCGATACGATCACCCCTGGGAAAAAAAAAAAAAAAAAAAAAACAAAAAAACAAATAAACACGCATCCGTGATCTGCCTTCTGGCAAAAAATGCAAAATTCCACATTTTTGTAGATAGGAGCTCGAAACTTCTACAGTAGGGTTCTCTGATACGCTGAATCTGATGGTGTGATTTTCGTTAAGATTCTATGACTTTTAGGGGGCGTTTCCCCCTATTTTCTAAAATAACGCAAATTTTCTCAGGCTCGTAACTTTTGATGGGTAAGACTAAACTCCTTACTACAGTTCGTTACGACGAACTGTTTGATACTACCAAGGTAACTGAAGCTCCCAACCTGATCAATCTTTTCGTTACCTAATGTCACCAGTTCATCTTCACTTATTCCTAGCCTTAGTGACTTAGTCTTCTTAACATTAATTTTCAAGCCTATTTTAGCACCCTGAACTCGTAAAACCTCAAAAAATTCATTCATTTTGCTCACACTTTCATCTAATATGCTTAAATCATCAGCATAATCTAAGTCCAGGAGCGTTCTTCCTCCCCATTTGATTCCACGGTCTCCAATTGCCTTTCCTGTGCTCCGTAAGACGAAGTCCATCAAAATGATCCATATAAAGGGGGATAGAACACAACCCTGCTTAACTCCTGATTTAATACAAAACCAGTTGCTAACCTCATTTCCTACCTTAACCGCAGCAGTATTATTCTCGTACATAGCGCAAATCACTTTAATGTATTTTTCTGGTATACGATATAACGATAAGACCTTTGTTAACGCTGTTCTATCAACAGAATCGAATGCTTGCTCATAATCGATAAAACTAAGGACCAAAAGTGTTTGACAGCGAAGAGACTTCTCAATTATTAACCTAAGAGTGAAAACATGGTCGACACATCCTCTACCTTTTCTAAAACCGCATTGTTCTTCCCTTAAAACTTTGTCTACAGCAAGTCTCAGTCTAAAAAGTATCATATTACTCAGTAATTTGCTACCTACAGAGACCAGACTAATGCCTCGATAATTAGGACACTCACTCTTGTCACCTTTCTTATACAGTGGTTTAATTAAGGTTTTCCTAAAATCATTGGGTACTTTTCCTTTATCAAAAAGTTCAATGTGCTTAAAAATAAGGGAATACCTTTTAATAATGTTTTGGTTTGCTGCATCTTCTATGAGTGAACTGCAGTGGCATAACTTCGACTAAATCCTGGAAGGGGGCAAGTATGGAGCCTATTTTCCCAAATTAATTGAAAATCACAGTGAAAACTAAAAAATGAGCCATATAGTACCATACAAGCAAAGACACTAATGAAAACTGACCTGTTTTTCTGGATACTTGAAATATACAGGATTATTAGTTTTGACAAGTTTTTTGCGCAACCTAAATTTCAATTAAGGAGGGTGCAAACTTGGGTCTGGAGGGGACAGTTTCCCCCTGCCCCACAGCTAATTACGCCCCTGGGGAACTGTTATACTTAAATTTATACAAACATTCTAGACTTTCTTAGGGATTTATCATTTCGAACTTGTTAAGATATTTTTCACCACTTTATAATGTAGTGGTGCCAATCAATGGAAACATGGCGGAAAAACCCCAAAAAGGGTTTTTGATGAAAATGTACTAATTCTAATTAATGTACTGATTCTGTAATAATATCTAATTCTAGCTACAATTTCATTCATCCCTCTTCTAATTGGCAATACCAGGCTAACTTTAGAGAACACCATGTCCTCAATGATTCAATGCAGATAGTGACGTATTTATTCAGTTTTATTTTAATACATTTAATTGCTTATTTATTTTTTGAGAAGCATCAAGCTTTGAACCCGTTTCAAACAGTTCGTGGTAACGAACTGTAGTAAGGAGTGACCCGGCTCAATAGTAACCAAAACTCAAAAAAATGGAATTTTGATACCAATAGCTACATCAAAAGAATCGCATTTTAATGCTGGTTTTAAATATATAAGTTTCATCAAGTTTAGTCTTACCCATCAAAAGTTACGAGCCTGAGAAAATTTGCGTAATTTAAGAAAATAGAGAGAAACACCCCCTAAAAGTCATGGAATCTTAACGAAAATCACACCATCAGATTCAGCGTATCAGAGAACCCTACTGTACAAGTTTCGAGCTCCTATCTACAAAAATGTGGAATTTTGCATTTTTTGCCACAAGGCAGATCACGGATGCGTGTTTATTTGTTGTTTTTTTTTCCCCAGGGGTGATCGTATCGACCCAGTTGTCCTAGAGTGTTGCAAGAGGGCTCATTCTAACGGAAATAAAAAGTTCTAGTGCCCTTTTTAAGTGACCAAAAAAATTGGAGGGCACCTAGGCCCCCTCCCATGCTAATTATTTTCCCAAAGTCAACGGATCAAAATTCTGAGATAGCCATTTTATTCAGTGTAGTCGAAAAACCTTATAACTATGTCTTTGGGGACGAATTACTCCCCCACAGTCCCCGTGGGAGGGGCAACAAGTTACAAACTTTGACCTGTGCTTACATATAGTAATGGTTATTGGGAAGTATACAGGCGTTTTCAGGAGGATTTTTTGGTTGGGGGAGGGGTTGAGAAGAGAGGGATATGCTGGGGGAACTTTCCATCGAGAATTTGTCATGGGAGAAGAAAATTTCCATGAAGGGAGAGCAGGATTTAATAGCATTATTTAAAAAAAAAAAACAATTAAAAAATAAATGTGAAAAAGCTTTTTCAGCTGGAAGTAAGGAACAGCAATAAAACTTAAAACAAACAGAAATTATTACCCATATGAGGGGCTCACCTCCTTCTAATACCTCGCTCTTTACGCTAAAGTATTTTTAGTAATTTCAACTATTTATTCTACGGCTTTTGTGATTCAGGGGTCATTCTTAATGAATTGGGATAAAATTTAAGCTTTAGTGTAAAGAGCGAGGTACTGACGATGGGGCGAATCCCCTCATATATGTAATAAAAACATGAGAATACAAAAGTTCTTTATGTAAGCTAATTTATAAGTTACGTAAATCTTTTACCAATAAAAATATTCGTAAAAAATTAAAAGTTCTAGTTGCTTTTTTAATTAACCAAAAAATCGGAGGGCAACTAGGCTTTGTCCCCCGCTCTTTTTTTCTCAAAATCATTCGATCAAAATTACGAGAAAGCTATTTAGCAAAAAAAAAAAAATGCAAATTTTGTTTTGATTATTCCTCTGCGGAGAGCCAAAATCAAAACATGCATTGATTCAAAAACGTTCAGAAATTAAATAAAAAAAACAAGTTTTTTAACTGGAAGTAAGGAGCGACATTAAAACTTAAAACGCACAGAAATTACTTCGTATATGTAAGAGGCTGCTACCTCATCAACGCCCCACTCTTTACGCTAATTTTTTTTTACTGTTTAAAAAAGAAGAATTGAGAGAAAGAGTCGAACTTTAGCGTAAAGAACGGGGCGTTGATGAGGTAGCAGCCTCTTTCATATAAGAAGTAATTTCTGTGCGTTTTAAGTTTTAATGTCGCTCCTTACTTCCAGTTAAAAAAACTTGCTTTTTTTTTATTTAATTAGAAAAGAAATGAAAAAAAAACTAGATCGCCACAAAACCTACACGCAGGATTTTACCCTGGAGGTGGCATGCATTTAGGAGTGAAAAACAACTTCATAAACGAGGGACAGAAGAGGGGGGATAAAACTGAACTTCTCTTCATATTCGTCTGATTAACAAATATTTGCCAATTTTTTTTCTTAGCGAGAATCTGGTCGACGATTTTTTAAAGTAACGCAGATAAATTGATTCTAACTGTGGTGTAGGGTCATGTGGTGTGGTGTCTGAGCCCAGCCCATATTACATCGTACGTCCAAATTATGTCCAAATTACGTTCATGTCAGACTCTTTCGATTTATTTATATTTTAAAAAGTATGCAGGAAGCACGAAATTGGGTAATATAGAATTTATTTGCTCAGGCAGGAAGGATGGGGTACATGGAGGGGGGTGGTGTTCGTGATGAATAAGATAGCTACTAAGTCTTTTTTAGAACTCATTAAAACTACATTAAAACTTTCATTAAAACTACTACTACTAACAAGTCAACGCAGTACCAAGCCGCCTGAGGCCAACACAGCTGCGCACGCTCCTCCTCTATCCCAATGCAGGCGAGGGTGCTCCAGTTTCTATTATGGACCCCCAGGGACAAGGTCTCCTTTTGGTCCGTGCCTCCTATGGAGGTGCCCTACATATCTGTAGGATGTTCCCCTATCGCCACCTGGGGACACGCTGAGTGTCCCTGGGGAGGCCCCTAAAAAGTGGTAGACTCAGACATTTTTTGGGGGGAGGGGTAAATATCTATTATTATGAAATTATGAGGGGTTTTTACCCTCAGTGGCACCATTAACGAAAATACAGGGGACAGCGAGGATTTATATTCTACTTTTTAAAATGCAGAGACAAAAAAAAAGTATTTTTCAAAATCAATGGGGAGGGCACATTTGGTTTTCTTTCATTTTTTTTTTGTTCAGGGTCTTTTATTTTTCAAGATATATGGTGAAAGCACCCAAATTAGTGCTCCTGTTCACCCAAGGACGAATCTAGGGTACAAGAGGGATAGCCGACTTAGGGTGCCTGCTCTCAAGGTTTTTTAATCTGACCAAATGAAAAAACTTTACCAAATTAAAGTTAATTAAAACTATCTTATGAACAGGATGACGGAACAGTACTTGACAAACTTGAGTATAATCCACTTAGAACCAAATAGGCTACGATACAGCTTCGTAGCTTTCATAGGAAGGCCTTATGGAGACATTTGCTTCGAGAAAACTACTTTATGTTACGTTTATGTTATGTGTATTTTGTCACCAATAAAATGTTGTTATGTGGAATCTTGTAGTTTTTCTTGCACTTCGTTATACATATTAGGGTTTACATAAGAAAACAAGCGCTAAGAGCTCATATGGCACTTGTGACGAGGCCAGAAGAGCCAAGAGCTCATATGGTATGAGTACAACAAAATTCTAAGAATCCATAGATTGATATAAAAGGAAAATCAGAGGCTTAATGCCGGTCAGGATTTAAAATAAGAGCTCTGAGTCACGAGGTCCTTCTAAATATCAAAATTCATTAAAATCCGATCACCCACTCGTAAGTTATAAATACCTAATTTTTCTAATTTTTCCGAATTACTCCCCCCCCCCAACTCCACCAAAGAGAGCGGATCCGGACCGGTCAAAACAGTCACGTATCTTGGACATGTTTTAATTTTTCCTACCAAGTTTTATCCTGATCTCTCCACTTTTAGTGGTTTCCAAGATTTCCGGTCCCTCCCCCAACTCCCCCCCCCCAATGACGCTGGATCCAGTCGGGATTGAAAATAAAAGATCCTTCTGAGTTACGAGGTCCTTCTAAATATGAAAATTCATTAAGATCCGATCACTCCTTCGCAAGTTAAAAATACCTCATTTTTTCTAATTTTTCAGAATTAATCCTCCCCCCCCTCCCAACTTCCCCAAATAGAGTGGATCCGTTCCAATTACTTCAATCACTTGTCTAGGACTTCTGCTTATTTTTCCCACCAATTTTCATCCCGGTGCCTCCACTCTAAGCGTTTTCCAAGATTTTAGGTTCCCCCCCTCCCCAATGTCACCAGATCCGGAGCGGATCCGGTTATGTCATTTATGTATCATGGACATGCTACCCGTTACGTCTAAATAAACTTGACACCACTTGTAAATTTTTTGTCGATGTTAGGCTACTGCCAGACGTTGGTTTTCAGGGGGGTCACCAGGGGCATACAAAAGATTTATTTTCAGCTGTTGAAAATGTCGAATAGGTAACAAAAAAAATATGTAAAATATAAGAAATTGTGATACAAAACGTAATGATCAGGGGATTCTGGTCTATCCTTTATATTTTGGAACTGAATTTCTTTTTCACGTCTCTCATGTCCCCAAGTCTTTGATCATCTCCGATGGTGTTAAAAACACAGCGAAGAATTGTCAACTTCGACTTTTGGTTTCTATCCTTTCATAACGGATGTAAATCTATTTTATGCCATACACATACCGAAAATAGCAACATTTGCATAAAGTTTTTAAATATCACTTTGTAAAAAGAGGAGTGCCGTACTGCTCTGACAATAAGAACCTAATATCGTTGTATCCAAAGTTATGGCCGGTATCTAACTTTTTGGGGCTTATACATGTGACAGTGAATAGAATTTGGTACTTTTGTGTTATTCAGAACACACTCTATAAGTGAAGTCAGGTTCTTTCGTGAAACAAACTACGATGCAGGGGAATTTTATGAGAAAATTCATTTTCATAGCCACAAAAACAAACCTCAAAGACAAAAGGTTAGGTTAGGTTATCCCGAAATTTTAAGTGGTAATTTTCCTAATAAAGTCTTATATTTTCATCATATTTTGTTTTATTTTTTTAGCTCTATCAAAAGTTTGGGCTATATATTTGCATATTAGGGGGGAAGGGGTACATTATATCAAATACCTAACTTAACCTAACCACATCTATATATAAAAATATTTAGTTAAACTGTACCGGCATCGTAGTTTGTTTCACGAAAGAGCTTAACCTCACTTATTGAGTGTGTTCTGAATAATACACAAGTACCAAGAATGTCGGATCTTAGGAATGTAACCAGGAAATCGGCCTCGATGAACGCCCCTCCCCTGAACTCTTCATTTTTCAAATTTCTGGACGCTTTTTGCTAACACAGTCGAATAAAATTAGCTATTGTTTTTATAAGGACGCCTCCCGAAAAAAAAAATCTGTCGCAGGCGCTTAGCTGGGACTCTTTAAAAAGGAGTTTTTTTTAAGCTTGCAGTTTTTATTGACAAGCTATTAGTGCATTCTTAGACAGCGGGCTTGTTAGATATTATGGAGACAGAGACTCCCACCAGCAGGGATGTTGGTAAATAACTGTCAATGTAAACAATTTTTCAATCGGACAAAGTTTAGTTTATAGTTCATTTTGAATTAGTTCGTTTGGTTTAATTTATCCTTCCCCCCTAAACTGTCCCTAAAAGTTTCACCTTAATACCCTCAGTGTCATTAGTAACAGTAAGTGTAGTGGTAGCATTTACAGCATAGCCTACACATAGTGCCTTCTGGCTGGTTAAAATCCATCACAACTTACTATCAAAGGTCTAACTTAATAATGTAAGCCGTTCGTGAGATATTGGTTTGTTGCCTTTTTGAAACTCTACATGCTCATAGTTCGTTTTATTTTTTATTTATTAAGACACCTCCCGAAAAAAAATCCTGCGCAGGCGCTCAGCTCGGAAGTTTTTGTTTGTTAGAGGGTTTGAATTAATCTGTGAAATTTACACACTACAACTTAATGCCACAACCAGTGTTGCCAGATGTAGCATAATTATGTAGAACGTAGCATAATTAGGAACCAAAAGCATCCAAGCATAATCCTCCTTAAGATAGCATAATTGTAGCATAATATAAGACGTTATAGAATAACTCGTAACGTCACATTAATAAAACGAACACCAAAGATGGTTTATCGAATTTTTCGACCAAACTAAAGTAAAATTTTCGGCACAACGACATACTACAAACCATCTGGTATTTTTTGTTCTGATCCTGTGGTCTATGGTCTATGGCAAAGGAAAGTGCACGCAAGATATTTGAATTTAAAGACAAGTGGTGATTAGTTGCATCGGATTGGTGAAGATGATTGTTTGATGAAATTTTGAGATCTAGAGGGGTTTCATGTTGTTGTTGTTGGAGGTGAACGGTGAAAGAATATTGCTGTGCAATTAGGCCTAGCCCTCTCAACCATAGGCAATAGTTCATGGTTCAAGAACTGGTTGATAGCTACTACACACCAGCTAGACACCAAACTATCGCCGAAACTCCAAACGATTTTGTGAAAAGCTTATGCTGATCAGATATTGTTTTCTAGTCTACCAAAATCTATCACTGGTGGCTAGTTACAGTTAGGGATTCTAGTTTTTGTAGACAGTTCATGAATTGCAAGTCTTTCCCCAAAGACAAAGGCTAGCTTAAAGGATCCTCAGAGCCACTAGGGACACATCCCTTTTTGGCAATCTCTGGATGACTTTTTTCCAGTTCTTCAAACTTGTGCTACTCTGAGTGAATGGCTATCTTAAATTCTGCAATTTGTCTTCGGAGTATATGGTCAGCCGAGGTGGAGCCCCAGCAAAACATCAACATCACATAACATAATAAAGATAAAATTGGATCCTTTTCATGAGCTGAACATAGTCTTTGGAAACAAACCTGTGGTGAGAGCTGCATTGCCGATCGAGGTAGGCTCAGGGTTACTTCTGTGAGGATATTGGGGCGTTCCGTGTCAGTTCAACACTGCTCACAAGTGCATTTCGGACTTCTTGATCTTTGGAGTGCTCTTAAACAGTTTGTCATGCTAGCATCAGCAGAAGACCACCAAGTTGCTGCAGACAAAATCTTGCTAGAAATGAAAAACCCGTTCACGAAAGCGTATTGGCTTTTTCTTAAGTATGCTCTCAACGATTTCAACTCCTTCAACGCCTTGTTCCAATCGGCAAAGATTCTAATCAGAGATTTACAGTCTGAATATGAATAACTCATCAAGACTCTATGTAGCTACTTCATCCAAGGAAGGTTTCTAAGAGACTCTACAAAGATCAATCCGCCAAACCCGAGTCATTTCCGATCATTAGAAGACGTCTTTTAGGAGATGAGTGTGCCCAATATCTTTTGACATCAGTTCAGAGTGGTAAAATAACCCCTAAGGACTTTCCAAAAAAGTTGTTTAGGTTTCTACATTACCGTAGTGACACAGACGCTCAAGCAATTCCCTCAACGGTGACCCTTTATTGAAGTCCCTTCAGTTTGTAAATCCCAAGATGGCCCTGGGAACTGAAAGAACCAGTATCCCATCACTAGGTGTCGTAGTGAACCGATTTCCAAGTCTCATGCCACAACTCACAGATAATGACTCCCACTGGTGCAAGCTGCCACATGCTTTTAGTGACTCTTAAAAGATAGATATGAGCAAAATTACTACAGACTTGATGTGAAGAATAATGCGCGAAATGAAAAACATTGCCGACGAAAGAGTTTTTCCAGATCTGGCAGAACTCGCCGAGAAGGTGCTCTCCCTACGGCACTCGAATGCAGACTCAGAAAGAATTTTTTCTTGGATCAGTGATGTCAAGACAAAAAAGCGGAATAGGTTGAAGAAAGAAAGTATTGAAGCCGTACTTGTCACAAAATCGCGACTAAGAACAAAAGATACAGTTTGCTACAAATGTGTCTCTACAGACAATCAGATCAAGCTCCACAATTCCAAGAACCTCTACGTAGCCACCCCACCCTCTGGACAAAAAGTCGGATCCAAAAGCGAAGATGAAGAAGATCCTTGAATATTAACCGCATTTTTTCCTTCTTTTTTTAATGTATCTGAAGTAAAACTTTGATGATGATGTAAGATACTATGTTTTTCAAATGCCGCCAACCGCTTCGAGAAGAAAGGCGACCTGCGAAAAAAGACGAAAAACATGAACCAAATTGTGAACCAAGATCCTTCCCCTGGATATACAAAAGCCTTTTTATTTATTTTCTATGCTATTTTACCTTTTTCTTTGCCTTCTTTGTTTATACCCCGCTTTTTTCCCTTAGCGGGTTAAGAATAAATTATTAGGCTATTATTATCAGATTATAATCTATTCAGAACCTTTATTAAGATAAGACAGAATTCGACTTGTCTTAACTGATCAACTTTTTCGTGAAACCTTGGAAAATATAGAAGCGTAGCATAAATCTGTTCAAAAAAGCATAATTTTGTGCTCAAGGAAGCATAATCCTTTCCGTCCGATCTGGCAACACTGGCCACAACTACTATTGGACATGAGTAAAATGACTACGTACTATGACCAAATTGGTTTTACTTTGGCATAGGAATATGGTATAGCTGTATTCCACACAATGGCTGAAACTTGTTTCAAAAGGTAATGTATGTCAATCGATGCTTATTACGAGCATCGGTCTATCGTTATTATACCACTGAGTATCGATATTTTGGGGGTTGTTTCTAGCAGAGGGCACACCAGCTACAGCCAGGAATAGTCAGAGTATTACTGAATTCGAGGTGTGCTCAATTTTCACCACCCGGTGTACTTCTCAGAACGCCATGTATGCCGAACAGTTCCGCCATGCTTGGCAAAGTGTCCACCAGGCTTGGCACACTTCCACCACGTTTAGAACAAGGAATAAAGCCATGATATTGTTGATTTTCTCTTTTGATAACCTGCATATTCATATACTTCTTGAAATTTTCATCTTATTGCTCTTAACCTTACAAGTAGTAGCGATAGAAGTAGTAGCTGGAGCAATAGTATTAGTAGTAGTAGAACTAGTAAATGTTGCAGTAACAGTAGCAATAATACTGGTGTGTAGATATTGCCTCTTGGTCAGTTGATCTTCCCTTTTAGTATTCTCTTAAAGATCCAACTTAATGCATAAATCATTTCTGGAGAATGGCTGTTTTGACAATATAAATGCACATAGTGTTTTTGATTAATTCAAATTTGCCATAAATATTCTCAAAAATTTTACATTCATAGAGTTAGCCTTAATAGTAATTATATCAGAGTAGTTTCGATGCTAGTACAAGTAGTTGCAGTGTTTGCGTTGTATTAGAAGTAGTTGTAGCGGTAGTAGCGGCAGTATTAATAGCGATAATAGTGATAGCAGTATTAATAGCGATAAAAAGCAATATGTGCATATTGCTTTTTGGTCAGTTGAATACCGCTTTCATGATGACCCGGAAGTTTCACTTTGACACATTAAATCGTTCTAAAAATGTTGTTGATGTGCGCTTTTGACGCCCTTTTCATCTTATAGCTTTAAGTCTTACAAGTTGTTGCAATTGAAGTAGTAGTTTAGTTGTGGTAGTAGTATGTTTAGGCATTGTTATATGTTCTTTCGCGTAAAATTGCCGTCGCGTAATTTTAATCAGATGCGTTTGGTAAAAAGAGGGTTAGCTGGGGGGACTAGTTGACCTCCACCTCCATCACTGTTGATTCCTAAAAGGAACTAGAATTTGAACCAAATGAGGCACCTCTAAAGTTTATGCAACCATTCCTTCCACAAGAACCGTAAATTCCCCATGGGCATAACTTAAAATCCTCCCCCTCAGGCTCTGGTGGATGGTATCAATCCCAAAAGCCTTGTTATTTGATCTCTGGACTAATTTGAATTAAAGAATTCTCTCAAAATTTTTATTGATTTTATCTTGAAAAATGCGACGTGTTTGTGTGTGGCGTGGGGAGGGCGGGGTAACTGTATTCTGATAATTTTGGCTCTTAAAAAGGGCGCTAGAACTTCCAATTACCATTTTTTTTAGTTTCCTCCAAAACATATGCGACCAGTTTTTCTATAAGAACCTAAAATGCCCCCAGGGCATAACTTAAAACCCTTGCCCCAAGATCTATAGGGAGGGTGTCATCCATACAAAAATGATTTCCTGACCCTTCAACTGCGATGAACAAAATTGTTGTCTCCAAATTTTGATTGGAGGTGTGAAGGGAAATGATGAGTGCGGAGAGGGGAAGCTGGATCCACTCAAATCACTTTGACTCTTAAAAAGGGCATTATAGCTTCCAATTTCATATCAACTGAAGTATCTGAAGTTTATCCGACCACTTACATAAAAAACCTTACAAGCCCCCAGGACTTGACTTCTAATCATAACCCTAGGGTACTAGGAGGTTGTGTCAATCCTAGAGGCATTGCTATATGTTCTGTGGACTGTTTTGAACAAATTTGCTGTTTGCTCGGGGGTTTGTTTCAACCCCAGAAGCCTCCTTATATGATATTTGGACTATTTTGAACAAAATGACTATCTCAAAATTTCTATTAGATGCATTTCGGGACAATATCACATGTCTGTGTGTCGGTAACTGTCCTACAATCACGTTGATTCGTAAAAAGAGCACTAGCGCTCCTGATTACCAATCCAATGAGTCCCATCCGAAGTTTATACGACCATGCTTTCTATACAAACCTTATAGAACCTCATAGATATATTTTATAAGCCTTATAAAAAAATATATAAACCTTGTCCCACGGCAAAATTTACAACTCGTTCAGAGGACTGAGGGGAGGGAGGGGGGTTGTTGTCATAAAATACATAGTTTACAGACCTTCCAACCCCGTTGAACAAAATGGCTATCTCAAAATGTTGACTGGAAGTGTTTTAGGAAATGCCGGGTAAAATCATTTTGCCGGCTAAGCTGGGCAAAATCACTATATCAAAATTTTGATCGGAAGTGTTTGAGGAAATGCTCGGCGTTTGATTTGCCCTCCCATTACTTTCCGACTATTAAAAAAGGCACTAGCCCTCTCATTCTCAACGTTCTCTATTAAAAGCTTACATGCCCCAAGGGCATAAATTACAATTCTTGCACTGAGGGCTGTGGGGGGGGATTGTCATCCTCAAAGACATAGTTTCTAGACCTTTCAACTACGTTGAGCGAAATGGCTATATTACAATTTTGATCGGAAGTGTTTTCGTCTATTCCAAAAGGGCACTTGCCCTCTAAATTTTCAATCAAAAGAGCCCTTTTTAAATTTTCTACGACAACACTTTCTATAAAAAACCTTAAATGCCCCCAGGATATAACTTGCAACCCTTGTCCTGAATGCTGTGGGGGTGGTGTCATTCTGAAATATATAAATACCGGAGCTTTAAACTACATTGCAAAATGACTATATGAAAATTTTATCGGAAATGTTTGAGGAAATGATGGTCATGGGGGGCATTTAACCTCCAATAACTTTCGACTATTAAAAAAGACACTGGGCCTCTCAATTTCCAATCTAATGATCCCTTTTTGAAGTTTCTACGATAACACTTTTTGTATAAACCTTATATGACCCCAGGGCAATACTTACAACCCTTGCTCTGAGGGCTTGGGGGGAGGGTTCTCATCTTCCACCCCATAATTTCCGCACCTTTGATTTAATCAAGTGCTTACAAAAGCACTTTGATTTAATACAAGATGTGACCATGGCGAGTTTGGAGATTGAAGTCATTATGAAATTGGTTATCCTTGCAAATGAAAATTCTCTTTATTTTGGTTTTAGAGGTGAATTTTACAAACAGGTGTTTGGTTTGGCTATGGGGGCATCTCTCTCCCCTTTGTTGGGAAATCTCTTCATGGAATCTATTGAAACCTCCGCCATATACAGTTTTAGGCTCTCTCCTTGTTTCTGGGGCAGATTCATGGATGATGTGGTTTGCGTTTGGAAACACGGTTTAGAGTCTTTAGACCTTTTCCATAAACATTTAAATAGTTTTGACAAGAACGTAAATTTTACAGTGGAGTTTGAAGAAAATGATTAACAACCTTTTCTGGATATCTTATTGATTAAAAGTGTTCCATTTACTTTTTTCAGTATATAGAAAGCCTACGCACAGTGATAGGTATCTGAACTTTCACTCGTGCCACCCTATTTCAGTGAAACGAGGGGTTGTGATTGCACTGGTGGATAGAGCTTTCAGAATTTGTTCCCGGGAGTTTTTAGATTCTGAATTGTTGTATTTGAGGGATGTTTTATTTTGTAACAGCTACCCGATTGAATTCATTGATAACATAATAAAAAATAGACGCATTAAACACAACAATAGGGTTATTGGGGTTTCACAGTGCACAGAATTAAACTTACCGAAAAGTTTCATTTCTTTACCTTATGTACCTACTTTGGGGGAGACGCTTAAACGAATTTTGGGTAAACATAATATTGATATTTGTTTCCAATCAGTGAGACAATTAGGTAGTTTTCTTAATTCTGGGATGGATTTAACCAGGGAGACTTAGTTAGTGGGGTGTATAAAATTCCTTGTTCCTGTGGAAAGTTTTATATTGGTAGAACTCACCAACAATTTACTGAAAGATTTATTGAGCATCGCAACTCAATAGAAAAAACCCTACAATTAGGAAAGCCTCCAGAAACTTTTGTTTCGCTCTAGCTGAACATACATTGTTTTTTTTCGAACATTTTATACGATTTGATGAGGCTACAGCTATTTCTAATGATAGAGGTTTTTCTCAGTGGGCGAGGGAGGCTATAGAAATTAAAAAACATATATTTGCTAATATTTCAATAAATAGAGACACAGGGAATTTAAATATTGACCCAATTTATGATATTCTTTTGAAAAATGAACCCGTAATCAATAAGGGAATTAAAATTTTACACAATCACTAAGTGACAAGATTACCCGCTAGACCAAAAAGAGTTGCTTCAATATTAGCTTACAAGAGGATTATTTCGCAAAAGAATAATTAACTACGTTTCAATTTTCATAATTTTTCCTCAGTTACTCTTTGATTCTCATTGAAGTAACTCAAATAGCTGCTTTTCCCTACGTGGATAAGTAGCGACAACTGTATTTATTATTATTGGCGGTGGTTTTATTTGTTTTTAGATTAGTTTTCTTTTAATTTTTTATCTTGTGCTGAGGACGCCTTGTTTGGATACAGGCGAAATATCCGCGTTGTTTTAGTCTTTCCTCTCTACTGGCCGTCGTCTCGTTTTAAGTTTTCTTTGTGTAGAGTTTTTATCTTTGTTGTTTATTGTCATGTCTGGCCAGTTTTGGCTTATAACTTTTATATAAAGCATTTATTTATTACAGTTTATTAATGGCAAAAACGGTCAAGCATCTTAAGTTTTAACTCTCTAAAAAAAAAAGAAAAAAAAAGTAGGGAACTTAATGCTTCTTAAAATTACTTAAAGCCAGAATTTTCCAAAATCATAGCTATTGAAAAAAGAAGAAAAAATGACAAATTAGAATTACAGCAGATTTGGAGGTGTCCTGACTGTCTTCAGTAAAGATTCCTCCTTTAAAGGTCACTTGACGGTAAACTTTTTCTAAGGGAGTTGGATTCCTGTTTTAAATCAAATGGATCCCAAGTTGTCTAGTACTAGATTCATTATTCCATTACCCTCCCTGTTCCTAGTAGAGTATCCCAAGGTACTCTCCGTTTTGTTCCCCTTCATATTTGTGATATATTTATGCCTCATTTATTCGTTCGCATCTTCATTATGCTTCTTCGGTTTGGCATCACCAAAATTCGCGGGAAGCCTTTCGAATACTTTTCTAAGAAGAGGAAGATCTACTCTCGTAGAAATTCTCGTAGATATGGTAATCGACTAGCAATGAAATAAAAAACGAGAGACAAATCTTTGCTACCATGCAAAAAGGGATTTTCCCTGTTGTTTAAGGACCGCGATTTCCCTGTACAAGGTGTTCAACCATGCTGATTTTTATGGTTCACTTTTCATTTGGATATGATGTTAGTTTGGAGGGGTTTCAAACACTTCAAAATTACCATAAATTTCTTTTCGCAAATTTTACGACGGACTGAAATTGCGACATACCGACGAACTCTTACGACGAACCGAATTGTCACTAGGTGTTTTTTCTATATATATTTTTTTTAGGTTCCGATTACAATGTCCTGTGGTAAGCTTTTCACTAGGTTGCAGCTAGTGCTGCAGCCATAATGCTTGGGTGGCAGGATTAAAACCTTTTTTTAGCTATAGAGAATTCTAAGTTTATAGAATGACAATAAACCAACACTGCATAAATCCACATAGGAAAGACCGCCCGTCCATATTAAACTTCATTGGCAAAATTTATCCAGGTAGATGAAAAAAGAAAAGTTTTTGCAGCCTAAACTAAGGAGAAGCATTAAAACTTAAAACTAACAGAAATTATTCCAGGCAAGAAAGGGATTGCCCCCTTCTCAATACCACCCTATTCATGCTAAAGTTAAATTTTTTGTTACAGTTATTTAAAAATGACTCCTGAATACGAGAGCCATTTTGTAAGAAAAATAAGCTGAATTAAAAGTTTTTTAAAAAAAACTAGCGTAGAGACTGTGTCGAGGAGAGGACAATTCCCATCATATACGACATGATTTTGTTCGTTTTGTGGTTTGATGTTGCTTCTTACTCTCAGTGGAAAAACTTGTTTTTTTGAATTTTATTTCTGATAAAAATGGAGGAATATATGCTAGACGTTTTCAGTAGGAATTGTCTATGGATTGTTTTGGATGCACAGTTGACTGACCATATTTAAAGCAGTAGCCTCTAAGAAAAGTGTGTTTCAATCCCACTTTCTTGGGCTATGATGAGAAAAAGGATAAGAAGGGTGGAGCACAATCTGCGGATGAGGGACGACTTATTGCCATAGATTGTTAGTAGTGACGGCCAAATTATTTCAAACGGCCAAAACGGAGTTACTTATCCCTAAAGACGTTATTTCGTGCACATGTGTCTTACATAATACTACAGTGCACCTGTATGTTACGCAATAGGAACAGTTTGCTTACTTAAGCAATTTTTTCTTCAAGATGTTATTATGTACACCTGTTTGTTACGTAAAGGCACAGTACACCTGGAAACCATGCAATTGTTTATCTACTTTGACGATGACGTAATCTTGCTTGACTTGTCAGACCTTACGGTTCCCTCAGCTCAGTATTGAAAAAGAGTTTAGTGTGTCAACATCAAGGATATTAATCTTGGCATATTCCTTAGTAATGGATTCTTTTACTCAATTGGAACTTAAAGGCACTAACAATGGCGAAATGAGACCTATGCAACATCATTGACCAGATTCAAGTCTGATAGAACACTGCCATCAGCAGTAATTTCACAATGGGTTTCAAATTGATTTAGCGAGATTAATGCTATACTCTCCACCAACGGTTAAGCAACAATACACTCTAAACGTCCAGTGCCTGTTCAGACAATGCTCAAATATTGAGTAGCAGACAAATTATATACACTGATTCCATGAGTTTTTTCCAAACATTTCATCGGTTATACCATTTTCAAATACTTACGAATTTCGATCTAGGGATTGCATTTTCCATTCATATAGAGTTTTAAAGGATATATCAAAGGATGAATTGTAGAGGGAATTCCGTTTACCTTATATACAAGAGGTGAAAGTGCAAACATTTCAAATTCATGTGGGAAATTAGTCCATGATCCAATTGCACTAGAACTTTTTACAAAAGCAAGGGCAAGTTTTGAAGGTATTTTGCTATTGATGAATGAATAATCGGTGCAGGTACGTGTACCCGTAGCAATATGTGGTTAATTCCTGATTGTATGAGGTACGAACAGTTTCATATAATTTCACTTAGCCCTTAATTTTCAATTTCCAAAGCAACAAAACTCATAAACTTTTGTTTTGTAAAAAAAAGTATTGCCAAGGTGAGAGACACTGTTGTATCAGGTGTAGTGGCAACTACTTTAGGGAAAGTAAAATTTGACTGAGTAGGACGTTGCTTTATATCAATCTTGACATTATGAGACAATTAACCATCACTGGGCTATTTTTTAGGGTCAAGCGTTGGAACCCCCCTCTCTCTTTTATACCTCCAATACCTCTGACGTCACCCAGCTCACAATGTATGCATAAATCTACAAAGGAATGGTCGTCCGTCCATATTCAACTTTATAAACAAAATTTGTCCAGGTAGATGAAAAAACAAGTTTTTGGAACTTATTGTAAGGAGCAGTATTAAAACTTTAAACGAACAGAAATTATTCCATGAAAGAAAGGGACTGCCTCCTTCTCTATACCACCCTCTTTATGCTAAAGTTATATTTTTTGTTACGGTTATTTAAAAATGACTCCTGAATACGAGGGCCATTTTGTAAGAAAAATAAGCTGTATTAAAAGTTTTTTTTTTAAACTTCAGTGTAGAGACTGTGTCGAGGAGGGGACAACCCCCATCAAATACGAAATGATTCTGTTCGTTTTGCGTTTTTTGATGTTGCTTCTTACTCTCAGTGGAAAAACTTGTTTTCGTTTTAGTTTTATTTCTGATAAAAACGGAGGAAGATTTGCTAGACGTTTTCAGTAGGAATTGTCTAACGATTTTTAGGATACACAGTTGACTGACCATATTTAAAGCAGTAGCCTCTAAGAAAAGTGTGTTTCAATCCCACTTTATTGGGCTATGATGAGAAAAAGGGTAGAGTAAGCTCTGCGGATGAGGGACGACTTATTGCCATAGATTGTTAGTAGTGACGGCCGAATTACTTCAAACGGCCAGATATGAGGTACACAATTGGAGTTACTAATCCCTAAAGACATTTTTTCGCGCACATGTGTCTTACATAATACTACAGTACGCCTGTATGTTACGTAATAGGTATAGTTTGCTTACTTAAGCAATTTTTTCTTCAAGATGTTATTATGTACACCTGTTTGTTACGTAAAGGTATAGGACACCTGGAAACCATGCAATTGATTATCTACTTTGACGATGACGTACTCTTGCTTGACTTGTCAGACCTTACGGTTCCGTCAACTCGGTATTGAAAAAGAGTTCAGTGTGTCAACATCAAGGATATTAATCTTGGTACATTCCTTAGTAATGGATTCTTTTACTCTATTGGAACTTGAATGCGCTAACAATGGCGAAATGAGACCTATGTAACATCATTATCCAAATTCAAGTCTGATAGAACACTGCCGTCAGCAGTAATTTCCCAATAGGTTTCAAATTGATTTAGCGAGATTAATGCTATACTCTCCACCAACGGTTAAGCAAAAATACACTCTAAACGTCCAGTGCCTGTTCAGACAATGCTCAAATATTGAGTAGCAGACAAATTAAATACACTGATTCCATGAGTTTTTTCCAAACATTTCATCGGTTATACCATTTTCAAATGCTTTCGATTTTGGATCTAGGGATTGTATTTTCAATTCACATAGGTTTATAGGAATTATCAAAGGATAAATTGTAGAGTGAATTCCATTTACCTTATATACAGGAGGTGAAAGTGCAAACATTTCATATTCATGTGGGGAATTAGTCAATGATCCAATTGCACTAACACTTTTTACAAAAGCAAGAGCAAGCTTTGAAGGTATTTTGCTATTGATAAATGAAGAATCGGTGCAGGCACGTGTTCCCGTAGCAATATGTGGTTAATTCGTGATTGTATGAGGAACACAGTTTCTTATAATTTCACCTAGCCCTTAATTTTCAATTGCCAAAGCAACGAAACTCATAACCTTGTGTTTTGCACATAAAGTATTGCCAAGGCGAGAGAGACTGTTATATCAGGTGTAGTGGCAACTACTTTACGAAAAGTATATACGAAATCATATCATATACGAAATGATTCTAATTGTTTTGCGTTTTGATGTTGCTTCTAACTCTCAGTGGAAAAACTTGTTTTTGTTTTAGTTTTATTTCTGATAAAAACGGAGGACGATTTGCTGGACGTTTTCAGTAGGAATTGTCTAAGGATTCTTTTGAATACACAGTTGACTGACCATATTTAAAGCAGTAGCCTCTAATAAAAGTGTGTTTCAATCGCACTTTCTTGGGCTATGATGAGAAAAGGGAAAGGAGGGCAGATCATGCTCTGCGGAGGAGGGACAACTTATTGCCATAGATAGTTAATTGTGACGGCCGAATTACTTCGAACGGCCAGTTTGGGGGCATATTATTGGAGTTACAAATCCCTAAAGACGTTGTACGTAACCTGTATGCTACGCAATAGGAATACTTTCTTACTTAACTCCTAACCTTGTGTTTTGTACGTAAAGTATTGCCAAGGTGAGAGAGACTGTTGTATCAGGTGCAGTGGCAACCACTTTACACAAAGCAAAATTTGACTGAGTAAGATGTTGCTTTATATCAATCTTGACAAAATGAGGTAATAATTGGGTTATAGTAAAGTTTTCATGATTTATTTTCCAAACTAAGTGTAAATGACTAATTGTAGCCTCTTTAAATATATAACTAGTGTCAGGGTCCGTTAAAGATTAAAATCGGATTCCTAAACCTTTCGATTTCCTATATAGGTTTTGGGTCATCAGTATTGATTGTATAAACTTGAATAGCTCAAAAGATTATTGCTTGTGCTCACCAACGTACAATTTACGTAGACACTTATTTGTCTAAAAAATTGTGTTGTACACGATTTTCATTAGATAACCCCTCGGCAGCACTTGGTTTTTCATTGTTAGATTTTTTGCATAATAAAATATACAATTGCCCGATGAAAATACCCTCTCCCCCCGCCCAACCACCCCCACCCTCATAAAAAAATTAAAAGTTGTGTTAATAGAACTGGATACGGCCCTAAAAGCAAATATTCTCAGCCCTGTAACTTTTAATACGAGAGCTTAAATATCGCAATGTTTATACATAATTTTTATACAATCACCATCAAAATATCCTGAAAGCAAATATTCTCAGCCTTATAACTTTTAATACGAGAGCTTAAATATCTTAATTTTTAAAAATCTACATCACCATAAAAATAGATTTTATTTTTTTATATAAGTAGGGGTGGGTTAACATGTCCTGTTAGCAGATCATTTGCAAAATTGTAATAGAACAAACTTTATTTGTTTAAACATCATTACGATACTTAAAAATCATTAGCATACTTAAAGGCAAAAAATTAGCATAATACATGACATAAATAATTTGTATAGTTACATGAGCGCATATTCAGGTCATGACAATTATATGAATTTTTTTTATTTGGGTAGAATGAACCTAGTCAAATGAAACAGGCTTGAGTAAGGTAAATTGGAAGCATTTCATAATGCAATCCAAATTTTAGTGAAACAAAAAGCGAAAAATGTGATAAGTATCTTTCCTAATGACACGCATATGGGTAAAATAAACCAGCGAATTTATATTCCCCAATGAAAAAATTGCTCTGGCATTTTTTAAAGGAACTTGATCATCCACAACCCACTTCCAAGGGTCTCCAATACTGCTCCTCCAGATTTCTGTCCCCTCCCTTTTTTTGACTTAGAATTTAGAACGATATTTAAGTTCTCGTATCAATAGTTATAAGATTGAGAATATTTGCTTTCAGAGTCAAATTATTTACGCAAATTTTAATTTTTCAAGGGGGCGGGGGTTGTCGGGCTGGAGGGGGATTGAAGTCTTTTGAGAAGTGGGGAGGTAGGAGAAATACAACTTATAATTTTTGGTGACACTTAGAATTTTAGGGGACTTGTAACTTAAATATTGTGACTTAAAATTTTGGGGGGTCTTAGAGTTTTTGGGACTTCTCTTTGAATGACATGTAATCATTGGTGAACTGTTTTTTTTTATGTGGCTGCCCCCATGGTGCTCTATGGCTGGTCATCGATACTACCTAGTTTATTGTATGTTTTGATCGATAGTTTTAGTATATTAAAAGCATAAACGCTTACATCATACATTAAAAAGTGAAGATGAAATATTTTAAAAAACTGTGTGGTCATGATTCAGTTATCGAAGCATTAAATACTGACAAAGAATAATATTTGATGCATGAGTGTGTTGTTGCGACAGTGAGTGATTAGATTCCTTTTAACTGTTGAATAAAATAATCATTAATGATGGTGGATGTGCGAGACTGACATTTTCTGAGATAATAGTACTCAAAGAGAATACGAAAATAAATTATTAGTTGATGAAGAAGGTCAATTTCTGCCTTATGTTCCGGTAACAGGTTACCTATTAATGATCCTATAACCACCGTTCTGATATTAGCCTCGAAATGGAAAGAAAGAGAAAAAAACTTACTACTGCCCCTATTTCATAAGGTATATCTTGTCTATGTGACGAAACGGCGAAGTATGTATAAATAATGTGCTAATAGACAGTAAAATCAAAAGTAAAATAAAAAGGACATCGGCAGACAATATAACAATGGGATATAAAGATGAAATAATGAAAAATAAAGCACCTACAAATGTTACTAGCATGCTCAAAACTTTAACAACAAATACTGTCAATGAACCCAATAATACCAATGATGAAATGGATGATGCAAATGTCTTAGTTGTTGTAAGCAAAAGTACTATTAACAAATTCCAAATGTCTTAGGTGCCGACAGAAAATCAAAATTTCACAAAAGCACTTTGACTACAATAAACTGAGGAACTGGATATATTCCAATTGTTTTAGTTGCCGACTCAGTACCATAAAATTAACATAAGCACTTTTGACTACAACAAACTCTGCACAATAAAAACAAACACTGATGTTAAACATAGTACAATTCATGCCTCGGTGCACTGCAAGGGCTGAAGCCATACAAGCAGAAGTTATTTCGTTTCAATATATTGTGTAGTGAAAACCTTGGTAATGGGTTAATAGACAGTAAAATCACAAGTATAATAAAATTAGTGTGCTAATAGACAGTAAAATCACAAGTAAAAAAAAAGGACATCGACAGACAATATAACAATGGGCTATAAAGATGAAATGATGAAAAATAAAGCACCTACAAACGTTACTAGTATACTCAAAACTTTAACTACAAATACTGTCAATGAACCCAATAATAAGCATCAAAAATATAATAAAAGTACTTTTGACTGCGATAAACTGAAGAAATTGATAATTTCCAAATGTTTTAAGTTACCGATGGCGTATGAAAAATTTAATGGTAGCACTTTTAAGTTAAACAAACTCAGCTACTTGGTAAATTTGTTTAGGTTAGGTTATAGTGGCCGGCCACACAACTCCTTTAACTAAGGTTACAAGCGTATTCATTTTGATTAGATCGGAGTGTGGTAGGGATATACTAAGGAGCATATTGGTAGAATCAGCCTGTCAATAACCTGTCAAGTTATTGACTGGCTGGTTATAAGTATCATTACTTTTATATTTTTTTCTATTTTGCCATTTGTATTAAATCATAAATTCTAATTTTTTATTAGGCCATTCCATAGCTTTGGTCAAGCGAAGAAAGCAAAGTAATAACTATCTGAGATATATTCTCCTTCACGACATTGCAAGACAACTGGTTCAGGAAAAGGAAGTTAAAATTACTGATAATTTGATTATAAAATCCATTATGTCGATGAAGATGGATTAGAATTAATGAAGGAATTCAGAAGTGAGTTTTTACTTTAAATGTGCAATTCCTTTAACTAAGATTACAAACATTTTCATTTTGATTAGAGCGGAGTGAAGTAGGGATAAACTCAAGAGCATATTGGTAGAATAGCCTCACTTTAGTTCAGGCCAAATTTGAACTAATAGTTGGTGTCAGAAAGAGTCACTTGACAATTGAATAACTTCGAAAGTTAATATTTTCGTTTAACTAACTTTTGATATTCTAAGGTTTACCGTTGTCATCTATACTCATGCTTTTACTCAATCAACCTCTAGGATTCACCTTGTCCCTCTTCGTTCAAACATTCTTAGTTTTTACATTACTTGAGAATGTCTTCCAAATGGATTTCTTTAATTCTTTTTTGCATTTTTAAGCGGGGATCCTAGTGATGTTCATTCATGTTTCCTTACTAAGAGATAATGCGAAGTTTTCTATTGAATTAACCTCTCTCCTGTAGGCCCTTCCTGCAATAATAATATAGTTATCAATTTAACTAGGTCCGAGGTATCTGTAGGTCCTTAAGGACTACCTAGTGATCAGTTTAAATGTTAGTGGTCTTACTCTCATAGCCTATTCATTCGTGGTAGTATATCTATTTCTGGTCCTCTTACTGGTTATTATTTTTTTTAACAGAAATAAGAAGCTCTTCCAAGCATCAATTTAGTAAAGAGCCGACTTTTAAGAATTGCAACGCTATTTTCACGCAAGACACAATCTACCATCAAAATTATCAACTCTGCTATTGTAGATCTACCTCTACCAGCAAATATTTCTATTTGATGAAACTTTGGATCCCTCCTAGGTCTTTGTCTAGTGATTCAGATCGTCACTGTTTTTTTTAGTGATTTATTACATGGCAACAGTTGGTTTAGCATTTTCGAGAGTTGCTTATATTTGTCGACACATTACTTATGGCTGGCTTCTTCAAACTGTCCATGCCGATGGGGCGTCTTTTTATTTATTTGTATTTACTTTCACATTCGTCGAGGGAGATATTATGAAATTTGTTGTAAACTTCTTTTATATTTTTCAGTTGACCAGAATTGGAAATATAACAAGTTCATGAGATCGATTAAAAAGACTGAAGAAACTGATTACCAGCAGTGGCCACCATACCCAAACCTTGTTTATCCCGAGAGCATTTATTGAAAATGTTTGCCAGAGGTAAGAAGATAATGGGAGTTGAAAGTTATTAAAAAAATAATAATATCTATTCTGTCTCTAACAAAAAACGAATATGAGAAAACAAAAAATAAAATGGTATGATAAATAAAAGCCCCAAAGCAGTTTATCAATTTTGAAGCTATTGAACAAACACCAACTTTTCAATTTCTACCCGAATCGCTGTCGACCCATATTTTAGCCCATATAAAAGTAATTTAGTATACACTTCAAAATGATTTGTAAAATCAGCAAATTGACTTTAAAAAATCAGGAAATCTTACATTTTATAATAGTATTGTTTCCGCTGCGAAAAGTGCTAGCATTTTTTCACCCTAAACCCTTTACACCCCAAGAAGATTTATCTGACTATTTACAATCTCTACTAGTGAATTTCGATATTTTCAGACTTAATACACTTTAATAGATCAGCTCTATATATTTAGACATTTATTTAGCAGTGACCCACAAAAATGATTAGACGTTTAACCTCCAGCATCACGTTAATTTACGATTTGCCAGGTGTGTTTTCAGGATGAATAATAATAATTTAGCATTTCCTTATGGTTTGCCATACTAATCATACGAGGCATGTGTCTACTGTATATAGATGGAAAACTTTAATAAAGTTATTGAAAGGCTGGTTATATATATCATTACTCTAATATTTTTTTTCTATTTTGCCATTTGTATTAAATCATAAATTATAATTGTTTATTAGGCCATTCCGTAGCTTTGGTCAAGCGAAGAAAGCAAAGTAATAACTATCTGGGATATATTCTCCTTCACGACATTGCCAGACAACTGGTTCAGGAAGAGGAAGTTAAAATTACTGATAATTTGATAATAAAAGATGCTATAATCCATTACCTCGATGAAGATGGACTAGAATTAATGAAAAAAATTCAGAAGTGAGTTTTTACTTTAAATGTGCAATTCCTTTAACTAAGGTTAAAAACATATTCATTTTGATTAGAGCGGAGTGAAGTAGGGATATACTGAGGAGCATATTGGTAGAATAGCCTCACTTTAGTTCAGGCCAAATTTGAACTAATAGTTGGTGTCAGAGTCACTTGACAATTTTGTCTATAAGTGTGGCTAACAATGTGAAATTTTGATTCACTATTTTTTTTCTTCGTTTGCGATGACATAGAAACCAAAACAATTAAGTAATCTCTGGATTTCTTTAACGTTTATAATCTACAGTCAAAGTTATTCACGCTAAGGTATTCAAGTTCTTCAGAAAAAAATCAATGAAATTCTTTATCCCTTGTGGTGAAAGTCTTTCTGAAATAGTTATGTCTAAGCAATAACTAAATAAGGACAAAAGACCCCAAAATCGTCGAAAAAGGTCTTGCAGTTTCAAAATAGACCAGGCTGTCTTAAACTATGGGTCATGACCTCAAATTGGGTCGCAAAAGATTTTAAGTTAAATATTTAATTACACGATTTTATAACATCTAGGTGTGTGTTTTTCTCAGCTGCGCTTATAAAGATTCATGGAAGAAGAATTATTATTTTGTCGTTAGAACAGATCAACTCTTTACTCTTGATGATTTAGATCAATGTGAGCTCACCGATAAATTTAAACGTGAGTTGTTCCTTTAAATATGCAATACCTTTAATTAAGGTTATAACATATTGTCAAAAGTGCCATATTAGCTCTTAGCTCTTGTTTTTTTTTTTGACAAAAACTTCCAGAGCTAAAGTAGTTCAGTATTCCTTATTATATATTGTGTTACTTTTTGTTTTGCCAACTGCTTTTTGTTGAAAAATTATTGTAGTTTTTTTCTATTTCGCCATTTGCATTAATACATAAATTATAATTTTAAATAAGGTCATTCTGAAGTCATTATCATTGCTGGCACAAAGGAGAGAAACGTGAAAGGCACCCCTAGATATCTGGGATACATTTTATTGAAAGATAGCCCATGAGATAGAAAACCGCCTTACAGACAAAAGGGCTCATGGCAACGTCTGTACAAACCAACTAAGAAGTGATCAGATCTAAATTCATATTAACGAGATTGTGATTAACGAGATTAGATTAACGAGAACTGATGGATAAATTTAAACGTGAGTTTTTCCTTTAAATATGCAATACCTTTAGTTAAGGTTACAAAAACATTCATTTAGATTAGAGTGGAGTGAAGTAGGGAGGGGGATATACTGAGGAGAATATTGGTAGTCTAGCCTAACTTTAGTTCAGGCTTTTAATACATAAATTATATATTTTTTTTTATTAGGTCATCCCAAAGTCAAAATTGAAGACCCAAAGAAGAAAATCAGAACCCCCCCACTAAACATCCGGGATATATCTTATTGAAAGATGTATCCCTTGAGATGGAAAGAGGCCTCAAACAGAGTAAATTTTACGTCCATAAAAATATACCGCAGGTTATAATAGATCAGCCCTTTATTCATGATGATTTAGATCAATGGGAACTCATCGATAAATTTAAACGTGAGTTTTTCCTTTAAATATGCAATTTCTTTAATAAAGGTTACAAGCATATTCATTTGGATTAGAGTGGAGTGAAGTAGGGAGGGGATATACTGAGGAACATATTGGTAGTTTAGCCTCACTTTAGTTCAGGCTATAGTTGAACTAGTAGACGGTGCTGAAAAAGTCACTTGACAATTTTCTCTTAATGTTGCTAACAATGTGAAATTTTTACTCACTATTTCTTTTGTTTTTCTTCGTTTTCGATTACATAGCACCTAAAACAATTAAGTAATTTCTGGATTTCCTAAATGTTTAATATTTACAATCAAAATTATTCACGCTAAAGTATTCAAATTTAAAAAACCTCGTTGAAATTCTTTATCCCTTGTGGTGAAAGTCTTTCTGAAATAAATATGCATAAGAAATAACTAAATAAGGACAAAATACCCTAAAATCGTCAAAAAAGATCTTGTTTAGGAGTGAAGACTTAACCAAATTAGACAAAAAATGGTGAAAGAAGGAGAATTTTGAAGATATTCCATTGCATAGCTCAATTAGGATTCTGTTGTGTTTATTTTGTATTCGTCGGGACAAGTACTAAACAGGTATGATCGATGTGAAAATTATAAATGCATTTGTACCAAGTCCAAATATGTCGCAAATCCTCCAAGAATTGGAATCTGCCAAACGCATGGATTATAGAGGGATTAGTGGTTATCTATCTTTACCACCAAAACTAAAAAGAGTTCTATCTAAAGCAGAAGATATTTATCACATAGATATTGGGAATATTGGGAAACGCTACATTGGCACCATCGAATGACGGATTTCCTAATCTCGATCGAATTTCTGGATTTCCTAAATATTTAATATTTACAATCAAAATTATTCACGTTAAAGTATTCAAATTTAAAAAATGCCTCGTTGAAATTCTTTATCCCTTGTGTTGAAAGTCTTTCTGAATTAACTATGCATAAGAAATAACTAAATAAGGACAAAAGACCCTAAAATCGTCGATAAAGGTCTTGTTTAGGACTGAAGACTTTACCAAATTAGACAAGAAATTGATGAAAGAAGGAGAATTTTGAACATATTCCATTGCATAGCTCAATTAGGATCCTGTTGTGTTTATTTTGCATTCGTCGGGACAAGTACTAAACAGGTATGATCAATGTGAAAATTTTAAATACATTTATACAGAGTCCAAATCTGTCGCAAATCCTCCAAGAATTGAAATCTGCCAAACGCATGGATTATAGAGGGATGAGTGGAGATCTGTCTTTACCACCAGAACTAAAGAGAGTTCCATCTAAAGCAGAAGATATTTATCACATAGATATTGGGAATATTGGGAAAACGCTCCATTGGCACCATCGAATGACGTCTCCAACTATCCATTTTACTAATGAATCTGGCGAGTATTACTTGGATATAACTGCTTTTCAAATGGCATTGCTATTTGCTTGGAATGAAACGAAAGACAAAATATCATTTGAAACTCTGCTATCTATAACAGGATTGACTGATGCTGACTTGCGGAACACTTTATGGTCAATCGTGGGGCTTCCAAAACGAAAGCAGCAAGTGCTATTATATTCTCCGACGTGCCAAAGTCAGGAAGACTTCACCTCTTCTAGCAATTTTTGGATCAATAAGAATTTTGCTCTTATCAGAAATGGGAAGGCTCAGAAGCTTGGCAAAGTGAATTTAATTGGACGATCACGGTTAGTGACAGAAGAAGAGAAAGATCAACTAGATAAGGCAATTATGAAGCAGAGAGCTACTATAGTACAGGTATTTGATCAAGAGTTGGATACTCTGGAAGTTGAAACTGTTGAAAAAGAAACAATTCACCCCCAAAAGAGTTACAAGATGAATTAGTTCTGTGCTGATATTGTTGTATTTGCTGTTTATAAAGTGAACATTTCCCGACCTTATACTTTTCACTGATAGCAAAGATATACAATACAATACAAAAAAAAAACGCAAAAAAGTATTGTAACAAGCATAACTAAATGAATATAAACTATTACTGATTAAATGTTAAAAACCATTCCTTTCCAAAAATCTAATTAATAAATCTTTATCGAGTTTATCGAGTTTATCGATAAATCTTTATCGACGCATGTCATTAAACCACAGAAAAATACCTGGCTGGAAAAATGTGGTTTTTTGGGAAAGTATAAAAAGTAAAGTTTTCTAGCTTTGGTGGTTTTGTTGTTCTTAAGTCATTTGTCGTCTAAAAAGGATATAGCATGAGTAAGTGTGATTTAGGTTTTAGGTTTTGTTGAGCGTCTTTATAAATTTTAATGGTTGTATCGTGCTTGTCCTGCATTTTCAGTTAATACAGTAGTTGAGAGATAACCTTGGATTTCCTTAGTTTGAACTCGGACAGGACCAACACATACTTGTCTAGGCATTTGGGATCGACTGTGGTGTTGCAGCTATCTACACCTGCGGCTGCTAGCAAAGGGTGTTTCGAACCCGGAGGGCTCGCCTTAACAAGCGTTAAGGCCCCCCGAAAAAGATTCACGCCAGGCAGTTGACCGTTGAGCTAGTACAGTCTTCAGGCGCAGCGAACCGAGCGACCTAAGAACATTACAGTGCTGGCAGCGGTACTGAGTTAAAAAAAGGACATCCAAGGGCTAGGTCTCTTGACTCATGTCTTTGACAAAAGAGTACGAAAAGAAAATATCCTCTCTCACTACGGTATTAGGGATAGCGAAAAGTATTCCTGAATATGCGGGAACAAGCGACGTAGATGAGTTCATTGAAAGACTCCAAATCTTCAATGAACTTGCACAGCCGTATGACTTTTTTTGAGTTCTGAGTTCTTTATTTAACATTAAAATCCATAAACAAAAAATTACTTCAAGACAATCTCCCCCATAAGGCTCCTCGGCCGGGAAAGAACAGGGGAGAAAAAAATACCAACAACAAAAAAATATAAACAAAAACCAAAAAATCAAATTGAGTCGCCCACCTTAATAATCTCCAAAAAATGACAAGCTAGGCAGGGGGTAGCACATGATTTCACCAACTCAATTAAATATCCAACTCAATCCAGAGACATCAACTCCAAGGGAAACCGGAATAAAAAATAAAGAGACAAAAAAAAAAAAAAAAAAAAAAAAAAAAAAAAAAAAAAAAAAAAAAAACAAACAAAATTATTTACTAGCTAGAAAATCTCTAACATAATTTTTGAACATACCAAAGGAGTGGCAGTGTCGTACGAACTCTGGGAGCGTGTTCCAGATCCTGTTGCAAGCTGTCAGAGGGTTGAAGTCAGACCTCGCTGACGGTGTGTGAAGAACCAGTAAATTGTTGGAAGTGCGGAGATGATAAGTCGATTGATTAAAAACAAAAGATATATTATTACATAGGACAGCAGGAAGATGGCCGTGCAACTGTAAAAAAACGAAAGAAGAACAAGAAAGAAAATAGAGAGATTGCAAATCAAGCAAGGGTTTAAGTGAAAAACGGTTAGTTTCCTGAATAAGAGTCCTTGCTTTATCATAAAGTTTTGAAAGTAGCTTCAGAGACGAGGGAAAAGTTGATATCCAAATAACAGAACAATATGAAACATAAGACTGAACTAGGCTGCAGAACAAGAGTCTAAGAATCGACCCTGGAAATATATATATTTGAGCTTTCTAAGGATTCCGAGACTCCTGGAGACTTTCATTTTAATCAGGTCAATATGATGCTTGAACGAAAGATTTTCGTCAAGCAAGATACCTAGGAATCGAACATAACGATCCTTAGGTCTACTTAGAGAACCTCTTGATAAATTTATTTCATTTAAATCAGGGCAAGCCTTTGAGACTCTGGAGAAAATGAGAAAACATGACTTTTCGAATTTAAGGCAAGATAATTTACATCAAACCACTGGATAACTCTTTCAAAAAGGGCTATCATCCTTGAACGAAGATCAGACTCAGTTCTACCAGTTGTGCCAAGAGTACTGTCATCAGCAAAAGCAATAAGTGTATCCGGTAAGGACAAACTCTTGTCACAGCTTGTGACGGATACTGGTTGACAAAGACGACAGCAAATGGTAGGTTTTAAATTTTTAACCGCATTAATAAGGTCATTGACGTAGATTAAAAAGAGTATCGGCCCAATGACAGATCCTTGTGGAAAACCAGACTCTATTCCAGAAGGATTAGAAAAGTCCGGATGAACCGAGATGACTCGATCAGATAAATATGATAGAAACCATGAATAAGCATTCCCTCTTATACCAATATGGGACATTTTCAGAAGAAGAATCTTGTGTGTTAATGAGTCAAGCGCTTTTCGAACATCAAGAAAAAGAGCAGCAGGTATCAAACCAGAGTCAAGAGCTGAATTTAAATAATTCAAGAGGGTTGCACATGCATGCTCAGTTGAATGTTTCGCCCAAAAACCAAACTGAAAATCATGAAAAAAGTGTTTAGAATTAAGAAAATCAAGAAGTCGAGATAGCATAGCTTTTTCAAAAATTTTACTAAACACTGATAAAAGAGATATAGGACGATAATTTGCAGGATCATTCCTTGATCCACCTTTAAAAAGGATGATAACACGAGCACGCTTTAGAGCACTTGGGAAGACACCCTTTTCAAAAGAAAGATTGACAAGTCTCGTGAGGGCACACACAATGACAGGAATAATGAACTTGACAACCTTAGTCGGAATACGGTCTGGGCCAGAAGATGAAGAACCCCTTAAACAATTGACAATTCTGGCTATTTCAGCTTCAGAGACAGGTTCCAATGCCATTGATTTAGGGCAAGGTGGTCCTAGATAAGACCTAAAATCAGGTAGAGAAGAACAAGGACTTACAGAAGAGGCTGTAGTTTTGCCAATATTAGCAAAATAGGAAGTAAACGCATCTTGAACTTTTAGCTCACCCTCTACATTTTTCCCGTCAATCATAACACTTGAAGGGACAGAAGGAGGCAGAAAAGATGGCCTGAGAACAGAATTGATTACTTGCCATGTCTTCCTAATGTCTTTACCGCACGCAGAGAACTTTCTATGATAAAATAACGATTTGGCCCTTCGGCAAAGCGAATTGTAAACTCTTCTATAAGCTTTGAAAAATTGAAGCCGAGAATAACGCGAAAATGGCTTAGAGCATCTGTAAGCCTTCCAAAGATAATGTTTCTTCCTCCAACTTTTAAGGAGTCCAGGGGTCATCCAAGGATTCAAGGGGTTGTTCTTTTTGATGCTGGATTCGACTGGGGTGCATTACATGTATCAAAGATAACTTCTTTCAAAGAATCATAAAACGAATTAAACAAAGAATCTATGTCAGACCCATTTTCAGAAATACTCCAGGAACGACCTGCCAACCGTGACCTAAGAATATGCAAGTCCTGATCATTAAATTTTAAAGAGAAAAAACCAGCTTCTTGGCTCCTCCTTGGCAACGAATTGGAAAAATCATATATGGAAAAAACAGGAAAATGGTCTGAGATATCACTCATCAATATAGAATTTCGTACCAACGTCAAAGATGAAAAATATTATCAAGCAAAGAAGCGGTAGTGTTAGTTATGCGAGTTGGAATGCATGCAGAAGGCAGTGTTCCACAAGCGAGCATTGTCAAAAGAAAATCCAAGGACGAGGATGACCTTCGGTCAAAAAATTAAGGTTGAAGTCGCCCATAATTACAAGTTCACATGAATGAAGTTGGATTATTTCCAAGACCTCATCAAGAATCTGAAGGAAAGAGGTAACAGACCCACTAGGAGACCGGTATATATTACCAACAATCAAAGCTTTTGCTTGGGTTTTAATCTCAATAAATATGGATTCAAAAATTCCTTCTTCATTTCTTGACAGGTCATGTCTAACAGAGTACGGAAGACATTCCGAAACATAAACAGCAAGGCCACATTTAGCCATCCTACTTCGATTCAAATATTCCATCTTGTACTCAGGGAGATGCAATAGAGATTCGTTTTTTGAATCAAGGAAAGTCTCACAAAGACCAATGAAGTCAGGGTGGCCACTACGCACTATTTTTTTCAACTCATCAAACGAAGAGCAAAGACCCTGAACATTAAGCTGAAGTATAGAGAATAGACCATCTCGTTTGGATACTCGATCTAAATCAGATACGTATTTACTACTAACTGAAAAATGGGGATTTGATGGTGATTTGTTAAACTGACCTACTGAATTATTTATCAAACTAAGAACATCAATTGGGTTATTTTGAAGATGAAATAGTCGCTCACCCAAGGAGGAGATGTCATCCAAACTAGAGTCAGACAAATTAAAAAAAAAACATACAAACTATGATCCATCATGCGCCACCCACCACCCAGCTTGGCATCTTCATAACAATGACATGTGGACAGCAACTAGGAAAACAGAACGATGAACTAATTTTTTGTGAAAAAAGAAACTGAAACAGAAAAAATAAAGGCTAAAAACAGAAAACTTGAATAAGAAAAAAACTTGTATACAAAATGAAAAACAACAAAAACATAACTAAATCTCCCAATCCAGGAGAAAAATTTATATATCATAACTTACGAAAAAAAAAAATCATCAAACATCATACATATTACAAACATCAAACAAATCACTAAAAAAAAATGAACAAATCACACATATTACTCATCTCCTCCGACTATCACAGCGGGGGAGGGAACCACAGAGGTCGCATTACTAGATAGTTTAAAGGGATCAAAACATGAGTCCTCTATTCGCAACCAAGTCTTACTCTTTGAAGACTTTTTCGCTTCAATCTATACACTAATCCCTTTCGTTATTACTTGGGTTTCAGCAACTCTAGTTGAAGTGTCAGATGATAGCTCCGTGAGCATTAGGGAGTGTGCAGACAAAATTTTTAGAGCAGTATGTTTACAGCTAGGAAAAACTGGGGCAGATGAAACAATCCAAAAAGTACAATTACACAAATTTACGCAGGGATTGCCAACAAAATTAATTAGACTTTTGCTTTCTCGAAAACCAGATTCACTGGAAGAAGCCACGAGGCTCATAGAGAGAGAAATACTAATAGATGAAACAATGAAAAAATTTGAACAAATGTCGATCAACATAACAGAAGGAGAGAATAATAGGAATCGGGGTAGAAAGCGAGTAAGATTTTTGAAGGAAACTCAGAAGGACGGGTCTAGAAGCTTTTTTCGACCCAGATTTGAGGAGACAACTGGATATGGAAGCGCTTTCATAAGAAAGACAAAAGAGGGGACCAAAGAAAGAATCTGAAAAGACAGGGGATCACCTGCTATTACTGCGGAAAGCCTAATCATTATGCTTCTGAATGTCGTACCAGAATTCGTAATGGAGACAGCGGTTACAGAGAATATGGATCCCAAAGGCAGGTAAATCAGACAAATTGTGGACCCAGAGGAGAACAATCCAATGGGTCTCCTCGAGGAAGGGTCAAAGGACGATTTTTCGGACCATTTAGTGCCAACAGGGACATCCCAGGACCAAGCAACACATACACACCTGGAAGAGATGGAGGAAATTTTGTTAGAGAATTCATCCCCAGAAACCAAAGAATGGTTCAGGCAAATGCAACAGAGGAGTCATGGGACGATCCAATCCTACAACAAGCTCATTTTGGCCAAACTATATATCAGGAAACGATCATAGGGTAAATTTAAACGAAATGCCCAGCCTTTGAGGGTCGTAAAGGCTGCGAGTCACACTAGACCCTTATACAGTCTTCAATATGGTGATTTTAATAATTCTACGAATTTACCCATAGTTCGATGTTTTAGTATAAAGTGTTTTAAAAATGTACCTTGTCTTATTGCTACGGGGGCTTCAACTTCAATGATCAGAGAGGAAATAATTAGGAGACTACCGTCAAATATACAAAATAAAATTCAAAAATGCACGAACAGCCTAAAATCAATCACAGGTCATCAGTTGAGCATTTTGGGGGAATGCCATTTTAAACTTCATACACATAAAGAAGGGATCATTGTGCGGATGATTATTTGCAGGAAACTGCCATTTCCATGCATACTAGGGGTAGATGCACTTCGAAAATATGGTATAATTTGGAATCCGACCAGTAATGAAATCAAAATCACTAGCCCCACAATAAAAAGGGATTTTAATTGCACAACTTTGCAAGATACCGATCCTTGCCAAACATATGAATTACAGCTTAATAATAAGGTAACAATAGAGGCAGGGACTTGCATTCAGGTTTTAGCAGCAACAAATACTGAACCCAATCAGCGAATAACTGCTTTAATAGAAGGCTATACGCTAGACAAATATCCTTCTATTTTTGTTGAAAGTCAGCTTTTGACCATAGAAAGGGGGACAGCGTACTTGAAAGTGTCAAATTTGAGCAATCAAAAGGTCAAGATTCCAAAAATTAAGCTAGGAGTAGCAGAACAGATTTCTCATGAAAATATCAGGTCACTTGAAAATTCCAAGTTATGGGCAAATAGCGTACAGGATACATCTTTCAATACACCACGATCAAAGTAGGAGGAATATGGCATGACAAAAACTGAATTCTTGGCACAGTTTGACCTTAAACATTTGTCGCAGAGCACCATACAGCAAGTTGGTGAGATTTTGTGGGAATACAGAAATAATCATACTTAGATAATCAGACACAAGTCTGATTATGGCTTAACACATTTAATTACACACAAAATACCCACAGAAGGCCCCCCGATTAGAAAGCAACCATACAAAACACCGTATCATTTACGATTGTGGCTAGATAAACAAATTAAAGACATGGAAACACAAGGGGTCATGAAAGAAGCTGTTAGCGAATGGTGTTTTCCATTGGTTTTTGTGCGAAAGAAAGATAAACACATGGCGATGTTGTGTGGATTTTAGAGCCTTGAACGCTTTTACAGTGAAAGATGTAATGAAACTTCCCCGCATAGATTCCATTTTGGACTCACTAGGAGGATCTAATTTCTACACTAGTTTCGATCTGATACCTGGTTAATGGCAAATAGCACTAGATCCCGAAACCAAGCATAAGGCTACTGTCATACTGGACGATGGTAGGACATTCACATTTCAGCGGATGCTTTTCCGTTTATCTTTCAGTCCGAATTGCTTCAGCAGACTCACGAATTTGGTTCTGAAAGAGAACGATCAGGAAAAGGTTTCTCACACTAACACCAAAAAGAAAACAGACACACTGATCTATTTGGATGATGTCATTTTGTTCACTGAAACATATGAAAGTCATTTGGATCGACTGAAACGAATTTTGGGAAAATTCTAGAGAGCAGGTTTGAAATTGAAACCCCAAAAACTACAAATATTGGTGCAGAAGCTGGTCTTCTTAGGTCATCAAATAAATCAAGGGACTATCTCTCCAAACCCAGATAAACTAGAAATTATCAAGCAACTAAAGCCTCTAATTAATCAGATAACCTGTAGATCAGTGTGTGGATTATTAAGCTATTTCTGGCGCTACGTTCAAAATTATGCTACAATAACTAAACCTCTTACCGACCTCCTTAAGAAATCTGGAAATTTCGAATGTCCTCCAGCAGCAGTAGAAGCCCTTTCAAGGCTGAAACAGGAACTGTTAAAAGCTCCTATCTTAGAGCTTCCCAACCTTTCTCATGATTTTTGCTTACAAACGGAAGCATCATCAGTAGGTATAGGAGCCGTGCTCTTCAATATTAATCCCAATGGAAAGGATTGTTCAATATGCGAGTTGTGCTTCAACTGAGGCTGAAAGAAAGTATTCCAAAGTTGAACGAGAATGTTTAGCTGTCGTCGTGTATATGGAACATTTTAGACAATTTCTCTTGGCGAAGAAATTTACCTTGAGGGTAGAATCGCTAATTTGGTTGCAAACCATGCAAAACAGCTCCGCAAGGTTAGCACGATGGGTGCTTAGTCTTCAAACTTTTGACTATAATCCACTCTACATCAAAGGGCGTAGTAATATATTGCCAGATTTTTTGTCTCGAAATCCAAAGGAAATATCAGAACAATCTCTGACTGTAGCCGAAATACAAATGGAGAGCGCCAGCTTTTCGATAAGAAACATAGCATTTCATCAGGAAAAAGACGATTTTTGCTCATCAATGAAAAATTTATAGCGGAGGGTAAGGAATCACCCGAACACTACAAGCATCATCTGAAGGACCTAGATCATTACGAACTAGACGAAGACAAAAATGTCTTAGGAAGATACTACAGGCCATTACAGACGTATAGGCAAAATGACACCCGATTAATACCAGATGTACCAAAGAGTATGGAGGGAGAAGTTATTTATTTCTCACATGTCGTAAATGGGTGCCATATGGGAGAAGCAAAAGCCATGGGTAGAATCAAGGGAAATTTGCATTTTCCAAATATGTATAAAAAGGTCAAAGAATTTATTCAGAGCTGCGAAGATTGCGCAAAACACAAATCACCACAAACAATGGCACGAGCAGAATTGGTGACTTATGGAGTACCAGCAGGAGTTGGAGAATTTATATCAATTGACATCTGGGGCTCAGGTGATGGACTTCCAGTATCAGCTCAAGGAAACAGGTGTGTTCTCACCATCATGAACCATTTCAACTCGGTTTTATATGCCTACCCTGTGCCCGATGAAAAAGCAAGCACTATTGCAAAAACTCTAGTCACTCGCTTATTTTTGGAACATGGTATTTTTCCCAAAACCATTCTAACAGATAATGGGCCTTGCTTTCGGGCCAAACTGCTAGACGAAGTCACCAGCTACCTTAAGATAAAGAGGTGGTATACATCAGCTTACATAGGCCTGTGTAATGGGGAAGTAGAACGTAAACACCGTGAGCTTGCATACATGTTGGGTATACATGCTAAGCAAGAACCAAATCATCGGGACGATCACCTACCGTTTGTAGTATTCGCAATAAATACCGCTTATTCTGCTACTTTAGGAGACACGCCGCTTTTCATACAGCCCTTGCGGGATCCCAAGATTTGTGTGCAGTCTATAGGTAATGAGCGTGTATACTATAATCTGGATCAGTATAAACAAGAAATGATTATGAGAATGAAAAAGGCAATGGAACAGGTAGCTAAAAACTTAGAAAAAGCTAAGGTAAAACAAAAAGATAAATATGATCGTAGAGTGAAAAATACACGGGAATATAAAATAGGAGATATAGTCTGGGTTCAAAAACCAAATTTGGAAGGAACAAAAAAGCTAAAAGAAAAATGGGATGGACCTTTTCGTGTGATAAAAATTCTTTCCAACAATTTAACATATATCTTGAGGCATTCAAAAAAACAAACAGAGAAAATAGTACACCATAACCGCATCAAACCTGGTTTCTATCCCGAGCCATGGAAAGTGAAACCTGTGCAGGAAAATTATTTAGATACTGATGAAATGGCAGCCCCGATTCTAACACATCAGCTATTTCAGTTCTTAGATCTTTTTAACAATTATAACAAATGGGAGGAATTAAAGGAGTATCTAGCACGCACTTAGATGGACTACCTCAAACAATACAACCCGAAAAAAGACTTGTCAGATTCACCCGAATCGAGTGACGTCGAATCTGGAGACGAGAAATCAAAGCAACATTTCTTTCTAACTAAACAGAGTTCACCGATTCCTCCGGCAGTCAATCTCTCCACCATTACAGAAGCTTTCAGCCCAATAGCTCACCCACCAAATAGTTTGCAAATGGGGGAACAGGCGAATACACCAAATATCAAACTTACCACAGGAAGAAAATTACTAACTTGTCCAGATTGTGGGCAAAGTCGCATGCAAGACTGCGAGGAGCATGCACATGAAGGATTTCCGGATAGTGGTGATTACACTTGTGGCCCCAGCACCAGTGGAGCCAAAGAACCAAAGACGGAGTTCAATAGATTTCTAAAACCTACACCAGGAGAGGATTTTAAAAAATTTTACTCTTTGGAATCCCCAACAGAACTGAAACAAAAACAAATAATGTAACGACCAGCTGGACTACGACAGAAAATGACCTCAGAAGACACTGGCGATTCCTCAACTGATACCGAAGCTCATGGAACAGAAGGGTTAACGCTCTGAGAAAACCTTTGGAGGAAAGTTCACCCAACTGGTTCTCCAAAAGGTCCGTCAAAATCTGCAGCTCAGGTAGCCAAACAGCTGAAATTAAAAGCAAACAACAAGACGAAAAGTTAATGCAAAAATTTGACGAAGAGACAAAAATTAGGTCTCACTCGGATTCTGATGTTACCAAAAAGTCCTGTAAGCATTACGGTGAAAAAAGGAAACAATTAGGGCTTCCACAGGAGTCTGAGTCTCCCCAAGAAAGTTCGTCGGGTAGATCATGTTTACCTCCGACAAGGTTAGTTTTAAACTAATAAGTAAAGAAAATAAAAAGTATCAAATGTGAAACCCCATAGAAGCGATCCAATTCCAAGTTGGTTCGTTTTGTAGACGATTTTCGGCATGAATTCTATGGAAGTAACTGAATTTACAGCGCCCGTGGGAGATACCTCCGCATTACGGCGATTTTGCAAGGAAAGCAAGCGACATAACATGATAACAAAAGATTTTTCACGAGAATGTGTACTAACCATTTTAGCAGAGATTTTTGGCAAGGTAGGAACTTATCCTAGTTTCGAGTTTTTATTGAAACTGAAAACAGCGGTAGAAAATCATCTAAAAATCAGGAAAGATAACAAAGACCTATGGCATGTGGTAAACCAACAACCGAACAAAGAGTCTCTAGTAAAAGCTTTGCAGGAGCAAAAGTTAGTGGATAGTTAGTATTTCGGATGAGACTTGTGAAATTGTAATTGGCAAGGATCCATTAGTAAAAATCACATATCTAAACTGCGGCAAAATTATGAACAGTTAACATTCAGGATTCCGCATATTTTCACCAAACTACCGTTTACCGCAATTAATTTGTTGGAAAGCGTTAAAATAGAAAAAAAAGAGAATAAAATATAGCGTATTGAAAAAGATATTTTGATTTTCTCACACACAATGTACTTATGATGTGGGCGTGCTCGTAGCCAGCAACCGAGAGCTCTCTAGTCATGATTTCATTGGTTATAATTTCTTTTAGAAATGTTCAAAATTCTCTTTGGGGCATTTATTCTGATCGTGTCTATAAAGGGAAGATATGTGGGGGCCAAATTGACACCAGAGGGAGTGTTGGTACATGCAGTAGACGGAGGACTAGCTGTACAGTTACGCAAGCTGAGAGTTGTTGAGTCTTACTGGCAAATTTTATTTTATATTGACATGACTCACTTACAACACATGTTAGAAATTTTAAAGTCAAAAACAAAATCGTATAAAAGAGAAACTCAAGGTTCAAGGGTTCAAGGTTCTTTTATTATAACCAATATATACAAAATATTAGGTAACTCAAGGCTGAGAGTATAGCTCAAATGCAATTGAGCTACCTTTAAGAAACACTAAATATGCACAAAATTAAAAATAAAAACTTCTCTTAACCAAACTTGGCAGAAATAAATAAAAAACAAATCCCGTGCCGTACGATACCACTTCCATCCTCCGCGCACCATCCTGAGACACAATTAAATTTACAACTTAAAACCAAGTGAGTCATAAGACATCTGGAGGCCTCATGGGCGAACCCCAGAGACCAACCCAATACTAAATAAAAATATATAAACATCCTTAAAAAAAAGAAAAAAAAAATCATATTATTTAGATTTGTAACTTTCAATCAGCACTCTTTTCAACTTCCGTCTTATAGCATCTATGCTTACATTAAAATCAATCTCATTTTTCAATCTTTCCCAGTGTAGAGGAATCAAATACCTCAGGCAAAAACGCGACCTCTCTGTAACTACCTTAGGAGTCCGCAGACTTTTTCGCACGAAAAGATTTAAGAAAAAGTATTCTAGTTTTTATGAAAATAGGAAATATGAGCGTGGCAAATATATCCGAAAGTCTTGGGAAATCTGTATCGGCTAAGCTATATGCCATGGAAAGACATATAGATTCGATCATGCACATGATGAAATGCAGGGTAAAATTTAATTTGGGAGCTCTGGTGGAAAAAAAAGGCAAAACTATGGTAGCAATCAAACTTTTAAAGGAATATGTGGAAACATTAAGCACAAAAATACCCCTGGAAGTAAAGAAAATAACTGAAAACAGAATTTTTTTTCATGATATAAAGGCGCGTATGTCACTGTGGATGGGGCAAAATAAAAAGATTTCTAGCCTTCATTGGACCTTCGAGGAAATCACGACACTGAAATCTAAAGTTGAATATTTAGTTACTCATGCAAGTAAAACGCAAGAATCATTATACGATGCTTATCTAGTGTCCTGTATGATGGAGATCTCTACACATTTACAGGTTATTGTTGATTATGCGTTAGAAGTTGACCGAGCATTAACTGTCCTAGAACTAGGCCAAATACCCAAACTTTTATTGCCACCAAAGGAACTCAAAGAAGTTTTAGAAACTATTGAATACATGCTTTTGGCAGAAGGGCATTTTGAATTACCAAATAGCATTGACATAATTGATCCGTTTTATTAGTATTCACAAATGGATACATCGTCTTTTTTTTGTCAGCAGAGCATCTTCAAAAAGTTGTTCAAATTCCCTTGGTGAAACGTAAACGGAATTATGTACTGTATCAAACATTTCCGACATCAACAGAAGGACCAGTTGGTACTACCATCACGCTGGAAACTTCTAAACAGTATATTTTAATAAGTGAAAACAGGGATCAGATTCTTACTATAGTGGACAATATAGATGATAAAGTTTTAAAAAGGGGTAACTTGGATCCAAAATTAACAAAGCAAGGCATGAAAAGAACGAGCAATGATACTAGTCTTAGTTGTTGGGAGAGTATATTACTAGGAAATTATCAAGGCATTGACAAAGCTTGTAGTTGGAAAGTCACAGCTAAATTGAGTACCACGGAAGGCATTGTTCGTATTAGCGCATCAGAAGTAGTAATTACAAATAAGTTTAAGCTAGAGGGATCATGTATAAGTAATATAACCTTTGTCAGTTTTCCATTGGTCATAAGTTCTTCTTATGAATGTAGTCTATGGTACAAGGATACTGAATATCGGTTAACCCCCAAAAACTTAGTTAATGGTAAAAATATTACAAAAATCGTCAATTTTCCTTTGAAATACATTTTAAGGGGAAATCGGTCAATTTTCGCAAAAGAAAAAAAGTAAAATCTAGTAAAGTCGTGGAAAAAAAGGTTCAAGGAAGCTATCGAGTGGAGACAACTGTATAATGACGTTGTGGAAGAAAATGAAATAGCTCTAACTCAGGCGGATGTTCTTCTGAGAGTTATTAGGGCAGAAAGTGTTCAATTAACAGAGTTATTGTTAATAGCATCCACAATAAGAATTTTGTGTATAATTTTATTTTCACTGACGGTAGGATGGGTCATATATCAGAAAATCAGGATTACGAATGTTACTGAAGAGATTACCGAGCTCCAAGCATTATTGGTCACTCGTGAACAGCTCAGAGCTATAAAAGAATACACAGATTATGTGGGTGTAGGTCGTTAAGAAGTCAAACACGTAAGAGCAAGTATAATTATTTTCGTATTTAATCTAATCTGAAACTTACTACTTCCAGATGGAGTTACCAGTTCTTGTTTTCATTTCTTTTTTGCTTCATAAAAGTTATACCGAGTAGGCTATAGTGTTGACAAAGGAGTCGTCTTTCGGAAGCTGAATAACGTACGACCAACCGAAGACGAATGGCAAGTAGTAATTCGTTTTGATGCATCACCTCTGTACTCGCTTCAGGGTCAAGTAAGTCTTTTGTCTAAGAGCCAAGAATCCACAAAGCAAGACATGGTATCCCAGTTTCTGAAACATCCGTTCTTATATGAGTTGAACAAAACCGGGAACTAAGAACCAAATTATTTCAGCAACCAATTGCGTCCCTTTTCATGGTATTGAATAATAAAATTCATGAAATTTCTAAGGACGTCGATCATATGCTCCTTACGATGCAGAAGGAGACAAATGAAGAAAATGAAAAAGGTAATAATCAACAAGGAATTAAACGCAGTTGTTAGGGAGTTGTGGGAAATATTATCCCGATATCTTTTTGGGATGTATAGGAATCTACATGGAAAAACAACGAGAGCCAAATCGGGAAAATCGCTAAAACTAATGAAAATTTAGTGCAAAAACAACCAAAATACTAATCACTTGCAAAAGATTGTTGATAAGTTAAACTCAATTGAAATACCAGACATCTTCAGGAGAGTATCGAATTTGATAGTACAATATTCCAACCAGAAAAAGAGAGAATATCTTTTTATAATAATACGATGCTTCACGGATTTGTTTATTTTTTGCAATTATGCTGGTTCTTTATTTAGCTAATCTAGGAGTTAAATTTTTTGTGTGCAGTAAGTGTTCTAAGCAAAAGCTTCAAGAACAAGCGCACAAAGAACCGACTACCTATCGGACATGTGATGCATAGATCTTTTGTGTGTGTTTTGATGCATCACCTCTGTACTCGCTTCAGGGTCAAGTAAGTCTTTTGTCTAAGAGCCAAGAATCCACAAAGCAAGACATGGTATCCCAGTTTCTGAAACATCCGTTCTTATATGAGTTGAACAAAACCGGGAACTAAGAACCAAATTATTTCAGCAACCAATTGCGTCCCTTTTCATGGTATTGAATAATAAAATTCATGAAATTTCTAAGGACGTCGATCATATGCTCCTTACGATGCAGAAGGAGACAAATGAAGAAAATGAAAAAGGTAATAATCAACAAGGAATTAAACGCAGTTGTTAGGGAGTTGTGGGAAATATTATCCCGATATCTTTTTGGGATGTATAGGAATCTACATGGAAAAACAACGAGAGCCAAATCGGGAAAATCGCTAAAACTAATGAAAATTTAGTGCAAAAACGACCAAAATAATAATCACTTGCAAAAGATTATTGATAAGTTAAATTCAATTGAAATACCAGACACCTTCAGGAGAGTATCGAATTTGATAGTCCAATATTCCAACCAGAAAAAGAGAGAATATCTTTTTATAATAATACGATGCTTCACGGATTTGTTTATTTTTTGCAATTATGCTGGTTCTTTATTTAGCTAATCTAGGAGTTAAATTTTTTGTGTGCAGTAAGTGTTCTAAGCAAAAGCTTCAAGAACAAGCGCACAAAGAACCGACTACCTGTCGGACATGTGATGCATAGATCTTTTGTGTGTGTTCATGAAAAAAAAACGAGGCGAGAAACACGTGAAAAAAAACACGTGAAACCGCAAAATTCAGTATGATAACAATTTGCAGAAAACATTACAATGTATGAAACCACAATTTTTTTTCTTATCTTTTCCTTGTAAAACCTTCGCACTAGTTTAAACATTATTGAGAAATATTTTTTTCAATTGTTGTAAATAATGAGTAAGTGTCTTATTACCAGCCTGTGAGCAATTAGTGGAAGAAGTATATTTAGTGCGAGAATTTTATTAAATGGGAACAGGCAGCAACCACAATGGGGTTGGCACTTCGTTTTAGTGACGGAGCATTTCAGTTACTAAAGGGAGAATGTATAGCTTGTATAGAAAAAGGATATAGTGAAATTTTAGTTTTGGGTCCAAGTAAAAAGAATTTAATGTTTTGTTATATCCAATAATATTTAATGTATCGAATAATCTTTACCTCGTGGCTACCGCTTCATGTGTTGAGTTATATAAGATTATATAAGTATTAACTTCTGAAAGCTATATGTATAAACTTATTAATTTCTAGTTCTTTTGATCATATATAAACCGTGCTATTTTTCAGATCATACAGATGTAGGACACTTACTTATCAAAGCTATACAAATGCATAGAAAGTATGCAGCATTGTTATAATCCGGCACGCTCCAAGCAAGGATAATTGAAAAAGGACAGCAATATTGACGAAAAAGGACACAAGGAATATTAGATCAAGCTATTAAGATACACTAGAGAAACTATATTCATCATAAGTAATGTCTTGTAAGGGCTATTTAACCAAACCAAACCCCATCGGTGGTGTCCCATAAAGACATTTTGAAGATCAAGTTATTAAGATACACTAGAGAAACTATATTCATCATAAGTAATACATTGCAGAAGAGAGCGTGGAAGTAATCAGAAGAGCCGTATTGGTACCCGCGGGGGTTTCCTGTTCTCTTAAATTGCGGGGAAAAGGCAATACGGGTCGCGCACTTCCCATGTGATCTTCCTTAGTTCAGCATTTTCCACTAGTAAAGTCAGTGTCAATAAATAGAAAGGACAAATTTAGCAATCTATTTTAAAAGTTAATGTAAGATTTAAGAAATCTCCTTACTGTAATAACTTTTTCTTATTCATTCAAAAATTCAGGAAGTCATCCATTTTTCTGTGGTGATCTCATTTGAAAAAAAAATATAAAAAAAAGATGTAAATGGGAATAAGATAAAAATTACTTAAATTTAGTTTTACTAAAATTGAAATTTCTTTCTTTATAGTTTCTTGGGAATTCGTTGTTTCGTACTAAGATCGTTACAGGTACCCTGCATTTTATGGAAAATAGAGATTTTTTTTCTCCGCAGACAAGAGTAAGTGTGGACTTGTCTTGTAAGGGCTATTTAACCAAACCCCATCGGTGGTGTCCCATAAAGACATTTTGATCGAAAGGGGTATGCGAATTTCATAAGACAAATACGCGCAGAACAAATCAAATAGTGTTGGGCAGACACTTGTACTAATAAATCCATGGTATAAACTTGTGGATTAACAGCTAATTATTTCACCAATCTCTAATCAAACCGAAAGACCCACTTGTCTGCAAGATAGTTCCAGTATTAGAGATCTATTGACCCATATGATCAAAGGATCGAATATAACGAATAATCCTGGGAAAAAAACCTATATAATAATATTGATATTTAGAATAAAAGACGGGTACGTCTTTTCCGTATGGGGGAAGTATTGTAATAAGCATAACTAAATGAATATAAACTTTTATGATTTCACCTTTATGATTTCCTGCCGTTTCACGTCATATACGAGCTATGAATGTACATAGTGAATTTAATCCGATCGTTTAACCTTAAGTATTTTTTTTTCTTTATACTCTGCCTAGTTCTTGTTTTGATGGTGGGCTAAAATAAACTATCTATCTATAATGCACTATTCAAATGGCCCAATTGTCTCGACAACCATCATGCTAAACAAAAAGCATGTCCCATAACAAAGACTGTTGAAAGGGTTGTTGTTAAGGCACTACAAGAAAAAATCACCATTGGTGCTGCAAAAAAAAGCATGCAGATATCCTTAAATCATGAATGCAACTGGAAAATATGACTCCAGTTCTTTTTAATGAAAAATCCTCTCCCATTCCAACCCGTGAAAACCCCACTCTAAGCCCAATCATGTCAACCCAACAGAGTCTTAGAACTCTTAGTTAAGAAAACTATTGATGAAATCTTAACAGTTAGAATTCTTGAAATGAATAATTAGTTTCTATCCTCAAAATTTAAATATATTGAAGGTTTAACCTCAGGCCGTTTGGAAAAAAATTTCAAGATCTTAGTTCCTCACAACCATCAACTAATAAAATATTTACAAATTTCACCCCAAATCATTCAATATCTGAAGATGATTTGGAATCTATTGACTCTGTCCAATCTCTATTTCACCTGTAAGACCGACATCAGAAATCACAAAAAAACCTTCCACAACAAAAAATCAACTCCTCAAAAGAAATACAAGTGCTCTCTCACCTATTTCAAAACAGAAAGCAACTAAAAACAAACGGAAACAATCCTTGGTATTAAAGACGGCTAACAGTTTAGAATGAAAATACTTCAATTTAACACAACAGGTCTAACCATTGATTGCCTGGTTAAGCTAAAAGATTTTTGGACATTGAATCCCCAGATACTGTTTACATCCAAGAACTTCATTTGTCCCCTGGCTGAAAATTTAATATTAAAATTATACAATACATAGAAAATATATGGTCCTTAATCTCTCTTCTCAAAAAGGTCCCAAACCAACTTATACTTGGCGATTTTAATCTTTACCATCCTATGTAGGACTCAAAACACCCTGGAGATCATCCATAATTGTTGCTATTGGATTCAATCTCTGTCACTCAGAATTCCAACACAATAATTATATCTAAGATTTTAAGAACTTATTTGCATTCCTCCAATGGTAGGAATTCAACCGCTGACCTTTGTTTTGTTGGTGGAAGATTATCTGTTAATAGTAAGGTGTCCAGGTTCTATGATAGTCTTGGCAGTCAGCATTAATCACTTATTACAGAACTGTCAAAAAGACCAGTTCTCCTTAAATCCAAACATTGCACCTAGATGAATTTTCAATGAGGATAATCGGAAATCTTGAGCAGTTAAATTGGGAAGTATGGTACCTGATCTAATTAATGATATTGAAGATTTAAATGACAATTTTACTAAAAGCATCATTGATGGTTCAATTTTTTTTTACTCCAAAAACAATTAGTAAAAAGTAGAAACAAATATACATTTTTGGAATAAAAAATTAGATATCACTAAAAAAAGAAGTGTAATACTAGAAAAATCTGGCTTTCAGATAAAAAAAAAAACTTTATAAAAAAATTTAAATGAGAAAGGCTGAAGCTATTTTTAAGAAACATGTCCTAACTGAAAGAAAAGCAGCTTGGGAAGATATTTGTAAAAATCAGTTTGATTAGTCACCCTCTTCTAAAACACTCTGGAAAAACTTCAGAAAATTTGCAGGATATTGGCATAGTGAGCAGTCTATTCAAGGGATTAAGTCTAATGATGGTTCACTTAAGTTCAAGTCATATGAAGTGGCAGAGACATTGAATAGTTATTTTGCAGGTCAATCTTCAAATAATTGTACACATAATAAATCTCTGTTTATGGAAGCTCAGTTTCGCCCAGGGTATGTCACAAATTCCGACAAAGATTTTGATATAGATGAGTTACCTTCAACAATACAGTCTCTAAATGACTCAGCAACTGATTAAGATTTGGTACACAACTTTCTTAGAGCTCTCAGAGGTTAGAGCTCTTCCATCAACTTTCTTGGTCCCTCTTCTTTACTTGTTTAATGGATGTTGGGAACGTGGTTATGCCCCAATAGCTTGGAAGTCTTCAACCGTAGTCCGAATAAATACATGTAAAGGAGATAGTTCTAATCCAGCTTCATATCATCCCATTGGCTTAACCTCATGCATTGCTAAACTCTTTGAAAAAATGATTAAGCTGAGATTTGTAGCCCCTTATTGATAATCTACTTATTGCTGAACAAGCAAGTTTTGGAAATGTAGATCAACCTTGGTATCTTAATCACATCTTGACCATGATATTAAGAAAGCTTTTACAAGAAAGACAGTTGTATCTGCAGTCTTCTTTGACATTAAGAAAGCGTATGATACTTTGGACCCATTTGTAATCCTTCGGCAGGTTCACAAATTTAAAGATGAAAATTTTTTCTGGAATTGGTATAGGGCAGTGCTTTCTAATAGGCCTATCAAAACTAGAGTTGGATCTACTAAAATAGTCTCATTAGGCGTTCCTCAAGGAGGGTTCTGAGTCTTATTCTTTTCAACATAGTGATTATTGATATTATTTTGACTGATATGCCCTCAATAAAATTTGCCTTATATGCAGATGACTAAGTCCTTTGGACTGAAGATGCTTCTCCTGAAACTTGTCAACCCAAGCTCCAAGGAGCTATTGATAAACTGTCAATATGGCTTAATACAAAAAAGTGTGCTCTTTTATCCCAAAAACTACTGGCATGTTTTTTTCTAGGATAAATGATCATAGACAAGATCGTCCCTCAATTAATCTGACTCTATATAAATAGCACATTCATTTTGCCAGGAATGTGAAGTTTCTAGGTATTTGACTTGATAATAAGTTAAATTGGAATGTTCATATTTCTTAACTGACAGATGTACTCGAAAAACGGCTGAATTTTATGTATGCTGTTACTGGGCAAAAGTGGGGTGTTAGCCGAGATGGTCTTCAAAAACTATTCATGTCCATAATATATGGAAAGATTGAATATTGTCTCCCTGTGTATTACTCAGCTTCAAAAAAGTTAATTTCTAAAAATGAATCAATAGTGCACCATGGCATGAGACTAATCATGAGACTAATTGCAGCTCTGTTCAATGAGGTTAATATCCCTTCTTTAGAAGAAATATTCTTGAAACTTTCCTCTAATTATTTCATGAGAGTAAATACTAATCAAAACCACCATGTTCTCAAGAAGTGTCCCATAAATCACACATTTTTCCTGTGAAAATTAGAAGCCACATAGTAGTCCAGCCATTGTCAAGTTGACTTCCTTACTGAATGGTATATGTGTTCCCAAGAACCTAATCTTTTCTTGCCAGACCCAAATATTCTCCAATACTCCTAATACCACTGATAATGTTATAGATATAAATATTCCTGGCATGGATTGCCCTAAGAATAAAATGAAGAGTCTAATCCTTTGTCAACTAAAATTATCTAAAATGGTAGAATTTTGTAATTGGAAAGATATTTACTGATGGATCAGTCTAAAAAAAGATGGAAAGGCATCCATAGGCATTATTTCTGAGTAGAATGGTTCATCAGTTGGAATTAGGGTTTCAGATAGAATTTTAATTTTTCATGCGGAATGCCTTGCTCTCCAAAAAGCTCTGGACATAGTGCCGGAAGCAGGATCAGGTGTATTTGTTACCTTTCCTGATTCTAAAATTGTTTGTTCTGATCTATGCAAGGGAAAGTTATTCCAATCATTGTATATCTACAGAAAAAGATTCAGAAAAAAATGTCTTCTCATGCTGTTCAACTAAAAATGATTTGGGTTCCTTCTTACATAATGATTAGGGGAAACAAAATTGCTCACAATATTGCAAAACAGGCTATTAACCATCCAATTATTTGGAAGATTGCTCCCACAGTAAATGAATCCACAAACTTAATAACCTCTACTGCAAATTCTCTTAGAATCAATAATTTCTGTATTGTAACAACGAATCTTGCCAGGTTAGGTTAGGTATGATATTATGTTTGGTCTTTTGCAGGTTACTGTATCATAAATCACCCAAACAGGAAACTATTGTCAATCTGAGGACAGGACATGGAATGACCAGATCTTGTCAAGCACAACATCATCTTACAGATAGCAAGTCAGGCCTTTTTATAGGTGTGTAGATATTGATGAAACAATTGATCACATTCTCTCAGAATGTCCTGTTTCACAATTGAGAGAAATATTCTAATCAAAAAAATTGAATCATTGGGCCTGAAGACTTCCATCCCTCTTTTTTTAGGTTTTAACCATGTTAGTAAAGATAAAGAGAGAAAAATAATAGAGGCAGTGGGAATTTTTGTGTCTTCAATGAGTATCATCAACAGGTTGGAGTTTCATTTGATATTATTAGGTTTGTTGCTTTTTTACCAGTCAAAAGAGTGTGATGAGAAGAGAAGATGATTTGTAGTATATATTTTCTTTCTTTGTATTTATTTTATTTTTATTTTGTTTCTATGATACTTGTTTAATTATTGTTTGATGATCAAGAGGGCAAAAGCCAAGCATATTTTCTCTACAACAACAACAGATACTATCCAATCTCCTTAAAAATACAAATAGTTTTGCCATCTAGTTGGATAATTTGATCAATCTCTTTTGCAATAATCAAATTTGTCAACTAGCTGACAAGTAAATTTACCCCAAAAAACTATTCCTTTCTCAACTAGTTGACAAGAAATTTCTCCCTAACAACACTTTCTTTCCAACTAGCTAGAAAAAAAACATTACCTCAGAAACACTTTGGTTAACCTTCTAGTTGGTAAGTAACTTTTCCCCAGAAAATTTTTTATTAACCAACTAACTGATGAAAACTTTGCCCCAGAAAACATTTCCTTTTCCAATTAGCTGGAAAAAGCGGTTGCCCCAGAAACAATTCTGTTAACCATCTAGTTGGCAAATAACATTGCCCCAGAAACTCTTCTGTTAACCATCTAGTTGGCAAGTAGCATTTCCCCAGAAAATGTTCATTACCCAACTAGCTTTAGCAAAAATCCAAAGTGAAGTTTTAGGTAGCCTATAAGCTATTTTAATAGGCTAGATTAGCAGTTTATCTTAATTTTAGACAAGACACAATCATAAGGCAGGATGGAGGTAACCTAGATCTGAGTAGGCCTATGATGGGACACCACCCTTTGAAAAATGGAAAAAAAAATAGCATATAGGCTTATATTAACTAGTTGACAAGTAATTCTCCCCAGCAACACTTTCATTGCAACTAGCTAAAAACAAGCATTGCTCCAGAAACTCTTCTGTTAACCATCCAGTTGGCAAGTAAATTTTTCCCAGAAAAATTTTCATTAACCAACTAGGTGATGATAAACTTTGCCCCAGAAAGAATTTCCTTTTGCAACTAGCTTGAAAAAGAGGTTACCTCAGAAACTCTTCAGTAAACCAACTAATTAAAAACAACATTGCCCCAGATATGCTAACTTAATCAACTTAGCCGTGAAATCTCTTTGGACATAACTTTGGCCCTGGAAAAAGAACAAAAAAAAAGAAATAAAAGAAAAAAAAAAAATTGATTTTGGCTAAAATTTTGGTACGCAAGTGGGGAATTTGGAAGATAAAGAAAGTTATAATATTTAACAAGGTCTATGTTTTGGAGAAAAGTGCTTGACATTTTTATTCTTTGATGATTTTTTCTTCGCCGAAGAAAGACACACATTTTCCTTTGGCATTTTTCTTGAGTGTACTATTTTTTCGCGCTGAAGAAGAGGGGTGGTTATCTTCTCGAAGTATTCACTTTGTGTTTGTGTTTTTTTTTGCAGTTTTCTCTTTTGGCCTTAAAAACCCCTATTTTTGATCGTTTTCTTTCTTTATAGTGTGGCAAGACAATGTGGTTTCAGACATTATCAATATCACTTAAGATTTGTGGCAAATATTTGTCTACAAAGATTGCAGTAATCATGGTTAGTGTGATTTTAACTTCATTGATATTGACTCCGTGTTGTTCTAGCCGTGTGGCTGGTGCGCTGTATTTGGCATCCTTTATCCGAATGGCGGTATTTTGATTTCTGGCATGGTTGATTATTTGGTTTGGAACGGGGGTCAGTGGTATGACCATAAGATCATTTAAGAGTCGAACTAGCTCTAAGTCATAATCTGAAGAAATCTGGGGAAGATAGACAGGATGGGTGCTCTAAAGCACAGGATGGTTGGTCCCCAGCCCCTAATTGTCTTTCCTGGCTTAAGGGCCTTGAAACGGATATCAGCACAGCCGGTTTTTACTTTAAGGCTCTACTGCCGTATTTTCTCTTTACCTATTGATACCACAGACTCGAAACAGTGAAAAACTGCTTGCTTTAATGAATATTGGCTTTTGGCATCAGTTTTGTGATGGCCAGAACCCACATACTTTCTCAGCTCCAATCTTCTACCGACTAAAGATTTTTCGCAGTAGCATAGAAATAGAACAGACTACTCAAATAGTGCAGGTCTTACTTTATAACATACAATATCTTTTTTATAGTTCATTTTATCATGTTTCCTTCCATTGTCACCACTATTTATAAATCATTCTTAAATTACTTTGGAATCGGATAGGGCAAATGCTTTCGATGAGCCAAGGATGGGGGGGTGCATTGTCAGAGCAAAAATTATTATATTAATAAAGAACGTTTATCGGGATATAAAATGGTACTACTTTCTTTATTAGTGTTTCCGTCAGATGAGCCGCTTTCCTAAGCTATTCCCAATATTTCTTTCCGTCTAAGAAAAATTTAACTTCACCTTTGTTTTTATCAACATCACACTATATTCATTCTGCTAAAAGTTGTTCATATTGGGCCAATGGCCAGGAAAATAAACCAAAAGAGGGGTACTGATTGAGGGTATATGCCCCCAATACTTTGAAAAACAACTTTTTTCGCCTTTTCATCTTAAAATCGAGAATAATCCTTACCCTTCCTCTGTCATTTTCATGAATTAGTGCCCCTATAGAAGAAGGGGCTTCAAATCAAGTCCTCTGTGAAAAGTTAGAGATGTTTACAATTATCTTAACAATTCGCTGATTTTAAATTTTTTTTTTTGGTTATTTTTCTCGAAAAAAAATGGCTATTAGACTTTTTGACTATGTTGAACAAAATGGCTATCTCAAAGTTTTGATCCGGTGACTTTGGGGGGAAATGAGCGTGGGAGGGTGCCTAGTTACCCTCCAATTTTTTGGTCTCTGAAAAGGGGTACTAGAACTTTTTATTACCATTCGAATGAGTCCTCTTGCGATATTCTAGGACCACTGGGTCAATACAATCACCCCTGAAAAAAAAACTTTACATGTCTTGATTGCTCTTTCAAAACATATCCAACAAGTCGCTTCCTTCACAAACTCTATCGTAAGCTGTTAGAGAACGCTTAAATGAAGCATCCTATTCCTTGTTATTTGCTTTAAGAAACTGGTATCCAAAATAGCAAAAAACAAAACTTAAAAACTATAGAATTTACCCAGGCTGGTATGTTCTGGTCAAACCTCAGGCCCGGTGGTGCCAGAATGGCATTTAAACCAGCTAAATTACCTTTTTTAATTTTAAATGAATTTTTTTTTGTATTTTCATAGAAAACATTAAAAGAATCGCCTGTTAAATTCGTAGTAGCTGCCCTCATCCAAAGGGAACTTGCTAATAGAAGTAGTACAATTAGATTCCTTACTGTATACAAATATCCTGATCAATTTCCTTACAGTGCAACCCCGCGCTTACGATTCAAATATAGCTCAAGGAGATAAGAATGGGACATATATTTGAAAAGAGCATAAAATAGAGAATCTAACGGTAATATCTGTATTATATTAGTATGCTCCCTTTTGATGTTGTAAAATCGCTGTACTTTTACCGTTTGCCCCCCCCCCCCAAAAAAAGCAAAAAAACAATAAAATAACAAATACTTTAACCTCTCCACACTTCCATGAATTGATTAGCTGTTTAACCCATTTTCTATCTGAAAAATCAAGACATTCTCATAATGAGATATTCTCATATTGTACATACACTTTACAGGCCTACAGAAGGTTTTCTTAAATTCTCACCTGAACTTACCAACAAACGAATTTTCTTCCACTCTTCAATTTCTCATGCTCCATTGCTCGACACTCTACCAATGTGGCCGAATGCCTGATATGAGATGGCGCAACAAGGGAAGCGAAACTATGCAATCGGCGTATTTTTGCTTTTTCGGGTGTTGTGGCTTAGAAATCCCGGAAAAATTAGATAGTGCAGACATGAGTGCAAAAACCAAGGGAAAAACAATGAAGTCAGAGACAATGTTACAAGATGGGGCCCAAACAGTATGAAATTTACCTTTCAGAAAGTTAGAACTCAAAGTAAAAAGTAGAACTCAACTAAAATTCAGTCTTTATTGAAAGGTTTCGGCACTAGATTCCGACATCTGAACAGTGAAGAATTTTTGACAGATAAGTCGAAAATCCTCGAAGACCAACAAGTCACGAGTATTTTCCAGAAGACACATTGTCCGAGGAAGGGGATTAAGTGCCTATCCCAGTTTTAGCTATAGTTCTATCCTATTTTCTATTTTTCGTTTCTTCTTGAAGCTCTGTGGAAAAGTCTATTGACACTGTTGAAGCATCTTCATTTTCCCTTTTGCTATTACCCATATGTTTCAATCAGTTGTAAAATGTTATTGCAGAGGGAGCTGGCATTTACCCCTCCCCTATAAAATATCCTGTGGAAATTACGCCTCCCCCCACCCCACAAACAAACAGAGAATATATCCTTTTTTCACTTTACCTTTTATTACAACTCATAAAGTTTAACCAGTTATAATGAATTACTGCAGTAGGAGCTGGTGTTTACCCCCTCCCCTAAAATATTCTCCCAAAAACACCAACCTGCAGACATTAGATCAACGTTTTAACTGGATACCTCTTGGGAAAAGAGAATAGGGAAGGACGACTGGCCATTTCAAAATTTTAATGGGAAGCATTTCGAGAAAAAAAAGGCGAAGGATGGTCTTCCTTTATCAATTTTGACTCTAAAAAAGGGCTCGAGAACTTTTGAATTCCAATTGAATGATTCTCCTTAAAAGTTTATACGACCACACCTTCCATAAGAGCTTTATATGCTAATGATGGGTAACTAGCAGAGCTTATAGCGCTTTTACTGATGGATGGGGGGGGGTCCAACTCAAAAGCCATATTTATTCGACTTTTCAACTATTTTAAGCAAAATGAACAAATTAAATTTTTATCCAAAGTGTAGGAAAAAGGGTGTCTGATGGGGTGACTTGTTGCCGTTCGGTTAGTTTTGACTTTTCAAATAGAGTTAGAACTTTTAATTTCCAAATAAATGAACCTCCTTCAAGATTAAGATGATCAACCCTACTATCAAACCTTATATGCCCCCTAGATATAACTTAAAACCAGTACCTCCAGGCTCCGTAGGGGTTAACCCCAGGGGCATTGCCATATAATCATTGGATGATTTTGGACAAAATGACTATCTCAAAATTGCTATCGGATTCATTTGAGGAAGAGATGACATCGCGGGGAAGGGGGCTACTTTTCCTCCGATCACTTTTGACACCTTAAAAGAGAAACAGAACCTTCAATTTCCATTAAAGTTTATACGTACGTCTTTTTCATATAGACCAAACATAACTTGAAACCCTTTCCATGAACATGAAGAATGAACATGAAGATGTATGAACATGAACATGAAGAATGTATCCGCTCCAAAGGTATTGTTTGTAATCTTTGGACTATTTTGAAAAGACTGGTTATTTTCAAATTTTGATAGAATATATATGGGAAAAAAGAGGGTGAACAAGGGGTGACGGGTTACCCTCTGATCCCTATCGACTCTTAAAAAGGGGAAGAGAAATTTTGATGTCAATCGAGTGAGCCTGCTCCGAGGTTGATAGGACACACCATCCATAAGAACTTTATAAGTTAATAGTTAGCAGCTAGAACACAGCCCTTTCTACTAGGACTGGGGGGTTTCAAACTGAAAGCCATAGTAAATTGACATTTGGATCATTTTAAACTAAATAGTAATCTCAAAATTTTGACCAGAAGTATTGTAGAAAAAAGGGTGTTTGAGGGGTGGCTTGTTGCCATGTTGAGTTTTAGAAATTGAGACAGCTTTTAATTTCCAATCACATTAGCCACCTCCAAGATTTGTGAAAGCATACCTTCTATCAAACCTTATATGCTCCCTGGTTATAAGTTATTCCCATTATCCTGGTCTTTGCGGGGTTGTGTTAGCCCCTGAGACATTGCTTTGTGATTCGTAAGTAACTTTGAAAAAAAATGACTATTCCAGAACTTTTACAGGATGAATTTGAGGAAAAAGGGTTCAGGGGGGGGGGGGTTAATTGCCCTTAGAAAGTATGAGCTTCTCTAGAAGTAAAATAGAAATTCCAATTTCCGATTGAATAAGCATACTCGAAAATTTATGCGGCAATCTTTTTCGTTAGAACCTTATGTTCCTAAGCATTATTACAACCATTGCCCAGAGCTCTGAATATTTGTCAACCCCAAAGGCATTATGTATAATCTTTGGGTTATTTTTAGTGACGTGGTTGTCGTAAGTTTTAAGTCAAGTTGATTTGAAGAGAAGAGGTTGCAGGGGGTCTTTTGTTTTCTGATCACCATTGACTCTTAAAATGCTGAACAGGCATTTAAATGGTTTCCTCGACATTTTTAAGAAGGACACTGGCTTCAGAACCTCCAAAAGAAGGGACTAGGAACTTTTACTCTGTTTGAGATAGAGTTACTCAAATTTTAATATTCAGGGAATTAACAAAAATCATAAGCTGCCAAGACAGCCTTAGCGAATTATATCATATGTCCAGGCTTTTTAAGACCAAATTAGAGTAGTAAATGGCAATAAACGGAAAATGATCCATCGAATGCCAAATATGAATTTTGGTGGAAGCAAATATAAAATTATGTTGCAAATTGACAGATTAGCTACAAAAGGATAATATATTACAATTTTATTTAATTACTTTGTACTTACAAAACCATAATTACACAAATTTTTAAATGTTTGCCAAGAGTCTTGAATTAACTTATACACAAACAATGGATCCAAGGCTAAAACAAACCTCACCTAAAATGCATAAAAAGAATTAGAAATTGACATTTACTACACTAAAAAAAAAAAAACAGAGAAAAACGCAGAAATTCAAAATAAACAATTTCAGTCAGTAATGTTTTTTAGCAACAATACTAACGACCTCCGTACTAACACCTGTCATCTAATATTATAATTAGATTATTCAATAGACGAGTCTACACAATAAAAATGGTATTTAAGCCCAGTTAAGGCAGATATTTCCCCGACTTTAGATGATCTTCTTAAGCAATGCTGCCACTGTAGCACTGCTTGTTTAGGCACTTGTAACTTTTAAAATATCATAAAGAGACCATCACAAAAGAAGTAACTTTGTTTAAAGCTAGGCAGGGTTGAGAAGAGTGTGGCGGCTATCCCATTGGTATATTCACTTGAAAAAAAGCCAAAACAATGAAAATCCATTGTTATGAGGATACCCTCCACTGCCCTTATCTACTACCTTAAACTTTTCACAATGCCCTTAGAATGGGTGCCATAACACCATAACTGGTTTTTGATGAAATTTTGCAACCAAAAACTTGAAAATTATTTTTAGTATGTTTTACTTTATCACGCTTTCATCTGTTAAAATTTTTTTTTTGGTATACAGCACTAAAGGTCAAGCAGAGGTTTCGACTGAAATATTTAAATAGTTCTCTTCGATTTTTTAATGGCTGGTATTATCCTCGTTATATATGTTTCTTCTTTACGCCTCTTTCATTTTGTCATGTTTAGCCAGTGTGGTCTCAGAAACTATTTTTGGCAGCTATCAAACATTCAATAAAACAGAAAAGTAATCAGATATCAAATGAAAATAAATAGTACCATCAAACATACACACAATTCGTATATAGATGAAAAATAAACCCTAAAGGGAGTAGAAATTAAAATAAATACCTAGTCAAGTTTGGCTATTTGCACCTCGCTACCTTTAAACCCAAAATCCTTCCAAGGGCTGGTAGTGCCCGTGGAATTACATAATCCCCATCTTGACTCAAATATAAAATGAGAAAGCAAAATCAAAATTTAATCAAATTGGGCAGCCCCTAGCTGCATCTTCCTCCATTTTCCTCAGTCAGGATACCGCGTCAGTTGTCCAGCTCCCCCTGCCCCCTCCAAGTGGCTTTGCAATCAATTTTTAAAGCCCATTTTGTTGTTTTTTTATAGCGAAAATTGTGTGGATTTTGGACAATTTGTTTAGTTCTTCAAAATTTCAACAGAAACTAAACTAACATTCCTCTGACTGTTAAGGTGACTTAAAAGGAGTAATAAAAACAATTTTAAAAAATTCTTACTAAATAATGATTTTAATTCCTTAAGAGTTATGCAGTTCAAGACTCCATATTTTATTAAATATATTTTTTGTATATAATTTAAAGAAGAATCATTACAGGGCTTTGTTTTTCTCTTCTTCTGTTTTAATTTTGAAATAAAAATGACCATTGATTGTCAGTTTAACATAAATATAGGGCCTGCAGATATTTGTTTATGAAAGTTTGAATAGTTTTTTTTATTAAAATAAAAAAGTGAAAATATTCGAAAATTATTTTGTATTTAGTAGCAGCAGCAGTAGTACTAGCAGAATTAATAATAGTAGAATGTGGTAGAGTATAAGCAATAGTATTAGCAGCTGCAAAAAAAAGAAGTGACATAGATGTACTAAAAACTATGACTGAAATTAGTCACATTTTACGCAACAACAGCGCAACTTGTGGGACATTTGTTTGAATCAGCATCTGTACAAAATGTCCTCCAAGAATAGAACACGGTGAATTTAAACAAAGTATATATATTTTTCTTACAATTTAGAAATTTTGTGAGCCCGCACTGTAAAAAAATAATGGTTAGCATTTTGTGATGATACTTTGACTTATCCTGTATAATTACTTAGGTATCACTTTGGCACTGCCTGATTTCTTTTTTTGCTTTATTTGGCCAAACTGGCATCAGTATTATTTATTTATTAATATAATACATAATATTGTTTATTAATGTAAGTTGGTAAATCCACCACCAAACCAATTTAATAAAAAATCTTCAAAAATATTTCAATAAACCACATATATTAAAAGCTTAGAACAACAAATTATATATCCTTGATTCAAAATCCATTCAAAATTGCTGAGTTAAAACTGAATAGAATGGTATCCGGGCTATAAAATAGCGCTAGTTTCAACTATTTTGAACATCCCGTTTTGGGCCTCATGGAAACGAAGGGGGACAGCAACTGCAGCATTAATGATGAATGTGGCTAAAAAAAGCCGAGTGTATACATTCACCTTCACCCACCCAAAAGGTTGTTTACACTATACTACTGTCGTCTGCAACAGCTCATTGCTTACAATCGTGGTTGCAACAGTAGATGCAAGCTAGTAAAGAGTGAACCATAGCCCATAGTAAACAAAATTTGAAAAATGCGTTTTCAAAACAACTGCCAAGTGAGAAAAATTGCCAACTAACACTGATTTAGGAATGGTAACCATGGTTTCAGTTAGTCTTAAAAGTAAAAATTTAATGTGAAAACAAATTTATAGTGAATTCACAAAGTCTGAAACGCCTTGGAATTAGTGCTGGATCGAAATAGAAAGTGGACCATTGGCATCATCATGGTCAAAAACCTCGATAATTAGTCATCCACCTTAAGTGTGTGATAATATATATAAATTGATAATATGTATAATATATATATATATATATATATATATATATACATATATATATATATATATATATATATATATATACATATATATATATATATATATATAAAATATATATATGATAATATATATATATATATATATATAAAATATATATATGATAATATATATATATATATATATATATATATATATATATATATATAAAATATATATATGATAATATATATATATATATATATAAAATATATATATGATATATATATATATATATATATATATATATATATATATATATATATATATATATATATATATATATATATATATATATATATATATATATATATATATATATACATATATATATCTGATTATGTGATTTTCCTCTCCTGTCACAATATCCTTACTTCATTTTCTTATTTTTAACTTCTTTATACTCACTATGAGACATCTGTGTTGTTTATCTTTGATAGATTTATTTACTCAAGAAGCTGTACCACGGGGATAAAGATCTTCTTTTCACGACCATGTCATCTACTTTATCTATGTCTAGATCATATTAGGTGAAGATGACACATGAGCTCCCTCCCCCCATTCCCCAAACGCGTAAAATAACATTGAAACTCATCCGTTAGCCATTCACCAGCAAACAAAATATTTTTTATTATTTTTACCTCTTGCAAAATCACTTGAACAACCCCAACCCCTCATGTCAAATTTAAACCAATAAATAGAATTTCTTAATAACATAAAAAAATAATTTTAAGAAGAACAAGATTATACAAAACAATTTTCATAAACACAGAATGTAAAATCACTAACATAAATGCAAATAAACCCCCCTTCCCGACCAAACAAAAAGATTCATTAAAAAACTTTTAAGCTTGAGCAATTATCCTTTCTGTAGCCGTCTTAAGGATCCCCGGGAACTCAGGAATATCACACCCCAAAAAATTAATTACCAATAAAATATTAGAAAAAAACAATGGTACAAAGGAAAAGTGTCTTTTTATGAATATGTCTATAGCATTATTATTATCATAACTACATTTTTGTAAATATAAAAGTACCTTCAATAGGTTCCTCAACCTCATCATTTGAGCCTTTTGATCTGCTAAAGTTTCTAGAACAGGCTTATTTGAAAGTTTCACATGTTTACGATTGACTAAAGGAGTCACAAGGCCATCCAAATTTCTGTGCTGAACGAGGTCCTGCTCCTCCAATTGCCTTAAAAGTAAAACAAAAATTAAAACAGATTCGATTTAAATTAGAATAAGAATATAGATATTTCTAGCAAGGAGGAGCAGTATTATCCTATAATAAATACACACTATACTAATTATAGACATATCTTTTAGGAAGACAGGTTCGATTTACAAAAATAAAAAACAAAAAGGAAATCAATTGATCTCCTATCAAAATAGTATTTTCATATTGGTATACATTGCTATAGTCCTAGATAAGCCCTTTCACATAAGGAAAAATAAAATAATTCTTACTTCATAATATGCAGAACGATCATAGTTAAAACTTTTGGCCTGTGGGGGGGGGGGGATCTTTATCTTCACTTCTTTCTTTGTATTGCACTTTTTTTTACCACACTTCAAATTTTTTGTGCGTATTCTCTAAGTGTTGAAAAAAAACGCTTCCAACAACAAATCATGTTTCCTAAATATAATAAATTTAAATATTTATAGAAAATTACTTGTTTCAGAAATCATATAGAATATTATTTATAATTATGATAATATCATTTTTTTCAGTTTATCCAACAGAATCTCAGAAATACCATTTTTCAGTTAAAACATGTGGTTACCATTATGTTTCCTAAATATAATAAATTTAAATATTTATAGAGAATTACTTGTTTCAGAAATTAGATAGGATATTTTTTAGAATTCAGATAATATCATTTTTTTTTTCAGTTTATCCAACAGAATCTCAGAAATACCATTTTTCAGTTGAAACATGTGGTTACCATTATGTTTCCTAAATATAATAAATTTAAATATTTATAGAAAATTACTTGTTTCAGAAATAAGATAGGATATTATTTATAATTCAGATAATATCATTTTAATAATAAATTATAATAAATCATAGATAATAAATTATAAATAAAATTGTAATAAATTAATAATAAATCTATATTATTTTTGTTTTTGGCTGTTATAATGGTTGAGTTAGTAACTTAATCATTATGAAGGTAATACGCTACCATATCTGATTAATACAATTAGAACTTGCAAATGAACGATTTGTCCTTTTGCAAGTCACTGGTAAAATAATTTGGTGAAACGCCTTTTATTACAAGGAAAAATAATAACACACATTTGGCATATTGCGTACATAAAATACTTTTTTTTAAATTTATTCAATTGAATACTTCAAAATTAAAATTTGAACTTTCTAAAAGAACGCAACACTTAATTCAGCAAATCAGTTCGCAAACTAATTAATTTCTTCTCCAATTTCTTACGGCTTGAAGCTGTCATGTTTCCGTAGGCATAAATAATATGTTATGAATAATTATGCTAATTCATGTCATTCTTAAATGAAACTTTTGTTTAAATTTTTAAATATTAATATAATTCCTTCCAAAATCAGGCTTTAAACATTCGGAACTATAACATTTTTAGAAAAACATTTTAATGATTACCTTTTTCTCTTCCAATCGGATAGGGCCAAAATCTCCTCACCAAGCAGACTTCTTTGGCCAGATTGAAGGAAATCGTCAATTAATTATAAATTCATTTCTTCGTTGGAAGCATCCTACAAATTATAACATATTGATTAGCTACTTTAAGGATGCGACAATCCTTTAAAAAAATGCTTAATCATGCGTTTCGTCCTATAGGAATTCTTCCAACGGGGGGAAGGGTCTTAGGTCTCCAGTTATTTATTTTGACACTAAATAAAAAAGACAACAAGTTTTCTGTTATAAAAAAATGTCAGCAAGCTTAAGGACAAGACATTCCATGGAAATAATAGTAACTTGTTTATTAGTGATGAGATGATGTGCCAGCCGAAATTCGTAAAATACGTAAGCTGATTTTAGCAAAAGGGGATAAATTGCGGAAGATTCCTAGATATGAGGGATCGATATTAAAGGAGATTCAGACAAACTTGTTTGTGAAAAGACCTGACGGCTCAATTACAAAATATTCATTTGGTGATAGCATACCAGAGGTTGACGATTTTAGGAACACCTGAGGACATGTACATCATAGTTTTCCAAGTGATGTTTCAGTGAAATAAAATAATATCGTCTAATATTAAAGCGCCCTGTTAGTATGTTTTAAAATATACAAGTAGGACGCGTTTAATCATGTTTTGTCTCGTATTTATTTGTTTTTTATTTATATTCTCACTAATTTTTGTTGCTCTATATATTTATTACTATTCTTTCTCTTTAGTTATCTATTTTATTTTTTTACTGCTTGTTTTGAAGCACATAGAGGTCTTTATAAATAGAAGTAGAATATTGAAAGAATTTGTCTTAGAATAAAGACATTTCTCTTTTCTTATCTTAGTTGTTTCTGTGTGAGTTACCTTTTATTTTTGTTTGTTGGGCGCATGGGTCGTGGTGTGGTTATTCTTGACATGGTGGTAATATTTGATAATGGATAGAGATAGTGATGGAATTCCATCATCAAGGTTAAAAGAATTTGAGCGAGATTCTCTTTCGTCTCATTCGGTTTTCCATTATATTGTAGGTAGTGATAATGAAGATAGTAGCAGCAAATTAGATATACCAAAAAATCAATATTTATTTTTAAATGGATTGGCAAAGAAAAATTCTAGAACAAGAAGAATATCGTTTTGGAATTGCCGGGGATGGAGGACTGCAAGAGACACAATTGACACTTTTCTATCCACGTCTGATCCGGACATATTTTGTGTATGTGAAACTTTTTTAGATGAGCTTTCAATTGAAAGCGCTCATGTTGATGGTTATCAATTGTTTCATGTTGGGAGGAGTATGCAAAAGAAAGGTGGTCTTGATGTTTTAATTAAACAGTCCGTGCAAGACTAGACTTCTTGCCAATGAATATTGAAATTTTATTTGAATCTTGTGTTGTTGAATGTTTTTTTTCCAAATAATGAGAAGATTCTAATCGCACTTATTTACCGTAGTCCGTCAGCTAGTCAGATGGAATTTAAGAATTGTTTTGAAAATTCATGGATTTATTAGCTAGTCTTAAAACTTCTGATGTTTCTGCTAATCAGAATAGACTGGATAGTAACACTTTAAAGCTTTTAGAATGTCCGCTATCTCAAGAATTATATCCTCTATGTTTTGTACGATCCAGAATAACTGATACGACATACAGTGCTGTTAGTACATATGTCATTCCTGATGATTCATCTGATCACTGTATACTTATGGCTGATTTTTCGCTATATTTCCCGTATAATGAAAAGAAGTCAACAAAGGGAAGAGACTTTGGGGAATTTTTTTTTTAAATTAAAAGAAGCACTCGGTGACGTAGGGGGGAGTTCAGGAATTGATGATATGGATCCAGATCAATCCTAAGATAACGTTTATAATATATTAACTGAAAAGCTTTTTTTTGTCTGTATAGAAATCTGAAAGGAAAGAGGCATACACCAAGAACATCACTTTTGAGGTCTATTAATGAAAAAAATCACTTATATAAAATTAAAATGAAGTATCCCACTGAAATAAATATAATACGTTTTAAAAACTATAAGAACCTGTTAGTAAACAATTCTTAGAGAAAATGAAAGAGTGTATTATGAAAATTCATTTAAAATTCAGATTTTCCTCGAAAAACTTGTCATTAAATTAAGGATAAAATTGGAAAAAATAAAGTTATCACATCCTGATTAATTTTAATTAATTAATCAGTTGAACCTGATTATTAGTTATTATAAATGGTGTAGAAGTTAGAGAACCGCAAGATGTTGCTAATATGTTTAGTGATTATTTTGCTGGTGTTGGTCAAGCAATTGTTTCAGCAGGAATAGATTTGTCTCCTTACAGGTCGCATAAAGAATATTTACCCCCCAATGAATGTACGAGCATATTTCTGGTCCCAATTAGTTTTGCAGAATTCCATAAGATTATCAAAAATATAAAAAAGGTTATTTCAGTTGGACATGATTAATTATCAACAAATTTATTAAATAATATTGTCGGAGTCATTTTTGAACCACTTATCCCTATTTTCAATTTGAATATCAACTAGATCTACGTTGCATGGGCAACGTGAGGTGTTGCGGCAACCTTTGCTCGGCTTCACCGAGTAAAGTGTTGCGAGAGCAACACTTTGGTTTTGTTTCCTCGCTGCGACTAAACGCTGAAGTTGTTAATCTGTAAGGATGCTAAAATACATACTAGGTACACCAACTCGCAAAAGTTGCAAACTCCTCATTGCTAAAGATGATTGTAGCCTTACAGCCGATTATTACTTACAAGTCCCCTACATGTCGTACTGCTGGAACCAAATTGGTCTTACCATCAAATGCACCGGAAACAAAGAATAGGTACTCCAACTAGCAAAAGTTGCGAACCCCTCATTGCAGAAGATGATTATGAGGTAACAGCCAACTATTGGTTAAAACTTCCCTATATGTCTCACAATTGGTATCGACCTATTTTTGGTTCGAGTGTGTACCTTACTACTGAAGTTGTCAACCCCTTTAAACTTTCAAACTGGTATATCTCATGAAGGAATTTTTGTACAAAAAAATGGATGTCATATACTTTGATCAGCTCATCAAAAGCTATCGACTGCCGTCGAAAAAAAAAATCTATCTGTCTTAGTTCAAAAGTTGTCTTTTTTGCCGTAGGCCAACTTTCTAACGTCATCACTTAGAAAGGAGCAAAGGATAAACTCTAATTTCTTTAGCAATGAGAGAAGTTTTAAAGGTTAAGAGGCACATCTGATACCGTTTCTCTACCGCAATCCCAAGTGCGAAAAACCGAATGATAAACTCAGCCGAAATCACGGCAGCACTTTCGGACCCGTGGGAAAATGCCGCTTTTTTGCTTCTCTAAATTTTTCTATTTATCAATCAAAGAAGATATATTGGCTGTGGGGCAGGGTAACTGTCGCATATATTTAACACTTATAGATTTTAGTCCATCTTCAATTTGAAACTGGTGCCTGCCTGCTTGCCTGCTAGAACAGAGCTTTCCACTCGAAAGCAGAAACATGGTTTGATGAAACGAAAGCTTGGCTGCATAACTTCAGATAGTCCTCTCTGACATAGGCTATACAACTCCTCTTCACTTCACACACTATAGGCTCTGGCTCAAGGACAAGCAAAAACCATCCTTTTTGGCCCCAGGCAAGAGTTCTACGAAGCTTTCCAAAATGTAAAGTCATATTCATCAATCCGGCCTAAGGTCCACACTTTCCGTAAAAACCGCAGAGGTTAGACCCTTACCACTTTCTAGGAATAAGCTGAAATCGAGGTGCTCGGAACAAAAAAAAAAAAAAAAAAAAACACGACAAAACCAAAGTGTTGCTCTCGCAACACAATTCAGGTATATTTCCTAGTAGATGGAAAATTTCCCGAGTAATTCCGTTGTATAAACAAGGCGATAAATCTGATGTAAGTAATTATCGTCCAATTGCAATTTTATCTCCATTATCTAAAGTGTTTGAAAAAATTTTAAAAGAAAGGATTTTTAGCTATTTAGATAAAATAAATTTCTTTACTAAATATCAATTTGGATTTAGCGCAAACCGTTTGACAGAACAAGCAGTTGCAGCCCTTTTATTAGAAATAAATGATTGTTTAGATGATGATTTCCACGTGGCTACTTTTTTCTATGATATAAGAAAAGCATTTGACACTTTAAATCATGAAATTCTTCTTGACAAAATGATAAATTCTAGCATAAGAGAGAAAGGATTACAAAATTTTTAAATCATACCCGTGCAGACGCAAAATCACAGTAGATGTCGGTGGAAAAATTACTAATTTAAAAAGTCCACTTTTATTTTTGATTTATATTAATGATTTTCCACGAGGTTTGCATGAGAATATTAGCCATACAATTCTGTTTGCAGATAATACAGCTATAACAGTTAGAGCTAGGGATTCATTGACATCGATCGAAAATCTGACTATAAGTGTTAACTCAGTTAATCGATGGCTCGTTTCCAATAATCAAGTACCGAAATTTACGAAAACTAATTTTATGGTTTTTGGTCGTTCAAAATGAGCCAATCGAGAAATTTGTTGTCAGAAGCTTCAAGTTGGATCAAAAAATTTCTAGGGTCCAATCATATCGTTACTTAGGAGTTTTTCTTGATCCCCTTTTGTCATTTCATAATCATTTTAAGTATTTAAGATTATTGGGTCAATGTATCGTGTGAAGAATATTTTTCCTTTTACCGTTTTAAAACTAATTTACCACTCTCTAATTACTTCTTATTTGAATTACTGCTCAGTTTTATATCTTAATACATTTTGGAAGCGTATAAAACCCTTAAAGGTACTACAAAAAGGACAATAAGAATACTAAATTTCTTACATCGACCTTCAAAACTTGAAAATGTTTCGGAAACTAAAGAATTATTCCTCTTCTTAAATTTGTTAGATTTAAATGATATACGAATATTAAGTACTTCCATATGGCATTTTCATATCCAAAATTCTAAAAATTGTTTCTATGACAAATTTCTGTTAATTTTACTTCCTCGTTCGGATTGTCGGAGGTCTGGGATGTATCGAATTTCTTTTGGAAGTTCTGAAAGGTCAAGGTTTTTGATTAGGTATCAAATACCCTTCATTGCTAATAATTATCAGCTGAATGATAAAATCCTATTTGATCCATCCCAAAAACCTCAGCTAAATTTAAAGATTGTTTGCTAAAATTTTGATTATTCACCAATGATGATGGAAAATTATATTATTTGATCTTTTTATCTGTGTTTTGTTTTTGTGTCCCTGCGTCTGGGATGGCCTCCCACGCCCCTCCTGTGCCCGATATTTAATTATTTATTTATCCTTGTTACTTCTCTTTTATGAGTTTTTTTTTTTTTGTCGCTTGCCCTATTAAATTTTGGAATCATTATTACGATGAGATGTTGATGTTTTTTCTATGTTTTTGGCACTGTCCCGGGCTTACGAGCTCTGCTTTCTGTTGGGGCATAATATTGTTTTTGTATTTTTTAAGTTAAATAAATGAGAAGTTGAAGTTTGTAAATATTTGCAAACTTTACAATATACGTCCTTCACTCTAGTAAGGTCTTTCATAGGACCACAAAATAATAATTCTTATTCCATGAATCTTTATAAGTTCAGCTGACCTTATAAACGCGAAAATCTTTCGCGACCCTGCTATTTGCCACGCGACCCAACTTGAGGTCAAGACCCATAATGTAAGACTATTTTGAAACTATAAGACCCTTTTTCGATGATTTTAGGGTCTTTTGTCCTCATTTAGTTATTTCTTAAACATAATTATTTCAGAAAGACTTTCACCACAAGGAATAAAGAATTTCATTGATTTTTTTAAAGAACTTATTAATTCTTTCACATTGTTAGCCACATTCACATAGTTAGCCACATTCAGAAAAAATTGTCAAGTTCTGGCACCAGCTATTAGTTCAGCTTTGGCCTGAACTAAAGTAAAAAAAAATGGTATAGGATACGGTATTAGACTTTACAGTCCGTACCGGCGGTGCTGATCTCCGTTTCTTGGCCCTTCAGCCAGGAAGTGCAATGGGGATTTGGGGGCCAGCCATCCTGGGCTTTCGCACACCCTTCCTGTTTACCGTCCCCAGATTTCTCCAGGTACCCATTTAGAGCTGGGTCGACTCTGGCTAAGCTTACAGAGTCACGCCACTGACCCCCGTCCCAACTGAAGAATTGGGTACTCCAGGATTCGAACCCTCATCCTCTCAGACAAGGGATCCCAAATCCAGCGAGGCTAAAGTGAGGCTATACTACCTGAACTAAAAAGAGGCTATACTACCAATGTGCTCCTCAGTATATCCCTACTTCACTTCGGTCTAATCAAAATGAATATTTTGTAACCTTAATTAAAGGAATTGCACATTTAAAGTAAAAACTCACCGTCGAATTTTTTCAGTAGCTTTAACCCACCTTCATGGACATAATGGATTATGGCGTCCTTTTGAACAAAATCACGAATTATTGGGATGTTTTGGTTCTTGATTAAATTTTTTGCAGTGTCCCTAAGGTGGACATATCCAAGGTCATCTTGACTTGTTCCTATCACCAGAGCGATTGATTGGCCTAAGAAAAAATTAGAATTTAAGGTTTAATACAAATGGCAAAATAGAACAAGAGCTAAGAGCTCATATGGCATTTGTGACGAGGCAAGAAGAGCTAAGAGCCATGAGATCATATGGTATGAGCTCTAGCAAAATTCTATAAATCAATAGATTGATTTAAAAAGGAAAATAAGAGGCTTAATTTTTTATAATTTTTCCTCTGCCTTTTGCCCCCCAGATGGTCGAATCTGGGAAAACGACTTTATCAAGTCAAATTGTGAAGCTCCCTGACACGCCTACCAATTTTCATCGTTTTAGCACGTCCAGAAGCACCAAACTCGCCAAATCACTGAACTCCTCCCCTCAACTCCCCCAAAGAGAGCAAATCAAGTATGGTTCAGTCAATCACGTATCAAGGACATTTGTTTATTCTATCCACCAAGCTTCATCCCGATTCCTACACTCCAAGTGTTTTTCCAAGATTTCCCCCTCCAACTCCCCCCAATGTCAAAAGATCTGGTCGGGATTTGAAATAAGAGCTCTGAGACATGAATTCCTTCTAAATATCAAATTTCATTACGATCCGATCACCTGTTCGTAAAATAAAAATACCCCAATTTTCACGTTTTCCAAGAATTCCAGTTTCCCCCTCCAACTCCCCCGAATGTCACAGGATCTGATCAGTATTTAAAATTAGAGCTTTAAAGCGCAAGATCCTTCTAAATATCAAATTTGATTAAGATCTGGTCACCCTTTCGTAAGTTACAAATGCCTCAATTTTCAAAATTACCCCCCCCCCCCAACTCCACCAAAGAGAGCAGATCCGGTCCAGTTATGTCAGTCACGTATCTTAGACAGGTTTTGATTCTTCCCATCCAGTTTCATCCTGATCTCACCTCTTAAGTATTTTCTAAGATTCCTGGTTCCCCTCATCTGCCCCCCCCCCTCCAATTACGCTGGATCCGGTTAAGATTTAAAATAAGAGATCTGAGTTACGAGATCCTTCTAAATATGAAGTTTCATGAAGATCCGATCACTCCTTCGTAAGTTAAAAATACGTCATTTTTTCTTATTTTTCAGAATTACCCCCCCCCCCCCCCCGCAATTGAGCGGATCTGTTCCAATTATGTAAATCACGCATGCAAGACTTTTGCTTATTTTTCCAACCAACTTTCATCCCAATCCCTCCAATCTAAGCGTTTTCCATCATTTTAGGTTTCCCCACCCCAAACATTCCCCAATGTCACCAGATCCGGTCAGGATTTAAAATACGAGCTTTGAGACACAATATCCTTCTAATATCAAATTTCATGGAGATCCAATCACCCGTTCGTAAGTTAAAAATACCTCAGTTTTTCTAATTTTTCAGAATTAACCACGCCCCCCCCCCCCCAACTACCCAAAGAGAGCGGATCCGTTCTGGTTATGTCAATCATGTATCTAGGACTCGTGTTTTTTTTCCACCAAGTTTCATCCCGATCCCTCCACTCTAAGTGTTTTCCAAGTTTTAGGTTTCCCCCTCCCAACTCCCCCCCCCAATGTCACCAGATCCGGTCAGGTTTAAAATAAGAGCTCTGAGCCACGATATCCTTCTAAATATCAAATTTCATTGAGATCCGATCACCCATTCGTTAGTTAAAAATACCTCATTTTTTTAATTTTTCAGAAATACCCCCCCCCCCCCAACTACCCCAAAGAGAGCGGATCCGTTCCGTTTATGTCAATCATCTATCTAGGACTTGTGTTTATTTTTCCCACCATGTTTCATCCCGATCCCTCCACTCTAAGTGTTTTCCAAGTTTTAGGTTTCCCCCTCCCAACTCCCCGCCCCCATCACCAGATCCGGTCGGGATTTAAAATAAGAGCTCTAAGACACGATATCCTTCTAAACATCAAATTTCATTGTGATCCGATCACCCGTTCGTAAGTTGAAAATACCTCATCCTTCTAATTTTTAAGAATTACTCCCCCCCCCCCAACTACCCCAAAGAGAACGAATCAGTTCCGATTATGTCAATCATGTATCTGGGACTTGCGCTTATTTTTCCCATCAAGTTTCATCCCGATCCCTCCACTCTAAGTGTTTTCCAAGATTTTAGGTTTCCCCCCTCCAACTCCCCCCAATGTCATCAGACCCGGTCGGGATTTAAAATAAGAGCTCTGAGACACAATATCATTCCAAACATCAAACTTCATTAAGATCCAATCACCCACTCATAAGTTAAAAATACTTCATTTTTTCTATTTTTTCCTAATTAACCGCCCCCCCCCCAGATGGTCAAATCGGGAAAACGACTATTTCCAATTTAATCAGGTCCGGTCCCTGATACGCTTGCCAAATTTCATCGTCCTAGCTTACCTGGAAGTGCCTAAAGTGGCAAAACCGGGACTTTAGGTTTTCCCCCTCCAACTCCCCCCAATGTCATCAGATCCTGTCGGGATTTAAAATAAGAGCTCTGAGACACAATATCATTCCAAACATCAAATTTCATTAAGATCCAATCACCCACTCATAAGTTAAAAATACTTCATTTTTTCTATTTTTTGCGAATTAACCGCCCCCCCCCCCATATGGTCAAATCGGGAAAACGACTATTACTAATTTAATCTGGTCCGGTCGCTGATACGCTTGCCAAATTTCATCGTCCTAGCTTACCTGTAAGTGCCTAAAGTAGCAAAACCGGGACCGACAGACAGACCGACCGACAGAATTGGCGATTGCTATATGTCACTTGGTTAATACCAAGTGCCATAAAAAATATAAAAGTAATGATATTTATACCCAGCCTGTCAATAACTTTATTAAAGTTTTCCATCTATATCCAGTAGACACACACCTCGTATGATTAGTACGGCAAGCCATAAGGAAATGCTACTTTATTATTATATTAATATTCCTGAAAACACACCTGGCAAATCGTAAATTACTGTGATGACGGGGATAACGGTGGGGGTAAAATTTCTAATAATTTTTGTAAGTCACTGTTAAATAAATGTCTAAATATATAGGGCTGATCAATGTATTAAGTCTGATAAATATCGAAGTTCACTAGGAGAAATTGTTAATAGTCTTGTAAATCTTCTTGGGGCGTAAAGGGATTATGGTGAAAATTTTTTACCACTTGTCGCAGGGGTAACCATACTGCTATAAAATGTAATATTCTCTTATTTTTTTTTTAGTTTGCTGATTTTACAAATCATTGTGAATTGTATACTAAATTACTTTTATTTGGCCTAAAATATGAGTCAACAGCGATTCGGGTAGAAGTTGAAAAGTTGATGTTTGCTCAATAGCTTCAAAATTGATAAGCTGCGTTGGGGCTTTTATTCATATAACCATTTTATTTGTTGTTTTTTATATTCATTTCTGTGTAAGACAGAATAGATATTATTATTTTTTGAATGACTTTCAACTTCAATTATCTTCTTACCTTTAGCCACCATTTCCAACAAACTTGTTCTTGAAATATTTTCTTCAACATCAAAAACTTTTATTGCCCTCATGAAATTTTGAGGATCTGACATTTGTGAATATTTGGCAAACTGAAAAATATAAAAGAAGTTTACACCAAATTTCCTAATATCTTCCTCGACGACTGTGAAAGTGAATAAAAATAAAATAAAAGACGCCCCATCGGCATGGACATTGAAGAGGCCAGCGATAAGTAATGTTTTGACAAATATAAACAACTCTCGAAAATGCTAAACCAACTCTTGCCATGTAATAAATCACAAAAAAAAAAACAGTGACGATCTGAATCACCAGACAAAGACCTAGGAGGGATCCAAAGTTTCATCAAATATAAATATTTGCTGGTAGAGGTAGATCAACCACAGCAGAGTTGATAATTTTGATGGTAGATTGTGTCTTGCGTAAAAATAGCGTTGTAATTCTTAAAAGTCGCCAGGTTACTAAACTATTGATCAGAAGGGCTTCTTATTTCTGTTTAAAAAATTAATAACCAGTAAGAGGGCCAGAAATAGAGATACTACCACGAATGAATATAATGTAATTCTATGAGAGTAAGACCACTAACATTTAAACTGATCACTATGTAGTCGTTAAGGACCTACAGATACCTCGGCCCTAGTTAAAATTGATAACTACATTATTATTGGAGGAAGGGCCCAGAGAGAGGTTAATTCAATAGGAAACTTCTCATTAGCTCTTAGTAAGGAAACATAAATGAAGGTCACTAGGATCCCTCCTTGAAAATCTAAAAAAGAATTAAAGAAATCCATTTGGCAGACATACTCAAGTGATGTACAAACTAAGAGTGTTTGAGCGAAGAGGGACAAGGTGAATGCTAGAGGTTGATTGAGTAAGAGCGTGAGTATAGATGACAACGGCAAACCTTAGAATATCAAAAGTTAGTTTAATGAAAATATTAATTTCAAAATTAAAGATTCTTGTAAGGACTGAAAGATTTCTCTGTATTCGGTTTACAGGGCCAATATTATTCTTTAATTTAAAGTCAATTATAGTAACTTATCTTTTACTGCTCCTAGGATTACTAATCCTCTCGTCAAGAAGAAAACATCTTTTACTGACTCCGCTAAGATTAAAATTCCTTATTCTCTTAATATTTAGACTGCTGATGGGCTCAAAGTATATAATAATAATTAACGGATTTTTCTCTCGGTATCACATTTCGTGAAGGAGCTTTAGCATATCAGTCTCAGTATCTTTAGTGCTTTCATCAAGATCAGACCAACTACAGTTTTTAAATGATTAAGTAGTTTTTTCCTCAAGCGTAGCATACTTAGTATTCACTTACAGATTAATCCTGGAATTTCATCTAGGATGGGGAGCTACTCTTCCAACTTAGACTGCGAGAGTCTTCCTTTTGATGGTCATTAGACTCAATCCAACCTGACCTCTAATTTACAGAGTTGTTCTATCAATTCTTTTTGTTCTTTTATGATTAACCTTTACTACAAAATCATTCCTTGAATTTTATGTGTTCTTTGAATGCTACCTGATTCCCAAAATCATTCTAGTCCTTGAAAGGGGCTACCAGCCAGAACGGCTTCTCTCCTCCTACTACTTGTTGTTTCATACACTGCTCTCCTCTTTACCCCTTCTTTCCATCATTATTTTTCACAAACACGTTTATTCATCATCCGTTTTATAATTATTGGGCAATTTTAGAGATAGTTTAATTTTTTTTTTGTTCAGGATCATTTTGTTCCTGGTAAAATTCCCCGTTTACAAACGTATTTGAAATCATAGATTCATGCTAAGCCGCAGATCATATTCACTTCTTCGGTAACAATGGTTTTGATGACACGGTTTTAGTTTTCTTAATATAGGACTCTCACCATAACTTAAATTATTTTCCAAAATATATTTCTTCATTGGTGTTTTCAGTCTAGACTGATCAATAGTAGTTCTATTCAGAATTTTATATTTCTTTTTAATCTTGCTGTTGCATTTATTTATATTCTAGTATTAGTCATGGAGAAAGTATTTATATTCCCAGTTGATTGGAATACAACTTATAGGATTATCTAATTAAACGAGTACATTTCATTCCACTATTAACACTAGTCCTTCTTCATTGTTATAATTTAAAGAGAAGATTAGTTTGTGGAAGTAAATGCAAAGAATCTCTGACAGTATTATAATATTTCGTATCAGGTTATACTTTACTAGCTCCTAGAGTGGTGGGTATTTGTTTTTCATTTCTATTGTTTGTGTCGGACAAAATTTATTAATTAAAAATGGCTTTCTTATATTTCGACAACAAGTGTTCTCAGACTAGTTGGGGTATCGTTCATTTTCTTAGTTCTCGTTATTTCTTCTCAAGTAGTAATTAACTCCTCTTACTGTATGGACAGTGAAATTTTTATAGGCCATTATATATATATATATATATATATATATATATGTATATATATATATATATATATATATATATATATATATATATATATATATATATATGGTATGTATTACTAGAATTCATTTCGTTGATAATTTTTTTAATCATTTCATCTGACAAATATTAGGTTGGGATGGACTTGAGGTCACTTCCTATCTCTTGGTTATGATCTACAAAAACAATAGTTCTTCTTCTAGAGGAATAATTACGGTTGTAAGAAATCAGGAAGGTTATCTTACGATCATCGTGGTTGATATATTACGTTATTATTTTAGACTACATATTCTTATGATGTTTTCCCCAATCGATTTTATTTCTCTTTATTGTGTCTTCTTTTGTTAAGAGAGCTCAACCACCTTTCTCTCCATGATTGGCCGCAGCCAGGGTGGACCCCACACCCATGTAGTCACTGGTTCACCTTTCTACATTAGTAACCATTGGAATTTACTTAATAATTCCCCAATCTTCATCATTCAAAAGAAGGGGCTGTTCCACTTATCACTATTGGTGCTGTGACTTTCTTTTTCTTGGGGCAAGCATTATTTGGGGAAATGATTTAAAGCGAGTGATTGCATTGTCTACACTGAGTATACTCGAAGGTAGAACACAACCCTACCTAAATCCTGATTTAGTTCAAAACTAGCAGCTAAACTCATTTCCTACCCTAACTACAACAGTGTTATCAAACAGTTAGTGGTAACGAACTGTAGTAAGGAGCGACCCGGCTCAATAGTAACCAAAACTCTAAAAAATGGAATTTTGTTACCAATACCTACATCAAAAGAATCGCATTTTAATGCTGATTTTAAATATATAAGTTTCATCAAGTTTAGTCTTACCCATCAAAAGTTACGAGCCGTAGAAAATTTGCGTTATTTTAGAAAATAGGGGGAAACGCCCCCTAGAAGTCATAGAATCTTAACGAAAATCACACCATCAGATTCAGCGTATCAGAGAACCCTATTGTAGAAGTTTCAAGCTCCTGTCTACAAAAATGTGGAATTTTGTATGTTTTGCCAGAAGGCAGACCACGGATGCGTGTTTATTTGTTTTGTTTTTTGTTTTTTTTTTTCCAGGGGTGATCGTATCGACCCAGTTGTCCTAGAATGTTGCAATAGGGCTCATTCTAACGGAAACGAAAAGTTCTAGTGCCCTTTTTAAGTGACCAAAAAAATTAGAGGGCACCTAGGCCCCCTCCCACGCTAATTATTTTACCAAAGTCAACGGATCAAAATTCTGAGATAGCCATTTTATTCAGCGTAGTCGAAAAACCTTATAACTATGTCTTTGGGGACGACTTACTCCCCCACAGTCCCCATGGGAGGGGCAACAAGTTACAAACTTTGACCAATGCTTACATATAGGAATGGTTGTTGGGAAGTATACAGGCGTTTTCAGGAGGATTTTTTTGGTTGGGGGAGGGGTTGAGAAGGGGGGATATGCTGGGGGAACTTTCCATCGATAATTTGTCATGGGGGAAGAAAATCTCCATGAAGGGAGCGCAGGATTTACTAGCATTATTTAAAAACACAATGAAAAAATAAATATGAAAAAATCTTTCAGCTGGAAGTAAGGAACAGCATTAAAACTTAAAACAAACAGAAATTATTACCCATTTGAGGGGCTCACCTCCTCCTAATACCTCGCTCTTTACGTTAAAGTATTTTTAGTAATTTCAACTATTTATTCTACGGCTTTTGTGATTCTGGGGTCATTCTTAATGAATTGGGACAAAATTTAAGCTTTAGTGTAAAGAGCGAGGATCTGACAAGGGGGCGAACCTCCTCATATATGTAATAAAAATATGAGAATACAAAAGTTCTTTACGTAAGCTAATTTATAAGTTACGTAAATCTTTTACTAATAAAAATATTCGTAAAAAATTAAAAGTACTAGTTGCCTTTTTAATTAACCAAAAAATTGGAGGGCAACTAGGCTTCCTCCCCCGCTCTTTTTTCTCAAAATCATTCGATCAAAATTCTGAGAAAGCCATTTAGCCAAAAAAATAAATATGCAAATTTCATTTTAATTATTCCTCTGTGGAGAGCCAAAATCAAAACATGCTTTGATTAAAAAACGTTCAGAAATTAAATAAAGAAAACAAGTTTTTTTAACTGAAAGTAAAGAGCGACATTAAAAGTTAAAACGAACAGAAATTACTTGGTATATGAATGAGGCCGCTTCCTCATCAACGCCCCGCTCTTTACGCTAAAGTTTTTTACTGTTTTAAAAAGAAGAATTGAGAGACAGAGTCAAACTTTAGCGTAAAGAGCGGGGCGTTGATGAGGAAGCAGCCTCATTCATATACGAAGTAATTTCTGTTCGTTTTAAGTTTTAATGTCGCTCCTTACTTTCAGTTAAAAAAACTTGTTTTTTTTATTTAATTCTCTTACATAGTACTGATTCCATTAATGTATTTGTATGTCATGCCATAGAAGAATAAAACTTTCGCTAAAGCTCTTCTATCAACAGAATCAAAAGCTTGCTCATAATCTCCATTTCTCAATTATTAACCTAAGAGTTAAAATCTGTTCAACATATCCTCTAGCCTTTTTAAAACTGCACTGTTCGTCTGTTATCACCTTGTCTACAGCATCTCTGTCTAAAAAGTGTCATATTACTTAGCAATTTGTTACCTACAGAAACTTGCCTTTTGCCACACTCATTCTTATCACTTTCTTATACAGTGTATTATTTAAGATTTTCTTAATTCTCTAGGTATTCCCACATTTTCTCAAAATGTTCAGGCCATTTCTCTTTAACTCTCCTTCTCAATATTGTGGTACCGTTCCTATCTTTGACTTGGGCAGTCCGGATTGACTACTCCCTCTCAATCTATTGACATGTCAGTACAATATTTTACTGCTATCCCGTTTAGCTGCATCTTCCAGATCCTCGGCAATTACATCCCTGGTCATGGTCTTCACGCCTCCTCAGTTCATATTTTCTTGCTTTCTCCATTTTCTTTACATTCCTCTTATTTTCAAACAATTCATCACTCAGATAATTCTTGTTAAAGTCCTTACTCCTTTCCATTAAGAGATATTTCTTTTAAGAGACAGAAGTCTCTCTTTTTCCAAAAGAGAGACTCGCTAATAAGTTTGCAAGGTTGAAATATGAGTCTCAAATAGTCAACCCAGTTAACAATCCTAAGATAAGTCCTGGACCTGTGATTGTAAATATTTCATCTAAAAAGCTTAGTTATGTTGAAGAAAAAGTCCTAGAACTGGGGCCAAAATCTTCGTTTTTACCGAAACAAGTTCCAGTTGCGGGCTTGGTAGCATCTTTAGAATCCTCTCTCTCCAAATGTAGTGCTCTTGTTTCAAACCCGGATATAGTTAGATCTTGTTTGATTAACACTCTTTACAACACTTCAGTAAAGCTTCATAATTCTCCCAATGACGCAATGGAAAAATCATATGACACCAAAATTTTGAGCAAACTCCGTAATGATTCCTCAGTAATAATCACTAAAGCCGATAAAATCAACTCCTTAGTAATTATGAATAAAACAGATTATGATAATAAAATTCAGTCACATTTAAATGATACAAATACTTATGTTAAATCAATCCATGACCAGACTATATATATATATATATATATATATATATATATATATATATATATATATATATATTTGCGGCTCAGAGGGTAATTACGATAAGAAAGCGTGTCGATGTGTTACAAGACAAACCCGAAACCTGGCTTGCGGCTGAAAGAGAAAGTAAAAAAAGGAATGCGTGTCGAGGAATTACAAGAGTATATCAGAGGAATTATCAGTTGTATATGCGCAAGTTTTACGCAATTAAAAATTAGCACCTTGCACATGTGTTGTTGGGGCACGTTCCGGAAAAAAAACTAAAAACACAGAGAAGAAAATAAAATAAAGAAGAAACAAGAGCTAAGAGCTCATATGGCACTTGTGACGAGGCGAGAAGAGCTAAGAGCCAAGAGATCATATGGTATGAGCTTTAACAAAATTCTATGAATCAATAGATTGATTTAAAAAAGGAAAATAAGAGGCTTAATGCCGGTCAGGATTTAAAATAAGACCTCTGAGTCACGATGTCCTTCTAAATATCAAAATTCATTAAGATCCGATCACCCACTCGTAAGTTATAAAAAAAAAATTTCTAATTTTTCCTCTCCCTTTAGCCCCCCAGACGGTCGAATCTGGGAAAACGACTTTATCAAGTCAAATTGTGCAGCTCCCTGACACGCCTATCAATTTTCATCGTCCTAGCACGTCCAGAAGCACCAAACTCGCCAAATCACTGAGCCCCTCCCCCCCAACTCCCCCAAAGAGAGCGAATCCAGTACGATTCTGTCAATCACGTATCAAGGACATTTGTTTATTCTATCCACCAAGCTTCATCCCGATTCCTACACTCCAAGTGTTTTTTAAAGATTTCCCCCTCCAACTCCCCCCAATGTCAAACGATCTGGTCGGCATTTGAAATAAGAGCTCTGAGACATGAATTATTTCTAAAAATCTAATTTTATTGAGATCCAATCATCTATTCGTAAGATAAAAATACCCCAATTTTCACATTTTCCAAGAATTCCGGTTTCCCCCTCCAACTCCCCCCAACGTCACAGGATCTGGTTGGAATTTAAAATAAGAACTTTAAAGCACAAGATCCTTCTAAATATCAAATTTCATTAAGATCTGGTCACCCTTTCGTAAGTTACAAATACCTCAATTTTCAACATTACCCCCCCTCTAATTCCACCAAAGAGAGCAGATCCGGTCCGGTTATGTCAGTCACGTATCTTAGACAGGTTTTTATTCTTCCCATCCAGTTTCATCCTGATCTCACCGCTTTAAGTATTTTCTAAGATTTCCGGCCCCCCCCCCCCCAATTACGCTTGATCCGGCTGAAATTTAAAATAAGAGATCTGAGTTACGAGGTCCTTCTAAATATGAAGTTTCATGAAGATCTGATCACTCCTTCTTAAGTTACAAATACGTCATTTTTTCTTATTTTTCAGAATTAACCCCCCCCCCCCCAATAGATCGGATCCGTTCCAATTATGTAAATCACGTATGTAAGACTTCTGCTTATTTTTCCCACCAAGTTTCATCCCGATCCCTCCAATGTAAGTGTTTTCCATGATTTTAGGTTCCCCCCAAACTTCCCCCAACGTCAACAGATCCAGTCAGGATTTAAATAAGAGCTTTGAGACACGATATCCTTCTAAATATCAAATTTCATTGAGATCCGATAACCCGTTTGTAAGTTAAAAATACCTCATTTTTTCTAATTTTTCAGAATTAACCCCTCCCTCCACTATCCCAAAGAGAGCGGATCCGTTCCGGTTATATCAATCATGTATCTAGGACTCGTGATTATTTTTTCCACCAAGTTTCATCCCGATCCCTCCACTCTTAAGTGTTTTCAAGTTTTAGGTTTCCCCCTCCCAACTCCCCCCCCCCCCAATGTCACCAGATCTGGTTGGGTTTAAAATAAGAGCTCTGAGCCACGATATCTTTCTAAATATCAAATTTCATTGAGATCCGATCACCTGTTCGTAAGTTAAAAATACCTCATTTTTTCTAATTTTTCAGAAATTACCCCCCCCCCCCTCCAACTATCCCAAAGAGAGCTGATCCGTTCCGTTTATGTCAATCATGTATCTAGCACTTGTGTTTATTTTTCCCACCAAGTTTCATCCCGATCCCTTCACTCTAAGTGTTTTCCAAGTTTTAGGTTTCCCCCTCCCAACTCCCCCCCCCCCAATGTCACAAGATCCGGTCAGGATTTAAAATAAGAGCTCTAAGACACGATATTCTTCTTAACATCAAATTTCATTTAGATCCGATCACCCGTTTGTAAGTTAAAAATACCTCATTTTTTCTAATTTTTCAGAATTACCCCCCCCCCCCAAACTACCCCAAAGAGAGCGGATCCGTTCCGATTATGTCAATCATGTATCTGGGACTTGTGCTTATTTTTCCCATCAAGTTTCATCCTGATCCCTCCACTCTAAGTGTTTTCCAAGATTTTAGGTTTCCCACCTCCAACTCCCCCCAATGTCATCAAATCCGGTCGGGATTTAAAATAAGAGCTCTGAGACACAATATCATTCCAAACATCAAATTTCATTAAGATCCCATTACCCATTCATAAGTTAAAAATACTTCATTTTTTCTATTTTTTCCGAATTAACCCACTCCCCCCCAGATGGTCAAATTGGGAAAATGACTATTTCTAATTTAAGCTGGTCCCGTCCCTGATACGACTGCCAAATTTCATCGTCCTAGCTTACCTGGAAGTGCCTAAAGTAGCAAAACCGGGACCGACAGACCAACAGACAGACAGACCGACAGAATTGGCGATTGCTATTTGTCACTTGGTTAATACCAAGTGCCATAAAAACCATAAAAAAAACTAATAAAAGGTGAACAACTTGAAAAAACTAAAAGAAAAAAAACTAAAAAAACCTTAAAAAACTGAAAAAAGAAGAAACTAAAAAAGAAAAAAAAAATTAAAATTACAAAACAAGGGATTACAAGAATTCAAAAACCATAAAAAAGAAAACCAAAACTTCGAAGCTTAGTAGGTATCATGGTTAGAAATTGGACTTGCTTTAATAGTCAAATAACTTTGAAAAAAATTGCAATAGAACACAAGGGACAATGAGAATCTATATATAGAACCCTGCCACGTGCCGTGCTGGGTACCGGCGGTGAACTATGTATAATGTCGGCGATATATATACACCTATATATATATATATATATATATATATATATATATATATATATATATATATATATATATATACTATATATATATTATATATATATATATATATATATATATATATATATATATATATATATATATATATATATATATATATATATATATATATATATATATATATATATATAGATGTCCCATTGTCTGTGCATATAAATAGATTGTCAGGTTTACCGACTCTTGAACATGCAACATAAAATTGTCCATGGGAAAAACAATCCGTATTCAGATCTATACCTGATTATTCTAATGATTGCCCTTGAGCTTTGTTGATGGTGATTGCTAATCAAACATTCCCTGTGTCCCCGTCGTCATTTATATATCCCCCTTTGCCCCCGGCATCCCCCTTGTAGTTGTGTCCCTGTGATCTGGTCGTCATTTATATTCCCAGTATCCCGGTCGTCATTTGTGCCCCAGTGTCCCAGTCTGTAATTTCTCTTTGAGCGTCCCGGTCGTCATTTATATTCCCGGTGTCCCGGTCGTCATTTGTGTCCCGGTCTGTAATTTATCTTTGCGTGTCCCGGTCGTCATTTATATCTCCCGGTCGTTATTTGTGTCCCAGTCTGTGATTTCTCTAACATTCTATTATTTTTTTGCTTTTCATCAAAGCATAGGTTTAATGTTTACTTTATTTCTTTAAGAATAGCCAACAAAGAATTGTCAAATATAACCCAACAAAGCAATAATCTGTAAGAATTTCAAGTCTTACCCTTAATCTAGAGCACCAAGCCTAAAAATTAGCCATACTGCCTTAAAACTTGGACTAGGTTATGTCAGTTATATTTACATCACGTAATTAAAATGGCCGCCATGTTTCTTCAATGAATGTTTAACGTAAAAAAAGAATGGTGAATCTCTGAAATTTTATATAATTTTTTATATTGAAAAAATTGTCAGGTTTTCTCGGCCAAGTTAAACATTAGATAAAAAATTTAATATATATATTTTATGTATTTATAATTATTTTAAAAGTATTTATAGATGGCACATATTTATCAACTTCCTCTGGCTTTCTCTTTAGCTCAAACGTAACTTATTCACTTCCAGCCGTTCTAGGGATCAGACCTTTTTATCAAGATATTTGGGCTTCACACCGAATTCGTTTTTGAAAGCGATATGAAATTGTCAGGGGATAATTATGATATATAGGGATAACTGAAAAGTCTGTACTTGTAATTCAGGAATTTGGGACTCCAAAAAACTATTCTAACATCTATTTGGTTTTTTAACTATCAACATTCTGTTTTTTTCAGTAACGTGGGTTCTATTCATTCAGTCTATATGTGACGGTCTTAAGTAAAACAAGTTGATTAATTTGTATTGGACTATGCTTTAAGTGAAACTGTTTAGTGTTGTTTTCCCCCCTTGAAAAAAGTGTGGCTCGCCTTATGCCTCAGTTGTCCGTAATAAGACATGTCTCAACCAATTAAACCTTGCTAAACTGTATAATTCAACAGTACTTCGAAATTTTCTGTCTGAAATGTATAAATATACTCGATCTTTATCTCCCGAGTGGACTCAATCTGCACACAGAAATACATAAGTTTACGTTACAATAAGGAAAAGTTAAAATAATAGCAACCAAATATGATTTTTGAAAAGCAACTAATAATATTTGAAAACTAATTGATAAAGTTTTCTAGGAAAAATAGAATCAAGATCTTTATTCCAGTTATAGATATGGTCTAGAAATAGTAAGATTGGCGTATGACAAAAATACATAATTATACATACTTAATTATACATATACTTAATTATTATACTATACATATACTTAATTATTTAATTATACATACGTGCATACTGAATAGTACATCAGCGTCTGCGTATACAATTTAAGTATCTTTTACTTCCCAAAAAATTAAAAAGGAAGTTTTGTTCTCTTTGACATCGTTGCCATGTTCCAAAATAAAGAGAGAGCAGCACGTTCTCGCGATTCAAACCCTTACTCTTTGGTTTTCTACAAAGTAAGAGCTTTTTTTTATTTCACCTGTGTTTTTCATCTTTATCTCCTCTCTAATCTTGCAGAACAGTCGATTGCCTTCTAACCTTTGCTTGGGAATTGCTAGCGGAAGTTACTTCAAAATTGCACCATTAATATGTTAAAATATTGCAAGTATAAAACAAATGAAGATCCTTCTGTTTTTGATACCATTAGAATATCAATTATTCAAGCTCTTACGCAGTCAGTTGAAAGGCGCCACCTTATGATAATGATTTTTTACTGCCTGTTCAGAAGTTTTGGGCAATTTTGTCCCTAACAAGACCCTACATTTTCGCCAACAAACCTTTGGTTTCTGACTCGAGAGGTGTCCGAAATTAACTTTAATGTCGCAACCAAACAGCCGGCCAAAGAGTGTTTTGAAATAAAAACATAATTAGCGTGGGTATATCAGTAAAAATAAGAACCCCAACAGCCTCATGAGGGGAGGATACTAAGTTTTAAAACTGCCATTACACATGCACCCAGTTCTTTGTTCAACAGCAGTAATCACTTTCACTATCTTTTTATGACCTTAACGTTCATTTTACTTAAAAAGTCCTGTGTTCACTGAAATAAAGAATACTGGAATTATAGAAGAAACAGAATTATAGAATTATAGAAGAAACAAAATCAGGAAAAGCACATTGCAGTGGTGGTTGGTGACGCAACCGAAGGACATGGTGCTCAATATGAACTCTTCACTTTGTTTTGGGCACAAATTGATACAAGCGCAGGCAGTGTTCCTTTGTCATCGCTAGCTGCCTTTCCTGAAGTTTCCAGCTTTCTTCCTGATATATCAGAAAGAGCTGAAACTTGGTTTCCAAATATATTTTCTGTTGTTTCGCTGTTGCTTGGGTTTGCGATATCTAGTTCAAAGACTGAAACTGATGGCCAAAAATTGTATTTTATGCAATTCCTCGCCACCTTGGCAGGATTGTCCCTTATACTTCTACAAAGTTTCATTAAGACCTCATATGGTACAAACTTACGAATGAGCAAGAGCTCATAATTGGGACTTTATCTATACCTTTTTTCAACCAAAGGCTGTGTTGTATTTGATACTCATACTACATGAAATGTAATTAAGACACGTTTCTTTTAAAATGTTTACCTAGTTGGCCCTATCACATTTGGAAATTCAATAGAAATTCCTGAATAAATTCCTCAATAAAATTCCTAGAATAGGTCTGAGACTGTGAAGTAGATTATACGATTCTTAAAGTCCCTAATAGTGGATACAAAATGAAGCAAAAAAAAAATACAAAACTATAAAATAGTTTAGAGTTGATTTGAAAAACTATTTAAAAATTGCCAGTTTCAGAGAAAGTATCCAAAGATCTCTAAAATCAGTATTTTCGACCTACTCATACCAACCCTGAATTAAGGGAGACATAACAGAAAATCACGATTCCAAATACATTACTTTGTGCCCAATCTATATCGATCCTTACATCTTGTGACTTTTGAAACCTCAAAAACTAAATTTTTATGCCCAAAATTTTCAATTTTTGATAAGCCTTCGGATTAATATAGAAGAGTACGCAGTTCAATCTCCCTTAATTCTTGAGAATATTGTTAGATATGCGTAACATGGGGATTCAGGATGGAGACAGCTTCTCTCTTAGTGCAGAAAAACAATTTCTGCAGAAAATAAAAGATTACGTTGACATGCTTACCAGGAAAAAAAAAGGAAGACCTGGGAGAGGATCATGATTCCTGCCAATGAATTCCACAAGGGAAGGGGAAAAGCTAATTTTTTTGTACAAATTTATGATTGGTATTATTTTTAATTTTGCTTGTTTATATATTCTTCAATGTTTTCTTGCTTTCTAGGGATGGAAGGGGGTGAGTTAGAAATTAATTTCCAATTTTTTTTCATTTCAAAATATTTTTGAATGTGCGTTTAATGTGGGTTCTGCACCGAAATTAGCTCCCCTAAATAAAGATTTATTTCCCCTAAATTATTTGAGCTGATACGGTAGTGGCATTCTGTTTTTGTTCCTAAATTTCTATGGGAAATATTGCGTCCAAAAGCATTGCCAACTGTACTTGATTTATTTTTTAAGGCAGTGGCACCTGGTGCTGTTCTGGACCTTGACCTTCCTCATTAAAAAAAAGTATCCTTTCCTCCTTTGCTGGGTAATATTCTACTGAAATATTGAAGGAGACGCATCCTTGTAGACAAAGACACATACTATGCGAATTATTTGATTTCTAAGAAATTTATATTTGAGGATGTATTTGTGATTAAAAATGCTTTTTAATCCCACCTAAATTCCATATAACATGAAAAAGTTACATTTCCCCTAAACTGAATATACCCTTCCACTCAAAGTCTGCTTACACTATTAGAGCAATTATTGCAAAGGCACGTACACAGGCAATTGTTCTAAGGCATGTGAGTTTTTGCACCTGTTTGGCTTGAAAAAAACTGCGTTATGATATTTTATGTTGCTTCCTTCAGAAATTTTGAGTCTTACCTTTACTTCCTAAACTTAAGAACTTGATTTTTTCCCCATTTTGTTTTAAAGAGATCCTCATCCACTTAACTAATTATCTGGTGCTGACTCTGGAAAAAAATTATTGTGACCAGGCATGAGCTTTTGGTTTTCTGAACTAGTCTCCAGGTTGTTTATACAAATTAATAACTGGAGACATGTGGCAGAAGGGAACCTATTTGAAACAAAGAAAGAAAAGGATTACCAGCATATCTGGATTGTGTTCTATCTTTACCTCGTCTAATATATACCTCAATAGATTCTTAGCTGGCTGTTTTTGCCTTTTTGACAGTTTTACGTTAATTTAGCACCAGAGCTATGGTACTTTGAGCTATAAAATAAAGCAGAGCTGGATCTACATTTTTTTCTCCAGGGACAGGAGAGAATGTAGATTTGGCCGCCCCCGTTGTATCATAAATAATGGAAATACTACAATTTTGTGAAAGCTGAACGTATTTCATGATCAGTTAATGGTACTCATTTGTATTTATCAAGTGCCGTCAGCGTAGTGGGAACGAGACGTCACTACCGTTAGTTGTCTCCAGGGTGTTCTGTCCTGGGTGTTGGTTGGAGCTTCATTGGGGTTGATGTTTATGGTAGTGATTCAATCGCAGATGAATTCCCCCCATCTTGTGGGTGATATACCTTTAAAACGTTATCTAATTTGCAGTTGGATCAAAAATGAGTTTGGTGGGCGTTTGAGGGGGTAGATGAAGTAGATAACCGTACCAACGCACCGACCAAGACTTGAGCTGCGATTGAGCTCGAGCGTTTACCCTGTTAAACCATCTAACATGCTTGATTTCATGGAGGTGCCATGTCTCAAAAGCATCTGCCTTGAGCGTCTGAGACATGCATAGAGTCTCTGACAAGTACTACATAACTCTAACTACCGAGGCAGAGCAGACTCTTGCCTTCGTGAGGCAGCTGATCTGGGGTTTGTAAAATATTTTTCCGAGAAGAGGTGAGGAAGGCTGATGATTTAAAATCGTCACGATTTCGGTGTTGCTGTAGAGCTAATTGAACATTTGATTATTCTCATGAGCACACTAGTAACTCGACGAAGGTAAAGTATAACAATGTTTTATATTTAAGGATTTTCTCAAATTGTATGCGTTCACTCGGCAGTAAACAAAACAACTGGCTGACGGCCAGTGGACAGAAAGGAAAAAACAAAACAAGCTACGTTCATATTGCTAGCGTAAATCTAGGAGTCTTCACCACTTAATATAGTAAACAACTATTTAAAGGAGGAAGGATAAAAACTAAAATAACCTGTAAAGCCTAAAATATAAATCAAATCTAAATCAAAAACAACAGAAAAATATTAATAAAAAGATAATTTAATAAAAAATGATAAATAAAAAGATATATATTAATATAGAAATAATATAATATTTTAAATATAATAATCAAATAATCAAATAAAAAAGTGAGAATGATGAAATTAATAACAATAATAATAAAAATGACATTAATACTCCTGTCATAAGCCAAAGAGAATGAAAAAAGTAGTAGGACAACAATGTCAACTAGCTGCAAATAAACTTTACAACACTTGAACTGAATTCAAGTGTTTGAACAATAGCACCGTACTGATATATGCAGAAAAACACTTAACCAACTTCTATAGAGCATGAAAAACATAGCATGCCAACGTAGCATGAAACAATTTCAACTTACTGCAACACTGCTGTAATCCAGTTGAACTTATTTGAATAAAGTATTTCAACAAAAAAAACTGAATTGACATTTGTGTTTTACACGGCGTGTGTTTATGGCTAGTAAATTGCCATTTCCATGACTCATTGAATTCCAATTAACTGCATGCTTCGAAAGGCTCTATTTCTGGAAATAAGATACTATAAAATTTAGGCAAAAATTAAACATTTAGGAGCCTTAAACGTTAATTATCAAAACATAAACCCCTGTCTTCATTATGGGTTTTCAGGGCATGTCAGCCGAGTGAAAACATCTGTACATTAAGACAGAGACTTTCATGAAGAAAAAAAAACACTTCAAACACACCTTATTTGCTTTTTCGAGCCTTAAAAAGCAACAATGGAAGCTGGTCTGCCTGAAAAGTAAAAAAACACCGGCAACTACGCCTCAAAAGTCCATAATGAAGACACGACCTAACTAAATTGGGCGCATCAAAACTGCAACTACCATTTGAACAACGGAATTGTACTGAATTTTTTGCAATGAGCAATTTCATAGAAGGTGCACTTTCAACTTACCTGGTTTGCTTTTCATACCTAAAAAATACAAAAAAGGCAACGTAAATAATATTTTAAACCAAACTGTTTCTCCATTTACAGAAATTAAAAGCGAAAACGTGATAATAACTTAAATAAACTAGTGAAAAAATTTAACTAATAAAAATCCAATATTTCAACCTTATCCACGGGGGAAAAAGGTAAAGTTAAATTAAATTCAATGCAACGCATAAAGAGAAAAAGGAAAAAAAACATACACAAAAATAGATGCAGTTTACAAGTCCAATTTACAATAAATTAATTACGGGCAAGGTCAAAGTTCCAAACAGCATTGTGTTTCTTAATAGTTCCCGAACAAGTGTCAACACTTTGAGTCAAAGTTGGGATGAGGTCAATGCTGGGAAGTGTTAATAGAACGCAGCTAAGCTATGAAATAAAAAAAACCCATTCAACATATAACATAAGTTTCTTTGACCTGTTGCCATATACAGCCTTAGATTACATACACAGTTAAATTCATTCAAATTAATATAATATATATTTTTTTTCTAACTCTCATTGCTAGACTTGAATTATAGGAGAGACAATCTGGTGTGCCAGTAATAATCTTTTGTCATTTATATGTGTTTATTCAGGCTGTTTATGGCGAGTTAAATATTTTGGAGGCTATTGAAATGTGAATTTTGTTTATTGATTTTTGTGTGTGTGTTTTTTATTTTCTTTATATATTGCGTTTATTTGAATTAGTTTTACCTATTTTTTCTCCCTTTGACAAAGGCTCGTAGAGGTGGAGTCTAAAAACCAAAAGTTTTCTTTTTTGGGGGGGGGGGCAAGGGTCACTATTTTGTTTAAATTATACCCATTTTTTCTATTAAATTCTGTAAAACGCATATTGATCGAATTTCAGGACGAAACACTCATCACCCACTGTGTGGCCAGTTCTGTGTGCCTTTTTGATATTATCTTGTCAAACCACAGAAAATTCCAGTTTGTGGTAAAAATATTTGTATATACCTTACCAAGGTATCTGAGGCCCAAATGGTCCCAGCTCCTTCGCTCACTCCAATCGTCTCTCATTGCTTAGACTTGCCTGTTAATGGCCATCACTTGGCCTTGCTTTGAATGGACTTTGATGCAAGCCCCCTTCTGGGGGGAGAAAAAACGCCATGGCGACCAGAACGAATCCTTACTTAATACAATCAAAGCCAACTTTGAATTAACTGTTGGTTTTTGTTTTCAAGACCATAGAATCCCTCTAGGGTCCAAATACTTTTTTTCTTAACCTAAGTCCGTCAGCTTCAAGTTCGAGAGACATCAGCAAATCAGTTTGTCTCTTAAATCAATTATAAGTACCATACTAAGAGAGGGTAAGCAACCTTTTTTTCGCTCACACCTTCACCCTCTTTCAAAAACTGATTTTAAGCATTATTTCCACGTGTAATGATCAGTTTGAAATAAATAGCATGGATATTTCTTTCTGAGTCCAGTTTTCTCTTACTTCTACATATAGTTATAACAGCTGACTAGAAGAAAAGTTTAAAAAAATATTTCTAAACCTGGCAAATGAAATTAAAATTTATCGAAGATCAAAATGTAACAAAATGTTCGTATCTTTAGGAATATCATTAACATTATGGGAATCACGAATGTTTGGGGTGAGAGGCTGCACCATGTGCCCCTCCCTTATATTATTTATGCAGTCATAGGTGACAACCCCTTGAAATTCATAGCGTTTGTTGTGTGAACAAAAAAGAAGAGATAGCCTGGAAACACAATATTTTTCGCTGTAAAAGTGTAGCAGAATTCTCTTATTTCCTGATGAAATTCCTGCATTCAAGAAACAACAGTTGGCCATATTTAATTTTTTGGATCTCTTGTCCAGCTAATTATTTACCATGAATATTTTTTTTTACCTGTATTGCTGACAAAGAAATTATAAGCTTACATTATCATAAACATATCAACATTGGCTAGAAATCAACCAGTTATCATTGGCTAAAATAGGGTTTGAGCTAAGCGATATATTGCTGCTCTTTCATAGTTCTACCTCTACGAGTGGACGTCTCCTTGTCTTGAATGACCTTCTTAAACGTGAAACCTTGTAAAAATTTAAATAATATAATGATTGATAATCTTTTCAGACCTGATATTTTTATTGATTTAGTAACCAGCGTTTCCAATGTGTTAAAATCTAGAGATGGCAAACTTTGGAGATTCTTGCAAAATCCAGACAAACACAATCCAGAATTTGTGGCGTATTTGGTACATTTTGTTGCATTCGCCAGATTCAGTTTCATGTTTTTTTGTTTTTTTAACTCTTCTTCTAGTCAGCTCCTTCAAACATGTATAGAAGCAAAAAAAAGTCGACAAAAAAAAAAAAATATCCACGCGTTTCAAATTAATCTCAAATCAATCCTACTGCAAAATTTTTGGTGCGGTAGGATTGCAGCACCAAGCAGCCTGGGACAAACATGGCTCCAAACGTACCTCTTCCACATCAATTTGTTCGAAGTTCCAATCCTTACTCTCTGTAATGAAGTTATAATAGCCTTTATATCCTTTTTTATGACCTGTTCCTACCTCATTCGAGAGTATTCTGCTTTCTTTCGGTTTCAATTGGAAGGCCAAAAACCTGAATTTCTGCAGCCTATCATCTTCCATCCTCAATATTTTACCCCGGGAAAGAGGTGCTGAACCACCCACTTACTGTTTGACATACGATCAGTAAAACGAGTTGCCTAAAATTATCCTTAACTTCAACTTCAACTTTTTCTTTATTCATCTTAAAAAGTACTTACGAGCAGAGCTCGTAAGGCTGGGACAGTACAACAACATAGAAAAAAAAATCAATATCTCATCATAATAACAATTCCGTAATTTAACACGGCAAAAGACAAACAAAAGAGAAAAAAAAACTCATAAAAGAGAAGTAACAAGGAAAAGTTAATAAATAAATATCGGGTAGGACGGGCGTGGGAGGCAATACCAGACACAGGGACACAAACACGAAACAAACAAATAAGAAAATCAAATAATTTAATTTTTCCTTCATCAATGGCGAATAATCAAAATTTTAGCCAACAATCTTTAGCATTTGCTTTTTTAAATTTAGCTGAGATTTTTGGGATGGATCAAACAGAATTTTATTATTCAGCTTATAATTGTTTGTAATGAAGGGTATTTGGTACCTAATCGAAAACCTTGACCTTTCAGAAATTACAAAAGGAATTCTGTACATCCCAGACCTCCGACAATACGAGCGAGGAAGTAAAATTAGCAGAGATTTGTTATAGAAATAATTTTTAGAATTTTGGATTTGAAAATGCCATATGGAAGTATTTAATACTCTTATATCATTTAAATCTAACAAATTTAAGAAGAGGAATCATGTTTTTGTTTCCGAAACATTTTCAAGGCTTTCATTGAAGGTCGATATAAGAAATTTCCAAGTATTCTTATTGCCCTATTTTGTAGTGCCTGTAAGGGTTTTATATACTTCCAAAATGTATTAAGATATACAACTGAGCAGTAATTCAAATAAGAAGTAATTAGAGAGTGTTAAATTATTTTTAAAATAGTAAAAGGAAAAATATTCTTCACACGATACATCGACCCAATATTTTGAGCAAATTTTAATCTTAAATACTCAATATGATTATGAAATGACAAAAAGGGATCAAGAAAAACTCCTAAATAACGATATGATTGGACCCTACAAATTTTTTGATAACCAACCTGAAGCTCCTATGGAATTGCTAACTTTCCGATGGAATTGCCTCAGGCAATTTTATCGGAAGGTTGATTCCATATCCTCCTTGAACATTCATAACACCCATGCTTCAAAGAATGACTGAAAAAACCTTCGATAATAACTGGAAATGTTTAAATAAAAGATAATTTAGCTTGTAAATTGGATTTATTTCCCGATGCCAATCGAGGTCTCGAAACATAACGGATATTGATTAAATTTAATCATTGAGGAACATTTCCAGAAAATGATCCCTGAATAATATTGAGTTAAACAAGATGAAACGCGTCCATGCAAACGAGGCTTAGGAGCAACGGCTAAAGAGAACCCCAAGTCCTTCACCTCAGATCTGGTCCTCCACTCCTCTGTAAAGTTATTTGTCTAACAAGACATTATAGAAATGATTACTTCCGCAGGTCAAGAGAGTTGAAAACAGGGTATTATACAGTGGATAGAATCATATTAACGACAAGGTTCCCATGGAAAAAAGTAAAATGTCAACCAGTGATTCAGTAGCCTTCCCCGTCTTAGTTGCGCCCCTGGTTATAACCAAATATTTCAAAGCGCTAGAAGTGCATACTTGAAAATAGTATGCTATTTTCAACATTATATTTAACCTCAAATCATTCCTAGTCCAAGCAACATACATCTACACTTTTTAACAGTAATTTCGAAGCCTTTCCTTGCATTCAAAACATGGTACCCATGAAGCAATTGCAAATTCTTTTATTTTGCTACCATCTTTTCTTGAATCTATATTTTTCTTTCAACTAAAGTTTTGCAGTTTCACCTTTCCATTTCATTGCATACCATCCCAAAGTCTTTGCTTTCCTTTTTAGGGTAAATTTACTTAAATATTATATACAACTAGGCTAAGATATAATCCTACTTACAGAGAAGTAATTTTTGAAGGGATTATCTAATTCCTATATGTTTTCATCTCCCTAAATTGAATTCCCACAAAAAGTAGTTCACCCCACCCTTCTTCATTTTTGGAAATTAGAACCAGTGTATTTTCAACTTTCCTGACAAAACCAGGAACTAACCTCATTTCATAGCTTAAATGAAACAATATTGTTTTTGCACTTAGTACTGATTACTTTAATGTATTTATTAGGCATACCCTGCAAAGACAGGATCCTCACTGAAGCTTTTCTATCGACTGAATCAAAAATTGGATCATGATCTATAAGACATAGGGCTTATGATTCTAGCTGATGATTGATAGATGACTATCAATCAACAATAAAAAAAAATCTGATCAACATTTTCTTTCCAATTCTGAAAATCACATCATTATTCTCTCGAGCATAATGAAATAGGAACTTTTGAAATGGGAAAATTTAAAGGAAATAGGAACTTCGTGGGAGGGTGTAAAGAGGGAGGCCTTGAATAGATTGGGTTGGAGTAGGAGCCAAAAGTCCGTTTTGTAGTTGATAGTCATTCTATATGAATTGTAATTAAGGCACGCTTCTTTTAAAATATTTACCTAGTTGGCCACATCACACTTGGATATTTATTAGAAATTCCTGATGGGTCTTTATTAGATTATACGATTCTTACATGACAGAGCAGATTCTTACCTTCGTGAGGCATCTGCTCTGGGGTTGGTGAAATATTGTTTCGAGAAGACGATATTCACCTTCCCGACCTTGCTAGTATCTCTGCTTCAAGATTTCTATTTGAAGAGACAGTTGAACCATGGTAGATAACCTATTTGAGTCTCTCAGTATTCTTTCCATACACTTCTAAATGTGTCAGGAGGTTTATTTTGCTCTATATACATTAATTTGGTCTTAGACCAGTTGAGGGTCAAGTTTTACCTTGCTCCTATATTAAAGCCCTATTGGTAACAAAGAGTAGATCCAACAGACCTCTTTCACCAAAATGGGTACCAAGTGGCTTCACCAGCAGCAGTATTAGGCTTAGAACATGGTCATTGACGAAGTTGAAGAGTTTGGTTTCAGCAGTGCAGCCTTGCCAAACAACATTTCTAATTTGAAGAGGCGAGGAAGGCTGATCATTTACAATCATCACAATTTTGGCGTTGCTGTAGAGCTCATTCAACAAATTAGTAATTTTCATGAGCACACAGGTAGATTGTTTAATAAGCCACCGTGAATCTGTTGGCATATCAAAAATCAACGAAGGCTAAGTACAACATCATTTTATATATAAGGATTTTCTCAAATTGTATGCATTTGCTTGGTAGTAAACAAACAACGGGCCGATAGCCAGTTGAAAGAAAGCAAAAAACGAAAGAAGCTACGGAAATATTGTTATGGTAAATCTAGGAGTCTTCAGCGCTAAACACAAAAAACTATTAAAAGAGAAAAACTAAAATAACCTTTAAAACCTAAAATAAATCTAAATCTAGAACAATAAAAAGAATAAAAAAAAGGGATTTAATGAAAAAACATGATATAATATAGCAATATAATATGATAAATAAACAACATATAATTAATATAGAATTAAAATAATAAAAATAATATTTTCCTATTGAGTCTTAAAAATACCAATGGAGACTGGACTGCCTGAAAAAGTAAAAAAAAAAAAAAAAAAAAAAAAAACACGGGCAACTACACCTGAAAAGATCATAATGAAGACATAGCCTAAATAAATTGGATGCATCAAAACTGAGACTACTATTTGAACAACCCATTGAACTGAATTTCTTGCTATGAGCAATTTTACAGAAGGTGCACTTTCAACTTGCCTGGGCTTGCTTCTTCAAACCTAAAAAATACGAAAAAGCAATGTAAATAATAAAAACTAGTTCTTCTTCAAGAGGCATAATTACTATTATGAGAAATCGGGTAGAGTACGTATTAATCTCATAATCATTGTCCACCTGAAACATTTCTGACAGATGATACAAACAGATTAAAATAAGAGCCCTAAGACACGATATTCTTCTAAACATCAAATTTCATTGAGATCCGATCACCCGTTCATAAGTTGAAAATACCTCATTTTTCTAATTTTTAAGAATTACTCCCCCCCCCCACCCAACTACCCCAAAGAGAGCAAATCAGTTCCGATTATGTCAATCATGTATCTGGGACTTGCGCTTATTTTTCCCATCAAGTTTCATCCCGATCCGTCTACTCTAAGTGTTTTCCAAAATTTTAGGTTTCCCCCCTCCAACTCCCCCCAATGTCATCAGACCCAGTCGGGATTTAAAATAAATCCCGTATTTATTAAGTATTTATAAATGTATTTATAAGTATTTATCGATGGCACATATTTATCAGCTTCCTCTGGCTTTCTCTTTAGCTCAAACGTAGCTTATTCACTTCCAGCCGTTCTAGGGATCAGACCTTTTTATCAAGATATTTGGGCTTCACACCGAATTCGTTTTTGAAAGCGATATGAAATTGTCGGGGGATAATTATGATATATAGGGATAACTGAAAAGTCTGTACTTGTAATTTGGGACTCAAAAAAAGCTATTCTAACATCTATTTGTTTTTTTAACTATCAACATTCTCTTTTTTTTCAAAAACGTGGGTTCTATTCATTCAGTCTATCTGTGACGGTCTTAAGTAAAACAAGTTGATTAATTTGTATTGGACTATCCTTTAAGTGAACCTGCTTAGTGCTGTTTTCCCCCCTTGAAAAAAGTGTGGCTCGCCTTATGCCTCAGTTGTCCGTAATAAGACATGTCTCTACAATTAAACCTTGCTAAACTGAATAATTCAACAGTACTTCGACATTTTCTGTCCGAAATGTATAAGTATACTCGATCTTTATCTCCCGAGTGGACTTAATCTGCATACAGAAATACATAAGTTTACGTTACAATAAGGAAAAGTTAAAATAATAGCAACCAAATATGATTTTTGAAAAGCAACTAATAAAATTTGAAAACTAATTGATAAAGTTTTCTAGGAAAAATAGAATCAAGATCTTTATTCCAGTTATAGATATGGTCTAGAAATAGTAAGATTGGCGCATGACAAAAATACATAATTATACATACTTAATTATACAAATACTTAATTATTATACTATACATATACTTAATTAATTAATTATACATACGTGCATACTGAATAGTACATCAGCGTCTGCGTATACAATTTAAGTATCTTTTAGTTCCCGAAAAATTAAAAAGGAAGTAACGTGTTTTGTTCTCTTTGACATCGTTGCCATGTTCCAAAATTAAGAGAGAGCAGCACGTTCTCGCGATTCAAACCCTTACTCTTTGGTTTTCTACAAAGTAAGAGCTTGTTTTATTTCGCCTGTTTTTCATCTTTATATCCTCTCTAATCTTGCAGAACAGTCGATTGTCTTCTAACCATTACTTGGGAATTGCTAGCGGAAGTTACTTCAAAATTGCACCATTAATATGTTAAAATATTGCAAGTATAAAACAAATGAAGATCCTTCTGTTTTTGATACCATTAGAATATCAATTATTCAAGCTCTTATGCAGTCAGTTGAAAGGCGCCACCTTATGATAATGATTTTTTACTGCCTGTTCAGAAGGTTTGGGCAATTTTGTCCCTAACAAGACCCTACATTTTCGCATACAAACCTTTGGTTTCATTTTAAGAATAAAAGTATTAATTTCATCGACACTCCGTAAAAAATCTCTCAGATACTAAAACAATAGTAAATATAGTGCCAAAAATTATTTGAGAGCCATGAAACAAGACAGTTACATCAGGTTATTTAGTGTTCCATTTCCTCATGCTTCTAATTAGTTCTGTAGGAATTTTTTATATTTCAAGACTAGGAAATAGGCCTTTCTAATAATAATATCAAGCTTTTTTTCTAACTCAAGTGGTGTCCGAAATTAACTTTAATGTCGCAAACAAACAGCCGGCCAAAGAGTGCTATGAGATAAAAACATAATTAGCGTGGGTATAGCAGTAAAAATAGGAACCCAAACAGCCTGCTGAGGGGAGGATACTAAGTTTTAGAACTGCCATTACACAAGCACCCAGTTCTTTGTTCAACAGCAGTAACCACTTTCCCTATTTTTTTATGACCTTAACGTTCATTTTACTTAAAAAGTCCTGTGTTCACTAAAATAAAGAATACTGGAATTAAAGAAGAAACAAAATCAGGGAAAGCGCATTGCAGTGGTGGGTGGTGACGCAACCGAAGGACATGGAGCTCAATATGAACTATTCGCTTTGTTTCAGGCACAACTTGATATAAGCGTAGGCAGTGTTCCTTTGTCGTTGTCAGCTGCCTTTCCTGAAGTTTCCAGCTTTCTTTCTGATATATAAGAAAGAGTTTAAACTTGGTTTCTAAATATATTTTCGGTTGTATTGCTGTTACTCGGGTTTGCGATATATAGTTCAAAGACTGAACTGATGGCCAAAAAATTGTATTTGATACAATTCCTCGCCACTTTGGCAGGAATGTCCCTAATACTTCTACCAAATTTCATTAAGACCTCATATAGTACTAACTTACGAATGAGCTACAGCTCATGAGTGGGATTTTATTTACATTTTCTCAACTAAAGTCCGTTTTGTAGTTGATAGTCATTCTATATGAATTGTAATTAAGGCACGCTTCTTTTAAAATATTTACCTAGTTGGCCACATCACACTTGGATATTTATTAGAAACTCATGATGGGTCTTTATTAGATTATACGATTCTTACATGACAGAGCAGATTCTTACCTTCGTGAGGCATCTGCTCTAGGGTTGGTGAAATATTGTTTCGAGAAGACGATATTCACCTTCCCAACCTTGCTAGTTTCTCTGCTTCAAGATTTCTATTTGAGCAGACAGAATTGAACCATGGTAGATGAACTATTTGAGTCTCTCAGTATTCTTTCCATACACATTTAAATGTGTTATGAGGTTTATTTTGCTCTATATACATTAATTTGGTCTTAGACCAGTTGAAGGTCAAGTTTTTCCTTGCTCCTAAATTAAAGCCCCATTGGTAACAAAGAGTAGATCCAACAGACCTCTTTCACCAAAATGGGTACCAAATGGCTTCACCGGTAGCAGTATTATGCTTAGAACATGGTCTGTGACGAAGTTGAAGAGTTTGGTTTCAGCAGTGCAGCCTTGCCAAAGAACATTTCTAATTTGAAGAGGTGAGGAAGGCTGATCATTTACAATCATCACAATTTTGTCGTTGCTGTAGAGCTAATTCAACAAATTAGTAATTTTCATGAGCACACAGGTAGATTGTTTAATAAGCCACCGTGAATCTGTTGGAATATCGAAAATCAACGAAGGCTAAGTACAACATCATTTTATATATAAGGATTTTCTCAAATTGTATGCATTTGCTTGGTAGTAAACAAACAACGGGCCGATAGCCAGTTGAAAGAAAGCAAAAAACGAAAGAAGCTACGGAAATATTGCTATGGTAAATCTAGGAGTCTTCAGCGCTAAACATACAAAAAACTATTAAAAGACAAAAGAGAAAAACTAAAATAACCTGTAAAACCTAAAATAAATCTAAATCTAGAACAACAAAAAGACTAAAAGAAAGGGATTTAATGAAAAAACATTATATAATATAGCAATATAATATAATAAATAAACAACTTATAATTAATATAGAATTAAAATAATAAAAATAATAATTTCCTATTGAGGCTTAAAAAGTACCAATGGAGACTGGACTGCCTGAAAAAGTAAAAAAAAAACAAGGGCAACTACACCTGAAAAGATCATAATGAAGACACAGCCTCAATAGATTGGATGCATCAAAACTGCGACAGCTATTTGAACAACGCCATTGAACTGAATTTCTTGCTATGAGCAATTTTACAGAAGGTGCACTTTCAACTTGCCTGGGCTTGCTTCTTCAAACCTAAAAAATACGAAAAAGCAATTTAAATAATAAAAACTAGTTCTTCTTCAAGAGGCATAATTACTGTTAACAGAAATCGGGTAGAGGACGTATTAATCTTATAATCATTGTCCACCTGAAACATTTCTGACAGATGATACAGATTCAAAACAAAACTAGAAGAAACACCTTTTCACAGCAAATCATTTATAGTATTATGTGTCAGTGTTTGTTGTAGTTGCTATTTTTCATATATTTGTATATGTCTATTATGTTGTCACCATTGTCATAACTTCTTTTTATTACGTTTAGTGCTACAAGCTTGAAAACTTACCGTATTTGCTATTAATAAATAAATAAATAAAAATAATATTTGGAGTTTGAAAAGAGAAATGAGTATTTTATCAAAGAACTAGACAATTTTTAATGAAGGCAAAACAATTAGTACAAATATGCCAAAAATTAAATACTTCAATTAAACATGCCTCAATATTTTCATTTTATTTACGTGGAAAGACAATTTAATGTATCAAATATCTAGATATATAGGAAAAATAATCAAGGTTTTTAACCTTCGAGAAACAGTCTATTTGTAAAAAAAAAATATTCAGGCTAAAATACTTCACGTTCTTTTTTCTTTCTAAAAACTGTAGGCTAGAGACTGACTGTAGACTAAAAAACTTAGTAAACTCTTTTTCTAATTTATTCCTCTTTGAGGATCCTGAAATAATTGAAGATCTTTAAGTCTCTCCATCGTGTCTCTCAGGTCGACACACGTGTCGATCTGAGGTAAGTATGATCAACAAAACTAGAAGAATACACTACATCTGTGGCATACAAGGTTTTCATGAAACGGATGGTCGTACGAACTTTTAATGGGGATCTTTTGAATGGGAGTTCTATTGTATTTTCTAAGGGTTAAAACTAAATGGAGGATTAACAGCCCTCCCAAAGCCCAAAATTCCAAAAAACATTCTATTAAAACTTTGAAAGAACTTTCTTGTTTCGCACTGTTGAATTATTCAGTGCTTATTTGTTTGGGGATGTCAATCTCATCATAGTCATCAGGACAAGAGTAGTACTTTCGAAAATTCGTTCATTATTCACATATAGTGAATATTATTCACATATATATATGTTGCTGATAAAGGTTGCTGACATTATTCACATATATATATGTTGCTGATAAAGGTATGATTGTTTGAACTTCACTTTACAAAAACATGAAGGGCATTCAGACAAGCCTAACAAAGAATGCTCAGGGAAGTGTTTAAATGAATATATGTGTATATATAGATTGTCAACAGGACGTAACTCAGCAATGACTGAATATATTAATTTAAAACTTTCAGAAAATGATAAGGGAGATGATTAAAAAGACAAAATTTGCGTGCAACCAATACAACTACAGCTACTGACACTACTACTGCTACAATTACTACACTACTTCATTTTAAAAAATTTAGGAGCAATTTGAACCAAATAAAAATACTATGTGCATTTACTTTGTAAAAGGACCGTATGTCAAGAATTCATTTGGGTATTAAGTTAAAACTTTCGGAGAATACTTAAACGGGAAGATTATCAAACAGTTTGTGGTAACAAACTGTAGTAAGCAGCGACCCGGCTCAATAGTAATCAAAACTCTAAAAAATGGAATTTTGATACCAATAGCTCCATCAAAAGAATGGCATTTTAATGCTGATTTTAAATATCTAAGTTTCATCAAGTTTAGTCTTACCCATAAAAAGTTAAGAGCCTGGGAAAATTTGCGTTATTTTAGAAAATAGGGGTAAACAACCCTTAAAAGTCATACAATCTTAACGAAAATCACATCATCAGATTCAACGTATCAGAGAACCCTACTGTAGAAGTTTCAAGCTCCTATCTACAAAAATGTGATGCGTGTTTATTTGTTTGTTTTTTGTTGTTTTTTTCCAGGGGTGATCGTATCGACCCAGTTGTCCTAGAATGTTGCGAGAGGGCTCATTCTAGGGGAAATGAAAAGTTCCAGTGCCGTTTTTGAGTAACCCAAAAAATTGGAGGGCACCTAGGCCCCCTTCCACGCTAATTATTTTCCCAAAGTCAACAGATCAAAATTCTGAGATAGCCATTTTATTCAGCGTAGTCGAAAAACCTTATAACTATGTCTTTGAGGACAACTTACTCCCCCACAGTCCCCGTGGGAGGGGCTACAAGTTACAAACTTTGACCTGTGCTTACATATAGTAATAGTTATTGGGAAGCGTACAGGCGTTTTCAGTAGGATTTTTTGGTTGAGGGGAGGGGTTAAGAAAAGGGGGATAGACTGGGGGAACTTTCCATCGAGGAATTTGTCATGGTGGAAGAAAATTTCCATGAAGGGAGACTAGGATTTACTAGCATTATTAAAAAAAAAAACAGTGAAAAAATAAATATGAAAATGTTTTTTTTCAGCTGGAAGTAAAGAGCAGCATTAAAACCTAAAACGAACAGAAATTATTACCCATATGAGAGGCTCCCCTCCTCCTAATACCCCGCTCTTTACGCTAAAGTATTTTTAGTAGTTTCAACTATTTATTCTATGGCTTTTGTGATTCAGGGGTCATTCTTAATGAATTGGGACAAAATTTAAGCTTTAGTGTAAAGAGCGAGGTACTGACGACGGGGCGAATCCCCCCATATATGTAATAAAAACATGAGAATACAAAAGTTCTTTACGTAAGCTAATTTATAAGTTACGTAAATCTTTTACCAATAAAAAGATTCGTAAAAAATTAAAAGTTCTAGTTGCCTTTTTAATTAACCAAAAAATCGGAGGGCAACTAGGCTCCGTCCCCCGCTCTTTTTTTCTCAAAATCATTCGATCAAAATTATGAGAAAGCCATTTAGCAAAAAAAAAAAAATATATGCAATTGTCGTTTTAATTATTCCTCTGCGGAGAGCCAAAATCAAAACATGCACTGGTTGAAAAACGTTCAGAAATTAAATTAAAAAAAAAACAAGTTTTTTTCTACTGAAAGTAAGGAGCAAAATTAAAACTTAAAACAAACAGAAATTACTTCGTATAAGAAAGGGGCCGCTTCCTCACCAACGCCCCGCTCTTTACGCTAAAGTTTTTTACTGTTTTAAAAAGAAGAGTTGAAAGAAAGAGTCAAACTTTATGATTCAAACTTATATGATTTTATTAATACTTTGTCCTTTTCTGTTATATCTATACAAATTAATTAATCCTTTTTAATGCAAATATACCAAATATTCCCATATTTGAAATACAACGAGCAAATAAAGCTTACATACCTCTGGAATTAGGATTTCTATGCCAAATGCTAATCCCAAGGATAAATATACCGCCAATGGGTTTCCATTAAACTCATCATCATACACAAACATCAATATCTGATATACTTTTACAAACAAATTCAGAGCATAAACGAAATTTCTGAATGATTTGTTGACTTTGACTTTTAATATGTCCTTGATTTTTCCTTCTTCATCTGCATCATCATTTTGTACTGCAATGGCACATTTTATGTACAATTTCATGTCGTCGGTAGAGATGATCACATTTAATATTGTATTTAATAGCGTTAATACGAACAATAAAATAAGAAGAAACCATGATACCCATCTGGGGTAAAGATGTTTTACTTCAGCTTCTTTCCTGAAAGATAGACCTCAGAATCAATTTACAGGAAAGTCAAATTCGCTTATTTTCCAAGATTACTTGAAAGATCTGTCGGTAGGGTTCATATTCAGAGTTAGGATGGATAGTATTAAATTCGACACTGGTGAAAAAAGTGAGTTATGCTCAACGAGCGTAGGAGGGGTTGGGAACAGACTGTTTGGAATCACTATGCTAAAGCACTGTGATACTGTTAAATAGTTGAAGCACTGTTAAATTTTACAAATAAGCAATAAAGATGTAAAGGATTCACTATTATGATCTATAGCTGCAGTATTATGTAGCAACTAAAAATTTTATCCCCTCTATAGGAATAAAAAATTTGAAGGCACACGCTAAATGCACATTAATATTGTGCATCATTTTTCCTTTTTTGTATTTTTGTCCCTTCAGGAATTGTCAAATTAATATTAAAATAGCAACCCTTATTTTCATTCTTAGGATATGTACCATGAACTCTGTTAACAATAGCTCTTATTCTGATATTATCAGCATCAAAGGTAAAATTGAAGAAAAAAGAAAAAAGAAAAATTCCCTTCATAGAAAGTCTGGAAAAGTAATTCAATACCATGCTTGACAACTATTCAATATTTCATGCTTTAATTGTATTTTATAATTGTATTGATAAAAGTATGTCTTATCAATCTGGTTAAAACTTGAGATTTAGTGAGTTAGTTCAGACAAAATTATTAGAAATATTTTCCCATATGAATAAAGTTACACCTAAAAAACCATGTACACTTGTGAAAACTAAGTATTTTCTTTTTGCCAGTTTTACCCTTCTGAAGCACATATTCAACAGTCTTTCTTTCCCATAAATATATCTAGACATTGTATATTGTACAACTTTTGTAGGCAAATGATATTTAGATTAATTTAAAAATAAATCTGGATTTTGAATAACTACCACTACCTTCTCAAGTAGAAGCTATACAAACAGAAAACACTCATTTAGACAATTTATTCAGAAAGGAACTTAATGGTAAACATTAAGTATTTTTTTAAGTGCAATGACTTTTGAGTCTAGGGGGCTGTAGTTGGTACAGATAAAGCAAAAACAAGTGAAACGTAATATAATAGTAGACAGGTTAGAGAACGACAGGGGTTTTGGGGTCATTCAGTAGAAAAGCAAACAAGACACAATTCGATTCTATGGCGACAGCTCCAAAGAAGATTGCAACACCAGAAAAACCCTGTTGGAGGAGATGAAGAAGAGACAGGCAAACGGAGAAACAGACCTAGTGATTAGAAAAGGATAAATCACAAAAACGGGCAAACTCGAGCAATTTCGATGGATGGGGAGCCATCCTATATTTAATTTTTTACCCATCCTATATAGGATGGGGAGCTACTCTTCCAACTTAGACTGCAAGAGTCTTCCTTTTGATGGTCATTAGACTCAATCCAACCTGACCTCTAATTTACAGAGTTGTTCTATCAATTCTTTTTGTTCTTTTATGATTAACTTTTACTACAAAATCATTCATTGAATTTTAGTGTGTTCTTTGAATGCTACCTGATTCCCAAAATCATTCTAGTCCTTGAAAGGGGCTACCAGCCAGAACGGCTTCCCTCCTCCCACTACTTGTTGTTTCATACACTGCTCTCCTCTTTACCCCTTCTTTCCATCATTATTTTTCACAAACACATTTATTCATCATCCGTTTTATAATTATGGGGCAATTTTAGAGATAGTTTAATTTTTTTTTTTTGTTCAGGATCATTTTGGTCCTGGTAAAATTCCCTGTTTACAAACGTATTTGAAATCATAGATTCATGCTAAGCCGCAGATCATATTCACTTCTTTGGTAACAATGATTTTGATGACTTGGTTTTAGTTTTCTTAATATAGGACTCTCACTATAACTTAAATTCTTTTCCAAAATATATTTCTTCATTTGTTCAGGTAATGGAACATTGACCAAACATTCCCTAAGCTTCAAAAAAAAACACTGATATGGCTCAGAATTCAACTCAAATAACAGGAATTGCATTTTGAGAACTAAAGCCAGAGAAAAAGCAACTTGTAACTGAAAATTAAGGTGATATGTTGCTTTGTCAAAATTCCAATAGGTATAGGCTAGACCTGTCATATAGGCAAATTTTAGGGCCCTCTAGAGGGACAAAGAGTGTTAAAATACCTTTAAAATACCTTACCAAGATATACTTTAGCCTGTAGACCCATCCCTAACAGTTTCATTTTCCTAACCTAACCTGTTTCAAAGATAGCCTAGTCACTAAACTAGAATTTTGCCAAAACTTTTCTGTGGCCTACTTTACAACTTGCAGAATATCCTAACAGCAGGCTAGCTAAGAAATTATGAATACAGCTCTACTAGCCTACATTATCCCTAGCCCCTAAATGCTCAAATATATGGTCCATTTTATATATTCCCCATGCATCTCTGTTGATTTAATCTGCAAATTGAATCAGCTGTGACAAAACAAGAACCAGAAAAGCAAGACTGAAAATAGGGGGACAGCAACTGAAATAAGAAGCCTATAATATATTAATTATTTACATATAAAGAATGTAGATCAGGAAACGCATTTTTAAAATAAAATCTCACATGGGAAAGGATTTAGCCAACGCAATATAGGCTAAAAGTTTAAACTTATGGGGATTGCACGTTAATCAAAAGAATATCTTGATTTTTTCAAAATTTTATAGCCTAGTGTTTCCTTTTACATAGGTCATTGATGCCACAGATTTTTATTATAGAAAAAATAACATTCTATTATTTTTTTGCTTTTCATCAAAGCATAGGTTTAATGTTTACTTTATTTCTTTAAGAATAGCCAACAAAGAAATGTTAAATATAAAATAACAAAGCAATAATCTGGGTAAAATTCTTGTTAATTGACTTCTTGCTATCTCAGACAGGTTTTAGGTTAGGAAAATGAAACTTACATGGATGGGTCTACAGGCTAGAGTATGTCCCGGGAAGGTATTTTAAAGTACCCACCTCTACTCCTTCTCCCTCTAGAGGGCCCTGAAATTTGCCTACATGACAGGTCTATACCTATTGAAATTTTGACAAAACAACATTTAACCTTAATTTTCAGTTACTAGTTGCTTTTTCTCTGCCTTTTGTTGTGAAAATGCAATTCCTGTTATTTGAGTAGAATTTTGAGCCATATCAATGTTTTTTTTAAATTTAAGAAATGTATATGCATATGCATATCTTTAAAACCTTATTAAATAGAATTGAGCAAAGTTATGAAGCTGAAAACAATTTTGTTGTACTTCAATTAAGCAGAAGATCTATTTTGCAAGGTTTCACTTTTAAAACACATATTTTTAAAGGTCATCAAAGGTCAGGGCCCTCTAAAGGGAGAAGGAGTGGAAGTAGTTGCTTCAAAATACCTTCCTGGGTCATACTTTAGTCTGTAGATTTATTCCTGAAAGTTTCATTTTTCTAACCTAAACCCTTTCTGGGATAGCAAAAAGTCAATTAACTAGAATTTTACCATAATCTGTAAGAATTTCAAGTCTTACCCTTAATCTAGAGCACCAAGCCTAAAAATTAGCCCTACTACCTTAAAACTTGGACTAGGCTATGTCAAATTATCAATCATCTTAACATACACGGAATTAAAATGGCCGCTATGTTTCTTCAATCAATGTTTAACGTAAAAAAAGAATGGTGAATCTCTGAAATTTTATATAATTTTTTATATTAAAAAAATTGTCAGATTTCTCAACCAAGTTAAACATTGGATAAAAAAATAATATATAAATTTTATGTATTTATAATTATTTTAGAAGTATTTATAGATGGCACATATTTATCAGCTTCCTCTGGCTTTCTCTTTAGCTCAAACGTAGCTTATTCACTTCCAGCCGTTCTAGGGATCAGACCTTTTTATCAAGATATTTGGGCTTCACACCGAATTCGTTTTTGAAAGCGATATGAAATTGTCGGGGCATAATTATGATATATAGGGATAACTGAAAAGTCTGTACTTGTAATTTGGGACTCAAAAAAACTATTCTAACATCTATTTGTTTTTTTAACTATCAACATTCTCTTTTTTTTCAAAAACGTGGGTTCTATTCATTCAGTCTATCTGTGACGGTCTTAAGTAAAACAAGTTGATTAATTTGTATTGGACTATCCTTTAAGTGAACCTGCTTAGTGCTGTTTTCCCCCCTTGAAAAAAGTGTGGCTCGCCTTATGCCTCAGTTGTCCGTAATAAGACATGTGTCAACCAGTTAAACTTTGCTAAACTGTATAATTCAACAGTACTTCGACATTTTCTGTCCGAAATGTATAAATATACTCGATCTTTATCTCCCGAGTGGACTTAATCTGCATACAGAAATACATAAGTTTACGTTACAATAAGGAAAAGTTAAAATAATAGCAACCAAATATGATTTTTGAAAAGCAACTAATAAAATTTGAAAACTAATTGATAAAGTTTTCTAGGAAAAATAGAATCAAGATCTTTATTCCAGTTATAGATATGGTCTAGAAATAGTAAGATTGGCGTATGACAAAAATACATAATTATACATACTTAATTATACAAAAACTTAATTATTATACTATACATATACTTAATTAATTAATTATACATACGTGCATACTGAATAGTACATCAGCGTCTGCGTATACAATTTAAGTATCTTTTAGTTCCCGAAAAATTAAAAAGGAAGTAACGTGTTTTGTTCTCTTTGACATCGTTGCCATGTTCCAAAATTAAGAGAGAGCAGCACGTTCTCGCGATTCAAACCCTTACTCTTTGGTTTTCTACAAAGTAAGAGCTTGTTTTATTTCGCCTGTTTTTCATCTTTATATCCTCTCTAATCTTGCAGAACAGTCGATTGTCTTCTAACCATTACTTGGGAATTGCTAGCGGAAGTTACTTCAAAATTGCACCATTAATATGTTAAAATATTGCAAGTATAAAACAAATGAAGATCCTTCTGTTTTTGATACCATTAGAATATCAATTATTCAAGCTCTTATGCAGTCAGTTGAAAGGCGCCACCTTATGATAATGATTTTTTACTGCCTGTTCAGAAGGTTTGGGCAATTTTGTCCCTAACAAGACCCTACATTTTCGCATACAAACCTTTGGTTTCATTTTAAGAATAAAAGTATTAATTTCATCGACACTCCGTAAAAAATCTCTCAGATACTAAAACAATAGTAAATATAGTGCCAAAAATTATTTGAGAGCCATGAAACAAGACAGTTACATCAGGTTATTTAGTGTTCCATTTCCTCATGCTTCTAATTAGTTCTGTAGGAATTTTTTATATTTCAAGACTAGGAAATAGGCCTTTCTAATAATAATATCAAGCTTTTTTTCTAACTCAAGTGGTGTCCGAAATTAACTTTAATGTCGCAAACAAACAGCCGGCCAAAGAGTGCTATGAGATAAAAACATAATTAGCGTGGGTATAGCAGTAAAAATAGGAACCCAAACAGCCTGCTGAGGGGAGGATACTAAGTTTTAGAACTGCCATTACACAAGCACCCAGTTCTTTGTTCAACAGCAGTAACCACTTTCCCTATTTTTTTATGACCTTAACGTTCATTTTACTTAAAAAGTCCTGTGTTCACTAAAATAAAGAATACTGGAATTAAAGAAGAAACAAAATCAGGGAAAGCGCATTGCAGTGGTGGGTGGTGACGCAACCGAAGGACATGGAGCTCAATATGAACTATTCGCTTTGTTTCAGGCACAACTTGATATAAGCGTAGGCAGTGTTCCTTTGTCGTTGTCAGCTGCCTTTCCTGAAGTTTCCAGCTTTCTTTCTGATATATAAGAAAGAGTTTAAACTTGGTTTCTAAATATATTTTCGGTTGTATTGCTGTTACTCGGGTTTGCGATATATAGTTCAAAGACTGAACTGATGGCCAAAAAATTGTATTTGATACAATTCCTCGCCACTTTGGCAGGAATGTCCCTAATACTTCTACCAAATTTCATTAAGACCTCATATAGTACTAACTTACGAATGAGCTACAGCTCATGAGTGGGATTTTATTTACATTTTCTCAACTAAAGTCCGTTTTGTAGTTGATAGTCATTCTATATGAATTGTAATTAAGGCACGCTTCTTTTAAAATATTTACCTAGTTGGCCACATCACACTTGGATATTTATTAGAAACTCTGATGGGTCTTTATTAGATTATACGATTCTTACATGACAGAGCAGATTCTTACCTTCGTGAGGCATCTGCTCTAGGGTTGGTGAAATATTGTTTCGAGAAGACGATATTCACCTTCCCAACCTTGCTAGTTTCTCTGCTTCAAGATTTCTATTTGAGCAGACAGAATTGAACCATGGTAGATGAACTATTTGAGTCTCTCAGTATTCTTTCCATACACATTTAAATGTGTTATGAGGTTTATTTTGCTCTATATACATTAATTTGGTCTTAGACCAGTTGAAGGTCAAGTTTTTCCTTGCTCCTAAATTAAAGCCCCATTGGTAACAAAGAGTAGATCCAAAAGACTTCGTTCATCAAAATGGGTACCAAATGGCCTCACCGGTAGCAGTATTATGCTTAGAACATGGTCTGTGACGAAGTTGAAGAGTTTGGTTTCAGCAGTGCGGCCTTGCCAAACAACATTTCTAATTTGAAGAGTTGAGGAAGGCTGATCATTTACAATCATCACAATTTTGTCGTTGCTGTAGAGCTAATTCAACAAATTAGTAATTTTCATGAGCACACAGGTAGATTGTTTAATAAGCCACCGTGAATCTGTTGGAATATCGAAAATCAACGAAGGCTAAGTACAACATCATTTTATATATAAGGATTTTCTCAAATTGTATGCATTTGCTTGGTAGTAAACAAACAACGGGCCGATAGCCAGTTGAAAGAAAGCAAAAAACGAAAGAAGCTACGGAAATATTGCTATGGTAAATCTAGGAGTCTTCAGCGCTAAACATACAAAAAACTATTAAAAGACAAAAGAGAAAAACTAAAATAACCTGTAAAACCTAAAATAAATCTAAATCTAGAACAACAAAAAGACTAAAAGAAAGGGATTTAATGAAAAAACATTATATAATATAGCAATATAATATAATAAATAAACAACTTATAATTAATATAGAATTAAAATAATAAAAATAATAATTTCCTATTGAGGCTTAAAAAGTACCAATGGAGACTGGACTGCCTGAAAAAGTAAAAAAAAAACAAGGGCAACTACACCTGAAAAGATCATAATGAAGACACAGCCTCAATAGATTGGATGCATCAAAACTGCGACAGCTATTTGAACAACGCCATTGAACTGAATTTCTTGCTATGAGCAATTTTACAGAAGGTGCACTTTCAACTTGCCTGGGCTTGCTTCTTCAAACCTAAAAAATACGAAAAAGCAATTTAAATAATAAAAACTAGTTCTTCTTCAAGAGGCATAATTACTGTTAAGAGAAATCGGGTAGAGGACGTATTAATCTCATAATCATTGTCCACCTGAAACATTTCTGACAGATGATACAGATTCAAAACAAAACTAGAAGAAACACCTTTTCACAGCAAATCATTTATAGTATTATGTGTCAGTGTTTGTTGTAGTTGCTATTTTTCATATATTTGTATATGTCTATTATGTTGTCACCATTGTCATAACTTCTTTTTATTACGTTTAGTGCTACAAGCTTGAAAACTTACCGTATTTGCTATTAATAAATAAATAAATAAAAATAATATTTGGAGTTTGAAAAGAGAAATGAGTATTTTATAAAAGAACTAGACAATTTTTAATGAAGGCAAAACAATTAGTACAAATATGCCAAAAATTAAATACTTCAATTAAACATGCCTCAATATTTTCATTTTATTTACGTGGAAAGACAATTTAACGTATCAAATATCTAGATATATAGGAAAAATAATCAAGGTTTTTAACCTTCGAGAAACAGTCTATTTGTAAAAAAAAAATATTCAGGCTAAAATACTTCACGTTCTTTTTTCTTTCTAAAAACTGTAGGCTAGAGACTGACTGTAGACTAAAAAACTTAGTAAACTCTTTTTTTCTAATTTATTCCTCTTTGAGGATCCTGAAATAATTGAAGATCTTTAAGTCTCTCCATCGTGTCTCTCAGGTCGACACACGTGTCGATCTGAGGTAAGTATGATCAACAAAACTAGAAGAATACACTACATCTGTGGCATACAAGGTTTTCATGAAACGGATGGTCGTACGAACTTTTAATGGGGATCTTTTGAATGGGAGTTCTATTGTATTTTCTAAGGGTTAAAACTAAATGGAGGATTAACAGCCCTCCCAAAGCCCAAAATTCCAAAAAACATTCTATTAAAACTTTGAAAGAACTTTCTTGTTTCGCACTGTTGAATTATTCAGTGCTTATTTGTTTGGGGATGTCAATCTCATCATAGTCATCAGGACAAGAGTAGTACTTTCGAAAATTCGTTCATTATTCACATATAGTGAATATTATTCACATATATATATGTTGCTGATAAAGGTTGCTGACATTATTCACATATATATATGTTGCTGATAAAGGTATGATTGTTTGAACTTCACTTTACAAAAACATGAAGGGCATTCAGACAAGCCTAACAAAGAATGCTCAGGGAAGTGTTTAAATGAATATATGTGTATATATAGATTGTCAACAGGACGTAACTCAGCAATGACTGAATATATTAATTTAAAACTTTCAGAAAATGATAAGGGAGATGATTAAAAAGACAAAATTTGCGTGCAACCAATACAACTACAGCTACTGACACTACTACTGCTACAATTACTACACTACTTCATTTTAAAAAATTTAGGAGCAATTTGAACCAAATAAAAATACTATGTGCATTTACTTTGTAAAAGGACCGTATGTCAAGAATTCATTTGGGTATTAAGTTAAAACTTTCGGAGAATACTTAAACGGGAAGATTATCAAACAGTTTGTGGTAACAAACTGTAGTAAGCAGCGACCCGGCTCAATAGTAATCAAAACTCTAAAAAATGGAATTTTGATACCAATAGCTCCATCAAAAGAATGGCATTTTAATGCTGATTTTAAATATCTAAGTTTCATCAAGTTTAGTCTTACCCATAAAAAGTTAAGAGCCTGAGAAAATTTGCGTTATTTTAGAAAATAGGGGTAAACAACCCTTAAAAGTCATACAATCTTAACGAAAATCACATCATCAGATTCAACGTATCAGAGAACCCTACTGTAGAAGTTTCAAGCTCCTATCCACAAAAATGTGATGCGTGTTTATTTGTTTGTTTTTTGTTGTTTTTTTCCAGGGGTGATCGTATCGACCCAGTTGTCCTAGAATGTTGCGAGAGGGCTCATTCTAACGGAAATGAAAAGTTCTAGTTCCCTTTTTAAGTAACCAAAAAAATTGGAGGGCACCTAGGCCCCCTTCCACGCTAATTATTTTCCCAAAGTCAACAGATCAAAATTCTGAGATAGCCATTTTATTCAGCGTAGTCGAAAAACCTTATAACTATGTCTTTGAGGACAACTTACTCCCCCACAGTCCCCGTGGGAGGGGCTACAAGTTACAAACTTTGACCTGTGCTTACATATAGTAATAGTTATTGGGAAGCGTACAGGCGTTTTCAGTAGGATTTTTTGGTTGAGGGGAGGGGTTAAGAATAGGGGGATAGACTGGGGGAACTTTCCATCGAGGAATTTGTCATGGTGGAAGAAAATTTCCATGAAGGGAGACTAGGATTTACTAGCATTATTAAAAAAAAAAACAGTGAAAAAATAAATATGAAAATGTTTTTTTTCAGCTGGAAGTAAAGAGCAGCATTAAAACTAAAACGAACAGAAATTATTACCCATATGAGAGGCTCCCCTCCTCCTAATACCCCGCTCTTTACGCTAAAGTATTTTTAGTAGTTTCAACTATTTATTCTATGGCTTTTGTGATTCAGGGGTCATTCTTAATGAATTGGGACAAAATTTAAGCTTTAGTGTAAAGAGCGAGGTACTGACGACGGGGCGAATCCCCCCATATATGTAATAAAAACATGAGAATACAAAAGTTCTTTACGTAAGCTAATTTATAAGTTACGTAAATCTTTTACCAATAAAAAGATTCGTAAAAAATTAAAAGTTCTAGTTGCCTTTTTAATTAACCAAAAAATCGGAGGGCAACTAGGCTCCGTCCCCCGCTCTTTTTTTCTCAAAATCATTCGATCAAAATTATGAGAAAGCCATTTAGCAAAAAAAAAAAAATATATGCAATTGTCGTTTTAATTATTCCTCTGCAGAGAGCCAAAATCAAAACATGCACTGGTTGAAAAACATTCAGAAATTAAATTAAAAAAAAAACAAGTTTTTTTCTACTGAAAGTAAGGAGCAAAATTAAAACTTAAAACAAACAGAAATTACTTCGTATAAGAAAGGGGCCGCTTCCTCACCAACGCCCCGCTCTTTACGCTAAAGTTTTTTACTGTTTTAAAAAGAAGAGTTGAAAGAAAGAGTCAAACTTTATGATTCAAACTTATATGATTTTATTAATACTTTGTCCTTTTCTGTTATATCTATACAAATTAATTAATCCTTTTTAATGCAAATATACCAAATATTCCCATATTTGAAATACAACGAGCAAATAAAGCTTACATACCTCTGGAATTAGGATTTCTATGCCAAATGCTAATCCCAAGGATAAATATACCGCCAATGGGTTTCCATTAAACTCATCATCATACACAAACATCAATATCTGATATACTTTTACAAACAAATTCAGAGCATAAACGAAATTTCTGAATGATTTGTTGACTTTGACTTTTAATATGTCCTTGATTTTTCCTTCTTCATCTGCATCATCATTTTGTACTGCAATGGCACATTTTATGTACAATTTCATGTCGTCGGTAGAGATGATCACATTTAATATTGTATTTAATAGCGTTAATACGAACAATAAAATAAGAAGAAACCATGATACCCATCTGGGGTAAAGATGTTTTACTTCAGCTTCTTTCCTGAAAGATAGACCTCAGAATCAATTTACAGGAAAGTCAAATTCGCTTATTTTCCAAGATTACTTGAAAGATCTGTCGGTAGGGTTCATATTCAGAGTTAGGATGGATAGTATTAAATTCGACACTGGTGAAAAAAGTGAGTTATGCTCAACGAGCGTAGGAGGGGTTGGGAACAGACTGTTTGGAATCACTATGCTAAAGCACTGTGATACTGTTAAATAGTTGAAGCACTGTTAAATTTTACAAATAAGCAATAAAGATGTAAAGGATTCACTATTATGATCTATAGCTGCAGTATTATGTAGCAACTAAAACTTTTATCCCCTCTATAGGAATAAAAAATTTGAAGGCACACGCTAAATGCACATTAATATTGTGCATCATTTTTCCTTTTTTGTATTTTTGTCCCTTCAGGAATTCTCCAATTAATATTAAAATAGCAACCCTTATTTTCATTCTTAGGATATGTACCATGAACTCTGTTAACAATAGCTCTTATTCTGATATTATCAGCATCAAAGGTAAAATTGATGAAAAAAGAAAAAAGAAAAATTCCCTTCATAGAAAGTCTGGAAAAGTAATTCAATACCATGCTTGACAACTATTCAATATTTCATGCTTTAATTGTATTTTATAATTGTATTGATAAAAGTATGTCTTATCAATCTGGTTAAAACTTGAGATTTAGTGAGTTAGTTCAGACAAAATTATTAGAAATATTTTCCCATATGAATAAAGTTACACCTAAAAAACCATGTACACTTGTGAAAACTAAGTATTTTCTTTTTGCCAGTTTTACCCTTCTGAAGCACATATTCAACAGTCTTTCTTTCCCATAAATATATCTAGCCATTGTATATTGTACAACTTTTGTAGGCAAATGATATTTAGATTAATTTAAAAATAAATCTGGATTTTGAAGAACTACCACTACCTTCTCAAGTAGAAGCTATACAAACAGAAAACACTCATTTAGACAATTTATTCAGAAAGGAACTTCATGGTAAACATTAAGTATTTTTTTAAGTGCAATGACTTTTGAGTCTAGGGGGCTGTAGTTGGTACAGATAAAGCAAAAACAGGTGAAACGTAATATAAAAGTAGACAGGTTAGAGAACGACAGGGGTTTTGGGGTCATTCAGTAGAAAAGCAAACAAGACACAATTTGATTCTATGGCGACAGCTCCAAAGAAGATTGCAACACCAGAAAAACCCTGTTGGAGGAGATGAAGAAGAGACAGGCAAACGGAGAAACAGACCTAGTGATTAGAAAAGGATAAATCACAAAAACGGGCAAACTCGAGCAATTTCGATGGATGGGGAGCCATCCTATATTTAATTTTTTACCCATCCTATATAGGATGGGGAGCTACTCTTCCAACTTAGACTGCAAGAGTCTTCCTTTTGATGGTCATTAAACTCAATCCAACCTGACCTCTAATTTACAGAGTTGTTCTATCAATTCTTTTTGTTCTTTTATGATTAACTTTTACTACAAAATCATTCATTGAATTTTATGTGTTCTTTGAATGCTACCTGATTCCCAAAATCATTCTAGTCCTTGAAAGGGGCTACCAGCCAGAACGGCTTCCCTCCTCCCACTACTTGTTGTTTCATACACTGCTCTCCTCTTTACCCCTTCTTTCCATCATTATTTTTCACAAACACATTTATTCATCATCCGTTTTATAATTATGGGGCAATTTTAGAGATAGTTTAATTTTTTTTTTTTGTTCAGGATCATTTTGGTCCTGGTAAAATTCCCTGTTTACAAACGTATTTGAAATCATAGATTCATGCTAAGCCGCAGATCATATTCACTTCTTTGGTAACAATGATTTTGATGACTTGGTTTTAGTTTTCTTAATATAGGACTCTCACTATAACTTAAATTCTTTTCCAAAATATATTTCTTCATTTGTTCAGGTAATGGAACATTGACCAAACATTCCCTAAGCTTCAAAAAAAAACACTGATATGGCTCAGAATTCAACTCAAATAACAGGAATTGCATTTTGAGAACTAAAGCCAGAGAAAAAGCAACTTGTAACTGAAAATTAAGGTGATATGTTGCTTTGTCAAAATTCCAATAGGTATAGGCTAGACCTGTCATATAGGCAAATTTTAGGGCCCTCTAGAGGGACAGAGTGTTAAAATACCTTTAAAATACCTTACCAAGATATATTTTAGCCTGTAGACCCATCCCTAAGTTTCATTTTCCTAACCTAACCTGTTTCAAAGATAGCCTAGTCACTAAACTAGAATTTTGCCAAAACTTTACTGTGGCCTACTTTACAACTTGCAGAATATCCTAACAGCAGGCTACCTAAGAAATTATGAATACAGCTCTACTAGCCTACATTATCCCTAGCCCCTAAATGCTCAAATATATGGTCCATTTTATATATTCCCCATGCATCTCTGTTGATTTAATCTGCAAATTGAATCAGCTGTGACAAAACAAGAACCAGAAAAGCAAGACTGAAAATAGGGGGACAGCAACTGAAATAAGAAGCCTATAATATATTAATTATTTACATATAAAGAATGTAGATCAGGAAACGCATTTTTAAAATAAAATCTCACATGGGAAAGGATTTAGCCAACGCAATATAGGCTAAAAGTTTAAACTTATGGGGATTGCACGTTAATCAAAAGAATATCTTGATTTTTTCAAAATTTTATAGCCTAGTGTTTCCTTTTACATAGGTCATTGATGCCACAGATTTTTATTATAGAAAAAATAACATTCTATTATTTTTTTGCTTTTCATCAAAGCATAGGTTTAATGTTTACTTTATTTCTTTAAGAATAGCCAACAAAGAAATGTTAAATATAAAATAACAAAGCAATAATCTGGGTAAAATTCTTGTTAATTGACTTCTTGCTATCTCAGACAGGTTTTAGGTTAGGAAAATGAAACTTACATGGATGGGTCTACAGGCTAGAGTATGTCCCGGGAAGGTATTTTAAAGTACCCACCTCTACTCCTTCTCCCTCTAGAGGGCCCTGAAATTTGCCTACATGACAGGTCTATACCTATTGAAATTTTGATAAAACAACATTTAACCTTAATTTTCAGTTACTAGTTGCTTTTTCTCTGCCTTTTGTTGTGAAAATGCAATTCCTGTTATTTGAGTAGAATTTTGAGCCATATCAATGTTTTTTTTAAATTTAAGAAATGTATATGCATATGCATATCTTTAAAACCTTATAAAATAGAATTGAGCAAAGTTATGAAGCTGAAAACAATTTTGTTGTACTTCAATTAAGCAGAAGATCTATTTTGCAAGGTTTCACTTTTAAAACACATATTTTTAAAGGTCATCAAAGGTCAGGGCCCTCTAAAGGGAGAAGGAGTGGAAGTAGTTGCTTCAAAATACCTTCCTGGGTCATACTTTAGTCTGTAGATTTATTCCTGAAAGTTTCATTTTTCTAACCTAAACCCTTTCTGGGATAGCAAAAAGTCAATTAACTAGAATTTTACCATAATCTGTAAGAATTTCAAGTCTTACCCTTAATCTAGAGCACCAAGCCTAAAAATTAGCCCTACTACCTTAAAACTTGGACTAGGCTATGTCAAATTATCAATCATCTTAACATACACGGAATTAAAATGGCCGCTATGTTTCTTCAATCAATGTTTAACGTAAAAAAAGAATGGTGAATCTCTGAAATTTTATATATTTTTTTAAATTAAAAAAATTGTCAGATTTCTCAACCAAGTTAAACATTGGATAAAAAAATTAATATATAAATTTTATGTATTTATAATTATTTTAGAAGTATTTATAGATGGCACATATTTATCAGCTTCCTCTGGCTTTCTCTTTAGCTCAAACGTAGCTTATTCACTTCCAGCTGTTCTAGGGATCAGACCTTTTTATCAAGATATTTGGGCTTCACACCGAATTCGTTTTTGAAAGCGATATGAAATTGTCGGGGCATAATTATGATATATAGGGATAACTGAAAAGTCTGTCCTTGTAATTTGGGACTCAAAACAAACTATTCTAACATCTATTTGCTTTTTTAACTATCAACATTCTCTTTTTTTTTCAAAAACGTGGGTTCTATTCATTCAGTCTATCTGTGACGGTCTTAAGTAAAACAAGTTGATTAATTTGTATTGGACTATCCTTTAAGTGAACCTGCTTAGTGCTGTTTTCCCCCCTTGAAAAAAGTGTGGCTCGCCTTATGCCTCAGTTGTCCGTAATAAGACATGTCTCAACCAATTAAACCTTGCTAAACTGTATAATTCAACAGTACTTCGAAATTTTCTGTCTGAAATGTATAAATATACTCGATCTTTATCTCCCGAGTGGACTCAATCTGCACACAGAAATACATAAGTTTACGTTACAATAAGGAAAAGTTAAAATAATAGCAACCAAATATGATTTTTGAAAAGCAACTAATAAAATTTGAAAACTAATTGATAAAGTTTTCTAGGAAAAATAGAATCAAGATCTTTATTCCAGTTATAGATATGGTCTAGAAATAGTAAGATTGGCGTATGACAAAAATACATAATTATACATACTTAATTATACATATACTTAATTATTATACTATACATATACTTAATTATTTAATTATACATACGTGCATACTGAATAGTACATCAGCGTCTGCTTATACAATTTAAGTATCTTTTACTTCCCAAAAAATTAAAAAGGAAGTTTTGTTCTCTTTGACATCGTTGCCATGTTCCAAAATAAAGAGAGAGCAGCACGTTCTCGCGATTCAAACCCTTACTCTTTGGTTTTCTACAAAGTAAGAGCTTTTTTTTTATTTCACCTGTGTTTTTCATCTTTATCTCCTCTCTAATCTTGCAGAACAGTCGATTGCCTTCTAACCATTGCTTGGGAATTGCTAGCGGAAGTTACTTCAAAATTGCACCATTAATATGTTAAAATATTGCAAGTATAAAACAAATGAAGATCCTTCTGTTTTTGATACCATTAGAATATCAATTATTCAAACTCTTACGCAGTCAGTTGAAAGGCACCACCTTATGATAATGATTTTTTACTGCCTGTTCAGGATCATGAGGATCATGATTCCTGCCAATGAATTCCACAAGGGAAGGGGAAAAGCTAATTTTTTTGTACAAATTTATGATTGGTATTATTTTTAATTTTGCTTGTTTATATATTCTTCAATGTTTTCTTGCTTTCTAGGGATGGAAGGGGGTGAGTTAGAAATTAATTTCCAATTTTTTTTCATTTCAAAATATTTTTGAATGTGCGTTTAATGTGGGTTCTGCACCGAAATTAGCTCCCCTAAATAAAGATTTATTTCCCCTAAATTATTTGAGCTGATACGGTAGTGGCATTCTGTTTTTGTTCCTAAATTTCTATGGGAAATATTGCGTCCAAAAGCATTGCCAACTGTACTTGATTTATTTTTTCAGGCAGTGGCACCTGGTGCTGTTCTGGACCTTGACCTTCCTCATTAAAAAAAAGTATCCTTTCCTCCTTTGCTGGGTAATATTCTACTGAAATATTGAAGGAGACGCATCCTTGTAGACAAAGACACATACTATGCGAATTATTTGATTTCTAAGAAATTTATATTTGAGGATGTATTTGTGATTAAAAATGCTTTTTAATCCCACCTAAATTCCATATAACATGAAAAAGTTACATTTCCCCTAAACTGAATATACCCTTCCACTCAAAGTCTGCTTACACTATTAGAGCAATTATTGCAAAGGCACGTACACAGGCAATTGTTCTAAGGCACACGAGTTTTTGCACCTGTTTGGCTTGAAAAAAACTGCGTTATGATATTTTATGTTGCTTCCTTCAGAAATTTTGAGTCTTACCTTTACTTCCTAAACTTAAGAACTTGATTTTTTCCCCATTTTGTTTTACAGAGATCCTCATCCACTTAACTAATTATCTGGTACTGACTCTGGAAAAAAATTATTGTGACCAGGCATGAGCTTCTGGTTTTCTGAACTAGTCTCCAGGTTGTTTATACAAATTAATAACTGGAGACATGTGGCAGAAGGGAACCTATTTGAAACAAAGAAAGAAAAGGATTACCAGCATATCTGGATTGTGTTCTATCTTTACCTCGTCTAATATATACCTCAATAGATTCTTAGCTGGCTGTTTTTGCCTTTTTGACAGTTTTACGTTAATTTAGCACCAGAGCTATGGTACTTTGAGCTATAAAATAAAGCAGAGCTGGATCTACATTTTTTTCTCAAGGGACAGGAGAGAATGTAGATTTGGCCGCCCCCGTTGTATCATAAATACTGGAAATACTACAATTTTGTGAAAGCTGAACGTATTTCATGATCAGTTAATGGTACTCATTTGTATTTATCAAGTGCCGTCAGCGTAGTGGGAACGAGACGTCACTACCGTTAGTTGTCTCCAGGGTGTTCTGTCCTGGGTGTTGGTTGGAGCTTCATTGGGGTTGATGTTTCTGGTAGTGATTCAATCGCAGATGAATTCCCCCCATCTTGTGGGTGATCTACCTTTAGAACGTTATCTAATTTGCAGTTGGATCAAAAATGAGTTTGGTGGGCGTTTGAGGGGGTAGATGAAGTAGATAACCGTACCAACGCACCGACCAAGACTTGAGCTGCGATTGAGCTCGAGCGTTTACCCTGTTAAACCATCTAACATGCTTGATTTCATGGAGGTGCCATGTCTCAAAAGCATCTGCCTTGAGCGTCTGAGACATGCATAGAGTCTCTGACAAGTACTACATAACTCCAACTACCGAGGCAGAGCAGACTCTTGCCTTCGTGAGGCAGCTGATCTGGGGTTTGTAAAATATTTTTCCGAGAAGAGGTAAGGAAGGCTGATGATTTAAAATTGTCACGATTTCGGTGTTGCTGTAGAGCTAATTGAACATTTGATTATTCTCGTGAGCACACTAGTAACTCGACGAAGGTAAAGTATAACAATTTTTTATATTTAAGGATTTTCTCAAATTGTATGCGTTCACTCGGTAGTAAACAAAACAACTGGCTGACGGCCAGTGGACAGAAAGGAAAAAACAAAACAAGCTACGTTCATATTGCTAGCGTAAATCTAGGAGTCTTCACCACTTAATATAGTAAACAACTATTTAAAGGAGGAAGGATAAAAACTAAAATAACCTGTAAAGCCTAAAATATAAATCAAATCTAAATCAAAAACAACAGAAAAATATTAATAAAAAGAGAATTTAATAAAAAATGATAAATAAAAAGATATATATTAATATAGAAATAATATAATATTTTAAATATAATAATCAAATAATCAAATAAAAAAGTGAGAATGATGAAATTAATAACAATAATAATAAAAATGACATTAATACTCCTGTCATAAACCAAAGAGAATGAAAAAAGTAGTAGGACAACAATGTCAACTAGCTGCAAATAAACTTTACAACACTTGAACTGAATTCAAGTGTTTGAACAATAGCACCGTACTGATATATGCAGAAAAACACTTAACCAACTTCTATAGAGCATGAAAAACATAGCATGCCAACGTAGCATGAAACAATTTCAACTTACTGCAACACTGCTGTAATCCAGTTGAACTTATTTGAATAAAGTATTTCAACAAAAAAACTGAATTGACATTTGTGTTTTACACGGCGTGTGTTTTATGGCTAGTAAATTGCCATTTCCATGACTCATTGAATTCCAATTAACTGCATGCTTCGAAAGGCTCTATTTCTGGAAATAAGATACTATAAAATTTAGGCAAAAATTAAACATTTAGGAGCCTTAAACGTTAATTATCAAAACATGAACCCCTGTCTTCATTATGGGTTTTCAGGGCATGTCAGCCGAGTGAAAACATCTGTACATTAAGACAGAGACTTTCATGAAGAAAAAAAAACACTTCAAACACACCTTATTTGCTTTTTCGAGCCTTAAAAAGCAACAATGGAAGCTGGTCTGCCTGAAAAGTAAAAAAACACCTGCAACTACGCCTCAAAAGTCCATAATGAAGACACGACCTAACTAAATTGGGCGCATCAAAACTGCAACTACCATTTGAACAACGGAATTGTACTGAATTTTTTGCAATGAGCAATTTCATAGAAGGTGCACTTTCAACTTACCTGGTTTGCTTTTCATACCTAAAAAATACAAAAAAGCAACGTAAATAATATTTTAAACCAAACTGCTTCTCCATTTACAGAAATTAAAAGCGAAAACGTGATAATAACTTAAATAAACTAGTGAAAAAATTTAACTAATAAAAATCCAATATTTCAACCTTATCCACGGGGGAAAAAGGTAAAGTTAAATTAAATTCAATGCAACGCATAAAGAGAAAAAGGAAAAAAAAACATACACAAAAATAGATGCAGTTTACAAGTCCAATTTACAATAAATTAATTACGGGCAAGGTCAAAGTTCCAAACAGCATTTTGTTTCTTAATAGTTCCCGAACAAGTGTCAACACTTTGAGTCAAAGTTGGGATGAGGTCAATGCTGGGAAGAGTTAATAGAACGCAACTAAGCTATGAAATAAAAAAAACCCATTCAACATATCACATAATTTTCTTTGACCTGTTGCCATATACAGCCTTAGATTACATACACAGTCAAATTCATTCAAATTAATATAATATATATTTTTTTCTAACTCTCATTGCTAGACTTGAATTATAGGAGAGACAATCTGGTGTGCCAGTAATAATCTTTTGTCATTTATATGTGTTTATTCAGGCTGTTTATGGCGAGTCAAATATTTTGGAGGCTATTGAAATGTGAATTTTGTTTATTGATTTTTGTGTGTGAGTTTTTTATTTTCTTTATATATTGCGTTTATTTGAATTAGTTTTACCTATTTTTTCTCCCTTTGACAAAGGCTCGTAGAGGTGGAGTCTAAAAACCAAAAGTTTTCTTTTGGGGGGGGGGGCGGTCACTATTTTGTTTAAATTATACCCATTTTTTCTATTAAATTCTGTAAAACGCATATTGATTGAATTTCAGGACGAAACACTCATCACCCACTGTATGGCCAGTTCTGTGTGCCTTTTTGATATTATCTTGTCAAACCACAGAAAATTCCAGTTTGTGGTAAAAATATTTGTATATACCTTACCAAGGTATCTGAGGCCCAAATGGTCCCAGCTCCTTCGCTCACTCCAATCGTCTCTCATTGCTTAGACTTGCCTGTTAATGGCCATCACTTGGCCTTGCTTTGAATGGACTTTGATGCAAGCCCCCTTCTGGGGAGAAAAAACGCCATGGCGACCAGAACGAATCCTTACTTAATACAATCAAAGCCAACTTTGAATTAACTGTTGGTTTTTGTTTTCAAGACCATAGAATCCCTCTAGGGTCCAAATAGTTTTTTTCTTAACCTAAGTCCGTCAGCTTCAAGTTCGAGAGACATCAGCAAATCAGTTTGTCTCTTAAATCAATTATAAGTACCATACTAAGAGAGGGTAAGCAACCTTTTTTTCGCTCACACCTTCACCCTCTTTCAAAAACTGATTTTAAGCATTATTTCCACGTGTAATGATCAGTTTGAAATAAATAGCATGGATATTTCTTTCTGAGTCCAGTTTTCTCTTACTTCTACATATAGTTATAACAGCTGACTAGAAGAAAAGTTTAAAAAAATATTTCTAAACCTGGCAAATGAAATTAAAATTTATCGAAGATCAAAATGTAACAAAATGTTCGTATCTTTAGGAATATCATTAACATTATGGGAATCATGAATGTTTGGGGTGAGAGGCTGCACCATGTGCCGCTCCCTTATATTATTTATGCAGTCATAGGTGACAACCCCTTGAAATTCATAGCGTTTGTTGTGTGAACAAAAAAGAAGAGATAGCCTGGAAACACAATATTTTTCGCTGTAAAAGTGTAGCAGAATTCTCTTATTTCCTGATGAAATTCCTGCATTCAAGAAACAACAGTTGGCCATATTTAATTTTTTGGATCTCTTGTCCAGCTAATTATTTACCATGAATATTTTTTTTTACCTGTATTGCTGACAAAGAAATTATAAGCTTACATTATCATAAACATATCAACATTGGCTAGAAATCAACCAGTTATCATTGGCTAAAATAGGGTTTGAGCTAAGCGATATATTGCTGCTCTTTCATAGTTCTACCTCTACGAGTGGACGTCTCCTTGTCTTGATTGACCTTCTTAAACGTGAAACCTTGTAAAAATTTAAATAATATAATGATTGATAATCTTTTCAGACCTGATATTTTTATTGATTTAGTAACCAGCGTTTCCAATGTGTTAAAATCTAGAGATGGCAAACTTTGGAGATTCTTGCAAAATCCAGACACACACAATCCAGAATTTGTGGCGTATTTGGTACATTTTGTTGCATTCGCCAGATTCAGTTTCATGTTTTTTTGTTTTTTTAACTCTTCTTCTAGTCAGCTCCTTCAAACATGTATAGAAGCAAAAACAAGTCGACAAAAAAAAAAAAAAATATCCACGCGTTTCAAATTAATCTCAAATCAATCCTACTGCACAATTTTTGGTGCGGTAGGATTGCAGCACCAAGCAGCCTGGGACAAACATGGCTCCAAACTTACCTCTTCCACATCAATTTGTTCGAAGTTCCAATCCTTACTCTCTGTAATGAAGTTATAATAGCCTTTATATCCTTTTTTATGACCTGTTCCTACCTCATTCGAGAGTATTCTGCTTTCTTTCGGTTTCAATTGGAAGGCCAAAAACCTGAATTTCTGCAGCCTATCATCTTCCATCCTCAATATTTTACCCCGGGAAAGAGGTGCTGAACCACCCACTTACTGTTTGACATACGATCAGTAAAACGAGTTGCCTAAAATTATCCTTAACTTCAACTTCAACTTTTTCTTTATTCATCTTAAAAAGTACTTACGAGCAGAGCTCGTAAGGCTGGGACAGTGCAACAACATAGAAAAAACATCAATATCTCATCATAATAACGATTCCATAATTTAACACGGCAAAAGACAAACAAAATAGAAAAAAAACTCATAAAAGAGAAGTAACAAGGAAAAGTTAATAAATAAATATCGGGTAGGACGGGCGTGGGAGGCAATACCAAACACAGGGACACAAAAACGAAACAAACAAATAAGAAAATCAAATAATTTAATTTTTCCTTCATCAATGGTGAATAATCAAAATTTTAGCCAACAATCTTTAGCATTTGCTTTTTTAAATTTAGCTGAGATTTTTGGGATGGATCAAACAGAATTTTATTATTCAGCTTATAATTGTTTGTAATGAAGGGTATTTGGTACCTAATCGAAAACCTTGACCTTTCAGAAATTACAAAAGGAATTCTGTACATCCCAGACCTCCGACAATACGAGCGAGGAAGTAAAATTAGCAGAGATTTGTCATAGAAATACTTTTTAGAATTTTGGATTTGAAAATGCCATATGGAAGTATTTAATACTCGTATATCATTTAAATCTAACAAATTTAAGAAGAGGAATCATGTTTTTGTTTCCGAAACATTTTCAAGGCTTTCATTGAAGGTCGATATAAGAAATTTCCAAGTATTCTTATTGCCCTATTTTGTAGTGCCTGTAAGGGTTTTATATACTTCCAAAATGTATTAAGATATAAAACTGAGCAGTAATTCAAATAAGAAGTAATTAGAGAGTGTTAAATTATTTTTAAAATAGTAAAAGGAAAAATATTCTTCACACGATACATCGACCCAATATTTTGAGCAAATTTTAATCTTAAATACTCAATATGATTATGAAATGACAAAAAGGGATCAAGAAAAACTCCTAAATAACGATATGATTGGACCCTACAAATTTTTTGATCACCAACCTGAAGCTCCTATGGAATTGCTAACTTTCCGATGGAATTGCCTCAGGCAATTTTATCGGAAGGTTAATTCCATATCCTCCTTGAACATTCATAACACCCATGCTTCAAAGAATGACTGAAAAAACCTTCGATAATAACTGGAAATGTTTAAATAAAAGATAATTTAGCTTGTAAATTGGATTTATTTCCCGATGCCAATCGAGGTCTCGAAACATAACGGATATTGATTAAATTTAATCATTGAGGAACATTTCCAGAAAATGATCCCTGAATAATATTGAGTTAAACAAGATGAAACGCGTCCATGCAAACGAGGCTTAGGAGCAACGGCTAAAGAGAACCCCAAGTCCTTCACCTCAGATCTGGTCCTCCACTCCTCTGTAAAGTTATTTGTCTAACAAGACATTATAGAAATGATTACTTCCGCAGGTCAAGAGAGTTGAAAACAGGGTATTATACAGTGGATAGAATCATATTAACGACAAGGTTCCCATGGAAAAAAGTAAAATGTCAACCAGTGATTCAGTAGCCTTCCCCGTCTTAGTTGCGCCCCTGGTTATAACCAAATATTTCAAAGCGCTAGAAGTGCATACTTGAAAATAGTATGCTATTTTCAACTTTATATTTAACCTCAAATCATTCCTAGTCCAAGCAACATACATCTACACTTTTTAACAGTAATTTCGAAGCCTTTCCTTGCATTCAAAACATGGTACCCATGAAGCAATTGCAAATTCTTTTATTTTGCTACCATCTTTTCTTGAATCTAAATTTTTCTTTCAACCAAAGTTTTGCAGTTTCACCTTTCCATTTCATTGCATACCATCCCAAAGTCTTTGCTTTCCTTTTTAGGGTAAATTTACTTAAATATTATATACAACTAGGCTAAGATATAATCCTACTTACAGAGAAGTAATTTTTGAAGGGAGTATCTAATTCCTATATGTTTTCATCTCCCTAAATTGAATTCCCACAAAAAGTAGTTCACCCCACCCTTCTTCATTTTTGGAAATTAGAACCAGTGTATTTTCAACTTTCCTGACAAAACCAGGAACTAACCTCATTTCGTAGCTTAAATGAAACAATATTGTTTTTGCACTTAGTACTGATTACTTTAATGTATTTATTAGGCATACCCTGCAAAGACAGGATCCTCACTGAAGCTTTTCTATCGACTGAATCAAACATTGGATCATGATCTATAAGACATAGGGCTTATGATTCTAGCTGATGATTGATAGATGACTATCAATCATCAATAAAAAAAAATCTGATCAACATTTCCTTTCCAATTCTGAAAATCACATCATTATTCTCTTGAGCATAATGAAATAGGAACTTTTGAAATGGGAAAATTTAAAGGAAATAGGAACTTCGTGGGAGGGTGTAAAGAGGGAGGCCTTGAATAGATTGAGTTGGAGTAGGAGCGTATGTAGCTGTGTTGGCCTTAGGTGGCTTGGTGCTGCGGTGAGTTATTAGTAGTAGTAGTATTCTCTTTAGAACTCACCTACAGTGTCTCTAAATGCTAAGAAATTTGCTTCCAACAGAAATGAGGCTAATGCCTGTCAGTAACTGTCAGACTCACTCTGATCACCTTTCTTATAAAGGGATGTAATAAGAGTATTTCTAAAATCACCGGGTACTAACCTTTTTCGAAAGTCATGTAAATTATTTTTAGAAGTGATAGCACACTATGAGCGCCTGAGGTCTCATTATTTTCAATCCTTTTAGTTCTGCATCTAAATCTTCCTTGCAAAATAGATCTTTCTTCAAATCCAAAGCGTTGAATTTTTTTTTTCGTTTCTATCGATATCATTGTCTAAAGCTTTATATGTGTTTAACAAATTTTCAAAATTTTCCTCGCATCTTTCTTCAACATTTTCCTTATCACTAATTGAAAGCCCTTTACTATCTTTATCGTGGAGCAAGTTCCGACTGACTACATTCTCTTAATTTCTTAACATGTAAATACAATTCATATAACTATGTACCTTCATATCCAACTATTCTTGGATGTAGGATACCTACTATCTCCTTGAAAAACTACATTAAGTGACTTCTGAAGGCCTTAACATTCAAAACCAGTTTAGGAAATACAGAAAGTAGCTCCTAGCTTAAGAACTCCAAAAATGTCAAATCAATAGGATCAACGGAAACATCCGTTTGCATGAAGACAAACTTTAATGGAAATAATGGTGTTTCTATTTCTGCTTGACAATGAAACACTATCAGTTATTTTCCTACTATCTTGAGAGAAGAAATTTTCATAGCTTGATCAAAAAATGATGGCCTGACTGCAGCAATGCTTCTTCATAGGTGTCCATTAATCTTACCTCCAAATCGAAAACTAGTTTAATGACGAAAGCAGGCAGCATCTAAATGTTAAGTTTAATGCTAATTGAGCCATTCTTAAAACACGAGGGATATTATATTTGATCTGGTGTAAGCCTGGGTTGTATAAAGGTAATATGCTGCTTGTTCGTCCCAGATTACCAAGATTACTTATCCTAAGCGTTTCACGAGGCATATTTAAGGTTAGAGTAAAAAAGAATTACTAATTGAAACAGTTTATATTGTAACTCCGAAGTTTGTACGATCACCCTTTCCATAAAAACTTTATATACCCCTAAGTTACAACTTACAACCCTTGCCCTGAGGGCTTTGGGAGGAGGTTGTCATCCTCAAAGACATTTATTTCCAGACCTTTCAACTACGCTGGACAAAATGGCTTTCAGAGTTTTGATTGGATTTATTCGGAGAAATGGTGGGCGTGTGAAGAGGGGCTGGTTGCCCTCCAGTCACTTCTGACTATTAAAAAAGGGAACTAGCCCTCTCAAATTCAAATCGAATGCGCCCTTCTTGAAGTTTTTATGACAACTCCTTCTATACGAGGAGCCCTGTTCTAAAAAACTCAAAACTAAAAATAAATAAATAAGTATATAAGTAATACGTAGTGCACACATCACTCTTTACTTAGACAGCACTATTGCATTAGAGGTCTATTCGTAATTCACCCTTATTATCTCTTGTTTTGTAAGCAAAATATAAGTAACATTTCGTTTAATGTAAACTATTTCAAACTACTTTGTGGCAATAAGCTCTCCTATATGTGCCCTCTATATTCTTCGCTGTAAAGGAAAACTTTAAATCGGGCTTATTTATGTGTCTGTGCTACTACCTATTGCCGAATAAGTTCTAAATATACCCCCTCATAACCACAGCTTTTCCCTGTAATTAATAAAACAAACGTTTACTTAAAAAAAAGAAGTTTTTTAAAATATAAGTCAAGAGCTATTAAGCAACAGACAAAGATAAATTAATTCATGTAACATTTAAGAATTAAAACAAGCAAAAACTAGTCAATGAATATATGGAACACAAAACAAACACAAATTGCAATGAATAATCATCCGAAACTTAAAACTAATAGGGGAAAAACTTAAGCCCTGAACACTCTAAAGGCCGAATTAAACCGCTGAAAAATTGCTTTCAACGAACATTTGAGACCCGAAACAAGCAGAAATTCTATTGAATTATCACATCAAACCTAAAACCAGGAGGAGTAGAGCTTTCTCCCCCTGGAACTTCTAAAGGCCAGAACGTCATTTGGACTTTATTGAATACAGTTTGTTTTATAAGCAGTGAATATCTATTTGTCATACCATCAACAACAACACAACACAGAAATGATATCTCCAGGCTAATCAAGGTTTATAAATAAAAGTAATATTCTCTATTCCTTTTACTTCCTCTCAAAACCTCCAAACAGTTTGAATGTCATTTATATTTTATTGAAATACCGTATGCGCTACGATAATAACCAATATTACAAAAAAGAAATATTGAAATTGTTGATAAGATGAGGATACTCATTTACAGAGGTCTCAGATATATTTATTTTATTAATTAAATAAAAAAGAAAATGCTTAAATATAATTTTCTTGGTGAAGCGTAAATTACACTCTAGCCTTTAAAAGACTTAGATGGCGTTAGCTCTACTCTTGTTCGTTGTAATTTCTTTTCACTTTGGCTTGATTATTTATTATAGTATCTATTCCTTTTTGGTCTTGTACATTCATAGATGTATTAATTGCATTCCCTCTTAGTTTGGAACATTATGTTACTTGATTTCTCCTTGTCTTTATATAGTTATTTGCTTTCTTTCAAAGACTTGTTTTCAGAAAAATATTTTTCGTTTTTAATTGACATTGCTTTTGATTGGTGAATTTTCAGAAGGGTAATGTCCTTGATAAACACTCTTTGATCCCCAGGTTATAACTTAAGATCCAATCGACCCCCACCACTTTTCTGTCCAGTATTTCCACAAAGTTTCAACTCGATCGTTTATCGATTCATTTCCGTCCCCAAGATATTGTAGATATGATATTTTTATATACAAGATGCAAATCATGTCTTTTGATTTGGCTCTGTCCTTTCCCACAAACCACAATTTACCGTCTTGTTCTTCTCCTCTCCCCCTCCCCCCAATTCGAAGTTCTCCAGAATTTCGGAGTGAACACTGTTGTGAATAGTTCTCGAGATACTACGTCTATACAATTTTGAAACTGGTATCACATAGTGCCTTTTGATCTATCTTACTACTTAACCGTACATGAATAATAAGTCTCTTAGAAGATAATATTCCAATAAAACATTGTTTACATGCGAATTGGAATCAAATATTGGGAAGATTTTTCCTCTCCCGCCTAAAAAAAACAACTAATTTGAATTTTTCGCCCAGATATCCCTTTCTTTCTCCAACAGTATTTAAAATTTGTAACGCCGTATCTCAGGCTGTTTCAAAACACACATACTATATTTCAATTTTAGCCCCTCTCCTCAGAGGCTGAAAATGTGTTTTCCCAAGAAGCATTCTAGGAAAACTTTGAGAATCAAGGATAAGCGAATGATCCGCATGAGCTGACTAGAAATAGAAATGATTAGGAGCAAAATTTTGTTGGCCGATTTTAGGAACCCCTTCCCTTTTCCCCTACTCTCAATCAATATATAGAAGTTTCTTGGCCCAAAAATTCAGATCAACTAGTTTTGAGGTAATTAGACACCCAGGATCAAACATAGTCCCCTGCCCCATTTTAAAGTTCATATAGACACTGGATAACTTGCATAATCTTTGGGTGTAGTCCCAGAGAATACAGGGTCAATTTGAACCTGTAGACATATTTATTGGCTATTTGGCAATTTGTATTGAAATAATTCCCTCAAATGTTTTATCAAATGTCTCTAGATAGGCCGCGAGTAGAATGAAAAGACGCAAAACTAGGTCTGGTTGCCTTACGATCTTCTTCTTGACTTTGTAGTGGGACCAGGGGTTTTCCACAAATCCTGGCATCTGGAACTCGGATGTTAAATGCGTCGCCTTCCAATACCGTTTAAATAAAGTCATAACAAGCGTGAAATCACTCTAGGAGCCACAACCAGCCAGTGTAACTGTGTATGTGATGAAAGATCACAAGCTTCTATTAGCACAACAAAAACGAAGTTTCAGAAGTTGAAAATACAGAAGGAAAATTAGATTTTAATTTTAAGGATTTTAGATTTAATTTAATTTAATTTAAATTTAATTTTAGATTTTAATTTAAAATTAGATTTTAATTAAAAGGAAAAAACAGAAGTTGAAAATAAGGTTGGCGAAAGCTGGACTAAAGGTTGACATTATAAAAAGAAAATAAATAAAATTTTAAATTTGTATAAAAATTAATGTGCTTTAAAACAAAATATGCTTCAAAATTTTATATATAATAACAGCACAGTTTCAACTTAAGGATGGTGGGCTCTAATACCTCAAGCATGAAACCCTAAAAGACTTTTTAATCTCATGACCTAAAAAAACCGGGCAGTACATATCTGAACCAGCTGAGCCATCCTAGCTAAGTGGATGGTACTTATAAATTTCAATCCTATATCTTTCGCGGCGAGGATTCAAATCCTAGGGTTGCCAATACTTTGGCTTTAAGTGGAATTAGTGTTATGACTGAACAAATGTATTATGCATAAACAAATTCCCAAGAAACATCTGATTTGCAGATGTCAGGTGAGGCGGAAAAAACATGTTCCTGTTGCAAGTTCAAGCACAGCACACATTGCCAGTAGAGCAAAAAAAAAAAATAATAAATTGCGCCCACACAAAAATAAGACGTATATACATCATTATATTTTGAAGAGGGACCACAAAGAACCTTCTTTGTGGTTCTGTAACGAAATCAATGTTGTTGGTAGCACTAATTTAGACTGCGTATTTGAAAAATTTTAGACATTTTTACACCAAAAAAATTACATATGTATAAAATCAATGTCGTTAATAGCCCTTATTTAGACACTGCATGTAATAAATTTTAACAACACAGATGTATTCTGTCTGATAAGTATTTCGCTGTAGTGCGATCCGCAACCTATTGTCGATTAGATGACCAACTAAAGAATAAGTTACTAATTCGTTAAGATCTAATATTTATTTAGAACTGATAAGAACTAAATAACAATCACTAGTACTAGTTAATTAGAAGTAATAAGATCCCAACATATGGACTAATTACACTTGGAAAGATGGCAATCACAAGTGGCTAAAAAAGATAAAAAGTGAATAATTAAGTTTAATTATGTTTTCTCTATCTCAAACAACAAGTGCAATCTTTAAATATCTATTATTTAACTAATAAATAAAATAACTATAAATAATTGAGTAAATTCACAGATTGTCACTAGCACGGACGGACAAGGCCAAATAAAACAGTTGGAATGTGCACAGCAATAAAGCTCTTCAAACATTTTTTTTTTTTTTTTTTTTTTTTTTTTTTTTTTTTTTTTTTTTTTTTTTTTTTTTTTTAAGGCACACTGGATTCGTAAGTACTAAACACCGATTTTCGTTGAGATTTTTTTTCTGCTTTTTTTTTATAGACAGAGAAAATCGCAAATACAAGCAGTAAAAAAAAAAAAAAAAAAAAAAAAAAAAAAAAAAAAAAAAAAAAAAAAAAAAATCAGATTGAAATTAAGTTATTTAATTTCCTATTTCAGATTAATTTCCCTATTTCATATTGAAACTAAGTTATCTGGAGCTGCCTTAGCAACCTATTAGGTTTTAAAATGGTAAAAAATAAAAGACAAATATCTAGGTACTTTTTTGGAATAACCCAACGCGATTGTAGCCAGTAGCTGCGTATATGGTCCCTATAACAAAAACCACAAAAAATATACATAATCAAGTTAATCAAACACAGAAAAAATAAAGATAAAAACGAAAAAGGAATAAAATAAACTAAATGAAAGTCAGGATTGTCTCACAAAAGAAAAAAGATACAATTAAACCTTTAAAAATCTTATGTGACCAAAAGTACACATTTAAAATAAAACCGAAATCAAAACATTAACAATGAACAATGATAGATTCATAATTATCTCAACTATATTTTTGGCAAATTTTGTAAAAAAAAAATCTAAACATATAGCTCTCACTCTTCAAACTCCTAGCTAACTCTATTATTATAATCATTATTATTACTAATTCTATTAGTAATGATTATTACGTAATTAATTTGAAATAGTAAGTAATAAGTAATAATTATTACTAATTCTATTATTATTATTATAATTTCACTCTTAATTTTACTTCCATTGAACATGAAACATGAGGATGGCAAAAACAGGGGCAAGACCTTTTCTCCCATCCAACCATATTCCAAGCTTTTGCTTTGGAAATCTGTCAAAAGTATAAATATAAAAACAATAATCTCAAGTCATTTTACAATCGTATTCAGGCTAATACGTCCACCCCAATCCATAATGCTATTTTTACATACGAATACCTCCTGCCTTTCACTCACCTCCTTACGGGGTTTTCAGTGATACTACTGTGGGTATACGGTTTTTTCCCTCCCAGTGGGTAACAAGGGGAGAGCCCTCCTCCTTAATCAAGCCTTATTCGAAGCTTATGCTGAGAAATCCCAGAACTTTGAAGCCATTTCTACACCTTTTTATTGACAGACGATTTGACTAAATATTCAGTGGGTGATTATTCGTTCTGTGTGTTTGATGTGAAAATATACATTTTTTAGCAAGTTTTCCTAGATTTTTTGTTTGTTTTGTGTTTTTATTCCATATTCTTTTACCTCATGCTTAGTTTGTTTGTCTTTTTTTTGTGACTCTTTTTTCTCGTTGCATTTTTCTTAACTCGACATTAAAATGCAGATCCCCCCTCCCGCAGCTTCCAATGAATGTTCAAATAAATCATTTCCTAGCCTCATCCCAGTTAATAACTTCCACCCAAACCTTAATCCATTAATTCCACACTAGTAACCTTTACTGCCTTTTATAGCTCCACAAGTCAATTGAGTAGAACTACCACAGGTACACGATATTTGTCTAAGAAGGAATGGAAGTTTAAGCAAGTTCAACAGTGTATCTAATTATAAATATACCAAGTAGAGTCAAGCCACTTCGCCGTAACAAAGAAGCAGTAATTTCAATTCCAAAAATTGCTCTAAAGGTCACGTCTTAGATATATCATGAAAAATGTTTGAAGTGATTGAATCAAAATAGTAACAGGAATCTTAAAAAGTGACACAATAAGGCACTAACTAAATATCATTTCTAATCAGATACAAACATAGAGGCAGTTCTCGCAAACGTCTTTCTCATTATTTAAGATATTTCGGCTATCACAGCAAATTTACTCTAAGAAATTCACAAATGCAAGGTTCCAAAATTGGTAAAATAAAATTAAAAATAGGAATATTTCTGAGTATGGCCAAAACAGATGTCCCATTTTGAAGGAGGGTCATTTAACAGTGACATGAAACATGTATTTGGGTTTCGAAAGTTGAACGTGAAACAATGGTTGGTAAAACATTTCCGATCTTTTACCGGTCATTTTATATAAATGTCCTCACGTGTAATACCCCGCTCACTATTTTATTTAGTACCGAAAGATAACGCCAAACTGTAGATTTCCCCCCTCCTCTTTTAGAGTTTATCCCAAATCACTATTTAATTGCGTATAATATTTAGTTTAACAAATGCTATGGTGAAGAAATTGTGAGCTTATCCTTCCAATTTACTTCCTTTTTTTTATTTAGACACAGTAACAATAGGAGGAACATACGAAAATTTTTAAAGCTTGTATTAGCCAAGGAAAAAAAATGAAAATAATCGAAAGATTTTATACAGGTTGTTGTTTAAGGTATGACCATACAACCAGCTGTAACTAAACAGCAAACTTAATACGGGGCGTAGAGTAAAGAACAAGAAAGTGTACAATTGTCGACATTATTCGAAAATGGTCAGCTCCTACCCACAATTCCAATTTTAGAGCTAAGTATCAATGAATTTTCCTGGGTTTTAGTGTCCATTTTCTGTCACTGTTGTCTTGGTAACAGTTTACTTTGAGACCTTGGCATGAGGCCTGAGAAACCTTGGCAGATCTTCTATGAGATCTTGCTGGGATGTATAATATGATTTTTCTTAGTCAATTTTTAGTTCTCTGTTCCATTTTTTTTAGTGCTTAGGACGGTCCAATTTTTTTCCTTTTCTGTAGCGATCTTGGACTTACCACGGTGGCATTTTCGATACCTTGCGTCTTCATACCCCCCCAAAAAAAAAACAAAAAATAATCACACTTTTCTAAATATGATGTCAGAAACTTAATGTCCTTCTTCTTTAATGACTTTGACCAAATCAGTGAGTATATCTTCAATCTCAGCCGCTGCATTTAAAACTGCTGTTTCTTTGGGATTTTTGGCTAAAGAAAAGACAAATAAGTTACAAAGAACCTTAAATCTTACTTACCTTAAATCTACACAAAATATAAATACTAGTACACCTATAAGTAATTATTACATCAATAAATTATTCATAATAAATTGTTTCGTTAAACCAGGGCTATCATGAAAAAAAGGTAAAAAATGACTCAGCCATTTTCGTACTGCCTTACGACGTTTTAAGGACAAAGGTAGGCAAATTGCCAAGGATTGTATTTTTTGGCCATCAATACGGAGCCAAACGAAAAGCAGGTTGTTCCCAAATTCGGGAGGGGGGGGGAGAGGTCATGGATTTAAAGAGTTTAAAAGTTTATAAGAGGGTAAAGAGAGAAGCTTTGAATAGATCGGAATGGGGTAGGAGTATGCGCAGCAGTGTTAGTCTCAGGTAGTTTAGTGCAGCAATAAGTTCTTAATAGTTTGAAATATAAGTAGTAGTAATACACATCATTATATTTTAAGAGACCTGTAATAGGAATAGTTGTGGGCATCAAGTCAAGGCTAATTGTAGAAAAAGCCAAGACAGACAGTCCAATTAAGTGAGAGGCAATTCTGGCATTAGTCCCTCCTTATTAGGATTGTATAAAAACGAGGTTAGTTCATTTGTTAATAGATACGTCTATCTATTATCCGTCCATGCGTCATTCCTAGGGCAGTAGAACCAAGGTAGATAGTCCTAGAGCTAAGATAAAGATAGAATCTATGGTTTTCCAAGTGCTTGGTTAATTTGGCAGGGGTAAACGGCGGGAGTAAACGGCTACCAAATTTAAATGACTTCACAATTAATGGCACTGGCACCAATTTTAACGCATCAAAACAAGAATAAAGGTCAATGAATATATGAAACCAAGGGGAAATAAATAAAGGATTAATAAGGATAAATAAAGGTCAATGAAGATATAAAACCAAGGGAAAATAAATAAAGGATTTATGTTTAAATAAGCAAATATTATAAACTAATTCAATGCAGTAAGGAAGCTCTGGGGTGCAAAATGGAGACAGATTGGATCTCTCCTCCTTCCCTAAGCATTCCTTGATAGCACAAAGAAACTTTTTTTGGCCGTTTTTTTACTATTTGTTCCCCATCGCCATATCCTTTTCCTTGAATTATTATCTCAAAAAAAGAATAAACAACAACATACTTGTCACATCTACTTAAACATAATTAAGAGTTTAAGATTACACTTTATTACACTGTTTGCATTCCATTATGTAAAATATAATTACATTATAAAAGTCGAGTGTACTTCAAATACTCCTCATCAGAGCTCCAGAGGAAATGAAATACCCCGGAGAGTGTTAAAATTAAAAGGGGTATCCCTAATTCCTTTAGTTGACTTTGCAATTACCCCACATTTAACTGAAAGTAAGGAGCGACATTTAAACTTAAAATGAACAGAAATTACTCCGTATATGAAAGGGGCTGCTTCCTCCTCTACGCCCCGCTCTTTACACTAAAGTTTGACTCTTTTTCTTAATCCTACTTTTTAAAACAGTAAAAACTTTAGCGTAAAGAGCGGGGCGTAGAGGAGGAACCAGCCCCTTTCATATGCGGAGTAATTTCTGTTCGCTTTAGGTTTTAATGTCGCTCCTTACTTTCAGTTAAGAAACTTGTTTTTTTTTGTTTAATTTCTGAACGTTTTTGAATTAATGGATGTTTTGATTTTTGCTCTCCGCACATAAATAATTAAAACATAATTTGCATATTAATTGTTTTTGGCTAAATGGCTTTCTCATAGTTTTAATCGGAATATTTTGAGGGAGGAGGCCTAGTTGCCCTCCAATTTTTGATTACTTAAAAAGGCCACTAGAGCTTCTAATTTTTTGCTATCGCTATCATTAGTAAAAAATATACGTAACTTACGTAAAAAACTTCTATATTCGTATGTTTTTATTACGGTTCACCCCCTCGTGAATACCTAGCTCTTTACACTAAAACTTAAATTTTGTCCCAATTCCTTAAGAATGAACCCTGAATCACAAAGGCAGTAGAATAAATAGTTGAAATTACTAAAAATACTTTAGCGTGAAGAGCGAGGCATTACGAGCAGGTGAACCCCTCATATGCATAATAATTTCTGTTCGTTTTAAGTTTTAATGCTGCTCCTGACTTTCAGTTGAAAAAACTTTTCATATTTATTTTTTCATTGTTTTTTTTTTAATAACACTAGAAAGTCCCACACCCCCTTCATTGAGATTCTCTTCTCCCATGACAAATTCCTCCATGGAAAAAGCCTCCCACGTAACTCCCCCCCAAAGCAAAAAATCCCCCTGGAAACGTCTGTACACTTCCCAATATGCATTAGTATATGTAAACAACGGTCAAATTTTGTAACTTGCAGCCCCTCCCACGGGGACTGTGGGGGAGTAAGTCGTCCCCAAAGACATAGTTATTAGTTTTTTCGACTATGGGTGAATAGAATGGCTATCCCTGAATTTTGATCCGGTGACTTTGGGGAAATAATGAGCAAGGGAGGGGGCCTAGGTGCCCTGCAATTTTCTTGGTCACTTAAAAAGGGCACTAGAACTTTTCATTTCCGTTAGAATGAGCCCTCACACGACAATCTAGGACCACTGAGTCGATACCATCACCCCTGAAAAAAAAAAACACGCATCCGTGAAATTGTTGACACTTCTACAATAAGGTTCTCTGATACGCTGAATCTGATGGTGTGTTTTTCTTTAAGACTGCATTACTCTAAGGGGGTATTTCCCCCTATTTTCAAAAATAAGACAAATTTTTCAGGCGCGTAGCTTTTGATGGGTAAGACTAAACTTGATGAAACTTATATATTTAAAATCAGCATTAAAATGAGATTCTTTTGATGTAACTATTGGTATCAAAATTCTGTGTTTTAGAGTTTCGGTTACTATTGAGCTAGGTCGCTCCTTACTACAGTTATTTACCACGAACTGTTTGATGATGGGCAAAATCGCTATCAGAAAATTTTGATCAGACGATTTTGGAGAAAAAGGTGTGTGGAAGGGGGGCTAGTTGCCCTCCAATATTTTGGGTCACAGAAAAGTGCACTAGAAGTCTAAATTCCCGTTCGAATGAGCCCTCTTCCGGTGCTCTAGGGCCATTGGTTTGATACGATCACCCCTGGAAAAACAAAAACAACAAATTCCCACATTTTGCAGATAGGAGCAAGAACAGTTCTCTCATACGTTAAATCTTAAGGTGTCATTTTCGTTAAGATTCTTTTACTTTTAGGCAGTGCCCCCCTTTTTTTGAAAATCAGGCAAATTTTACCTTCAATGGGTAATATTAAACGTAATGAGTATTACATTTGGTATCAGTCTAATAAGCTGATCCTATTGGTATATCTGTTAATATAAAAATTTCATTGTTTAGAGTTTTGGTCACTATTAACCCACGTTGCTCGTTCCTTAGCAGTTCTTCACCAAGAATTGTTTAAACCACGCTCTTTCTCTCTCCCACGAAATATACTATAGTCAACAATGCTCAAGAATTACGACGAGGAATCGAAACAGGGTTCAAAACTGCTCCAGGACCATTTTGTGGCCTGAAAACATTCAGTGGTTGGTTGGTGGTGCAGGGGCTGGAAAACTTATGTAATTATTTGTAAATGGGTGCGCAAAGTAGTTTTCTTTTCGAATTTTCATACCAAAGTTTAGATAAACGTGCCATCAATCAGATTACAGAATAACTTCATTTGACCATTTTCGTTCGAAAAACGTTTTACTGTCGTCTGTGAGAATTTTACAAAAAAAGGTTTTTCAAATGAGAGTAGAGACCTATAATAAAACTTAATGCGATTAGAAATTGGCAACAATGGAGAGGATCCTCCCCCTTCTCTTTACACACAAAAATTCAAATAATTGTCCCAAAGGTATCTGACAGCGGTAAGTCAATTAAGACTGGTCAGTGTATACATCTTAATTTGATTCCCTTTAAAAATGTTAGAACTAGGCATTTACTATTCAAAGCAAATTCGAATAATAATAATTATCGTTCATTCTCGAGGCGATTTGAAAGAAAATTGAAGCTTTTCAACATTTCTCTGGTGTTGGAGGCTTCGTTCCTGAAACTCGGAGAAAAAAGAAAAGATAACTGTAGCTGAAAAAGCAGAGTTCAGGGAAGTTTAGGAAAAGCAGAGTTCAGGAAAAGCAGTTCAGGGAAAAAGAAGAGTTCAGGGGCAATCCTCCTAGCATAAGAAGAATAACTTACGACTATTTGAAGTTTTAACACCCCTTATTTTCATTTAAAAAAAGGCTTTTTTCTAAAATCATTTCTTTTCCGTTTTGACACATTGTTCAAGCTTAACCAGAATATGAAAGTGCTGGCCTCTCAGTATAATCCCCAGTACAGCCAAAGTGTATTTCTTCAAATAAAGGCGAGTGACAGGACGGTTTGAAAATTTTGTCCAAACATGAAAAATTTGAAGGTTAGTATTCAGTTTTGTAATTCTAGTAGCATACTTTGCTTTAATCAATAATATTTGGCTAACCAAATTTGACAAACAAATTTAAGATTGAAATTTAATATTGGTGACATTGAAGTTAAAGTAACTTTAAGTGAAAAGATAATTATGTCATTGAGTAGAGTTCAAGTGGGATTTAATAGAAAAAAGAAAAAGTTAACACTTCTGTATGTTTTGTTACTTAAACAAGAGCTAAGAGCTCATATGGCACTTGTGACGAGGTCGGAAGAGCCAAGAGCTCATAGCAAAATTCAAATGAGCTCTAGCAAAATTCAAAGAATCAATAGATTAATTAAAAAAAGAAATAAGAGGTTTAATGCCGGTCGGGATTTAAAATAAGAGCTTTGAGACACAAGGTCCTTCTAAATATCAAAATTCATTAGGATCCGATCACCCACTCGTAAGTTAAAAATATTTCATTTTTTTCTAATTTTTCCTCTCCTTTCAGCCCCCAAAATGGTCGAATCGGAGAAAAACAACTTTATCGAGTCAATTTGTGCAGGTCCCTGATACTCCTACCAATTTTCATCGTCCTAGAACATCCAGAAGCACCAAACTCGCCAAAGCACTGGACCTCCCCCAAAGAGAGCGGATCCAGTCCAGTTACGTCAATCACATATGTACGACATTTGCTTATTCTACCCACCAAGTTATATCCCGATCTCTCCGATTTCCACTCAAGAGTTTTCCGAGATTTCCGGTTTCCCCCTCCAACTCCCCCCAATGTCACCATATTTGGTCGGGATTTAAAATAAGAACTCTGAGATATGAGTTCCTTCTAAATATTAAATTTCATTAAGATCTGGTCACCCGTTCTTAAGATAAAAATACCTCAATTTTTCCGAGTCAACACCCCGACCCCAAACCCCCCAAAGAGAGCGGATCCTTTCCAATTGTGTCAATCACGTATCTAAAACTTGTTCTTATTCTTCCCATCAAGCTTCATCCCGATCTCTCCACTCTAAGCGTTTTCCAAGATTTCCGATTTCCAAGATTTCTGTTTCTCTCCTCCAACCTCCTAGGTTCCGGATCAAATTCGGATTGAAAATGGAGCATCTGAGACATAAGATCTTTCTACATATCAAGTTTCATTAAGATCCGATCATCCATTCGTAAGATAAAGATACCTCTATTTTCACCTTTTCCAAAATTCCCGATTTCCCCCTCAAACTCCCCCCAATGTCACCGGATCAGGTCGGGATTCAAAATGAAAGCTCTGAAGCACAAGACCCTTCTAAATAGTAAATTTCATTAAGATCTGATAACCCGTTCGAAAGTTAAAAATATCTAATTTTTTCTAATTTTTCAGAATTAACCCTCCCCCCAACTCCTCCAAAGAGAGCGGATCCGGTCCGGTTATGTCAGTCACGTATCTTGGACTGGTGCTTATTCTTCCCACCAAGTTTCATCCTGAACTTTTGTTCTCTAAGCCTTTCCCAAGATTTCCGGTCCCCCCAACTCCCCCCAATGACACTGGATCTGATCGGGATTTAAAATAAGAAATCTAAGTTACGAGGTCCTTCTAAATAGGAAACTTCATTAAGATCCGATCACTCCTTCGGAAGTTAAAAGTACCTCATTTTTTTCTAATTTTTAAGAATTAAAACTCCCCCCAACTCCCCCAAAGAGAGCGGATCCATTCCGGTTAGGTCAATCACGTATCTTAGTTTTTAGACGTGTGCTTAGTTTTCTCACCAAGTTTCATCCCGATCCCTCCACTCTAAGCGTTTTCCAAGATTTAAGGTTTACCCCTCCACCCCCCCCCCCAATGTCACCAGATCCGGTCAGGATTAAAAATTTGAGTTCTGAGACACGATATCCTTCTAAATGTCAGATTTCAGTGAGATCTGATAATCCGTTGGTAAGTTAAAAATGCTTCATTTTTTCTAATTTTTCCAAATTAACCGTCCCCCCCCCCCAGATGGTCGAATTGGGGAAACGACTATTTCCAATTTGATCTGGTCTAGTCCCTGATACGCCTGCCAAATTCAATCGTCTTAGCTTATCTGGAAGTGCCTAAACTAGCAAAACCGGGACCGACAGAATTTGCGATCGCTACACGTCACTTGGTTAATACCAACTTCCATAAAAAACCCAAAAGTTTAAATTTCTATTTGAATATACCGTCCCTCGATAATCAAAACAACTGGTTCGATCTTCACACACGACGAAGATAATGAGCCGCTCCTATTTCTGTTGATAAGAGCTTGCAAACTCACACTCTAGGGTTCTCAGACATGTTGAATTTCATGGAGTATACTGAATTTAAGATGACATTTTATTTATGAAATATTTTTCGAATTTTTGACAATATCGTAAATATATATTTATTTCTAACCCACATACATCAAAAAGATAAATAGTGGAGTAAAAACTTGAAGAAAAACGGAAAACAAATAACAAATAAAAAAACAAATAACAAAAAAACGAGAGTCAACAATAGACATTAATCATACAAACGGATCAGACCGTGGTGAGGCGACAAACGCCGATACGCCGTTTCTGAGAGCTTTTTGTGTAGATCAGTCAGCTTCTCAGTAATGTTCGGAAGATGGAACTTTTTGATTATCTTTCGATTCTTATACCACAGAGGAAGATAGAGAAGAAATTTACAGAAACGGAAATAAGAGGATCGAATATCGCTAATATCTTTTTTCTTAAATATAGGGTAAAGCCCAGAAAGGTAAAGGACAGAATGATCGGAAAAAGTAGAATAAAGCTTACCAAGGGCAATACGATTGTATTTCCCTCGATTGGCTACAATTTTAGAGTAACCAATCTGAATTTTCACTCTAGCATCACAGACAGCACGCTCCCGAAGAGTTTTAAGATTTTTTGTAAGTGTAATACCCAACCACCGGATCGAATCTACATGAGGGATAGAAAAACTTTGAAAAATTAGAGGCCTAGGAGAACAGGGAACATTGAAAGAAAGATACTCACATTTATCAACATTAAGCGAAAGACCGATTTTAGTAAAAGAAGAAGAAACTTTATGAACCATCTGCGATAGACTGAGTTTAGACCGGCTAATTAGAAGAATGTCATCAGCATAAGCAAGGTAAGAAATATCACTCAAACCAACAAAACACATAGAAGAAATATTCTCAAGAATACCAGAGATACAAAATTTGAAAATACTAGGAGATAACACTCCACCCTGCCGTACGCCCCGACGAACAAGAACATTAGAAGATGAAAGGGCACCATTAGTTTTAATTCGAAGATAAGAATTACTATACCAAAACTTTAGAAGAAAAATAACTGAAAGGTTAATACCGTGACTATAAAGAGAGTAAAGAGCCTGACTATGTACAACACTATCGAAAGCCTTAGAAAGATCAAGAGCACAAATATGAAGACCATACCCTTTAGCCGAAGCAACTTTAAGAAGGAAAGCAACAGCACGGTGAGCGTGCTGGCACCCGATGCCAGACCGAAAACCAAACTGATTCTCCCCGAAATTAGCATTCATACTTATGAAAGGAAGTAGGATGTGTTCAAGGATTTTACTAAAATTACAAGCAACCGTGATAGGCCTGTAAGAAGAACAATCCAAAGGAGTCTTACCTCGTTTAAGTAAAGAAGTGACAGTTCCACACAAAAAGCTATCAGGAACGAGGGAACAACAAAGGCACATTTGGAAAAACAAAGACGGGCAATTTATTTTTAGATGACAAGCACTGATACCGTCAATATCAAGAGAACTTGATTTCAATTTCTTAACAGATGCAATTACAGCGTCAACTGAAACGGGAATAACTTGTGCCTGAGTCAGGGAAGGCGGGAGAACCGAATCAAGCAGTTTCGAATAAAGCGCGTGCACTGCATAATTCACTTTGGAAAATATAACTGAATAGTGGTCAGACCATGCAGAAGGCGTAATGGGGCAATTAGGATTTGCCGAGTTATTTAAATTAGCTGAATTAATCACTTTGTCCCATTCTTTCTTATTGGTAGGATATTCTAACCCTTTGTAACGGCTCGATCGCAGACATTTCTTAAACTCACGCTTAGTTTTTTGTTTTATTTCAAACACATTCCCAGCTAATGGTCGACCGTTAGCAACCCATATACGCAGCCACAATTTGGGTTTATTTTTCACACTTTTCAGCTCAGGGTCACACGACCAGATTGGTTTCCTTGTACTTTTCCTCACTCGCTCCTCAGGGACAGCAACCTCCTCAGCGCGTTTTAAACACCACACGATTTGGTTGTAATAATGATTCAGATCGTAATTACTTTTAGTAGGACTAACGCTCAGCTGGAGTAGATGAAAAGGTACACGTAAAGAACCAAGGAGAATGGCCAGGGTTGAAATATATAATGGCATATTAACATTTTTCCAATTACTCCGCACAAACCATTTAGAGGCAGGAGCACAAGCCTGGTCAGTACTATCTTTTCTAATCGAAAAGCATAGCGATAAAGGAAGGTGATCAATATCTTGCTCATCTTCGTGGACATGCACTGTTGAAGATGTAATGAACGGGGAACAAATCACGTGATCAATATCCGATAAGCTGCCGGAATTATGCACATACGAGAAGGGTAGATCCTTCGCAATTATTCTGTAATCAGGGAGACAATCAAGTAGGTTCACAGTACGAGCGGAATCACGTTTTACATCAGTGTTCATATCTCCAATAATAATAAATTCGTACCCATTTTTGCTTATACTTTGAAGGAGAGTTTTCAAACTAGAGCATGCTTTGGAGAATTTATTAAGCGATGTCATATTCTTCCCATCGTGAGGCAGGTAAGTGTTTATCAATACGGTTTTACCAAGTCTTATAGCCAATAAATGTTCATCAAAGAAATAGCATGACGGGGACAGAAAGCTGAGCTTTTGTTTTATAATACATGCTAAACCCCCTGAAGGCCTTCCAAAAGTAGATTTAGCATTTGTTGTGAAAACAAAGTGGGCGGAACTACGGCGCAGGAAATTAACACTCGTTGCGGTCAAAAGATGTTCCTGAAAGCATACAATGTCAAACTTACTGTACAGTTCATCAATGGTCAGGTCCTTGTTTTTCGTCCCATTAATATTGAAGGACACGAGTGATACTAATTCAGACATTAGTTTGTTTTCGGTAACTTGCGACTGACAATTGCTTTCAATTTAGGGCAAGTGAGGCTAAACGAAACATGATCACCTCCACAGTTTGCGCACTTAGGTGACAAATTGCAAGGCGAGTCTCTATCTGAAACATGAGGACCGGCACATCGCGCACATTTTGGTGTAACACTGGGACAAGACGACTGGAGATGGTCAGGGGATCGGCAATTGTTACAGCACCGGGGAATCGCTTTGAACTCATAAACACTTAGGATTTCGTATCCAACTTTGAGACCATATCTAAATGCTTCGACTCTTGATGTTGCATCAGAGAATTCAAGTTTTACTGCAAGCGATTTCCCTAGCCTAGAGGCACCAGAAACACCAGGGCACGATATCAGGTGGGACAGTTCAAAATCAGGCGGGATTCCCTTCAGGAGTCCGTAAAACTTCTTGGTTAGAACTTTCGCAAAAGAGCCAGTAAACGCACTAGTCACCGATAAGCGGAAATCTTCAGCAACTGACTTATCTATATTGATAAACAGTTTGTCACGAACAGGGCGAATGCTAGTGATTGATTCGTGTCCATCAATCTGATCTATCAGATCTTTTCGTTTTATTGGGTCCGAAAGGGTAGATGGAAGGTTCGACACAACAATAGTAGCATGCGAGTCGGGAATTGCAGGTTTCGGCAGTTGCGGGTAATTCAGTTCATAAGCATCCAGCTTGGTGGCAACAACCTTGAGTAGTTGTTCCACGCGATTCACCTTTGTTGACAGCCTAGAATACGCAACTGCGGGCAAAACCGGGACCTCGGTTGGAGACTTGATCACATAAATCGGAGTTGATGCCTCCTCAGAGTCCAGTTTCTTAATAAAATCAAGAATATCTTTCACATTGTTCGCAGAAGCTTTCGCACCGATGCGCCGGGGGAAATTATCATTTGGCGCAACCTTCGCCAAAAATTCGCTTTTCGCATCAGCAATAACACCGCATTCAAAAAAGTCTATTGCGTGTTGAATAATAGTAGCTTCTTCAATACCTTCTTCCCAGTTGTTTTGCAAAAAGTTCATTACCGGGCAATGCACATACTCTCTGTTATCCATTATCCTTTACTGGGAAAAACCAGTCAAACTGGTCAAAGAGCACGACTGATTCATACTTATGCGTCACTATAATCCCTATTGCGAAATTTTGATTTTCTTCACAAAAAACTTACTGGATTAATAATGTCCATGCAATATCCAATTTAGATGTTGACACTTTGAACTCTGAATTGATACTGAAATGTTTTCATACAAATAAAATTTCATGTGTAAACTTAAAATTAAAGAGTTTTGAATATCTAGAGCAGTGGTTCTCAACCGGGGTCCACATGGACCCTAGGGGTCCATGTAAAATTTCCGGGGGTCCACAGGCAAAGCACAACAAATTGGGGGTCCCAATGATATTTTGGGGGTCCATGAAGAAAACCATCTCAGAACGCTCTTTATTTTTAAGAATTGGATTTCTACTGTAATTTACATTATTTTGAGTCGGTTTAGTGACCTACTCGGAATGGATATACCGATTTGGGTTTCAATCTCTTTCGAAGTTAATATTGTCGAAATTGAATTATCTTTGCAGGAGCCCCTCATCGAATTACAAAGTGATGAAATAGTGCGTGCAAAATTCAAAGATGGAAAGTACAATATATGGAAAACAAATGATTTTGCTAGAAAGTACCCTTTGCTCTGGGATAAAGCACAGTTCTACGTTATTGCTTTTCCTACATCTTATCTTGTTGGGATTTAGTCGTGTTTGTCAAATTTTATCAAAAGTTCACAAAGGATTTGACATTGTGAAAAGGGGTGATCTTCAACTATCTTTAACATCGATAGAACCAAATATAAAGAAACTTGTCGAGAAGCATCAACCACAGGGATCTCATTGAATAAACATGCCTTTTCCTTCTTTTTTAATCACACACTTAATTTCAACTGCTTTTTTTTATCCAGTTTACATAAATAATGTTGGAGTGAATTAAACAGCCTCAGGAGCTCTACTCTCCATGAGCTTTAGCTGCTTGCCAATCGAAGAAACTTGTAATATTGTAGTTATTATCACAATAATAGCAATAATAATAATTAATATTATTATATTAGAATATTTTATTTGTATTAGATTAGTTTTCATTTAAAAATAAAGCTTTTTATTTTATAAATTTTATAAATCGTATAATTTTTAAATCGTATATTTTATAAATTTTATAAATCATTCTATAAATCGTATGCTATTTGTTTGATAATTACAACCTTAAAATTTATATTAGTGAAGAATAAAAAATTGTTCTTATGTCCAATAGCTATGAAGGGGTCCACCAAGATAAAAAGAAGGGAAAAGGGGTCCATGGGGGAAAAAGGTTGAGAACCACTGATCTAGAGTGAGCATAAGATCATAATAATAATAAAAAAAATAGTGTGAAGGAGGAACGTGCTTGGTGGTATGTGCCTCAGGCGGCTTGGCAGTGAAGTGATTTATTAGTAGTAGTTGTAGCATAAAATTCAGATTCTTCTGATTCAAAGATTGCTATCAAAATCCTGATATTCAGGGTCGTATCCAAAGGGGGAGGGAGGCTTACCAATTTTGACCCCCACCTC